>NC_091983.1:159354318-159972201 GCF_044704955.1 Pristiophorus japonicus
TACAGAAATTGCCATTAAAAAGACTGTTTCTCGTGCTGATTTTAAATGTGATTTACCATTAATGCTCGGCAAAATTGATGCTATGAGGTGATATAAAATATCTGTGTCAACTGAGACTTGCAAAGGGAGCTCTTATTTAAGGCTTTATAAAATGTGAATCTTTACTATGCAGGCATTGCTGTCAAGAGACATTCTTGACAGCTGCATCACCAAGAGAGATAATTGTGGGTGATCATGCTACACATCTGCAATACACTAAATATTTCCTGCTGGCTTTGGTTTTCAGTTTTTATCACAGGATTAAAGTTGCACTGCTGTGCTTCTATACAGATTGTGTTTGCATTGCATTGATCAGTAATGTAACGTAGCACACCAGCATTGTTTGGCCCTGAACTTCTGCAGAGATTCTCCCTGTCTCCCTTCGTAAGTTCATTTAAGAGGTCAGTGGAATCCTTGGAGAAACAACGTAAATAGCTGAAAAGATATCGGAGACCAGAAGAACCCTGCAGAATCTTAGGGCCGAGATCTTTTAATCTGATTTTCTGCACTCATTGATTGTAACCTGTTCTTTCTGGTTATGTATTTAAGCAGAGTATATCGGAAACCTATGTAATAGGATGCAATGGATTCACAATATTCTTAAAGCAACATTACGAATATGAAGGACATTACAATACTTACCACCAGTTCTAATGTCAGCTCACGCAGAGGTGTAGATCATGACTTTGTGAGATAGTGTAAAACAGGTTATAGTGAGTTGACCTGAAACGTTAACTCTGTTTTCTCTCCGCAGATGTTCTCTGACCCACTGAGATTTCCAGCATTTTATGTTAGAGCTTATATAATGGCTATTAAAAGTCTACATTTAACGTATCTAATAAATTAAATATTTGAGTGAAACACAAATAATTTGTTGGTTGTACCTATTAAAAAACTTCAAACAATTATTTCTTGATGCCCTGACATAATTTTAATCCTGTGAGACTTACATCTAATCCAGGTCCTGCACCTTTAGTAACATCATATTTTGTAATTTGATGTTACTAATTCTAAGATGCTCAGTGATTGAATCAGCAATTACTGAACATACAATCAAGGAAAGACTTTGTTGTCTCATCATTTGGACCCATCTTAGAATCCTAATGGGAGGGGTTATAATTTTAACCTAACTGGCGACGAACTGACAGGATTAATTTGGCCCCCCATTTTTTTCACCCCACCCAGATTCACTTTCAGCTGAGATTAATAGAAAGTAAAATGGGGCAGGGTTAAAACAGGTGGCCGAATTGATCCCATCTGTTTCTTGCTGGGAGGATTAGGTTAAAATGACCTCCTTGGGCTCACCCAGTGGCTAGTGGTTAAAGGCATCGCCTGGTGTAATGTTAAATCATTCAGATTCCAGATTTGTTTCCAGGGCTATGGTGAGTTAAGTGACCTAAGCCAGGACAGCGAGAGGGTGTAATTTTCACCTTCACCAATTGGGCGGTAAACCGGCAGAATTGATTGCCCGCCCATTAAAGAACTCGCCTGATTTTCATTTCCATTGAAATTATGAAAATCAGACAGGTGTTATAACAGGTATAGGGCTGGATTTTCAGCTCCCTTGTGCCTCTGGTAGTGCCCTGGAGAGACAGTAAAGGGTGTTTTTAGGCGTAACGGCGGGCATCCAGCTTTTACTATCTGGTCAGCAAATTCAGCTCAGTGTTTGCGTGAGTGCAAAAACTAACCGTCCCGCTCTCTAGTTTCAGTGAAATCATGACGTCAACCATCATACAATGCTCCACTAGTGCCCCAGATGCAAAATTAGGCCCTAACGCCTCATTATACGCCCGCCCCAGGAAACGCCTGAAAAACTAGGCGCTCCCGGGGTGCAGCAGGCGACATTTGCGGCGTATTTAAATGGAGGGAGGAGGATCCTACATCGCAGGTCACATTGACTGCAACAGTTGCGCACATCACGTTGCGTGAAGCTCCGACTTGAAAGCGGCAGTTTTATCTGCCATTACAGTGCCCTTACAAGGTGAGTGAGAAAATTTAACGTGGGGAATTACTATTTTGCCAGCCTAGCACGCTTCATGCAATTGGCAGGCGGTGTCAAGCTAGAAGGGCTCTTGGCCATGTCGTTCCATGGATGAGGAAAAACTGAAGACATCTGGGGAGGAGGGCTTGCCCCCCCAAAGGTTTACAGGCAACAATGCTCAGACCTCGAGCTCTCTAAGGAGCAGTGTGTGAGAAGGCTGCGCTTCCAAAAAGAAGTGCTGATAGAGATATGCCGTCTCCTACAAGCAGACTGCAATACTCCCATCAACAGGTTTCCAAAATCATTGTTGTGTGCTGCATGTTGCACAGCTTGGCCATCATGAAGGGCCAGGCATTGCCAGAAAGGATTGCAGGCCCACCTCAGGAGGAGGGGGACTGTTACGTATAGAAGAACTCCACGAGGCTGATTACTGTGAGCTAAACTTAGTGTGACCTTAGTCTTCTTTATTACAACTCCAGAGTGCCTAAACAATATGGCAGCCAACCTTTTATACTGGCCCTGCATGTGTGTGCAGGTGACCATTAGGACTCCAACAGTCGCGCCCTCTGGTGGCAAGTATTATATAATTACATACACAACAGGGACGACGAAGATGAGCCTGGCGAGGCCCCCATTGGATAGCCACACCATCCACGGGGGAAGAGTTGCACGTCGCCAGCTCATAATGGAATGGTTCTCCTAAATGGAGGAAACTGAGGGATGGAGCTAATACTGGACACGCTATGTACCCCCATAAAGGCACATCTCTGGTGAACGTTGCAAGGCTATACAAGACACCAATGGCAAAGGATCAAACAGACATTTTACTACAACAAACTAACAAAAACTCCCTCCCACCAAAGAAAACCATACAATAAACAACATTCATCATAGGCAGTCCCTCAAAATTGAGGAAGGCTTGCTTCCATTCTAAAAGTGAGTTCTCAGGTGACTGAACTGTCCAATACGGGAATTACAGTCTCTGTCACAGGTGGGACAGACAGTGGTTGAAGGAAAGGGTGGGTGGGGAGTCTGGTTTGCCGCACGCTCCTTCCGCTGCCTGCGCTTGCTTGCCCTCGGCGACGAGACTCGAGGTGTTCAACCTCCACTTAGGGGGGTCTTTGGCCAGGGACTCCCAGATGTCGATGTGGATGTTGCATTTTTATCAAGGAGGCTTTGAGGGTGTCCTTGAAACGTTTCCTCTACCCATCTGGGGCTCGCTTGCCGTGTAGGAGTTCTGAGTAGAGCGCTTGCTTTGGGAGTCTTGTGTCAGGCAGGCGAACAATGTGGCGCACCCAGTGGAGCTGGTCGAGTGTGGTCAGTGCTTCGATGCTGGGGATGTTGGCCTGATCGAAGACACTAACGTTGGTATATCTGTCCTCCCAGGGGATTTGCAGGATCTTGCGGAGACATTGTTGGTGGTATTTCTCCAGCGATTTGAGGTGTCTACTGTATGTGGTCCATGTCTCTGAGCCATACAGGAGGGCGGGTATCACTGCAGACCTGTAGCCCTTAAGCTTAGTGCCAGATTTGAAGGCCTGATCTTCGAACACTCTCTTCCTCAGGTGGTCGAAGGCTACGCTGACACACTGGAGGCAGTGTTGAACCTTGTTGTTGATGTGAATAGGCTCCCGATGTATGGAAAGTGGTCCATGTTGTCCAGGGCCACGCCATGGATCTTGATGACTGGGGGGCAGTGCTGAGTGGTGGGTCAGGTTTGTGGAGGACCTTTGTCTTACTGATGTTTAGTGTAAGGCCCATGCTTTTCTATGCCTCAGTGAAGATGTTGACTCTGACTTGGAGTTCAGCCTCTGAATTTGCGCAGGCGCAAGCATCGTCCGTGTACTATAGCTTGACGACAGAGGATAGGACAGTCTTGGATCTGGCCTGGAGGCGACGAAGGTTGAACAGGTTCTCACTGGTTCTGTAGTTTAGTTCCACTCCAGCGGGGAGCTTGTTGAGTGTGAGGTGGAGCACTGCAGCGACGAAGATCGAAAAGAGATTTGACACGATGACGCAGCCCTGCTTGACCCCGGTCCGGACGTGGATTGGGTCTGTGGTGGATCAGTGGGTCAGGATCACGGCCTGCATGTCGTCGTGGAGCAGGCGGAGGATGGCGACAAACTTTTGGGGGCAGCCAAAACGGACGCTCCATAGTCCCTCGCGATTAACAGTGTCAAAGGCCTTTGTAAAGTCAAAGAAGGCCATGTACAAGGGTTGGTGCTGTTCCTTGCATTTCTTTTGCAGTTGTCGCGCCATAAAGATCATGTCCGTTGTACCCCGTAGTGAACGGAATCTGCATTGTGACTCCGGGAGGAGCTCCTCAGCCACAGGGAGAAGACGGTCGAGGAGGATTCTAGCGATGACTTTCCCAGTGGCTGATAACAGGGAGATTCCTCTGTAGTTGCCGCAGTCGGACTTGTCCCCCTTTTTAAAGATGGTCATGATTATTGCATCTCTGAGATCTCCCAGCATGCGCTCCTCCTTCCAGATGAGAGAGATGAGGTCATGTATTCGTGCTGATAGTGCTTCTCCGCTATGCTTTAGTGCCTCAGCGGGGATTCCATCCGCTCCCGATGCCTTGTTGTTTTTGAGCTGACAGATGGCCTTTTCTACCTCATGCAGGGCTGGGGTTTTGCTGAGATGATGGCGGGTAGCATGCTGCGGGATGGAGTCGAGGACACTCATGTCAAAGGCAGAGTCTCGGGTTAAGGAGATCTTCGAAGTGCTCCTTCCAGTGGGTCCTGACTGCCTCAGTGGCCTTGATGAGTGTCTCCCCGTTCTTGGCCAGCAGTGGGGTGGGGCCTTGGGTGCTTGGGCCATAGGTGGACTTAACTGCAGTGAAGAATCTTCGCACATCATGGCTGTTGGCCAGTGTAGCTCGATGACAGAGGATGGGACGGTCTTGGATCTGGCTTGGAGGCGACAAAGGTTGAACAGGTTCCCATTGGTTCTATAGTTTAATTATGCACCAAGATGGTGGATAGGACAACAGCTCCCTAGGGAGCTCTCCCCGAACAAACCTTCCTCTGACCATCTGCTGCCATCCTTCACCTCTTTCTCCCTCAATCCTTCACCCCTCACTGTCTAAGTCCCCTCTGGCCTTAACTTCGACCCCCCCCAAAGTATTTTACCTACCCCTAAAACCCTAAAATCCCGTGCTGCAAGGGTCCACTGCCCATCCCCCAACCTCGGCTTACCTTCTAAGTCAACCTCCCTGCTGCCAAGTTCCTCCAGCTGAACCCTCACTTCTCGCTCCCCACTGGCCGACTCAGCTACTCCAATGGACCCACGACGATCTCAACGGCGGTGAGCCTCTGACCAGCTTCAGATACAGGTTTGGGCCCTACCTCATGTGCGAGCCTTCCCTCTGGCGACGTCCTGGCCTTCATCCCACTGGTGACGTCCTGGCCTTCATCCCACTGGTGATGTCCTGGCCTCCCTTCCTGCAACCACAGTGTGGCCTCCTCCCGGCTGCTGGCCCCACTCAATGGCGGAGTCTCTGCTGAGCACGTGGTGTGCACAATGGCTGTGGTCACTGTGACCTATTTGACCTCTCCTTCCACAAAATGGTCCTCTAGATAACATTATGTAGCAGGGCACGGAACAACAATGAAGTGCATTAAATCAAAGAAACTATCTGCAAGCGTAATCAACAAAAATCAGGGCGTGTGCACAACCTTGTCCTGCACATTATTCTGACGTATTTAACACTGCGATTTTCAGCTGTGCAATGCCTGATTTCGTGCCTCTGATCATGGAACCTCATTTTTTGCCGAATTTTGCAGAAGAGTGCAACATTTTACCAGGCGATATCAGGACTGCCCTGCCACCATTACCGTCCCGAAATCGCAACAGCCAAAAATCCGGCATTTTATAATCTGCTCTGCCAATGCACCATCTGAACAGTGAAGGTTAAAATGACCTCCGTTGGATTTATAAATGCTTCACCCAGCTGGGCTGTTGAGGGAAAATCAGTCATAGTGCTGGGCCACCAAATGGGAGCAAGAGTGTCTGTCTGTATGTGTCATGTATGTACTTTTGGGATCACTAGCCACTAAATGGCGTCACTGTTGGAGGCCATTGGGCTACACGCACATGTGTGCAGCCCAAGTATAAAAGGCCAGCCATTTTGTATATTAGTCACTTTGGGCCTTAACAAAGCAGAGCCAAGGTCATACCTCTTGGAGTTAAACAGTACTCAGTCTAACAGTTATTGCATACACAACATTTGGCGACAAGGCAACAAGAATCTTTGCATGCAAAAATGAGCACAATTGGATTGTTGGAGCGATTTGTGGAAGGAGAAGATTGGGCAGACTTTGTGCCATTTGAACCAATTCTTTGTGGCCAACAAAATGGAGGAGGTTGGCGACGCAGATCAGCGTCGGGCAGTGCTCCTCACAGTTTGTGGTCCAAAAATTTATGGTCTGATAAAGAATCTACTCCTGCCTGTGAGTCCAACAGAGAAGATGTATGAAAAATTGTGTACACTGGTACAGGACCACCTTAAGCCAGACGAAGGCATCATCATCTCAAGATACAGATTTTACACGCATGTTCAGAGGGCCAGAATGCGGCAGAATTCGTTGCCAACCTGAGACATCTAGCGGGACCGTGTAAGTTCGGTGCTGTGTTGGCGGACATACTGCGGGACTTCTTTGTAATCGGCATCAACTACTGGCGGTGGAGACGTTGGACTTGAATAGGGCCATCACAATCGTTCAGTCATGCATGACGACGGATAGAAGTCTAAAGCAGCTATCAGTGAAAAATCAAAACTCGGCAAGTACTGTAAATATGATTGATTCGGCGTTCGGCAGAGCCGCACATGGCAGGGCCTACCCGACTGCATATGCGAAACGTGTGGCTGCCCAAAGTCCGCCAGCGGGAATGCATCTGATTTCTCTGTGTTGGCGTTGCGGGGGAAATCTCTAGCACCAGCAGTGCCTATTTAAGCAATGTAGTTGCAAAGGCTGTCTGAGAGTGGGGCATCTCCAGCGCAAGTGTCCGCAGATGAGCAAATGTGCTGCTACACACCACGTGGAGGATGATGGTCAGATCCGGATACGCAATCCGAGATACCAGAGGAGGAAGTGTATGGACTGTACTCGTTCCTAACTAAGAGCAAACTGATAATGATCAATGTGATTAGTCGGGAAATTGTGTTGGGGAAATTGATGGGATTGAAGGCCGATAAATCCCCAGGGCCTGATGGACTGCATCCCAGAGTACTTAAGGAGGTGGCCTTGGAAATAGCGGATGCATTGACAGTCATTTTCCAACATTCCATTGACTCTGGATCAGTTCCTATGGAGTGGAGGGTAGCCAATGTAACCCCACTTTTTAAAAAAGGAGGGAGAGAGAAAACAGGGAATTATAGACCGGTCAGCCTGACCTCAGTAGTGGGTAAAATGATGGAATCAATTATTAAGGATGTCATAGCAGTGCATCTGGAAAATGGTGACATGATAGGTCCAAGTCAGCATGGATTTGTGAAAGGGAAATCATGCTTGACAAATCTTCTGGAATTTTTTGAGGATGTTTCCAGTAAAGTGGACAAAGGAGAACCAGTTGATGTGGTATATTTGGACTTTCAGAAGGCTTTCGACAAGGTCCCACACAAGTGATTAATGTGCAAAGTTAAAGCACATGGGATTGGGGGTAGTGTGCTGACGTGGATTGAGAACTGGTTGTCAGACAGGAAGCAAAGAGTAGGAGTAAATGGGTACTTTTCGGAATGGCAGGCAGTGACTAGTGGGGTGCCGCAAGGTTCTGTGCTGGGGCCCCAGCTGTTTACATTGTACATTAATGATTTAGACGAGGGGATTAAATGCAGTATCTCCAAATTTGCGGATGACACTAAGTTGGGTGGCAGTGTGAGCTGCGAGGAGGATGCTATTAGGCTGCAGAGTGACTTGGATAGGTTAGGTGAGTGGGCAAATGCATGGCAGATGAAGTATAATGTGGATAAATGTGAGGTTATCCACTTTGGTGGTAAAAACAGAGAGACAGACTATTATCTGAATGGTGACAGATTAGGAAAAGGGAAGGTGCAACGAGACCTGGGTGTCATGGTACATCAGTCATTGAAGGTTAGCATGCAGGTACAGCAGGCGGTTAAGAAAGCAAATGGCATGTTGGCCTTCATAGCGAGGGGATTTGAATACAGGGGCAGGGAGGTGTTGCTACAGTTGTACAGGGCCTTGGTGAGGCCACACCTGGAGTATTGTGTACAGTTTTGGTCTCCTAACTTGAGGAAGGACATTCTTGCTATTGAGGGAGTGCAGCGAAGATTCACCAGACTGATTCCCGGGATGGTGGGACTGACCTATCAAGAAAGACTGGATCAACTGGGCTTGTATTCACTGGAGTTCAGAAGAATGAGAGGGGACCTCATGGAAACGTTTAAAATTCTGACGGGTTTAGACAGGTTAGATGCAGGAAGAATGTTCCCAATGTTGGGGAAGTCCAGAACCAGGGGTCACAGTCTGAGGATAAGGGGTAAGCCATTTAGGACCGAGATGAGGAGAAACTTCTTCACCCAGAGAGTGGTGAACCTGTGGAATTCTCTACCACAGAAAGTAGTTGAGGCCAATTCACTAAATATATTCAAAAGGGAGTTAGATGAAGTCCTTACTACTCAGGGGATCAAGGGTTATGGCGATAAAGCAGGAAGTGGGTACTGAAGTTTAATGTTCAGCCATGAACTCATTGAATTGCGGTGCAGGCTAGAAGGGCTGAATGGCCTGCTCCTGCACCTATTTTCTATGTTTCTATGTTAATGGGGTGCCGGTATCAATGGAACTGGACACGGGGGTGAGTCAATCGATAAGAGCCAGAGGGCATTCGACAAGCTGTGGGATACTAAGGCTGTGAGGCCCAGGCTGAGTCCAGTCAATGCCAAGTTGCGCACGTACACCAAAGAACTCATAACGGTGATTGGCAGTGCCACAATTAAAGTGTCGTATGACGGTGCGGTTCACGAGTTACCGCTATGGATTGTCCCAGGCAATGGCCCAACGCTGTTCGGCAGGAACCGGCTTGAAAAATTCAGATGCAATTGGAACGACATCAAGGCATTGTCGTCGGAGAAAGATACATGTGCCCAAGTACTGAGCAAGTTCCCTCGCTTGTTCAAACCAGGCATCGGCAACTTCATGGGAGCCAAGGTGCAGATCCACGTGGACTCGGATGCAAGACCCATCCATCATAAAGCTCAGCCAGTTCTGTATATGATGAGGGAGAAGGTCAAAATCGAACTGGACAGACTCCAGTGTGAAGGGATCATATCACCGGTTGAATTTAACGAATGGGCCAGCTCCATTGTTGCTGTGCTGAAAAGTGATGGCACAGTCAGAATCTGTGGAGATTACAAGGCTACGATCAACAGGGTTTCGAAACAGGATCAGTACACATTACCGAAGGCTGAGGACTTGTTTGCAATGCTAGCCGGGGGGGAAGTCATTCACAAAACTAGACTTGACGTCGACCTACATGAAACAGAAGCTGGTCAAGACGTTGAAGAGACTTACATGCATTAAAACGCATAAAGGACTGTTTATATATCACAGGTGTCCTTTTGGAATTCGCTCAGCTCCAGCAATATTTCAGAGAAACATGGAGAGTCTACTGAAGTCCGTTTCCAGAACCGTCGTGTTCCAAGATGACATCCTGATCCTCAATCTAACAGTTATTGCATACACAACAGTATGGATGTTGGCTGAGAACAGGTTTACAATTGGGTTTGTTGCTTCCTGTAGCCAAATAGCCTGTCGATACTTACTGTCTCGGGTCAAACATGAAGACCATGATTTCGCCTACCTGGTTGGGAGCGAGGCAGGTAACGCCTGGAGCAGGTTTCAACCTCGCTGGTATCTCCATGCTGGCTTCCCCCACAATTTTCCCCTGATTGGGCTTGTTAAGCCTGCCCTGCGATGATGTTCCCAGCCAATTAAAAAGAAGCTGGTCTGATGACGTCATTTTGATGACGTGTTATCAGTCAGTTTCCTTAAAGGGACCATGGCCAACTTTATTTTGACAATTGTGCTGTCAGTGTTGTGCAACATTGAGGTGTTGCAAACACTGACAAGGACTGCACAGAGGTGCATGGCAGCACCCAAGCTCTCCCATGACTCCCTCCATATGCTTAGTGCCAGGTCTGTGAAGCAGGCGGACCCAGCACTTGGGAAACTGACACGGAGACGGGTTCCCAGCAGGATCCCGCCCCGCTATCAATCTTTCAAATTTTGACAGCAGCCCCACCTCTGAACTCTCCCTTTGAGCACCAGCAAGATTCTGGCTGAAGAATCACCACTTGCGTGTGCTATTGAAGGGTTGCTCCCAGCTGTGGAAGCAAACTCCTGTAAGAATCAGTCTACATTTGGATGGACTGATGAAAGATCCTGGCTGCAGGATGTATTTGAGACTGAGTGTGACTACAAGAGAGCTGAAGTTTCAGTAAAGCAGTCGCAAGTCAAGGAATGATTCATCATTCGCAATACATGTTCAGTTAGCTTTCTCACATTGTTGAGTCAAATCACCGATTAAACAAAAATATTCCAGAAAATTTGACAGTGCTAATGTTTTTCATACTTATTTGTACAGTTTTTTTCTTTTAATGGAGTCTGATGATGAGACTCCTTTTTTAAGTTCTCAGACAACTTCATGTTTGGTGTTGTGCTGTGCGTAGTGGTTGGAAACCATTTCCTGCTTAGAAAGATGCAAAGCCAGGGTTTTGAGGTTCCGCTCTCATTAGGTAAACGTTTATATGTGCACATAGCTCTGCACACAGTAGTTAAATGATTTTGCATTGGCCATGAGATAATGGGATGATACTGCAGCATTTGGAAATGACTGAAATTCAGTAATTGGATTCTCACTCTTCAGCTTAACTTTTGCCATGTTTTTGCTTTCATTTTACAGGCTAATCGTTGCATCATTACTCTGATGACAGTGTTGTTAAGAAAATTGTGACATGCTAGTGTCTGAAACATGCCTAAAAGTTGGGTTTGCTGGAGGCAGTAGGGCTTCTGGCAGGAAATATAAATACTGTTGCCAGAGAGACCACCATCTTTTGTGCCTACAGATTGACTGAGCTGATCTGATTCAGGTCGAGTCCTGGGTCCAAAATGCAAAAGGAATAAACATAGAAACTAGGAGCAGTAGTAGGCCATTCGACCCTTCAAGTCTGCACCGCCATTCAATATGATCATGGCTGATCCTCTATCTCAACACCATATTCTTGCTTTTTCCCCATACCCCTTGACGCCTTTTGTTTCTAGAAATCTATCTATCTCCCTCTTAAATATATTCAGTGACTTGGCCTCCTCAGCCTTCTGTGGTAGAGAATAAGGTGGAGATACAATAAAATGAAAGGAACTTTGAATTTAACATTAATATTTAATGGGTTTTATTGTTGCTGAACCTCTTCTAAAGATGGTTGCTAATAATGTGGTTGTTAAGTGTATATTTGTGAATCTGTATGTCTGACCATGTATTGTACAGGTAAGTAAATAGTAACATAACTGACAAATGCCATATTAGTTGGGGTAAAAAACCCCCGAATATTTTCTTAAGGATTGCGCAATGATTTATAAGGATAAATATTGTGAGGCTCTGTTCCATTTAGATCAGTGAATCGGGAGTAGTGGTCAGCAAGCCTAAATTGGGATGCCCCTGACCTTCTGGATATTAATTGTAATGTCCTCCACCACCAGAACAACCCATTAAGGGAGGAAGGATAGGATGGTGTGCGCATCTGACCATTCGCTTCCCCTATCGAATGTGTATGATTAGGTTTGAGCTTGTGCAGGACAGAACTGAATCTGCTCTTCCTGCCATTCCCCCCACGCCCCCACTCCAGACATGGAATACTCTACGACCCAAACTTCTCTAATGATGCAGACTTGACAGAACGTAGAGCTACAAAAAGGTCAACGTGAAACAAGTTTGAACTTTTTTCTACCGGAGCATAATAATTGTATCACCATTTGAAAAAAAATTAAGCTAATACAACAAAACAGATTGGAGACATGCATATTTATGAAATATTCCATAAACATTTTGATGTGAATAACTAGCATGTGCTTTGTGTCTAACACCTAAATCTTTAGGTTATTAATTTAGTTAAAATGTTGACCTAACAGGTCAGATTGATTAGGAATCAGACCCTCTTAAGTTACTCAAAGATAGTCTTGAAATCTTGGAGCAGTCACTATTAATTTGGAGGGCTGTTCAAATAGTATACGTTGGCTAAAGTATGATGATAATATTAACAGCATATAACATATCCATATAGCATATAACATATGTGTTGCATCACTAATAATATGAATTAACAATACATTTTTGATTTTTTTGTAATTGAATAGTTCCTTCAACAATTTGCTTTATGTAACTCTTTTCTACTCTGGCTCAAAGTACTTAATCTTTCAGCCATTTAGAGCATTGAGGTAATCAACCACACATACAGACATGGATAAAGCTACTGTTAAAACATTTCTCTACATCGCTCTACATAGCATAGTAACTATTACTGAGATTGAGAACAGCCATAATGTTATTAAGATCGATGAAAGTTGATGAACTATGAACAAACTATATATTTTTTAAGTATTTTGAATTCCAAATATTCTGATTTCAGGAAGTGTTAGAATTAGATTTAATTTATTAAGGTAGACTTGCAATATTTTAACGGTAGTATGTAGAGGTAACTGGCTAATGTGACATTGCTAGCATTAATCAGATATGATCTATTTACTTATTTGCACAGTGATTTTTTTAACAGCAACAAAACTGCACTTTTATAGAGATTGTTTCAGGGGGTGGAGGATCCAAACAGGAAGGAGAGACATTAGGAGGGGGTGGGGATGGGGGGGGGGGGGGGGGTGAGGGGGCTGTAGGGATGGCTAATGAGGTAAATTTTAAGGATGCTTTTAAAGATGACAGGAGAAGTAGCAAGGCAAAAGAGTTTAGGGTGAAATTTCCAAAGTACAAAACCATAGCTGAAACTTCTGCAACTGTTAGTGAACCAGAACTGGAAAGTTCATGCTGAGGCATTGGGTTAGATTACTGAGGATGGGAAGAGGTAAGTCTTAGAAGGAAATAAAAATGAGGCTGAGGATTTAAAGTTGATTCATTGTGGGATGAGGAACTAATGGAAGTTAGTGAAGATGGGGATTATAGAAGTGAGGGCACTTAGTTTGGGATAGGAGATGAATGGCAGACTTCAAAATGAGTTAAATTTGACATAAAATAGAACTTGAAAAGTTGCAAGGGGAGTTTTGATGAATCAAATCTAGAGATGTAGAAGGTGTTGGATATATTGCAAAGGTGTTCTTGGGGAGGGACTGGATATAGGGTTTTAGTTCAGCTCAATATCAAGCAGGACACAGAGATTCAGCCTTACCAAGCATCGGGGAAGGGGGGTGGAATCCGTACTAAAGTATACAGATATCTGAACAAGTTGGCTTCAGTTTTGCTGGAGAAAGGTCTGCCTTATCCACAACCTGATGTTAGACAGTCAGACAGCACAGCTAAAGTCTGGCGATGTGCTCCCAAAGTGCGTGGAGCAGCTATGGCAGCTGCTTGCTGTGGGGTGCTGCAGTCCCATTGGGATAGTTATGGTATGAGACCTCTGGGTTCTGGGCAATACAACGTCCTTGTATCAGCTGGAGCCACATCTGACGATGCAAGGGCTACCCGTGGCTATATACTGTTTGAAACTTCCTCCATCCTTTGAGGTGCCTACCTGAAGTGGAAACTTGTAGCATCTTCTTGAGAGAGGAAACTGTGTTCTTGGACCCTTTTCTGCCATTGCCCTTGGTGCTGAGCTTCTCAGCTGCCTCCAATGTGGGTGATGGCTGCTGTCACAGTTGTTTCCAATCGATCGCCTATGAAATCCAGCAGTGAAAGCCTCCCGTAACTTTGCCCATTGTCTCAATGATGTTAATCACAGCATTTGTGAAATAACTCTGTTCTGTGTTTGTTTCTTTAGTGATTTGCACCTCCCCAACAGATGAAGCCATATCACTCTGTACATCAGCAAATCCCTGCGACAGCACTTCAGTGAGGTCAGAGGTACACTGCTGTATATTCTCTGACAGCAGCTGCTGGCTGCTCAAGGTGGACTCAGAGAAGGTTGCCGAACCCTTGTGCTCTTGAGAAACTCCTGTCTGAAGGCAAACTCAGTAGGATACTCATCCTCTGTGTTATGTCTTTAGATATTATGATAATGACTCCACGAGGCAATGTGTTGTACTTGAACTGTAGTGACCTTAGTCCTTTATTGATAACTCCAGAGTGACGATCACACATGGTGGCCTGCCTTTTATACTAGGCCAGGCACACCTGTATAGGTAACCTGCAAGTCTCCCACTGTGGTGCCCTCTGGTGGCAAACCTTGTAATAGTGCAAGCAGTAACCATGTAGGATACATGACATCACTCTCCCACAAGCCTTTAGTGCAAATTGCCTCTGCATTGACTGTTCTCTGGCTTAGTTCGATCTGGTTGACCCTTGGCGGGTCGTTTCTATTTTGGGTGAGTGGTTGGTGTTTCGTTGGCAGTAGAGTGCTGGTGGTTTCTGTTTGTGTGTGTCCATGACTACTCCATTCTCTCCCCCACCCCCCCCCCCCCCCCACCACATATAGATTATGCCAGAGACTCATTACATTCATATACATTCAAGTCCAGAAAAAAAAAGTTTGCATTACATTTGTGGTTCAGTAGTGAGACAAGTACATTCAACTGGTGAGATACATTATTGATACATAGTGGGGATCGGTAACTGGTGCGTAAGGACAAGTTAGTTCCAGAACTGCTGGATGGTGTCCAGGCAGTCTGGTGATGATGTGGTGCCCAGTGCTGGCAGTGGGAACCCGGTTGGCTCAAGTTGCCTGCTCACGAGGCTGTTGCCGTTGCTCCTAGCCTCGGGCAGGTTCACAGATACCTGTGACCTCCCTGTCCTTTCTTTGCGCCCCGGGTCGCTGCTGCTCCCTGAGGAGCTGTTGTCTAGCAGGGCACAGGGAACTGCTGACTCACTTGCCTTGGCATTGTTTGGTTTGGGATCCTGGCTGGTCTTGTTCCCCTTTGGAAGAACTGTTGCAGGTGACCCTTTGTTCCCGGGTATGGCCTTGGTGGCGCTGGGGTCTGTGGGCTGTGCCTCAGCACAGTTTGCTCTTTCAGGCTTATGGCGGTTGGTGCCATCGGGTGCCTGAGAGGTGGAGTCAATCAGGGGCAGGGTATCGATACCGGTGACGTTGCCCTCCTGAGATCACTTGCTCTGCAGCTCATATGTATAGCTGCTTGTGGCCACACTCCATGGTGCATAACTTTGGTCCCAGGGACGCAGGCTACTACATTGGGTAGCTTGCTGGGCCTGTGTGCTTTTGATGGGTGTCTGCCTGCTGCATTGACTGAGTGCAGTTGAAATCCTACATCGCACAATGTTTCATTACTCATTGTAAATAACCTATGGCTCCGATAGCGATTGCGTGCCTTTTTTTTGCTTATTGCATGTACACAACGCTGATCATCAATTTCACATCTTACATCTGGCTCACAATTGCTATTACATTGAGTCTCTTCTTTGCTTATTGCATGCATACAATTCTGATCATCAATTGCACATTTTACATCTAACTCACAGTTGCTCTTACATTGTTTGAAAATGTGGAACTGTCCCTTTAAGTGTGGTGGGTTGCAGGCCTCCTTTAAGAGAGCCTTGCCATCTTTACCCCAATCCTCTTCTCCGTTTGGTGCCACGTGTTGCTCCATCAGCGCATCACCTCGTGGTTTGGGTACCATCTGTCCTCCATCCACGATGTTGACTGCGGTGATTCTCTTCTCCACGGATTCTGCCACCGAAGCTGGTTGTCGCCTTTGGATCCGATTTTCTTCATCCGGAGTCCTGCCACTGGAGCCTGGAAGGTGCATTCGGGTCGTCTCAGCTGGATCATCTCCACGCTGTCGTGCTGAGCAGTCTGTGCCTCGGATGGTGTGCTGGTCTGCTCTCTGGTGCTGGGTCCACCCTCAAGTGAGGGTTTGCTTTGCCTCCGAGCGCGGAGGACGTCGATCGCTAGAGGGATGAAGTCTTCCCAACTCCAATGGATCTTCTCCATCCACCTTCTTCCGAGTAGCGTTGGTCCATCACCTGCAACAATCCACAGCGGTAACTTGTGCAACGTGCCATCATGGAGTAGCTTTACATCCGCACTACCAACGACTGGGATAAGTTCATTGGTGTAGGTGCGCAGCTTTGCCTGAACCGGGACTAACTTGGGTCGTTCAGCTTGATTGTCCCATAGCCTCTCAAAGGTTTCTTGATTGATTACTGACTGGCTTGCCCCCATGTCCACTTCCATGAAGACTAGAACACCATCTATCTCAACTTCCATCCTCAATGGGGAACACTCGGTGGTGCAGGTAAACATGCTATATACCTCATCATGGGGCTGAGCTGCCTCTCTGGATTCATGGCCAGCTGCAGACTCTTCATCAACTGAGTCATATTTCTCTTACACATTCACTGGAGGTGGCCCTTTGAGCTACAGCCTTTATGGTACTGGTGAGCCCTGTGATTCCCTCCACAACGCCAGCATGGAGCTACTCGACTAGCCCCCCTCGGCGAACTCTGAGTTAAGGGACTTGGGGGCCTGTTCTCTCTTCCCTGAGAAGATTCGCATTCTACAGTCCAGCCTCTAAAAGGCACCACTCTGTACACAGTACTTGCCGGGTTTGAGTCCTGAGGATGAGTCATCTGCCTAGAGCCGCAGGTCGAGGTCATGAATGCCTGGCTCACGGAGATGGCCTTCTGTAGTGACTGTGGTATCCGCAAACAGTAGCTTATGAAGAAGACCGTCATGGCCGATTCCAATGACAAAAATATCCCGCACTGCTTCGGTGAGGTGGTTGCCAAAGTCACATGGTGCTGCCAGCCTCCTGAGGTCTGCAGCATATTTCGCGATTTCCTGGCCTTCAGGCCGAAGGTGGGTGTAGAACCGGTGTCTGGCTGTGAGGATACTCTCCTTGGGCTTGAGTTGCTCTTGGATCAGCGTACGTCTTGGTCATTGTCTTTGCTGGTGCCAGCAAGTCCCTGACGAGGCCATAGACGGTGGGCCCACAACTGGTTAGCAAGATAGCTCAGCGCTTATCAGCCAGTGTGGCTGGGTTGTCGCCTGCCAGGTCGTTTGCTGTGAAGAAATGGTCAAGCCTCTCCACAAAGGCATTCCAATCATCACCATCGGCGAACTGCTGCAATGAACGTACCAAGGGTAGCCATTTTCGCGTGAAGGTCCGTAATCTCGTCGCCAATTGTTATGTCTTTAGATGCTCTGATAATGACTCCATGAAGCAATGTGTTGTACTTGAACTGTAGTAACCTTAGTCCTTTATTGATAACTCCAGAGTGAGGATCACGCATGGTGGCCTGCCTTTTATACTATGCCAGGCACACCTGTACAGGTAACCTGCATATCTCCCACAGCGGTGCCCTCTGGTGGCACACCTTGTAATAGTGCAAGCAGTAACCATGTAGGATACATGACACTCTGCCCATGCCCCAAACAACATGGCTCGCAGCATTATCAGATCTCTCTGCTTTGTCTCCTGCCACCTTCATTTATTCCTCCCCTGACCTTTGTGTTCCACCTGATGCCCCTGCCTCAAACTCACTAACAACGCTCCAAGGTGTGAGTATGTGGGCTGGAGCTTGGGGCAGGTGAAGTGCTGGACACAACAAGGTGACAGATGCTTGAAAGAAAAAGAAAGACTTGCATTTATATAGCACCTTCCACAACCACCGGATGTCTCACAACGCTTTATAGCCAATTATGTATTTTTGGAGTATAATCACTGTTGTAATGTGGGAAACGAGACAGTCAATTTGTACACACCAAGCTCCCACAAACAGCACTCTGATAATGACCAGATAATCTGTTTTTTGTTATGTTGATTGATGGATAAATATTGGCCAGGACACCCTGGATAGCTCCCTTGCTCTTCTTCGAAATAGTGCCATTGGATCTTTTATATCCACTTGAGAGAGCAGACAGGGCCTTGGTTTAACATCTCATCCGAAAGATGGCACCACCAACAGTGCAGCACTCCCTCCATACTGCACTGCATAGTCAGCATAGATTTTTGTGCTCAAGTCCCTGGAGTGGGACTTGAAGCTGCAACTTTCTGACTCAGAGGCGACTGTGTGACCCATTGATCCAAGCTGACACTTGGGGATGAGCTGCCACTTCCTTTAGTTTCCTCACCTTGCAAAAATAAAATGACTACATTTTACAATGTTTAAAAAAAATCATTTTGCTACAACACTTTTTATGTGTGATTTTCTCCTAAAGTTTATTTTGTTAAATAGAATTATTTCCATTCTTGCTTAGGGTGTCAGCCATGAGGCGTTCCATATTTTGTATTACTTTTGCTCAGTTTGACTCATGACATTTTTAAAATCATAATTAGATATCCTTATCTGATTTATTTAATGTATATTTAAATGAATTGTGGACTGGTGCCTTCTTTGTCAATGATTTGTGCAAGGAAGAGAGCCTGTAGCATATAACTGTTGGATGTTGTTACTTAGAGGGCAACTGGCAATGCAATATAATTTGCTCAGCTTGAATTTCTTTAGCTTAATTTATCCAAAAATAGTCTGCTATGCCCAACCCAACTTACAATTATTTCTTAGTTAGAGTCAGGTCATTTATTTTGGACATTTAACCTGTTCCTTCTGGTGCTGAATTTGTCATTATCTTCTTCCTGGTGTGCTGCTCATGCTACATCTGATTTAAGCTAATGTTCTTTTATGAACATATTTATGGTGGTCTGGCATTATGAAGACCATCTTCAATATGTTGTAAATATTGGAATTTGTCACTGAAGCAATATATCCACCTGAGAGAGCAGACGGGGCTTTGGTAAAACGTCTCATCAGAAAGACGTTAATTGCAAGGTGTTATATCTGTGGACTTGTATTTACTCTGTTAAGCCACCAGAGGGCTCTTCCCCTGGAGTCCCAAGGGATCCCATAATCCCTTGGGAGCACAGGTATTTAAGGAGGCTTCACAGGTTGGAGAGGCACTGTGGAGACCTGCACTAAAGGACTAAGGTCATACTTACTTTGAGCTCACAGTGTTCAGTCTGACTCTTTCTCCATACATAACAACTGGCGATGAGATACAGATAGCGAACCCAAAGATGCATAGATACATGCAGTGGGCATCCTGGAGAAATTTTCGGAGGGAGATGATTGGGAAACTTTTGTGGAGTGACTTGACCAATACTTTGTGGCCAATGAGCTAGATGGGGAAGAGAGCGCTGCCAAACGAAGGGTGATCCTCCTCACCGTCTGTGGGACACCAACGTATGGCCTCATGAAGAATCTGCTCACTCCAGCGAAACCCACGGAAAAATCTTATGACAATTTGTGTACACTGGTCCGAGAGCATTTGAACCTGAGGGAAAGCGATCTGATGGCGTTCTACAAAAGGTCTGAAGGCCAGGAAGTGGCGAGTTATGTCGCCGAGCTGAGACGCCTTGCAGGACATTGCGAATTTGAAGGACATTTGGAGCACATGCTCAGAGACTTTTTTGTACTTGGCATTGGCCACGAAACGATACTTCTCAAACTTTTGACTGTAGAGGCCCCAACCTTGAGTAGGGCAATAGCGATAGCCCAGGCGTTCATTGCCACCAGTGACAATACGAAGCAAATCTCTCAGCACACAAGTGCTGCTACAACTATTGTGAACAAAGTGATGTTGTTTTTGAATTGTAACGTGCAGGGCAGGTCACATATACCCGCAGCTGCACGTCCGCAGATGACTCAGAATCCACCATCAAGGGTGATAAATGCAAGGCCATTAACACCTTGTTGGCACTGCGGGGGTAATCATCGTTTCCATTCATGCCGTTTCAAAGAGTACGTTTGCAAGGGCTGTGGAACAATGGGACACCTCCAACGAGTGTGCAGGTGAGCTGCTAAGCCTTCTAAACCTGCAAACCACCATGTTGCAGAGGAGGACAGATCCACGGAGAACCACGACGAACAAGAGCCTCAGATAGAGGAGGCAGAGGTACATGGGGTGCACACATTCACCATGAATTGTCCCCCGATAATGCTGAATATTGAACTAAACGGACTCCTGGTCTCAATGGAGCTGGACACGGGTGCGAGCCAGTCCATCATGGGCAAAAAGACTTTTGAAAGGTTGTGGTGCAACAAGGCCTCAAGGCCAGTCTTAACTCCAGTTCGCACGAAACTAAGAACTTACACGAAAGAACTAATTCCTGTAATCGGCAGTGCTACCGTAAAGGTCTCCTATGATGGAGCGGTGCACTCTGGGTGGTACCGGGTGATGGTCCCACACCGCTCGGCAGGAGCTGGCTGGGAAAGATACGCTGGAACTGGAATGACGTCCGAGCGCTATCGCCCGCTAACGACACTTCGTGTGCCCAGGTCTTAAACAAATTTCCTTTGCTGTTCGAACCAGGCATTGGGAAATTCCAAGGAGCAAAAGTGCAGATCCATCTAATCCCGTGAGTGCGACCCATCCATCAAAGGGTGAGAGCAGTACCGTACATGATGAGAGAAAGGGTAGAGATCAAGCTAGACTGGCTGCAATGAGAGGGTATCATTTCACCGATCGAGTTCAGCGAGTGGGCCAATCCTATTGTCCCAGTCCTCAAGGGAGATGGCACCATCAGAATCTGTGGTGATTACAAAGTAACTATCAATCGTTTCTCCCTGCAGGACCAATACCCACTACCAAAGACCGATGACCTCTTTGCAACGCTGGCGGGAGGAAAGACGTTCACGAAGCTGGATCTGACTTCAGCCTACATGACGCAGGAACTGGAGGAATCATCGAACGCCCTCACTTGCATCAACACGTACAAGGGTCTTTTTGTTTATAACAGATGCCCATTTGGAAGCCGACCAGTGGTGGCGATATTCCAGAGAAACATGGAAAGTTTGATAAAGTCAGTCCCGCACAACGTGGTCTTCCAGGACGACATCTTGGTCACAGGTCGGAACACAGTCGAGCATCTGCAGAACTTGGAGGAGGTTCTTAGTCGACCCAACCGCGTGGGGCTCAGGTTAAAACACTTGAAGTGCATTTTCCTGGCACCTGAAGTGGAGTTCTTGGGAAGGAAGATTGCGGCGGATGGCATCAGGCCCACCAACGTGAAGACGGAGGCAATCGAGAACGCACCGAGGCACTGAACGTGACGGAGCTGCAGCCGTTTCTGGGACTCCTCAACTACTTTGGTAACTTCTTACCGGGTCTCAGCACACTGCTAGAACCACTACATGTCTTACTATGAAAAGGAGGCGAATGGGTTTAGGGCAAAAGCCAAGAAAATGCCTTTGAAAATTGTTATGCTCAAACAAATTGCTTGTGTTGTATGATCCATGTAAACGTTTGGTACTAGCATGTGATGCATCGTCATATGGCATCGAATATGTATTGCAACAAGCTAATGATTTCAGGAAACTGCAACCGGTTGCTTATGCATCCAGGAGTCTGTCTAAGGTTGAGAGAGCCTACAGCATGATTGAAAAAGAAGCGTTAGCATGTGTCTGTGGGGTAAAGAAAATGCATCAATACCTGTTTGGGCTAAAATTCGAATTGGAAACTGACCATAAGCCACTTATATCCCTGTTTTCCGAGAGTAAAGGGATTAATACCAAAGCATCGGCCCGCAACCAGAGATGGGCGCTCACATTTTTTTTTTTTTTTTTTTTTAATTAAATTCGTAGCCAATCGTTTCCAATTCTTTGTCAAGTCACAAACGCCAGAGGTCACCCTGCACCAGTCAAGGATCACTCTGCGCCAATGCTCTTAGCCAAAAGGCCTAGAGCCACTGCACCGTTCCTGGAAGTACTGCAATACCAGGTTCGTGCCATGGAGGTGGATGGGTCAGGTCCCCCACACACCTCCGTGGAGGTGGATGGGTCAAGCCATCCCACCCACCTCCTGTTTACAAAAATGTAAGCATATACCTTCCTGACCAGGGAGAAACCACCCGGAAGTCATGGTGGCTGGTCAGGTTAGTTATGCAGATCTTAGCCAAAAGGCCTCACATTGTCCACATACAACTATGCCATCTGCCACAGGCCAGGCACAGAAAACTGCGCCGATGCTCTCAGTCGGCTTCCATTGCCCACCACTGGGGTGGAAATGGCACAGTCTGCAGATCTAGCCATGGTTATGGAAGCACTTGAGAGTGAGCAATCACCCGTCACTGCCCGGCAGATCAAAACCTGGACAAGCCAGGACCCCTTATTATGTCTAGTCAAAAGTTGTGTGCTTCACGGGAGCTGGTCCAGTGTCCCAGTGGAAATGCAGGAAGAGATAAAGCCGTTCCAGCGGTGCAAAGATGAAATGTCTATACAGGCAGACTGCCTTCTGTGCGGCAATCGAGTAGTGATCCCCAAGAAAGGCAGAGACATCTTCATCAATGACCTCCACAGTACCCACCCAGACATCGTAATGATGAAAGCGATAGCCAGATCCCATGTGTGGTGGCCCGGTATCGATGCGGACTTAGAGTCCTGTGTTCACAGATGTAATACATGCTCGCAGTTAAGCAATGTACTCAGGGAGGCGCCGCTAAGTTTATGGTCTTGGCCCTCCAAACCGTGGTTTAGGGTACACGTCGACTGTGCAGGCCCGTTCTTGGGTAAAATGTTCCTTGTGGTTGTAGACGCGTACTCCAAGTGGATTGAATGTGAGAAAATGTTGGCTAGCACGTCCGCTGCCACTACTGAAAGCCTGCGGGCTATGTTTGCCACACACGGCTTACCCGATGTCCTGGTGAGCGACAACGGGCCACGTTTTACCAGTACTCCAAGTGGATTGAGTGAGCTGAGTTCAAAGAATTCATGACCCGTAACAGGATCAAACATGACACATCTGGCCGGTTTAAACCAGCGTCCAAAGGTCAGGCAGAGAGAGCAGTACAAACCATCAAGCAAGGCTTGAAGAGGGTAACTAAAGGCTCACTGCAGACTCGCCTATCCCGAGTCCTGCTTAGCTACTACATGAGACCCCACTCACTCACTGGGATCCCACCTGCTGAACTGCTTATGAAAAGAGCACTTAAGACAAAGTTCTCGTTAGTCCACCCTGATCTACATGAACAGGTAGAGAGCAAGCGGCTTCAACAAAGTGCATACCATGACAACGCAAATGTATCACAAGATTGACCTGTATTTGTTTTATATTATGTCTTGGCCAAAGAGGGAAGCAGGCTATTTCAGGTCAAACTTTCAAATGGACTCATTCACCGGAAACACTTGGACCAAATCAAACTCAGATTTACGGACTACCCTGAGCAACCCACCTAGGACCCTACCTTTTTTGATCCCCCAACATACACACCAGTGGCAACCGGCACCATGGTTGACCATGAAGAAGAACCCATCATCCACAGCAGCCCTGCAGGGCCCAACACACCAGGCAGCCCAGCAAGGCCAGCTGCACAGCAGCCCAGCGAGGGCCCACCAAATGATTCAACAACACCAGCTTTCACACCGAGACGATCAACCAGGGCAAGAAGGGCCCCAGGTCGACTCACATTGTAAATAGTTACACTATTGACTTTGGGAGGCAGTGTTGTTATATATATGGACTTGTATTTACTCTGTATAGTCACTTGGGAACACAGGTATTTAAGGAGGCTTCACAGGTTGGAAAGGCACTCTGGTGACCTGCAATAAAAGACTATGGTCACATTTTACTTTGAGCTCATAGTGTTCAGTCTGACTCTTTCTCCATACACAACACAGAGCTATGGGGAAAGGGAGGTGAGTGGGACTAGCTGAGGTGCTCTTGCAGAGACTCGTCATGGGCTTGATGGGTCACCTTTGGTTCTTTTGCCAATCACCTTAAATCCACTTAACCACCTCCAAACTTTAAGCTCAATTGTCTTTTCTTCCTTCTGACATTAAGTATTATACTGGCCATTGGTAATGAGCAGAAACTCTGAAATTGTGGTAAATGCTGGACATCCTTTGGGTATTTACTCCTAGTTGCTATCCACATGATAGAAATACATGATGGTGTGGATGCTTACATTGGGATTTTGCCGGCATTCAGAGGGCAGGTTTGGAGGTGGGTCCGTTGTCAAAATCACAGAGGATTGACAGCGAGGTGGTATCCCGGTCTGAACCTGCCTCCTTGTAAGCTACTGCCCGTTATTGCTCCGACCACAACCACCCAGTTTTAAAGTACTTACCTGAGTTGGGCCCAGCGTTATGCACGATTAAGTATTGCCAGCTGGGATACAAACTTCATTCAGAGTGGAGATTACTAGAAAATTTTCACCATCATAACAGGCTGGCTGATCACTCCAGCTGTTCCATCTTCTCCAATTTATTTTACATCACAAAGCCAGAAACTTTAAAAGAGCAGTCAACTAGACACTAATCTTGCGTAAATGTTCACCAACACCATGACCTGCAAAAGCGCAGCTTAAACAAGGCCCAGCTCCGGCAGGGAAACTTCAGATACTTTTGTGTTTTCCTACAATCTGCTATTGGCACTTGCAGGTCATTTCAAAATTAAGAGGGATTTTGATAAAGTAAAATAGGGAGAAGCCGTTTCCACTGGCAGAAGGGTCAGATTTAAGGTAATTGCCCAAAGAGCCAGAGGGGAGAGGGGAAGATTTAAAAAAATATATAAACACAGAGACTGGTTAATCAGTTAAAACAACTAGATCCGGTTTAATGCTCAGTTTGTGTCGAGTTAGCTAATCGAGGTGAAACTGATGTCTTTGGAATTGGCCTCGACGCCCCCAGTCTGGGAGAAGAGTATGAAAACCAGGGTTTGAGCTCCTGATCACTGTCCAATGACCCCTGCTGGAAATTGCATGGCACACTGATGCATGGATGGGCACGCACACACTCTTCGGGTGGCAAGTGAGCAAGAGACGACATGAAGGCTTCGGGCACCCTCAAGGAATACAAGGTGATTGGACAGTCCCACCATGTCCAGGCTCACATCTGCCTGTCGTGCAGCGTTCCCACTTTGGCGGCTAAGCCGCCACGGATTCACCATGGCGATCGGTGTGCGCCATTACATTCCGCTTGATCCCGCTTCATCGGGCTGGAATCCACTGACAAGGAACCGGTGGCCGCCGATAGAAAGGACCCTTCAAGTCCTGCCATCCCTCCCTCCTCCTGTACCACCGTTAAACGCTTTGAGGAGCGTTCTCCTCCAGCTCCTCCAGCACCATCTCCTCCGTCTCTTCCACCATCTCTTCATTTGTTCTTCCCTGCAATGAATCCTCTCTGGGAGGGGCAGGCGGCTCCAGCTGTGCAACTATAAAAACATAACATTAATGGTTGGCGGCAGGGGAGGGGAGGGGTCAGAGGTAACATCAGAGCAATTCACTTTGCGCAGGCTTATGTGGGGAACAAACCTTTTTTACCAAGAATCATTTCATGAAACCATCATAAGCAAAGTATAGAGAAAGTACATGACATAATAAAAGTTGAGTCCCAAACAGTTTACTTTCCAAGTGACAGAGTGTGATCTACCAATAAATCATGTCACAACTAACAACATTTCTTGCTCCCAGCATTACATTACATTCTACATTATATTGCCATAAGATTGAATTACATGACCGCTGTATAGTCCAGGGATTATGCAGACTTACCCTCCAGGAGAATTGGTTCGGCACCAACACACGTGGTGGTACGATCATACGCTCCCGTCAGGGCTGCAGCACGTTCTTTGAGGTCCATCAGAGGAATAATCTTCGAAGGACTACCGCCTGTTTTGCGGAGTTCCGCCCTATTGCCGGCTAATTATATCTGCAAAGAAGACAAAAAATTTGTGTGAACTAATTTGACAGCTACTAATACAGAACACACACACACATACATACATACACATACACATATATAGGTACACATCCCCAATTAACCGTCCCCAGTCTTTTCTTCAACGAGTGCACCATTTAAGTTCTGTTAGCATGCAAGTGTTGCATGATGAACACATGAAAATACAGAGGACTAACACATTAAGATTGATTATGGGCAATAATGACACCAAGCTTTACAACATAATAAAATGTGGCACTACTTAAGAGTACTTCGTCAATACATGATAAAAGTTAGTACTTACTCTCGTAGATCCAACGATGTCATTCCACCGTTTGCAGCACTGGTTCAGCCCCCGTATCACGGGCGCAATGGAGGACAACACCTCAGCAATCTCTTGCCATAACTGCTGACGGTGACGGCTTCCCTCATCCACCCCATGTTAACTGATTCCAACGGGCCTCCACGTCACCAATCAATGACTGCTGGGCTTCCTCTGAGAAACGAGTGGCCCTCTTCCTCCCACCGAACAGACCCTCCACTTCCATGGCTTGATGTTCCATTTTCTTGATATTGATATTTATATATATATATTTGAAATTATTAATTAATTAATTTATTATTATTATTAAATTATTTTTTAAGATCTATTATTATTATAATTATTACTAGTTATATTATCAATTATGTTATTTTATATTATGATATAATAGTCAATATACTGAATATAATTAATGTACTCCTCAAAAATCCTTTCACAGCTCCTCTCTCACTGACTTCAACCAACCTCTACAGTTTCAAAATGTCCAGTGCTGTCCTAGTCTTCTCTATGCATGCGCAGAGTCACCCTTGATCCTAAAATCGCGGGAGAATGACTGCGCATGCGCAGAGAAGTATTTCCGGATGTTTTTGCAGTTGTTCTGCTTCTCTTACTAAAGGTAAGGAAATCACTGAGTTTCGCCGGTTTTTGCCACCCGCTCCAGTCCGCTATCGCTAGGTTTCACCACCGCCGACATCGAGAACCCGAAAACCACGGGAGCGCGCACCAGCGGTAGTCCGGCGGTTCAAAAGACGCAACCATCGGAATACCGTTAAGGATGCAACGAACAGGGTGGATAAAGGGGAACTAGTGGATGTGGTGTATTTGGATTTCCAGAAGGCATTTGACAAGGTGCCACATAAAAGGTTACTGCACAAGATAAAAGTTCACTGGGTTGGGGGTAATATATTAGCATGGATAGAGGATTGGCTAACTAACAGAGAACAGAGAGTTGGGATAAATAGTTCATTCTCAGGTTGGCAACTAGTAAATAGTGGGGTGCCGCAGGGATCAGTGCTGGGACCCCAACAATTTACAATCTATATTAATGACTTGGAAGAAGGGACTGAGTGTAACATAGCCAAGTTTTCTGATGATACAAAGATGGGAGGAAAAGCAATGTGTAAGGAGGACACAAAAAATCAGCAAAAGGACAGAGAAAGGTTAAGTGAGTGGACAAAAATTTGGCAGATGGAGGATAATGGCGGAAAGTGTGAGGTGATGCACTTTGGCAGAAAAAAAATCAAAGAGCAAGTTATTATTTAAATGGAGAAAGATTGCAAAGTGATGCAGTACAGAGGGACCTGGGGGTATTTGTGTGTGAAACACAAAAGGGTAGTGTTATATATGTAAACTTGTATTTACTCTGTACAGTCACCAGAGGGCTCATCCCCCGGAGTCCCAAGGGATCCCATAAACCTTTGGGAGCATAGGTATTTAAGGAGGCCTCACAGGTTGGAGAGGCACTGTGGAGACCTGCACTAAAGGACTAAGGTCATACTTTACTTTGAGCTCACAGTGTTCAGTCTGACTCTTTTTCCATACATAACAACTGGCGATGAGATACAGATAAAAAACCAAAGATGCAGAGAACAGTGGGCATCCTGGAAAAATTTTCGCTGGAAATGATTGGGAAACTTTTGTGGAGCGACACGACCAATACTTTGTGGCTAACGAGCTAGATGGGGAAGAGAACACAGCCAAATGAAGGGCGATCCTCCTCACCATCTGTGGGGCACCAAAGTATGGCCTCATGAAGAATCTGCTCACTCCAGCGAAACCCACCGCGAAATCGTACGATGATTTGTGCACACTAGTCCGAGAGCATTTGAACCCGAAGGAAAGTGTTCTGATGGCAAGGTACCGGTTCTACACCTGCAAAAGGTTTGAAGGCCAGGAAGTGGTGAGTTATGTCGCTGAGCTAAGACGCCTTGCAGGACATTGCGAATTTGAAGGACATATGGAGCACATGTTCAGAGACTTTTTCATACTTGGCATTGGCCACGAAACGATACTTCGCAAACTTTTGAATGTAGAGACCCAAACCTTGAGTAAGGCCATAGCGATAGCCCAGCTGTTCATTGCCACCAGTGACAATACGAAGCAAATCTCTCGGCACACATCTGCTGCTACAAGTACTATGAACAAAGTGATGTTGTTTTCGAATCGCAACTTACAGGGCAGGTCACACATGTCTGCAGCTGCACGTCCACAGATGTCTCAGAGTCCACCATCAACAATGATAAATGCAAGGCCATTAACACCTTGTTGGCGCTGTGGGGGTGATCGTCATTTCCATTCATGCCGATTCAAAGAGTACTTTTGCAAGGGCTGTGGAACAATGGGACACTTCCAGCGTATGTGCAGGTGAGCTGCAAACCCTGCTAAACCTGCAAACCACCATGTTGCAGAGGAGGACAGGTCGACAGAGGATCACGATGAACCAGAGCCTCAGATCAAGGAGGCAGAGGTACATGGGGTGCACACATTCACCACGAATTGTCCCCCGATAATGCTGAATGTTGAACTAAATGGACTCCCAGTGTCAATGGAGCTGGACACGGGCGCGAGCCAGTCCACCATGGGCAAAAAGACTTTCGAAAGGTTGGGATGCAACAAGGCCTCAAGGCCAATCTTAACTCCAGTTCGCACGAAACTAACAACTTACACAAAAGAACTGATTCCCGTAATCGGCAGTGCTACCGTAAAGGTCTCTTACGATGGAGCGGTGCACAAGCTACCACTCTGGGTGGTACCGGGAAATAGTCCCATGCTGCTCGGCAGGAGCTGGCTGGGAAAGATACGTTGGAACTGGGATGACGTCCGAGCGCTCTCGCCCGCTGACGACACTTCGTGTGCCCAGGTCTTAAACGAATTTCCTTCGCTGTTCGAACCAGACATCGGGAAATTGCAAGGAGAAAAAGTGCAGATCCATCTAATTCCGGGGACGCGACCCATCCATCACAAGGCGAGAGCAGTACCGTTCATGATGAGAGAAAGGATAGAGATCGAGCTAGACTGGCTGCAAAGAGAGGGCATCATTTCACTGATCGAGTTCAACGAGTGGGCCAGTCCTATTGTCCCAGTCCTCAAGGGAGACGGCACCATCAGAATCTGTGGCGATTACAAAATAACTATCAATCATTTCTCCCTGCAGGACCAATACCCACTACCAAAGGCCGATGACCTCTTTGCAATGCTGGCAGGAGGAAAGACGTTCACAAAGCTGGATCTGACTTCAGCCTACATGATGCAGGAACTGGAGGAATCATCGAAGGGCCTCACCTGCATCAACACGCACAAAGGTCTTTTTATTTATAATAAATGCCCGTTTGGAATTCAATCAGCGATGGCGATATTCCAGAGAAACATGGAAAGCTTACTGAAGTCGGTCCCGCACACCGTGGTCTTCCAGGACAACATCTTGGTCACAGGTCGGAACACAGTCGAGCATCTGAAGAACCTGGAGGAGGTTCTTAGTCGACTCAACCATGTGGGGCTCAGGTTAGAATGCTCGAAGTAAGTTTTCCTGGTGCCTGAAGTGGAGTTGTTGGGAAGAAGGATTGTGGCGGATGGCATCAGACCAACCAACGCGACGACAGAGGCAATCGAGAACGCACCGAGGCCACAGAATGTGACGAAGCTGCGGTTGTTTCTGGGACTCCTGAACTACTTTGGTAACTTCTTACCGGGTCTCAGCACACTGTTAGAACCACTTCATGTCTTACTATGAAAAGGGGATGAATGGGTTTGGGGCAAAAGCCAAGAAAATGTCTTTGTAAAAGCGAGAAAATTGTTATGCCCAAACAAATTGCTTGTGTTGTATGATCCACATAAGCATTTGGTACTAGCATGTGATGCGTTGTCATATGGCGCTGGGTGTGTATTGCAACAAACTAATGATTTCGGGAAACTGCAACTGGTTGCTTATGCATCCAGAAGTCTGTCTAAGGCTGAGAAAGCCTACAGCATGATTGAGAAAGAAGGGGTAAAGAAAATGCATCAATACTTGTTTGGGCTAAAATTCGAATTGGATCTGACCATAAGCCACTCATATCCCTGTTTTCCGAGAGCAAAGGAATCAATACTAACGCATCGGCCCGCATCCAGAGATGGGCGCTCACGTTGTCCGCATACAACTACGCCATCCGCCACAGGCCAGGTACAGAAAACTGCGCCGATGCTCTCAGTAGGCTGCCATTGCCACCATGGGTGTGGAAATGATGCAGCCCGCAGATTTAGCTATGGTTATGGAAGCATTTGAGAGTGAGCAATCACCCGTCACTGCCCGGCAGATCAAAACCTGGACAAGCCAGGACCCCTTATTATCCCTAGTCTAAAGCTGTGTGCTTCACGGGATCTGGTCCAGTATCCCAGTGGAAATGCAGGAAGAGATAAAGCCGTTCCAGCGGCGTAAAGATGAAATGTCTATACAGGCAGACTGTCTTCTGTGAGGCAATCGAGTAGTGGTTCCCAAGAAGGGCAGAGACACCGTCATCAATGACCTCCACAGTACCCACCCAGGCATCGTAATGATGAAAGCAATAGCCAGCTCCCACGTGTGGTGGCCCAGTATCGATGTGGACTTAGAGTCCTGCGTTCACAGATGTAATACATGCTTGCAGTTAAGCAATGTACCCAGGGAGGCGCCGCTAAGTTTATGGTCTTGGCCCTCCAAACCGTGGTCTAGGGTACACGTCGCCTATGCAGGCCCGTTCTTGGGTAAAATGTTCCTTGTGGTTGCAGACGCGTACTCCAAGTGGATTGAATGTGAGATAATGTTGGTGAGCACGTCCGCTGCCACTACTGAAAGCCTGCCGGCCATGTTTGCCACACACAGCTTACCCGATGTCCTGGTGAGCGACAACAGGCCACGTTTTACCAGTGCTGAGTTCAAAGAATTCATGACCCGTAATGGGATCAAACATGTCAAATCTGCCCCGTTTAAACCAGCGTCCAATGGTCAGGCAGAGAGAACAGTGCAAACCATCAAGCAAGGCTTGAAGAGGGTAACTGAGGGCTCACTGCAGACTCGCCTATCCCGAGTCTGGCTTAGCTACCGCATGAGACCCCACTCGCTCACCTGGATCCCACCTGCTGAACTGCTCATGAAAAGAGCACTCAAGACAAGGCTCTCGTTAGTTCACCCTTATCCACATGAACAGGTAGAGAGCAGGCGGCTTCAATAAAGTGCATACCATGATAGCGCAAATGTGTCACGCGAGATTGAAATCAATGATCCTGTATTTGTGTTGGATTATGGACAAAGTCCCAAGTGGCCTCCCGGCACTGTCGTGGCCAAAGAGGGAAGCAGGGTGTTTCGGGTCAAACTTTCAAATGGACTCATTCACCGGAAACACTTGGACCAATCAAACTCAGATTCCCGGACTATCCTGAGCAACCCACCTTGGACCCTATCTTTTTTGATCCCCCAACATACACACCAGTGACAACCGGCAGCACGGTTGACCACGAAGCAGAACCCATCATCCACAGCAGCCCAGCAGGATCCAACACACCAGGCAGCCCAGTAAGGCCAGCTGCACAGCAACTCAGCGAGGGCCCAACAAATGATCCAACAACACCAGCTTTCACACCGAGATGATCAACCAGGGCAAGAAGGGCCCCAGATCGACTCACATTGTAAATAGTTACACTAGTGACTTTGGCGGGGCGGGGCAGGGGGGGGCGGGGGCGAGTGTTGTTATATATGTAAACTTGTATTTAATCTGTACAGCCACCAGAGGGCTCATCCCCTGGAGTCCCAAGGAATCTCATAATCCCTTGGGAGCACAGGTATTTAAGGAGGCCTCACAGGTTGGAGAGGCATTGTGGAGTAAAGGACTAAGGTCACACTTTACTTTGAGCTCACAGTATTCAGTCTGACTCTTTCTCCATACATAACAGGTGGTATGCAGGTACAGCAAGTGATCAGGAAGGCCAATGGTTATTGCAAAGGGGATGGAGTATAAAAGCAGGGAAGTCTTGCTACAGCTATATAAGGTATTGGTGAGGCCACACCTGGAATACTGCTTGCAGTTTTGGTTTCCATATTTACAAAAGGATATACTTGCTTTGGAGGCAGTTCAGAGAAGGTTCATTGGGTTGATTCCAGGGATGGGGGGGTTGATTTATGAGGAAGGATTGAGTAGGTTGGGCCTCTACTCATTGGAATTCAGAAGAATGAGAGGTGATCTTATCGAAACATATAAGATTATGAGGGGGTTTATGACAAGGTGGATGCAGAGAGGTTGTTTCCACTGATGGGTGAGGCTAGAACTAGAGGACATGATCTTAGAATAAGGGGCCGCCCATTTAAAACAGAGATGATGAGAAATTACTTCTCTCAGAGGGTTGTAAATCTGTGGAATTCACTGTGGAAGCTGGGACATTGAATAACTTTAAGACAGAAATAGACAGTTTCTTAAACGATAAGGGGATAAAGGGTTATGGGGAGCGGGCGGGGAAGTGAAGCTGAGTCCATGATCAGATCAGCCATGACCTTATTGAATGACGGAGCAGGCTCAAGGGGCCATATGGCCTACTCCTGATCCTATTTCTTATGTTCTTAAGTGCAGCCTACAATGAGGCTGTACAGGTAGTCACAAGTTATTAATATTTTGACATCGTACTTTTTATATTCATCTCCAGATAGCCACACCTCTGTAATCAACCTCTCTCTTACATTACAGCAAAATTCTAAAGGGACAAACCTGAAGGCTCTGTGCCTCAATGTGAGGGGTATTCGGAATAAGGTGGACGAATTAACTGCGCAGATAACAGTTAAGGGGTATAATGTAATGCATCACGGAGACATGGCTGGGAACTCAACATCCAGGGGTATTCAGTATTTAGGAAGGATAGACAGAAAGGAAAAGGAGGCGGGGGTGGCGTTGCTGGTTAAAGAGGAAATGAATGCAATAGTAAGGAGGGACATTAGCCTGGATGATGTGGAATCGGTATGGGTGGAGCTGCGGAATTCCAAAGGGCGGAAAACGCTAGTGGGAGTTGTGCACAGACCACCAAACAGTAGTAGTGAGGTTGGGGACAGCATCAAACAAGAAATAAGGGATGTGGGCAATAAAGATGCAGCAGTTATCATGGGCGACTTTAATCTACATATTGATTGGGCTAACCAAACTGGTAGCAATGCGGTGGAGGAGGATTTCCTGGAGTGTATTAGGGATGGTTTTCTAGACCAATATGTTGAGGAACCAACTAGAGAGCTGGCCATCCTAGACTGGGTGATGTGTAATGAGAAGGGACTAATTAGCAAACTTGTTGTGCGAGGCCCCTTGGGGAAGAGTGACCATAATATGGTAGAATTCTTTATTAAGATGGAGAGTGACATAGTTAATTCGGAAACTAGGGTCCTGAACTTAAGGAAAGGTAACTTCAACGGTATGAGGCATGAATTGGCTAGAATAGACTGGCAAAGGATATTTAAAGGGTTGACGGTGGATAGGCAATGGCAGACATTTAAAGATCACATGGATGAACTTCATCAATTGTACATCCCTGCCTGGAGTAAAAATAAAACGGGGAAGGTGGCTCAACCATGGCTAACAAGGGAAATTAAGGATAGTGTTAAAGCCAAGGAAGAGGCATATAATTTGGCTAGAAAAAGCAACAAACCTGAGGACTGGGAGAAATTTAGAATTCAACAGAGGAAGACTAAGGGTTTAATTAAGAGGGGGAAAATAGAGTACGAGAGGAAGCTTGCAGGGAACATAAAAACTGACTGCAAAAGCTTCTATAGATATGTGAAGAGAAAAAGATTAGTGAAGGCAAACGTAGGTCCCTTGCAGTCGGACTCAGATGAATTTATAATGGGGAACAAATTAAATGGCAGACCAGTTGAACAAATACTTTGGTTCTGTCTTCACGAAAGAAGATGCAAATAACCTATCGATTGTACTAGGGGACAGTAGGTCTAGTGAGAAGGGGAACTGAAGGATATCCTTATTAGGCAGGAAATTGTGTTAGGGAAATTGATGGGATTGAAGGCCAATAAATCCCCGGGGCCTGATAGTCTGCATCCCAGAATACTTAAGGAAGTGGCCCTAGAAATAGTGGATGCATTGGTGATCATTTTCCAACAGTCTATCGACTCTGGATCAGTTCCCATGGACTGGAGAGTAGCTAATGTAACACCATTTTTTTAAAAAGGAGGGAGAGAGAAAACGGGGAATTATAGACCGGTTAGCCTGACATCAGTAGTGGGGAAAATGTTGGAATCAATCAATAAGGATGAAATAGCAGTGCATTTGGAAAGCAGTGACAGGTTTTGACTAAGTCAGCATGGATTTATGAAAGGTAAATCATGCTTGACGAATCTTGTGGGATTTTTTGAGGATGTAATTAGCAGAGTGGACAAGGGAGAACCAGTTGGTGTGGTGTATTTGGACTTTCAAAAGGCTTTTGATAAGGTCCTGCACAAGAGATTGGTGTGCAAAATCAAGAACATAAGAACATAAGAACATAAGAATTAGGAACAGGAGTAGGCCATCTAGCCCCTCGAGCCTGCTCCGCCATTCAAAAAGGTCATGGCTGATCTGGCCGTGGACTCAGCTCCACTTAGCCGCCCACTCCCCATAACCCTTAATTTCCTTATTGGTTAAAAATTTATCTATCTGTGATTTGAATATATTCAATGAGCTAGCCTCAACTGCTTCCCTGGGCAGAGAATTCCACAGATTCACAACCCTCTGGGAGAAGAAATTTCTTCTCAACTCGGTTTTAAATTGGCTCCCCCGTATTTTGAGACTGTGCCCCCTAGTTCTAGTCTCCCCGACTAGTGGAAACAACCTCTCTGCCTCTATCTTGTCTATCCCTTTCATTATTTTAAATGTTTCTATAAGATCACCCCTCATCCTTCTGAACTCCAACGAGTAAAGACCCAGTCTACTCAATCTATCATCATAAGGTAACCCCCTCATATCTGGAATCGGCCTAGTGAATCGTCTCTGTACCCCCTCCAAAGCTAGTATATCCTTCCTTAAGTAAGGTGACCAAAACTGCACGCAGTACTCCAGGTGCAGCCTCACCAATACCCTGTACAGTTGCAATAGGACCTCCCTGCTTTTGTGCTCCATCCCTCTTGCAATGAAGGCCATGGTATTGGGGGTAATGTACTGACATGGATAGAGAACTGGTTGGCAGACAGGAAGCAGAGAGTCGGGATAAACGGGTTCTTTTCAGAATGGCAGGCAGTGACTAGTGGAGTGCCGCAGGGCTCAGTGCTGGGACCCCAGCTCTTTACAATATACATTAATGATTTAGATGAAGGAATTGAGTGTAATATCTCCAAGTTTGCGAATGACATTAAACAGGGTGGCGGTGTGAGCTGTGAGGAGGACGCTAAGAGGCTGCAGGGTGACTTGGACAGGTTAGGTGAGTGGGCAAATGCACGGCAGATGCAGTATAATGTGGATAAATGTGAGGTTATCCATTTTGGGAGCAAAAACACGAAGGCAGAATATTATCTGGATGGCGGCAGATTAGGAAAAGGCGGGATGCAACGAGACCTGGGTGTCATGATTCATCAGTCACTGAAAGTGGGCATGCAGGTACAGCAGGTGGTGAAGAAGGCAAATGGTATGTTGGCCTTCATAGCTAGTGGATTTGAGTATAGGAGCAGGGAGGTCTTACTGCAGTTGTACAGGGCCTTAGTGAGGCCTCACCTGGAATATTGTGTTCAGTTTTGGTCTCCTAATCTGAGGAAGGACGTTCTTGCTATTGAGGGATTGCAGCGAAGGTTCACCAGATTGGTTCCAGGGATGGCTGGACTGTCACATGAGGAGAGAATGGATCAACTGGGCCTTTATTCGCTGAAGTTTAGAAGGATGCAAGGGGATTTCATAGAAACGTATAAGATTCTGACAGGACTGGACAGGTTAGATGCGGAAAGAATGTTCCTGATGTTGGGGAAGTCCAGAACCAGGGGACATAGTCTAAGGATAAGGGGTAGGCTATTTGGGACTGAGATGAGGAGAAACTTCTTCTCTCAGAGAGTTGTTAACCTATGGAATTGCCTGCTGCAGAGAGTTGTTGATGCCATTTCATTGGATATATTCAAGAGGGAGTTAGATATGGCACTTACGGCTAAGGGAATCAAGGGGTATGGAAAGAAAGCAGGAAAGGGGTACTGAGGGAATGATCAGCCATGATCTTATTGAATGGCGGTGCAGGCTCGAAGGGCCGAATGGTCTACTCCTGCACCTATTTTCTATGTTTCTATGTTTCTAGTGTGTACTTTGCAATAATCACTCTTGATATAGCAACACAAGGCTTTTACTGATAAGAGAAGTTATGATTTTCCCCATTTTTGCTGCAGATGGTGGATTGTTTGTGTGTGAAGGCCAAAGAAAGGATAACAGTTAGGTTGCATAATATGGAAGAAACATAAGACAACTGACATGAAAAAGTCAGCATCTAGGTACCCTAAATGGAATGAAACCAAAATTCTATAACATGTGTATTCCTCTTAGCCATCATTAGTCTGCAGCTTTTAAAATAGAAGCTATGCAGCAATCCTCTGTAATACAATAGGCCACTTAAAATGGTATAGAATGTAACAGGATTCCTGCAATTAACACCATTTTCCCATACAGCTCACATTATATAATCAGGCCCTAATGGAAAATTTCAAATATTTCTTTGAGGGTATTTTGTGTATTTTTTGATGAGGGAGTGGAGGATATAGTTGGTGAGTGATCGGGGAGGGTGGGGGCGGGCGGGGGGGGGGGATGTGGGGGAGGAGGGGGGAGGGTTGTAATGGTGAATGGCTGTTCGGGGCGATTGTAATGGTGAATGGCTGTTCGAGATGATTGTAATGGTGAATGGCTGTTCGGGGCGATTGTAATGGTGAATGGCTGTTCGGGGCGATTGTAATGGTGAATGGCTGTTCGGGGCGATTGTAATGGTGAATGGCTGTTCGGGGTGATTGTAATGGTGAATGGCTGTTCGGGGCGATTGTAATGGTGAATGGCTGTTCGGAGCGATTGTAATGGTGAATGGCTGTTCGGGGCGATTGTAATGGTGAATGGCTGTTCGGGGCGATTGTAATGGTGAATGGCTGTTCGGGGTGATTGTAATGGTGAATGGCTGCTCGGGGCGATTGTAATGGTGAATGGCTGCTCGGGGCGATTGTAATGGTGAATGGCTGCTCGGGGCGATTGTAATGGTGAATGGCTGTTCGGGGCGATTGTAATGGTGAATGGCTGCTTGGGGCGATTGTAATGGTGAATGGCTGCTCGGGGCGATTGTAATGGTGAATGGCTGTTCGGGGCGATTGTAATGGTGAATGGCTGCTCGGGGCGATTGTAATGGTGAATGGCTGTTCGGGGCGATTGTAATGGTGAATGGCTGCTCGGGGCCATTGTAATGGTGAATGGCTGTTCGGGGTATTTGTAATGGTGAATGGCTGCTCGGGGCAATTGTAATGGTGAATGGCTGTTCGGGGCGATTGTAATGGTGAATGGCTGTTCGGGGCGATTGTAATGATGAATGGCTACTCGGGGTGATTGTAATGGTGAATGGCTGTTTGGGGTGATTGTAATGGTGAATGGCTGCTCGGGGTGATTGTAATGGTGAATGGCTGCTCGGGGCGATTGTAATGGTGAATGGCTGTTCGGGGTGATTGTAATGGTGAATGGCTGTTCGGGGTGATTGTAATGGTGAATGGCTGGGCACACTAATACAGCACTACTGCTTCATTTCAAAATCCACTTTTAATATCAGCAGCTGTAGCACCAGAATAACAGTATCAGCCGTGTCATCACAGAGCTATCAGGCAAGCCTCCTTTATTGAGGAAATATGAACAAGTATGGACAGATGTAGATGAGCAGAGTGTAGTGTCGATCATTTCAGAAATAAACAATAAATTAATGGGTCCATTAATCACCATCAAAACTGTATCTGTGGTGATGATAGCCAAAGAGAGCTTATCTGACTTTGACTGGCCATAAACCTGTCCTGAATGTAATGCAATTACCATCCTGTCTGCATCTGGGGCACTTCTGGGGTGATTTTTGATGAAATTAAGTAGACAAGTCATTCAAGCGTATAATGGATACCTAAATCATAACAAACGTGCAAAAACAAAACATTACTAAAATGAGACAATTTAAAAGAAACTGGCAATGGAAGGAATGAAACTGCTTCTGTTATTCTTTAATTTTCACTTTTTGTAAAATCCAACACATTTATTTACTTGCAGTATTTAGATTTGCTATTGGTTGTTTTACTAATCGAATAAATATGATACTGTGTAGATTTAAATGAACTATTATACATGTGTCTTGACTCATCAGAAATCAAATCAGCCCTCCCTCCAGCAATGCAGCTGAGGACTGGACTATATATTAAATATTGTGGTATGTTTTGTTTAATCAACCGAACTTTATCAGGCAACACAGTGCAGCACAACCCTCTACCTGTAATTGCATCACCTCTGTGATTGTCTTACCTGTTACAGATTTATGAGCTGTACACTTTAACAGTGACAAGTGAAAGTAAAATTATTTTAATAGCAACCATTTTATTTTTGCTCTTAAATGTTTCCATTAAATTATATTCTTAAATGAGCTTGAGCAGCAACTATATATCCCAGCTACTCACTGTTTGGTTCACTCAGCTTTAAAATCCCCACGAATTACACAATGTTCCTGGCAAATGTGTACTTGTGAACACACTATTAAAAAAAGCTAGCATGAAGACAAAACAGCCAATAAACAAAATATAGTATTATGATGTTGGCAATTTAATTATTTATTAAGGACTTAAAGAAGCCAATAATGACATGTATACTGGCCACTAAAACCAATAATTTTAAGGGCCGAGTGCCAGTACCATTATGTTCTCCTGACTATTATGACCACATCACTGTCCTTCTGCCGGTACTAAGGAGCTTGGCCCTGTTTACAAAATGCCTCAGGGTGAAGAAAGCTGCCATTCAGGGGACTGTGCCTGCAGGCTGCCTCATTCTACCTGACATCCGTTTGCAGATGGGCCGTTCCCCAGGTAGGCCTGGCAAAGCTCTTTCCATTAATCATTGCTTAAACCATTCTCAAAGGAAAGACCTCAGGTTAGTCATCATTTGAAAGCAAATTGGGTGAAAAATAGTGCTGGCAATCAGGAGGTTGTGTTGTAATCCCCTGTGAGACCAGTGCAAATGCAAAAACCAGACTCTTCCTTGCAAGCAAGTAATCTGTCAGTCACTGAACGACATCATAATCCAGTTTAATATAATAACAAACAATACAAATTACAACTTGTTTGACTTCCCTTGTCCTTTGATTTATTTTGCTTTGAAATGTAGTGAGCCAAGGGACTATATAAAAGAGAAAAAAGTGATTTATACAAATTTATAGAATTGAGAAACACTACTTAATGAAGCCAATATGATTAAATCTGGAACGTTTGGATTTCTGGTATTTGTATTGAGAAGACTGTTTGGTTTGATTATAATCAGTCAGAATTCTTAATCAGAAAATTATAGCTCATTTACTGCATCCTTTTTGTCAATAGAAGCTCCAACTAGTTAGCAGGCAGGTTAAAAATCAAGGAGCAAAACCTCTAGGAATAAAGTTATAATAGTAATGACATTTACCCTTTAAGGACTGTAATAGGATTATTGTACCTTGATACCCAAGATATTACAAGTTCAGACCCTTCATTTGTTTCTTCCAAATCTGTTCCATGTCATTCATAGTTTGTTGTCCAGAAACCATTGCCATTTTTATTCTATTCTTTTAGAAATTAATCATTGGAAAATGTTTGATCTTCGCACATTAAATAAGATCTTCCTTAAATGCTACTGATTGGGTTATAGATGACTGTTGTTGATTTGCATTGCAGTCTCAAAGGAAAGACCTCAGTTTGTACTATTGAACAACAGGACAATGTTGTAAAACATCATGGTTTTGAATGGTAATAGAATCCTGGGATGTGTCAAATGTATGTTAATTATTTGTAATATATAAGGCTAGAAATGACAATTGGTGATATTAGCAGATGAATGGTTAATGCATTCCGATGCCATTGTTTAACAGGTGCTAACACATTTTTTTAATTGGGTTCATGCCTTTGCAAAAATACCAGGAGAGGAATATCATATATAAAAGCAAAATACTGTGGATACTGGAAATCGGAAATAAAAACAGATAGATAATGGTGGAAATACTCAGCAGGTCAGGCAGCATCTAGGGAGAGAGAAATAGAGTTAACATTTCAGGTCGATGACCTTTCATCAGAATCCATATGAGGAATATCATATGATGCATTAAACATCATTCATTAATATTGGCAGCAATAATTTCCAGCTATAGGTTATTGTATAAAAATCTGTTACAAGCTGAGCTTGATAGAAGTAGCATGACAGATAAAAAGACAATAAAAACAGATAATGGTGGAAATACTCAGCAGGTCAGGCAGCATCTATGAAGTAGGAGCTGAACATTACATGTAACATCATACAATGAGCACATGGTAATACAATTCTTGCAGAATACAGGACAATATATTACACACAACATAATATATAGAGGTCACTGGACACAAGACAGCAATGCAAGCTAAGTCTTCTGATGAACGAGAATATGGATCCTATCACATCAGACCTCAGGGTATGCAACTTTCATGAGGTAGGACAATGTATAGTATGAGGAAACCATTTGTGCAGTGTTACTTTGTCTTTTTTGGTACAGTGGGTTACAGAAAAGATTACCATGCAGTAGATATTATATAACAGATAATTGACAAATTGACATTTGAAGGGATTAAAATGGCATCATGAATGTCAGTTGATGCCCTTGACTAGATTGCTAGCTGTCATTGGATTACTAATATTTTTATATTATACACTATTTTTAGTTTTTTATTGCCAATGTTATTTTAAAGATTGATGGTGATTGGCTAAGGAATATGCAAGAAATCAGGTTATTTTAGATGACAAAATTTAGCTCTTCACTGTTCTCTATGATATATAGAAGATGCTGGATGGGCAGAAGTGGAATACCAGCAATCATATTTTTCAGATCATATCATAAACTATGAAAGTGAAGCTTAAACAGTTTGTCAGTCATAAGAATTCTGAGATTCAATTACTGCCTATGATCGTCTCCCACACACCCAGTATTGTGACATTACATGGAATCATGTTGACCTTTGCTGGAGCTGCTAATGGTGCTGGATGATGATGTAAAATGATGTAGGGTCTCACAGAATGCCAGTTCTTTTTCCTCATGGTGAATTATGAAGGAACGCACCAATCTCCATATAATATATGCCAATATTTTCTCTCCCCTTGCTAAACAAAAGAGAGTATTTGTCTCAGCAGGAATGTTTCACAATAAATGGCAATGATTGACGTTTATGTTTCCTCTTATAAGAAATCAAAATCACTGTTGGAATGTATATAATGAACATAACTGCAAAGAGTAAGAGCTGCTGAGTCAAGTTACTATGAATCTGCCATTTCTATTTCTCTTCATTTCTAACTCTGTATTGGAGGATCCAGTGTTTTTAATATAAAGGCATCTGGAAATTTTAATTTGTATAGATGACTGTCATTTCTGATTGAACAGAAAAATATTTTGTAAGAAGGGATATGAAAATATTTTATAATCTTATGTAGTCTATTGATATTTACTTTGTTTTTGGTCCCAAATGTGTTACTGACACATATGACTCAGCAGCATGTAAAACGTTCACAGAATAGATGCTAGAAAATATGAAAATTGGTCACCAGGGGTTTAGAAAACAACAAATTCATCTTAAAGATATCAAATCAGTTTTGTCATATTACTATGGCAAAAATAGCACTCCTACCTCAACTTGATTATCACTTTAAGTGGGGGTCAAAATGTAGTTAAGGTAACAAACATTCATCTCAAACTATGAAATGTAATAATATATCACATATATCACATATAGCATAACAATTTTTCGGAAAATTTACCCCAAAAAATTGATTGATTATTCCGAAACATTTCTCACAAATCCAAAATATCAATTCTCTTCTCAACATGGTTTCTCCTTAGGTTGGATCAAAAATAAATGGAATGAAAAGAGATATTGTACATCCTAACCTATATTTATCACACATAGATTACAATTGGTAACATCTTTACTTTTGCATACGATCTTCGATTAGTTTAAGTGAATTTGTTTTTATCTAAAAGTAATGTCAGAACATATTGGACGTGTTTCTTCCTAAATCATAAAGGGAAAATAGCCCATAAAATGCAAAAGTTCATTGTCTTGCTGCCTCTTCTGCATGTACATGTGCATAAATTGAAGTTAAAAACAGCAACATTCGAACAAAATTATCCTTTTGTTCTGCTTCAGTGTGGCCCTGCCCATTCAGAACAAAGCTGGCAGAGCTCTGGTTCTGTTTTACAATATGTATGATGCACATATTTAAGTCCTGGTTTTCAATCATTGCAGTGACATCTGGTTCGAGTTGCAAACAGTGGCTATTGAAAACACACATCCATAAACAATATGGATAATTGTAAACGACATCTGCGCTGCCACATTAATGAACGTTTCATACAATAAAGCTGAAATAAGGTACATAAGGTGGGTATCGCCTAATACTGGACTGCAAATTAAAAAAAAATCTAACCTCATTAAAGCATTCAAGATGCTTTACTAGATACTCGAATGTCCAAAGTGCACGGTACAAACCTGCACCTCCCACGTGCCAGCTTCCTTTCATGTGATCTGAAGGTAACTTGTCCCTGATTTCGCAGATTCAGAAAAATCAGTTTTTCCTCATTTTTGAGGTATTTTAATCTATTCAATTACAAATAGCACTGGTGAGTTAGGAAAGCAATTCCCACGAGATGTAACATTATTGCGGATTGTAGAGTATAAATACATATCCAAAAATAAATAGACTACAATGAAAAATTGGAATTTTATTGCCCTGTAAACTCGTTATGACAAAAAAACGCCAAATCCAAAATCTAGCGTATCTTTCAGAATGGGGAAGACAAAAAAAAGTTGTTGTTTGGACATGTTTTCCTTAAAATAAATGATCAGAAAGGTTTAGTTTCTCGTCAAGATATCGGATCACATTTGCTTAACTGCTTTCCGGAGCTTGTTATCACCTTACATCACTTGCCTGAACCGAGTGCTTAAGTCTCATTAGGAAATTGTACAATAACACTTGAAATTGGCTGGGACTGAGAAGTTTTCATTCATTTAACGCAGGGATTTCATCCGATGCTCCCTGCGATTTGAAAATAAAATCTCAATAGAACAAGCGAATGAAAGACAGCTCCGTCTTCCTTTTCAAAGGCATGAATTTAAATCTCAACATTTTAAAAAAACAATCTTGTGGTTGTTATTTTAGAATAGACGTGAAACTTTTCTGCATGCAACAGATTTTACTGTACCAATTTATTGCGGGCATCACACTTTTTGCATTGCTGCCAAAAATTAAGTGAAAGGATAACATTAACGAGAAATTGAACAAGAAATTAGAGGCCCAAGTGAACACAGGATTAATAAGTTTAAAAAAAATATTCGTCCACCTCATTTCACAATGTTTTTTTAAAAAAAGGATTGTGTCTGAGTATGCTTTATTTTTGAAAGATGTTTCCAAAGTGTTGTAGATCCTTAAAGTACCTGAGCTAAGCAGTCAGCCACCCATCTGATTAGCAGCGTTTAGATGGCATATTGCTGTCAGATTTCCCTTGGTCATGCCAATCAGAGGGGTAAGGTGTTGAGTTAGCATGGCTGCTGTAGCAATCATACGGCCTCAATATGTTTGTCCCTCCCTGCAGACCCCCAGAGATAACCTGCAGCCTGCCTCAACCATCATACAGGATTATTAGGTTGACTGCACCGGCATGGCAACCCAGAACAGCAGCTATCAGCGGCAAGATTTATTGCTTCATTTGACAAACAGAGATTGGCAAACCAAGCATGACACTTCGGGGACTGAGATTTAGCACCATGACACAACCAAGTTTGCTATTTAAAAAAACTCCTCCAGTCTTTAGCCCGGCTGCATTAGCATAGAATGGCATCTGGCTTCCACTGTAAGCTCTATGTAATAATTCAAAAAGCAGCTTTGATCGCTCTCATACGTTTCCTTAGGCACTGCAAGGAGAGAAAGTAGCCAGTGAGACTCTATGGAGAGAAAAAAAAGACAGGACTCCCGGTGTAAGTGTGTCCAATATGGTTTTCTTTTCCATTCTCCACAGTCAAGGGCACAACATGGGGCTCTCATCTGTCACAGAGGCACAGCTCTACCTGCCTCCTCTCTGAATCTCTCAGCTGCCAGCTCAGGATGAGACCCTCTGTCTGTCTCCACATAAAATATTACACTGTCATCTGCTGACCTGATTGTGGTCCTACTTCAGGAATCAAAGGATCGACACTAAACAAGATGTCAAAGATAAAAGCATAAGACAGTAATTGTTCCCTATTGTCTACTTAGGATTCAGTCCTCTTTTAAGAAGGATTATGCATAATAGATCATAGATCTCGTTTTGATATTTGCTTAAAGCTGTAGTGTCCGTTTTTTAAAGCATTCGGTGGCTACTCAGTTTTCTATCTTTGGACATAAAATATAGAGTATGTATTCGGATTTAAAGTACTTCCATTCGAGAATAAATGAAAGAAAGAGAGTGAAAGAAAGAAAATGAGAAAGAAAGAAAACATTAAAGGAAAACATCTACATTATTCGAAGTAAAATAATGAATAGTTGGGGTCGATCTAATGACAGTGACTGAGAGACGTCAATATGTGCTTTCCCCCTTGTTGCTTGTTGAAAATATCGCCGAGTTAATGTTTAAGGGAGAGGAACAGTGCATTAAACTGGCTTGTTGGTCACAGTGTCGAAGGTGGACAGTAAACGCCATGCTGTGCCACAAGTGTCCTCAATAATGACAGTCCGAGTGCGATAGCTGCTCCCTGGTATATGGCAGTGCCTCTACGAAGTAAATATTTCGATTGAAATGATAGTTGGCAAATTTATAAGAAAAGATGGAAAATTATTATTGTGCTTGTTCATAACGAGAATGTGATCAAATGTAACCAGATGGGTTGAGGGTATTGGGACAGCAATTCAGTGATTCTATGTTGGGAAAGCGAGAGAAATAAGTAAAGGAGGAAAGAGAAAATGCAGAGAAGAGGGTTAGTGGGGGAGTCTCGTGAAGTATTGGTTTGATTTTGTTACTGAGTAACGTTTATTTCGATTTCTCGGTTAAATTCTAATTGCTATTTTCTATTCTTCCAATTTACAGGAATTTCCAGAGAGCACACCCTGAGATTCCTATCGGCGGTAGAGCGCTGGCACTGCATAGGTAGGAAACAGATTTCAGTTTGTTTTAAATGCATCGATAGACTTGGACTTAAAACGAATTGAATATAATTGTCCGTTTGATTAGCTCCTGGAATCTTTCATTCCTATAATGGTTTAGCACAAGAAGGCGATTTTCACATCTCGCTTTAGAAAGTAGAAATTAAACGAAAAGGCGAACCATGGACACCCTGCCTGAATTGTTTGGGTGTGAGGAAGTTCTCTGCTGATGGACTGTAGCGGTTCAGTGCGGGCAGTGAGCCTGGCGGCGAGTTACTGATTACACCGGCCAGTGTAATTGTAATTAGAGTTTCAAGTGTTTTCTCTGAACCATTTCAATGCCACTTTGGTGCTTTTTTAAACGCCGCATTCTTACAGTCACAAAGCTAAAGTTAAAATTAACAGCTCGCCTTTCGTTCCGCCTTCCCCCGGATAAAAGCGAAATATTTTCAGGTTGACTGAAAGTTTGTTAAACTATTTATTTTGCAGAAAATTCACCGTGACGTGGCACGCGCTGCAAGAAAGAAATCCCCCTCGCTATTTAACAAATTACTTGTTTTTTTTGGAGGAGGGGAAAATGCGACAATCCTTCCTTTTTGTTGGGTTTCTTCATTTGTGTGAAATTAGCAATGTCGGTAAAGCTGGCTGAAAGGGTGAGATTAGTTTGTCTTTTGTGCGGCGGGGACAGTCTTTGTAAAAACTTCACCCAGCCCATTGAACAAGATCCAGCGAACAGAGGATTAAAAACCACCTCTAGACATTTATTAAAGTAAGAATAATTACGTGGAAAACCCTTACAGCAGGCACAGCAAATAGCAGCCGGTGGGCTTGCAAATATTGTCAATAATATCACGTATCGATAAGATAAGATATTTGTGTTCATTACAGAAAGTTAGTTTAGAAAGCGCTAACAGTGCTTTCTTATATTTAAAAAAATACAAAAGTCGCAATTACATATATCGATAGGAAAAATAACTTTTGTTGAATATTTCGGTCGTAGATAAACCAGAACGAGTGTTTTACGGTAACTGTATATAAATATATTTTAAATGGGTAGAAAAATGAAAGTGCAACCCAGAGTTAGCTGATCGCGGTTGTTTTATAAACTAAAGGTATTAATAATATTAGTTACAGTTAATAGCGTAGGCACGCTTATTAGACGGATCCGGTGACAATGGTCAGTTTGACTCTCGGAGTAAGCGGCTCTTTATGTGGTTGATGTCAGTACAAGTTATATATTTAACTCGGTGACGAGGCATGTCAGACCACGGAGAAAAGGAGTGTTCAGGGCTGATATGAAAATGAAGTGATTCCCCCCTATAAATGTCATTTATTTATGTCGGGACTCTCACCCCAACAATGCCGTTATTTATAGCTCCTTTTCTTGGCCACGTTAATGTTTTCCAGTTGGCCTGAGCTGGTTTGCTCGGTTCCTGGAGAGCCGGGTGCCTCGCCGAGTCGCTGTCTGTTTTTTTGCAGGTGTTAAATCATGTAGCAACTTCAGTCCTAGTTTTAATCACAACAATCGGATGTCAGGAGAGAATTTAAACATCAGAATAAAATTAAATCATGAAAAAGGAATCAGAAACACACGAAAAAACGTTCAAGTTTAATGTATTATGCCAGTTGTAACATAGGTACATTTATATTCCCCATCACCGTAACTTGCGGGATGACCAGCTCCAACTTCAGTACTTTGTTAGATCTCAAAATAAACAGCAAAAAGAGATCAAAATCCGACCACAGTTAAAACTTTATTTCTTAAAGAAATAAGGAGAGAAAAGGCATCGGGAGCAACTGCTGAAGTGTGTGCGTTTGGTTGTTCCCTTGACTGGACTGTTTGTTTCCATCAAACGTTTCCCAGGTGTCGAATTTCTTCTCACACTCAACCTTGCCCATCTAACTATCTGGGAGAGGCTCAGTGTGAGAAGATATGTGACCCCTGCACTTATATTTATATACTGATAAATTGCAAAGTGTTTTCTGTTTTCGCAGGTCAGTGACCCCATCCACACCAGGCTTGGTCCAGCTCGGCTCTGCCGCTTCCCCGGGGCAGGCGGGACGCTTTCTTTCATATCCTTCGCATTCTAAAGTAAAGGTAGCGTTTGAGCCTGGTCTTTTCTCTCGTCCTTACTGAGGTGACAGCCACTCCGGGTAATGGATTGCTGTCCCGAGACTGAACTCACTGGGCAGCCGTACATCAGTTCTACAAACCCCAGCAATTCCCCGCCGTATTCCACACCAACTCGGAAAAAAAAAACACTCGGAATGCCTCCTTTGACCGTTTTAACTCACTTGTTTATTTATGTATCTGAATGTTGTGATTGGAATGAATCCCAACTCTACTTGACCATGTAACTCTCAATATTTTTTTTAAATGAATGTCTATGTGTGTGTGTGTGTGTTAGATATCTCCAATGACACCTAGTATGGGGCATTTCACACTGTCCGAGTGTGGGAGCTCAGTCTTGCAGTTTATTGATATGAGCAAAGTGTAGCTGGGATTGAAATTCTGCGGCTGAATTCTGGACCTTTGGGAATTCCAAGAATTGAACCGACATCAATAAGCACGTCAACCGAATGTTTAATTTTGTTTTTTTTAAATGCAATAAGTTTGAAACGCTCACCGATACGGTGCATTGGCTCCACCTCCGTGGCCTCTCCCCGGTAGAATCAGCGAGGTTTCTCCTTTTGCAGATGGATAGTTTTCGGTGATTTTTTTGTCAGTTTTTGTTTCATATTTTTGGGTGAAGTTGTTACATCTGAATTCAAAAATTCAAAGACTCCCCAGCGTCATGAACCAATAGCAACTGTTATCAACTACGTAAACGATTGGCAGAATAAGTCAGCGACAAATACATCTTACCGAACGCTCCTCTGCTAAAATCAATCTCGCTCGCTCGTATTGAGGTTCATTTGTTTAACCTTTTAATGGCAGCCTTCGAATATTGAATATTATTTTTGCATGTGTCTAATTAAAATAGGTCAGTTCTAAGTCTGTTTTCGTGATTGAATTTGATTTGGTTACAAGTGATTCATCCTGGCAAAGACCCGCCAACTCTTTGCTGACACAAACACGTCGCTTGTTTAAAGTCTGGAATTACAACATACCGAACAAAAGTCACACACGGTAAAGAACCCCCATCATGGCTCCAACTTTTGGAAGCTGGCCCATAAACCTGTTACTGGCCCTAAAAAAATCACAGCGTTGGGAAAAGTTTGACATTTCCAAATCACATTCTTGGAATATCCTGTACCTCCCTCATAGATGTGGTTACAGTTTAACCTTAAACTGACCAACTTCAATAGGATCTGAACATATATCTTAAAAGGTGATTTCAAGGTTCATGCAGAGGAAGCCCAGTTATCTTCAAAATCTCCTACAATCTGGGGCGTCTGCAAAATCAAGAATGACCCTCAGAACTTCTCCAATCATATGTTCAGCTTCCGAGCTTCTTTGATTGTATTTAAGGGATGTCACAGGACGCTGCACAGCAAAACAATACAGGAAATAAAGGCAGGGAATGCCGGAACTACACAACATTTGTAAGGAGAAAAGATGGAGGAATGATCTGGGTGTAGTGTAGACTCTTAGTCAGAAATCAGAGTTCTTCCCAAGGGTTACACCTGAACCATTACATACATACTTAGGATTACATAGGATATACGGCACAGAAACAGGCCATTCGTCCCAACCAGTTCATTGGCGTTTATGCTCCACTCCTTCCTTCTTCCCTTATCTAAATCTATCAGCATGACCCCCTATTCCCTTCTCCCTCATATGCTTATCTAGCCTCCTCTTAAATGCATCTATACCATGTGCCTCAACTACTCCCTGTGATAGCGAGTTCCATTTTTTCACCACCCTCTGGTTAAAAACGCTTCTTCTATTTGATTTGTTAGCGACTATATTAATTTAAGTTGCCTTTGTAGAGATGCTGATGGACCTGCTACATATTTCCAAATTGTTGTTGGTTTTCTTTCCGATTTCCAGCATTTCCAATTTCCTTCGCGTTATCCTTACACAATAATAAAGGATGCGTTGGCAACATGATCTGCATGCAGGAGGTCTGCATATATCCTGGTCAACCTGCTAGCTTCCTTTAAAGATTAACCACCTCCTTACATAAGGCTGTTAGAAAGCTTATGGTGCTTTTAAGCGCTTTCCAGCTGATACTAATTTGATCGAATAAGGGACAGCATTCTTTCATATATACGGTGACACACGATTTATTTCACAAAACATTTCAGGGATGAATGTATGGTGCACAAACAATAGTCCTTCCAAGTACTACTGCTATAGAGGTGCTGAGCACAGTATGAAAACTGCCCGTGGTGTAGGCATCAACTGTTGTCACCTCATATCGTTATTCTACCTCCAAGCAAAGTACACTGTGTTCAACAAAATGGTTTAGGGGCTCTCAATGGCCTTCAAGCCATGGTTGTTTATACATTTTCTGCAGCTTCAATATTTCCTGGAAGAAACTGGGGAGCGCAATTTTAACTTTTATCACCGGGCAAAGAACTGGTGACGGTGAATCAGCAGCCTGTCTTACACCTCTTCCCATTTTCTTTTCCACTGACTTCAAACCCTACCCCGTTCCAAGACCCAAGCACACAATCTAGGTTCACACTCCAGGGCAGACTGACGGAGAATCTTCAATATAAACAGAAATCATTAGGATGCCAGTGCAGAAAGTGGAACAATTCTCACTGATGGAGCAGAGCAATGTCACTGCTGAGTTGGTTCAAGGTACATTGTTGGGTCAAAGTAGAGGGAGTTTTACTTCCCGGCTACTTGTACTGAACGTGACCCAGGAGTGCTTAGTGCTGACACTGGGTAACACGACTGGAAAATTGTTTCATTCCCATAACATTGACATTCCTCACTGTGCATAAACAATCGCCACAAAATAAAAATAACCGTACACAGAAGTTGGTAAAAAAAAACCTGGCATTCATTTTGTTTAACTGATTGATTGAGAACCATGTGCAGTCCACTTCCGGTTCGTTGGCAGCAGTGGACCTCTGGAACAGGTTGCCGACTCTTGCGGTGGCCGCCAGTTCGCTCAATTCTTTCAAGTGAGAGCTGGACTTGTTTCTGGCTGAGGTGGAGGTCACGTCTTACAAAGGGTAGGTACTACAGGAATTATCAGGGCCAGAATTATCTCCTGGTGTAGAGGGGTTGGAGAAGTATGTCCCAGAGTGTTTCCTCCCAAATTCGACTGGGGTTTTACCTGTTTTTTTGCCTCGGCCAGAAGATCAAATGGCTTTTGGGTGGGGTGGAGCTTATTTATTGCAATGCACAAGGTATCACAATTGTGTGGCTGGATGGAGGGTCTTTTCCTGTTGGCCATTGTTCGCATGTTCATAACCCAACAATGTCTGTGTATGGTTGTTATAAAACAGACTACAGAGTGACTGGCTCAATTTGAATAACAATTCACAATTTCATAGTGCCTTTCATAAACAGAGAAAAGATCGGGCAGGTAACCAAAATCATGTTGAAAACCGAGGTTGTGAGGAGGCTTTGGAAGGAGCAAAATAGATTTAGGGAGAGAGTTCCAGAATAAAGGGGCATGGTGATTGTTCCATCACTTATAATGGATACAAGGTCAACCAGAATCAGAGGAGCTGGAATATAGGACTGGCTTCAAAGGTATTTGAACATGAGAACAATGCGCAGTGACAGGGGGCCTGTGGAGGTAGGCAGGGATGAAGTAATGAGTGTGCTGGACTTTGTGTGGGGTATGGGGCAAACAATCCATACCATTCTGGATGAGTTGGTGCTAGTGTAGTGTGGAGGTAGTGCGTTCAGTGAGGAAAGCATTGGAGCAAATGAGCATTCCCTATCTTTATAATCTGTTCCTTGATGTAGCTGCAAAAGGCTCCAACTCTTGACCTATAAGTTGGATGTGTCACATTTTATCTTGCAGTCAGCATGGCTGATGACCTGCTTCTTTTCTGAGGTGGCTTTTGGCAGTTCTAGCACTTGAGGTATACAGATCACTAATCATCATCATAAGCAGTCCCTCGAAATCAAGGCAGACTTGCTTCCACTCTAAAAGTGAGTTCTTAGGTGAATGAACAGTCCAATACGGGAATTACAGTCTCTGTCACAGGTGGGATAGACAGTCTTTGAAGGAAAGGGTGGGTGGGACTGGTTTGCCGCACACTCCTTCCACAGCCTGCGCTTGCTTCCTGCATGCTCTCGGCGATGAGACTCGAGGTGCTCAGCGCCCTTCCGGATGCTCCTCCTCCAATTAGGGGGGTCTTTGGTCAGGGACTCCCAGGTATCAGTGGGGATGTTGCATTTTATCAGTGAGGCTTTGAGGGTGTCCTTGAAATGTTTCCTCTGCCCACCTGGGGCTTGCTTGCCGTGTGGGAGTTCTGAGTAGAGCGCTTGCTTTGGGAGTCTTGTGTCAGGCATATGGAGCTGGTCGGGTGTGTCCAGTGCTTCGATGCTGGGGATGTTGGCCTGATCGAGAACACTAACTTTGGTGCCTCTGTCCTCCCAGGGGATTTGCAAGATCTTGCGGCGACATCGTTGGTGGTATTTCTCCAGCGATTTGAGGTGTCTACTGTATATGGTCCACGTCTCTGAGCCATACGGAGGGCACGTAGACCATGAGCTCGGTGTCAGATTTGAGATCACTAAATTGTAATGGTCAAGTACAAAAAATAATTCAAAAGTCTAATGGAATGTTAGTCATTATAACGAGACGGCTATAATATAAAGGGGAGGAAGATTTGCTACATTTATACAAAGCCCTGGTTAGACCACATCTGGAGTATTGTGTACAGTTCTGGCCACCAGACATTGCCCTTGGAAGGAGTGCACCGGAGATTAACCAGAATGTTACCAGGGTTCCAAATGTTAGATTACATAAATTAGGCTTGCATCCTTGGGAATATGGAAGTTTAAGGGATGATTTGATTGAGGTTTTTAGGATTTTGAAAGGAAATGATAGGGTAGATAGAGAAAAACCTTTTCTGCTGGTTGGGAAGTTTAGGACAAGGGGATATAACCTTCAAACCAGAGCCAGGCCATTCAGGTGAGGAGTTAAGAAGCACCTTTTCACAAAAAGTGTGGTAGAAGTGTGGAATTCTCTCCCACAAAAAGGAGTAAATGCTAACTCAATTAATAATTTTAAATCTGAGAGCGATAGATTTTTGCTAGACAAGTGTATAAGAGATTTTCAAGGTGGGTGGATGGAGTTAAATGCAATCAGCAGTGATCTCATTGAATGGTGGAACAGGCTTGAGGGGCTGAATAGCCTACTTCTATTCCTATGCTCCTATGTCCCCTTAACAGATGACCTTTGCTCAGTAAGACAGGACTCCAGGTGTGTGCAGCAAAGGAGTATTTTGCCTTTTTTAACTTTTCATGATTTGCTTTTTACCCATCATGATTAGGAATGGGATGCTTTTCTATATTTTGCATTCACTAATAGCCATCGGACTCCAGGGTCAGGAAAAGCAACATCAGCAAGACAAAGGTACTCCACCAGCCTGTCCTCGCCGCACAGCACTGCCCACCAATCATCAAGATCCACGCCGCGGCCCTGGACAATGTGGACCACTTCCCTTATCTTGGGAGCCTCCTATCAACAAGAGCAGGCATTGACAATGAGATCCAACACCACCTCCAGTGCGCCAGTGCAGCCTTCGGCCGCCTGAGGAAAAGAGTGTTTGAGACCAGACCCCCAAAACTGCCACCAAGCTCATGGTCTACAGGGCAATATTAATACCCGACCTCCTGTATGACTCAGAGACATGGACCATGTACAGTAGACATCTCAAGTCACTGGAGAAATACCACAATACCACAAACGATGTCTCCGCAAATTCCTACAAATCCCCTGTGAGGACAGATGCACCAATGTTAGTGTCCTTGTCCAGGCTAAATATTGTGTTCCTAACACAGATGAGACCAAACACAGGTTAAAGTAACAGTGACCTCAGTCTTTATTAAGACACTCCAAAGTGAGGAAAGGCCTTAGGGGCTGGTTTATATACAGTGCTCCCAAGGGATGCTGGGATCCCTTGGGACTGTAGGGGATGCGCTCCGTGATGGCGGAACATGGGAGTGCATGCTTTACAGATACACAACATCACTCCCCCACAAAGTCAAAGTGAAAACTATTTACAAGGTGAGGCGGTTGGGAGCCTTTCTTTACCTGGTGGACAGATTTGGCAAATGGAATACAATGTCGGAAAGTGTGAGGTCATCCACCTTGGGGAAAAAAACAGTAAAAGGGAATATTATTTGAATGGAGAGAAATTACAACATGCTGAGATGCAGAGGGACCTGGGGGTCCTTGTGCATGAATCCCAAAAAGTTAGTTTGCAGGTGCAGCAGGTAATCAAGAAGGCGAATGGAATGTTGGCCTTCATTGCGAGAGGGATGGAGTACAAAAGCAGGGAGGTCCTGCAGCAACTGTATAGGATATTGGTAAGGCCGCACCTGGAGTACTGCGTGCAGTTTTGGTCACCTTACTTAAGGAAGGACATACTGGCTTTGGAGTGGGTACAGAGATGATTCACTAGGCTGATTCCGGAGATGAGGGGGTTACCTTATGATGATAGATTGAGTAGACTGGGTCTTTACTCGTTGGAGTTCAGAAGGATGAGGGGTGATCTTATAGAAACATTTAAAATCATGAAAGGGATAGACAAGATAGAGGCAGAGAGGTTGTTTCCACTGGTAGGGGAGGCTAGAACTAGGGGGCACAGCCTCAAAATACGGGTGAGCCAATTTAAAACCGAGTTGAGAAGGAATTTCTTCTCTCAGAGGGTTGTGAATCTGTGGAATTCTCTGCCCAAGGAAGCAGTTGAGGCTAGCTCATTGAATGTATTCAAGTCACAGATAGATAGATTTTTAACCAATAAGGGAATTAAGGGTTACGGGGAGAGGGCGGGTAAGTGGAGCTGAGTCCACGGCCAGATCAGCCATGATCTTATTGAATGGCGGAGCAGGCTCGAGGGGCTAGCTGGCCTACTCCTGTTCCTAATTCTTCTGTTCTCATGTTCTTATGACCGCCTCGGTACAAATGTCTGTTCTGGTGTGTTGGCTGTGCCCTCGCTGGGCTGGCGTGTTGTTGGCCCTGCAGGGCTGTTGGGTGAGCCTGGCCTTGCTGGGCTGTTGGGCGTGATGGGTTCGATTTCCTGGTCCGGCGTGGTGTCATTGATCCTTTGGTTGTGTGTTGTGGGCTCGAAAAAGGTGGTGTGTGCTGTGGGTTGTTCAGGGCAGTCTGTGAACTGCAGCCTCGCTTGGTCCAGGTGCTTTCTGCAAATTTGTCCATTGTCTAGTTTGACGCAACGTATTTCTTCCGCCAGCAGCACGGCCTCAACTACGACACACAGCTCCTGTTTGTGAGCTTGGGGGGCGTCAGGACTGCCGTTCAGGAGCTGCCTGCCTTTTACAAGGAACTCACCAGGGTCTGGAACAAAGTCTCCACCAAGCGCAGCTCTCCACCGGCTGGAGTGGCGGCTGTCCTACAGGAGCCGCTGCTCGGGAATCCGTACCTCCACGACCGAGGTTTTAGGTGGCGGTCGGACGAGAGGGCTGTGGCTGGTGAGGTGACCAGGGTCAGGGAACTGCTCGATGGCGGAGGAGCGGGCTGGATGGCACTAGACACGCTGGCGCGGCGCCTAAATTCGGCCGACGTCCGCCACGCGGCCGATGCCATTGAGTCGCTAAAAACAGCACTGGGCCCTGACTCCGTTAGGTGCATCGAGGAGGCTCAAGCACGTGGGGAGATCCCGTCCGAACTGACCCCCGTCCGGACGGAATTCCTCATCGGCGCCAAACCCCGGAACCTCCCTTGGAAGCCGCCTCGGGGAAATCCCCTCCGTGCCTTTCAGTTCTGCGTGGAGGGGTTTCCTGTACGGGCTGCTCTTGCACACTCTCAACTTTGCCATCCTCGTCTGCCATCCAGACACGCCATGGCGTACCATCTTGACGTCTGGAGGAGGCGGGGGTCCCCGATGGAGGGCACTCTACGCGGGAGTCCTTCCACTATTCATCGGGGACTTGGCCTGGAGGGTGGTGCACGGAGCAGTCCCGTGCAATAAATTTTTAAGTCGGTTCATGGGCTCCCAGGCCGCCTGCAATTTCTGCGGTCTGGAAGAGTCCGTGTTCCATGTTTTTATGGAGTGTGCGAGGTTGCAGCCCCTGTTCCAATATTTAAAGGGGCTGCTCCTGCAATTCTGGCTGCACTTCAGTCCCACACTCCTGATCTTTGGGCACCCTGTGCGGAGGGGAGCGGGTAGGTCCGAGGGCCTCCTCGTAGGACTGCTCCTGGGCACGGCCAAGGGTGCCATCAGCCGGTCCAGGCAGCGGGCAGTCGAGGGGGTCGTTCAGCCTGACTGCCTGCCTCTCTTCCGCGCCTACATCCGGGCCAGGGTGTCCCTAGAGATGGAGCACGCGGTGTCCACCGGTACGCTCGTGGCCTTCCGCGAGAGGTGGGCGCCGGAGGGACTGGAGTGCATCATCACGCCCGGCAACCAAATTTTAATTTGATTTTATGATTTAAAGTTTAATTTGTTTTAATTGCTGGGGTTTTTATTGTCCCCCTCCCCTTTTATAGGGGGCACTTGTAAACTTTATGATTTTATTGCCCAAAAAAAAAATCACAAAAAAACCCAAAAAAAAGTTTTTAAAAAAGAGGGCAGGTATAAGTGTCTGGAGTGTCCCCCAGATCGGGGGGCACTCGATCTAATGTTTGTTTTGTACTCCCTAAAAGAGTTGTCTAGTTTGACTACAAACACCCTACTCCCTTCTTTAGCTATCACCGTGCCCGCAATCCACTTGGGACCATGTCCATAGTTTAGCACATACAGATCAATTTCCCGTGACACAGTGGTGCGACCATCGTTTACATTTTGTTGCTGCCGCCTGCTCTCTACCTGATCATGCAGGTTGGGGTGAACCAGCGAGAGTCTGGTTTTAAGTGTAGCATGAGTAGCTCAGCCGGGGGCACCCCTGTGAGCGAGTGGGGTCTCGTGCGGTAGCTGAGCAGTACTCGGGACAGGCGGGTTTGGAGTGAGCCTTCTATGACTCGTTTAAGGCTCTGTTTAATTGTTTGTACTGCTCGCTCTGCCTGCCCATTGGTGGCTGGTTTAAACGGGGCCGAGGTGACATGTTTGATCCCACTGCGGGTCATGAATTCTTTAAATTCGGCACTGGTGAAACATGGCCCGTTGTCACTGACCAGTATGTTAGGCAGGCCGTGGGTGGCAAACATGGCCCTCAGGCTTTCAATGGTGGCGATGGCAGTGCTTCCCGACATTATTTCACATTCAATCCATTTTGAAAAAGCATCCACCACCACCAGGAATATTTTACCGAGAAACGGGCCCGCATATTCAACATGGATCCTCGACCATGGTCTGGAGGGCCAGGACCACAAACTTAGTGGTGCCTCTCTGGGCGCGTTGCTCAATTGAGCACACACGCTGCATTGCCATACACAGGACTCGAAGTCAGAGTCGATACCGGGCCATCACACGTGGGATCTGGCTATCGCTTTCATCATTACTATACCCGGGTGTGTGCTGTGGAGATCCGAGATGAACGTCTCCCTGCCCTTTTTGGGTAGCACTACGCGGTTACCCCACAACAGGCAGTCTGCCTGAATGGACAGCTCGTTCTTTCGCCACTGGAACAGCTTGATTAGCTCTTGCATTTCAACGGAGAAGCTGGCCCAGCTCCCATGCAGTACACAGTTTTTTTTACTAGGGACAGCAGAGGATTTTGGCTGGTTCAAGTCCTAATCTGGCGGGCCGTGACAGGTGATTTATCATTTTCAAACGCTTCCATGACCATCAACAAGTCTGCAGGCTGCGCCACCATCAACAAGTTTTCAGGCTGCGCCATTTCCACCCCTGTGGTGGGCAATGGTAGCCGACTGAGAGCATCCGCACAGTTCTCGGTGCCTGGTCTGTGGCGGATGGTCTAGTTATACGCTGATAGCGTGAGTGCCTACCTTTGTATGCATGCTGAGGCATTAGTATTTATCCCCTTGTTTTCAGCGAATGGGGATATGAGGGGCTTGTGATCGGTTTCCAGCTCAAATTTGAGGCCAAACAGGTACTGATGCGTTTTCTTTACTCCGAACACACACGCTAATGCATCTTTCTCAATCATGTTGTAGGCTCTCTCGGCCTTAGACAAGCTACTGGAGGCATAGGCGACAGGTTGCAACTTCCCCGCAACGTTAGCTTGTTGTAATACACACCCAATACCGTACGACGACGGATCACATGCTAGCACAAGTCTTTTACATGGGTTATACAATACAAGCAGCTTGTTGGAGCATAAAATGTTTCTGGCTTTCTCAAAAGCAATTACTTGTTTTTTTTCCATACCCAGTTCTCACCTTTACGCAATAACACATGTAGGGGCTCTAAGAGGGTGCTTAACCCCGATAGGAAGTTACCAAAATAGTTGAGGAGTCCCAGGAACGACCGCAGCTCCGTGACATTCTGTGGCCTGGGCGTGTTACTGATAGCCTCTGTCTTGGCATCTGTGGGCCGTTTGCCGTCCGCCGCGATCTTTCTCCCCAAAAACTCCACTTCTGTTGCCATGAAGATGCATTTCGACCTTTTCAGCCGCAGCCCTACGCGATCCAGTCACTGGAGGACCTCCTCCAGGTTTTGTAGGTGTTTGCCAGTGTCCCGACCCGTGACCAATATGTCGTCCTGAGAAACCCCCGTGGGTGGTACCGACTTGAGTAGGCTCTCCATGTTTCTCTGGAAGATCGCTGCAGCCGACCAAATTCCAAATGGGCATCTGTTGTAGATGAAAAGTCCCTTGTGCGTGCTGATTCAGGTGAGGCCCTTCGAAAACTCCTCCAGCTCCTGCGTCATGTAGGCCGAAGTCAGATCGAGCTTGGTGAACGTCTTGCCTCCTGTCAGCGTCGCAAATAGGTCGTCTGCCTTAGGTAGTGGGTATTGGTCCTGTAGCTAGAAACGATTAATAGTTACTTTATAATCGCCGCAAATCCTGACCATGCCATCACTTTTGAGTACTGGAACAATCGGGCTGGCCCACTCGCTGAATTCCACTGGGGAGATGATGCCCTCGCAGTCTGTCCAGCTTGATTTCCACACTCTCCCTCATCATGTGAGGTACCGCTCGTGCCTTGTGGTGAATGGGTCGTGCCTCTGGGACCAAGTGGATCCGCACCTTCACCCCGGAAAAGTTTCCATTGTCTGGCTCAAAAAGGGAAGGAAATTTGTTGAGAACCTGGGTACATGAGGCCTCATCGACATGTGATAGCGCTCGGATGTCATCCCAGTTCCAGCGGATTTTGCCCAGCCAGCTCCTTCCATGCAATGTGGGGCCATCGCCCGCGACAATCCAAAGTGGCAGTTCGTGCACTATGCCCTCATAGGTGACCTTGACCATGGCGCTGCCCAGGACAGTGATGAGCTCTTTGGTGTACGTTCTTAGTTTCGTGTGGATGGGGCTCAGGGCTGGTCTGAGTGCCTTGTTGCACCACAGTCTCTCAAACATCTTTTTACTCATGGTGGATTGTCTAGCGCCAGTGTCCAGTTCCATGGCTACGGGTAAGCCATTCAATTTTACATTTAGCATTATAGGTGGACATTTCATTGAAAATGTGTGCCCCCCATATACTTCAGCATCTGCCTCCTCTCTCTGAGGCTTGAAATTGCTTTGATCCACCCTGGACCGATCTTCCTCTGCCACGTGGTGGTTAGCAGGGTTTGCAGAGTTTGCAGCTTGTGTGCAAGCTCGTTGGAGGTGCCCCATTGTTCCACAGCTCTTGCAAACATACCCTTTGAAGCAGCATGAATAGGCTGAATGGAAGCCTCCACACCGCCAACAAGGTGTGAATTGCCTTGCATTCATTCTTTGTTGTGGACTCTGAGTCCTCTCTGTCACCTGAGGCCTGCTGGCAGTTGCAGACTCATGGTTTCTGCCCTGTACATTTCTGCTCGCAAACACAGTTCCAGTTAATTTATGAACTTGTGTGCTGAGAGATTTGGTTAGTGATGTCACTGGTGGACATAAATGCCCATGCTATCACAATGGCCTTACTGAGGGTCGGTGTCTCTACAGTCAAAAGTTTTCATAGGATGGTCTCGTGGCCAATGCCCAGTACAAAAAAGTCTCTGAGCATCTGCTCCAGGTTGCTATCAAACTCACATTGTCCTGCAAGTCACCTTAGCTCGGCGACATAGCTCGCCACTTCCTGACCTTCAGATCGCTGGCACGTGTAGAACCAATACCTCGCCATCAGCACGCTCTCCCTCGGGTTAAGATGCTCCCAAACCAGTGTACACAGCTCCTCATACGACTTATCTGTGGGTTTCACTGGAGCCAGAAGATTCTTCATGAGGCTGTAGGTCGGTGCCCCGCAGACCATGAGGAGGACCGCTCTCCTATTTTGCAGCGCTTCCTTCTCCGTCCAGCTCGTTACTGGTCTAGCTGTTAGACATAGGCTTCCCAGTCCTCACCCTCCGAGAACTTCTCCAGGATGCCCATAGTTTGCTGCATCTTTGCGTTGGATTCGTATACTCATCACCAGTTATTGTGTTCCTTACACAGATGAGACTGCACCAAGGGAGGTTAAAGTAACAGTGACCTCAGTCTTTATTAATACATTCCAGAGTGAGGAACAGGCCTTAGGGGCGGTTTATATACAGTGCTCCCAAGGGATACTGGGATCCCTTGGGACTTCAGGGGATTCGCTCCCTGGTGGCGGAACATGCTTTAGAGATGCACAACACTAACATTCCCAGCATTGAAGCACTGACCACACTTAATCAGCTCCGCTGGGCAGGACACGTAGTTTGCATGCTAGACACGAGTCTCCCAAAGCAAGCGCTCTGCTCGGCACTCATCCACGGCAAATGAGCCATAGGTGGGCAGCGGAAATGTTACAAGGACACCCTCAAAGCCTCCCTGATAAAGTGCGACACCCCACTGACATCTGGGAGTCTCTTGCCAAAGACCGCCCTAAGTGGAGGAAGTGTATCCAGGAGGGCGCTGAGCTCCTCGAGTCTCGTCACCGAGAGCATGCAGAAATCAAGCGCAGGTAACGGAAGAAGCGTGCGGCAAACCAGACGCCACGCCCACCCTTTCCTTCAACCACTGTCAGTCCCACCTGTGACATAGTCTGTGGTTCTCCTATTGGATTGTACAGCCACCTAAGAACTCATGCTAAGAGTGGATGCAAGTCTTACTCGATTCCTAGGGTCTTCCTATGAAAATGATGATGATCACTGACTATTTAGTGCCAACATGTCAACAGTTTTCTTGCTGTGGACCTATGGATATGACAGATTCAGTTGAGATAGCTCACACATGAATCATACAGTTGATAGAGATCTGGGTTTGAATCTGGATCCTATAGGTGACAGGACAGTATTTTAACCCACTGCACCACCTAGTCTTTTCTAATCAATACTTTGAAAAGTGCCTCAAGCCTGTAGTATATTGCTGGGCTGCAAGGTGTACATAAGAACATAAGAATTAGGAGCAGGAATAGGCCATTCGGCCCCTCGAGCCTGCTCCACCATTCAATAAGGTCATGGCTGATCTTCTACCTCAACTCCACTTTCCTGCATTGTCCCCATACCTCTCTTAATATTCAAAAATTTATCGATCTCTGACTTGAATATATTCAAAGACTGAACTTCCACCGCCCTCTGGAGTAGAGCATTCCAAAGATTCACCACCCTCTGAATGAAGAAGTTTCTCCTCATCTCAGCATGGACACGATGGGCCAAAATGGCCTCCTTCTGCGCTGTAAATTTCTATGTTTCTACTTAAGTCCTAAATGGCTGACCCCTTGTGACCCCTGTTTCTAAAATCCCCAGACAGAGGAAACATCCTTCATGCATCTACCCTGACAAGCCCCGTAAGAATTATATGTTTCAGTGAGATTACCTCTCATTCTTCTGAACTCTAGGGAATATAGGCCTAGTCTACTCAATCTCTCCTCATAGGACAATCCACCCATCCCAGGAATCAGTCTGGTGAACCTTCGTTGCATTCCCTCTATGGCAAGTATATACTTCTTTAGGTAAGGAGACCAAAACTGTGCACGGTACTCCAGTTGCGGTCTCACCACGGCCCTATATAATTGCAATGAGATGGGCTGGATCTTCGGTTTTCGTCGAAAACGGTAGTTTTACGCCAAAATTACCGTTTTCGCAGCCCTACCATTTTTATGCCTGACTTTCGGCCTTTATATCTGCGGCAAGCGGTAACGTCAGTGTTGCACGACGATTCACAGCGCAAACTGCGAGTTTCTGCAACTTTAGTCCGGTGCCGGTAGTGCTGCGAGAGGGGCCTTGGGAGGGGGGAAAAACAATTAAAAAATTGCAAAAATCATTCAAAAAACATTCACAAAACATTCACAAAACCCTTACCTACTAAATCGTTGAAATAATAATTAAAAAATAAAAACTTTAACTTACTTTTTTGCAGGTCTTCATACTTACCGCTGCTGGCAGAGCTGCACCGACAGGTTTGACCTGTCGGTATTCTGGGCGCGGCGGAGAGTGCTGAAAGTATTACGGTAACACAATCCGCGGCGTTGCATGTCATTGCACGTCAGCGCACCCCTCCCCGGTGGTACTTGAAAGCGCCGCCGAGTTACCCGAGGATCCTGTCGACCGGGTTTTTGCTGCAGAGTGTCAAATCGCAGCACAAACCCGGTCGCAAACCTAGCGAAAATCCAGCCCTACGTCTTTACTCATACTCAAATCTTCCTGTAATAAAGGCCTACATATCATTTGCTTTCTTAATTGCTTGCTGTACCTGCATGTTAACTTTCAGTGATTTGTGTACAAGGACACACAGGTCTCTCTGAACACAAACATTTCCCAATCTCTCACCATTTAAAAAATACTCTGCTTTTCTATTTTTCCTACCAAAGTGGATAACTTCACATTTCTCCACATTATATTCTATTTGCCATGTTCTTGCCCTGTCACTTAGCCTGTCTATATCCCCTTGATGCTTTTTTGCATCCTCCTCACAACTTACATTCCCACCTAGCTTTGTATCATCAGTAAACTTGGATATATTACATTTGGTTCCCTCATCCAAATCATTGATATAGATTGTGAATAGCTGGAGCCCAAGCACCGATCCTTGCGGCACCCCACTAGTTACAGCCTGCCAACCCGAAAATGACCCGTTTATTCCTACTCTCTGTTTTCTGTCCATTAACCAATCCTCAATCCATGCTAGTATATGACCCCCAATTCAATGAGCCCTAATTTTGTTTAATAACCTCTTGTGTGGCACTTTATCGAATGCCTTCTGAAAATCCAAATAACCACATCTACTGGTGCCCCCTTATCTATTCTACTAGTTACAAAAAACAGGTCAAACATGATTTCCCTTTCATAAATCCATGTTGACTCTGCCCAATCCTATTATTATTTTCTAAGTGCCCTGTTACTATGTCCTTAATAATAGATTGTAGCATTTTTTCTACGACTAATATCAGGCTAACCGGTCAGTCATTCCCGTTTTCTCTCTCCCTCCTTTCTTAAAATAGCGGGGTTACATTAGTTACCTTCCAATCTGCAGGAACTATTGTAGAATCTATGGAATCTTGGAAGATGACAAGTAATGCATCCACCATCTCTATTGCCACCTCTTTCAAAACCCTAGGAATATAGGCCATCGGGTCCAGGGGATTTATCGGCTTTCAGTCCCATTAATTTCCCATTACTATTTTTTTACTAATACTAATTTCTTTCAGTTCTTCATTCTCGCTAGACCCTTGGTTCTCCACTATTTCTGGTACTATTGATGTTGTGCTGATGGTATTCATTTTTTTCAGGAAAATGCTGCTTAATATTTAGATATGTACCACTGTACTGGAATATTGCTGTGGCAGAGACTTGGCTGTATTTAGGTGGATGGAAATGTGGTAAGCCTGCTAACCTGAATTTAGGGACAAAGACATTATACTATCACGGAACTGCATATGGAGCAACTCCCTCCAGAACTTCATAGTATTACTATGATTTTTGATGAAAATTAACTTTCATTGCATATATAGAAACACCGAGTTTACTTGCAAGAGATCCCAATTATTCCAACACTAGCATTAGATACTAGTTTCATCTACAGTTTTCTGAGGGACTCATGTTTTTATTAAGAAAATTAAAGGTGTTTTCTACCCTTCTATTTTCTTGAATCTCTCCATTCCACTCACCTTCCTTCAATGAGCGAGCAAATAAGTGACTTGCTCCTCAGCATCTACCAGCTCGGCTCTGTAACACTGTGGCGTGTGCAAGAATGGCCAGGCCAGATTTTATGGCCGCTTCTGTTAGAAGATGCCTGACACCCCACAGCAGCACAGCTGGGATTGGGAAGTCAGCATGTGGTAAATTGTGGATTTGAAACATTGGGTGAGAGGTGGGGAGGGTGGGGGGGGTACAGAGCCATCTATAACTAAACATTTCTAACAGAGGTTAACAAAGCATCATAGATGGTAAATTAAACTAATGAACAGAACTCAAACACAAAGCAAAATTATTAATAACTGACTACTCGCAGTCCTATCATTATTACCTGAGATTATCTTTGGTTAAGCTTATACTGTATTTCACTCCTAATATTATCGTATAGGTGCTGTGAAATAATTATCATTAATATTTGAAAAATTCTTTCTAAACTGTTAGTTGTTTTCACTGCCCTAGTGATTATGTGGTACTGTTTTCAAGGTTTGCTTTTGTTCATACAAGTCTCCCTTTTCTTTCAATGTCTGTTTGAATATTGGTTTGCGGATAAAGATTTGTTACATTTATGTTACTGACATAGTTACTTCAATCAGTGTATCTAAGCGGTCATGCTTTTCAAAATGCCGTGGAAACAAAATGCCAATTGTACACCATTTTGCTGTCAGTCCATTTCATTTTGGCTTCTATGTGTTGTATGGAGCCATATCTGATTCAAGTTGATGATGCTTTAAAATCTTAAAACATTAGGGTAAGAATGAAGCAATCCCTAATGCATGATGAATTTGTTTTGCTAAGTTAGGAATAATAGTAAATAATTTTACTGCCATTGATTTTAATAAATATAACTAACAAAACATGAAATAAACATGGAATCATGCCCCTGGCATGAATCAGTTGAAGGGCTAACCACTCAGCAACTGAACATGTGTTAAATCTGCAAATCCGATTTTCACAGATTATACAGATTTAATTCAGAAAAATACCATGATATGCAAAAGCTAGAATTCCCATCCATTGACAATGAATGATGTGGAGGAAGGAAGGGAAATTCCAGTTCCACGTGCCATGCTAGTTTTTCAAGCCTCATGAATGAAAGCTACATGAATGTCATTTTATCTTCAACCCAAAACAATATGTTATGCTGGAGAATAATCAAAACAACAGATTGAAAACATGCATTTTTGGCTGTGAAAGAAGTATCAGTCTTGCCTCTGAGTCAGGAAATTGTGGGTTCAAGCCTTACTTGAGATTTGAGGGATTGCTGCACTTTCAGAGGTGCCATCCTTCAGTTGAGATGCTAAACCAAGGATCTGCCTGCTCTCTCAGGTGAATGGAAAATATTGCATAGTACAATTTGAAGAGCTGGGTTGTACTCCCAGTGTCCTGGACAACATTTATATATCAATCAGCACCATTAAAAGCAAATAATATGGTTATTTAATGCATTGCTGTTTGTGGAACCTTGCAGTGCTTCAATTGGCTATTACCTTTACCTATATACAGTAGTGACCAAACTTCAAAAATATGTCATTGACTGTGAAGTGCTTTAGGATTTCCTGAGGACATGAAAGATGCAATATGAATGCAAGTTGGGAGGAAGGAAAGACTGAAAAAGGTAAGAAATTCTACAGTTTTGAGGTCATGAGAAAGAATAAGTGAGAGTAAGAGATGGTGCAATGAATCTTGGTTTCAACACAGTGAGAATAGAAAAGGAAGACAGTGTAATATTTAAGGTGAGCAAAACAGATAATAGAATCATAGAATGATACAGCACAGAAGGAGGCCACTCAGCCCATTGTACATGTAGCGGCTCTTTGAAAGAGCAATCCAATTAATCTCACTGCTCTGCTCTTTCCCCAGAGCCCTGTAGTTTTTTCCCATTCAAGTATTTATCCAATTCTCTTGTGAAAGTTAATATTGAATTTGCTGCCACCATCTTTTCAGGTAGTGCATTCCAGATCATAATAACTCATTGCGTAAAAAAAAATCACGCTGCCTCTGCCAATCACCTTAAATCTGTGTCCTCTGGTTACTGACCCTTCTACCACTGGAAACAAGTTAGCTTTATTTACTCTATCAAAACCGTTTCTGATCTTGAATACCTTTATCAACTCTTCCTATAACCTTCTCTGATTTAAGGATAAAGAAATTAACAAAGCTGAAAATCATCAATCCCAATGACATTCCTGCATTGCAAGTTGTGCACAGAAGGTCCAATTTGCGTGGGAAATCAGGCAGAACCTAGGAATGTTAGGCATCTGCTCAGATTCCTGCTGCTTGTAACTTCTGTCCGTCCTAAACATGGCCCCCGTCGTCAGCCAAGAGAAGGGAATTCTGAAGCCGGAAAACTCCTCAACAATATCCTTTCTACTAGACCTTGGATTTTAGAAAATAGTTGAGAATCTGTCTAACTGGCAAGTGAAGATGTCATCAGGACTTTAAATTTCAATGACTGCACTGTATCTCTCTGTCAGGCATCTATTAATATATAATCATATATATATATAAATATATAAACATATATACATGCATAGCATATGTACATACATGCATATATATGTTGATCTTCCTTGGCATTACACATGGAGAGTCAGAACTAAATAAAGGGAGGATAGAGGGCAGGGAATAATTGAATCTGGATGTGCAAGTATAATTCAATCCCCATTTTAAAGTCATACAGTCACTCCTTATTTTCATATTTGTATTATAAATTCTTAGGTGTACATTTATAATAAAAAATGCTTATGTAAACTTGACTGACTGTAATTACACTCTTCTGCCAGTGGTGATTCTGCAGCACTTTCACCAGAGGAATGTGTATTAGAGCATGAGAAGTTTACAAAGGCGGTTTCCATGATAAATGCCGCCATTGAATTTTGCAATGGAAAAATTTGCAAGAACATAAGATTTGCAACATATTATAAATGTATAAATACATGCATCATTCGCCGAATCACCCAACATCAACATCCTGAGGATCACCATTAACCAGAAACTTAATTCGACCAGCCACATAAATACTGTGGCAACAAGAGCAGGTCAGAGGCTGGGTATTCTGTGGCGAGAGTCTCACTTCCTGACTCCCCAAAGCCTTTCCACCATCTACACGGCACAAGTTAGGAGTGTGATGGAATATTCTCCACTTGCCTGGATGGGTGCAGCTCCAACAACACTCAAGAAGCTCGACACCATCCAGGACAAAGCAACCCGCTTGATTGGCATTCCATCCACCACCTTCAGCATTCACTCCCTCCACCACTGGTACATAGTAGCTCCAGTGTGTACCATCTACAAGATGCACTGCAGCAGCTCACCAAGGCTTCTTTGGCGGCACCTCCCAAACCATTGATCTCTATCACCTAGAAGGACAAGGGTAACAGGCCCATGGGAACACCACCACCTCCACCTTCCCCTCCAAGTCACACACCATCTTGACTTGGAAGTATAGCGCCATTCCTTCATCGTTGCTGGGTCAAAATCCTGAAATTCCCTCCCTAACAGCACTGTGGGAGTACCTTCACCACACGGACTGCAGCGGTTCAAGAAGGCGGCTCCCCCCCATCTTCACAAGGGCAATTAGGGATGGGCAATAAACGCTGTCATTGCCAGCGACGCCCATATCCCATGAATAATTTTTTAAAAATATATATGTATATTATTCATAATATCTCGGCAAACAACAAATCTTAACAATGTGTGGTTGACTTTTTGAGTAAGTGCTGACAATGTGGAATTTTGCCTGTTGGTAAAGAAAGAACTTGCTTTTATCTTGTGCCTTTCATTACCTCAGGACTTCCCAAAGTATTTTGCAGCAAATGAAATGCTTTTGAAGTATCACTGTTGTAATGGTAGTGTATACCTGAAAATTGCAGAAGGAGTTCCCACTATCCTGATGCTCAGTGGAACCCGGCATACGTTCGGTGAAGATATAATGCCAACAGTGGCAGAAGTGGATTCACCCTGAGGGTAAAGACTGAACATTGTACCCTGCTTCCCCAATGATATAAGGCCAGAATTAAAAAATATATTTTTGATGCAGCTCGCTTACAAAGAGGTCACGAGTGGGGGAGGGGGAAACCTCTCTCTTCTTCCTAAGGGAAACCATGCATGCCTCTGGCTGTCTAATCTACAGCTAGACTTTTTGGCCACTTTGGTAGTCAGGTGCCCATCATTATAAGGGAAATCAGAGAAAGTCCTATAGGGTCTGCCCTGGAGGTTCTTGACTGATGCACCATAGCTCTTATGCCTGGACGTGCTCAGACTGATATCTTCAGGATCTATATTTTTAGATTTTTATCCTTTTGTTCATGATGCTTATCCGTATTGCTTAGTACATTTAAAGTGGCCTCACCTCTGTTTGAAATTAATATGAGCACTTTCAATCTAGTCCCTGGTGTACATGGGACTGTGGCTCAAAACTGCCATTATTTGGCACAAATTGGGACTAAATGAATAAACTGTCTTAGAAATATCACGCTGCTGGGATGTTTGCTTCAGAAGCTGAGGTTAAGGCTGAGATAAAGTGGAAGGAACTTTTCTCAGCAAGTGACCATGCTATAGCTGACCTTGGAGAACTCATTGCCCAGAGTGGGAAATTTTTATTCTTCAAATCTGATATCAACCTTACTTACTTAAATTTCAGCATAAGTTTGCAACGGGATGATTGACGAGCGAAGTGACGTAATTTACAGTATCGACAAAATTCTGGGCTATTGCATTTGTGAAAGATTGCTTGCACAGGTAGACCTGACTCTTAAAAGAACATTAAAAATATTGATTCACAACAGCTTAGAGTTACTTTATTGATACAATTTTCAGACTGGCACCAACTATGGAAATTGGGTGTCAGGATGAAACGTATTCTTAGGAGCCGAAATTGCCCCCCGCCGGAAATGCGGCGTACTTACCATGTTTGAGCTGTTTTCACTGCTGCAGTGGATATGGTGGCCTCTTGTGCGAAACTCTGCACTTTGGCGTTTTTTTTCGAGCGGCCCGGAAGTGGGTCATAATGGGGCAGACGTGCAGCGGAGAGCAGACGTTCGCACACTAGAGGGGCGGGAGTTGGGGGCGGGCAGAGTGTTCGTCGTTGTCAGGCATCAGTGCAGTGCTGATGACATCATCACGTTGGCGTGTCACCATGTCACTGAAAAGGGGAGAGCCGCTGCGAGCTCTGCGATTAGTTTAGTTCGGTCCACTGGGCCACCAGGGAGGATTTCGGCTGGGTCAATGGCCTGGCACCCAAGAGAAAGTGCCTGGCCGAACCCAGGGGCATAATTGTCGGGTCGACCTGGCAGTCGGCCGACAAAAAAAAGTAAGATGGCAGCTGTGGCAGTGCGCCCTCCCCTTTAATGGTGGCCGTACTGTCATTTTGAACACACTGCAAGCACAGTGCACTGAAAGAAAAAGCTGTTGATGGCTCCGAGCAGCAGCAGCAACATTTTCTCAGCAGAATTTCGCGTTCATGGGGGAACATCAGTGGTATACGCTCTGATGACGCACTTAGGATGGATCAGCAGCAGTGGAGCAGTAGTGGGGGAGTGTGTCACCGCCAGGATACCGCAGGAGGGCAATTTTCAAAATTGCGGCCATTCCACGAATAATTGGCAGCCATTCCTCTCCGCAGTGTGGCCGCCGATTTACGGCAGTAACAGGCCTTAAGGGAATGGGCAATTTCGGCCCCCTAGTGTTGAGAGAAAGATTTCCTTCACATTTTGGCTAATAATACACAAAAATTGGTGACATGCTAGTGGATCATGTATGCAATGCATTGGCCGAATGCAAATTTCTGCAACATTTGCATTCATTCCTCCTCCAAATGTCACATTGCCAATCTGTGTTGCAGCAGTGATGAAAATTGACTTGGATTCTGGGGTTGCATATTAGCACCTCTTGGCTGCTGACCACGGAACAGATTTACCAAAGGCTGTGGCAAAGAGCTACAGCCATCAATGCTTGTTTCCTCAGCTAGAGTCCAGGATGTGGGGGTAAATTGAGATAAGGTACAAAAAAATGGGGCTCAGATACAATACACAAAAATCAAACAAATACTGTATAAATACTGCTACTTAACTCAGATCCTAAGTGATTACACAAACATCAGCAACAATAAAGCAAGTTGAAACAAAACACATCTAACTTACAGCATACAGGAACAACTTGCATTTATACAGCGCCTTTAATGTAGAAAAACATTTACAGATGCTTGATGGACGCTTAAGGGTTGTGAGCCAAAGTGTAAATAATAGGCAGGATGGCTTAAAGTTTGATCAAAGAGGAGGAAAATATAGCTCATCCAACACTGGATGTCTGACAAGCAGTCTGATAGCACAGAGACAGTGGCGGGTCAAGAGAGGTGGTAGAGTTGGATGTTGTCAGTGTGCATGTGGAACCTGACCGCATGCTTATAGATAACGTTGCCGAGGGGCTGTATAGAGACGAGGAAGAGGACGTGGCCAATGATGGATCCTTGAGGCACTTCTTTAATTTCTGACCCTAATGTAAAATGGTGAGTGACACAATGGGTGAACCACTGTGATCAGTGAGTGATGTGTCAGCAGCACAGCAAGTATGACACTGTTACACATCAGGTATAACATTGCCACACTTGACATGCTGTTGAAACACATTGCTGACATTGCTGTACATAAAACTGCTGCATATGAGATTCCACCCATACTCTGCTATATATGAATGTGCCCTTATACTGCTTATATGAGATACCACCCTTATACTACTGTATATAAGACTCTTATACTGCTGAACATGAAACAATGTCCTCACATTGCTATACTTGAGACATCACATTTATATTGCTCTATGTGATACAAGAAACAACAACAACTTGAATTTATATAGTGACTTTAATGTAGTAAAACGTCCCAAGGCACGTCGCAGGAGAGTTATCAGACAAAAATGGACACATAAAGAGATATTAGGATAGGTGATCAATAGCTTGGTCAAAGAGGTAAATTTTAAGGAGCATCTTAAAGGAGGAGAAAGAGGTGGAGAGGTTTAGGGTGGGTATGCCATAACTTTGGGCCAGAAGAGCTGAAGGCACGGCCACCGATGGTGGGACGATAGAAATCGGGGATGCACAAGAGGCCAGAATTGGAAGAGCGCTGAGAACTGTGAGATGCTACCTTTACACTGCTGATTCTAAGATATTGTTCTTACATTCCTACATATGAGATTAATGCCTTTACACTACTTTATATGAGATACCATCTTTACACTGCTGTATACAAGATACCACCCTTATAGTGCTGCACCATATAGTCCTTGGATTGGATTGGACTTCATGAGATGTGCTGACATAAGATGATGAACTTCTTGATTTGTGTTTAAATTGTTTCATGCATTACAATTGCTGGAACGAGAGTGATACTGCTAAACTATACCTGAGACTGCAAATTAGTGTCATATTTTACTGTTTTGGAGCGCAGCTTTATTCCTTCAAGCTTATGTTTATGTGCAATCAGTCATGAATACATTGTAGCATTCAACCATACAATCTTTAAATAACCATAATTTTGTATTTGAAACATATAAACTGCCAATCTTATGATCTACCTGAGGTACCCCTCAAACTACCAAAATGTCTCATGAGGGTTTCTAAAGGGATTTTTAAAAAGGTAGCTGAACAGCAAAAGTGCACATCTCTAACCAAAAGTATTTAATGACAAATGTTTAAAAAAGCAGAAGAATTGTCTATTAGTAAAAGTATTTTGCAGAGGGAGAAAAACCAGAAGAGCATTGTGTCAATTTTCTTGGAATGAATCATTAGCAAGTGCTAAAATGATTCACCTCAAGTCTTGTCTTTACTACAAAGTGAAACAAAAGTTTTGCCCAATATTACATTTTTTATAAGCTGGATCCCTTTTATAGAAATGGGTACCGTGGAGCACTTTAGCTCAATTAACTTTCTCAAATCACCTCAGTTGCAACTACAAATAGCCTGTTGACTCTGAAATGCTACTTCTTAAACTTTTCACCTCTTTGTAATTATAATCAAAACTCATTTTCCAACCACTTTTCCTTAGATCAGTTCAAGTGGATCCCAAGTCTGATTGATTCTGACATGAACACTCTTGAAGCACTTCTAATGGGACTCGGTTGCGTCTTATTCCTTTGAACCCACTGCAGCATGTTTACTGGTATTTACATTTCGTGGCCTAAAGATGAACCGTGGAAATTAGAAAACAAACTCCTATTCAGCATTTCATGTCAAAGGTGATGCCCATGCCTGTGTGTTGTCTGTGGGACAAACCTTTTCTGTGATCTCCAGGCCTCTGTTCTGCAGTGTTGCACTCTCCACAGTTACGTACCTGTCTGGAGGGAGAGCTGCAGTTTATCTTGTCAATGTGGGAAGTCCTAGACGATGTCATCAAACTGATCGATGGCAGAGATGCTCCTTTGACACTCGCACAATGGCGCTGGCCGAGAAGAAAGAAAGTGAACCATTCTCTAAACAATGTTGCTTTTGAGTTGTACAAAATTCACACTCGCTGAATGAAACAGTTGGTATGTTCTGCGGTTCACTTTGTACTTTGGTCTTAGAGAAAAAAATATATAAGAAAGGCCCCTGCGCAGCTCGCAAAGTGCTTCAACCTTATTTTAGTTAATTTACTTTAGCCAAACAGCTACACTGAACATAGACTGCAGCAGAGTGCACCTGTTAGGCACTTCAACGTTGCAGCGCTGGCTGTTATCTTTTGTTTTCAGCCACAATCGCGGACTGTTAGTGCAGTTGCCCAACTATCGCAGTTATCATATAAAACAGTCATTAAGGACTAATGTGCACCTGCTATAGGAAATACATGAATCAAGCCTGCTCTCATTTCATTGCCGGCAGTACACAATCATAGATTTCACTCAAACAGCATACAGGGCAACAAAAACTCATAACAGGCCACTTCGACCCGCCCCTTGCAGCAACAAAAATAGATGCAGATTTTAAACAGTTAAAAGGTGCACCAGGCTCTCAGTGCTCTAACTTTTCCAATTAATTGAGAAAGTCTTTCAAAGTACTCTGACCACATGACATTGATGATATCTATGATATTGCATTTGCAAGGCTGGTCTACGATGTGTTATGTTGGGCACTGATGTTAATTCTGGAACGGTTGAAAATGAATAGAAGCTGTGCTATAAAAAGGTAGACTAGAAAAAATAGCTTTGAAAAAAGATCCACTAAAATTGTTGTCAGGGACTTGACTGTGTATGAATGGAATGCTGTTTCATTTATGTGCTCCTCTTCAGAACTAGAGATTTCCGACAAGATAGTGCATGAGCTTTCTGAAAGGAGAAAGCTTTTTGTTTTTTCACACAAACATGCTCAGACATAGCTTTCCTTTCAGCTAATTAAGCTGTTTTGAAGGAAACTGGTCAAACAGTGACATCTTTGTGGGGAGCCTTGGAATAAATAGCACGATATAGAAGAGGGGACATTTAAAGGGTGACTTCTGCCATTGTCTGTGCTGGATGAATCTTTTCTACTTGGTCAGTGCTGCCGGAGTGACCTTATACAATGGAGAGAATTTGAAGCCAATAACCTCGAGAGATGCCATTAAGAGGACAATCCCAGAATAAGATTTCATGGTAGGGAGCCAAGCTTGCTTTCTCTTGGCCCGTGATGCTTTCAGCATTTCTTATGCATGGTTTTTTGCTGTTAGCATGGTGTTGGTGACAAAACAGTTTAAGCTCATTTTTCACAGCCTCTATATTTTTTATGACTTGTACTTGAATTATGAGAGCTTTTCACCGAACCTGAACATATTCTGCTTTACATATTTCAGAATATTTTTTTTAAATGTTCGTTTAAAATCTGCATAGTATCTCGTGGTCTTCTGAAAGAAGATATAAGTGACATTCTGTATAATTCATTGCATGAAGCTTTTGTGAGATAGTATACATAATCATTACCAGGCATTATTGGTATTATATATATATATATATGGACATTTGCAAAATAGAACTTTCCATTTGGATTTATTTGAGTATTATTTGTTTCAAATGTTGTTTGGATTTTCTTTTCATTTCTTTCTGAATTTTATAAGTTTCCCAGTTCACAGGTTGTATTTCCAATTAAGTTCTTATGTGTAATTTAATTCTTTGGGAGCAAATTTCAATGCATTTATACCTCCAGTTAGTGCCCCTGGGGTGCGCTAACGAGGCACCAATGTGTTACCGACTGGACACGGTGCTGACAATGACTCCCGCCATATTGGGTGGGAGTTTAGCGGCGGCGCTACAGTGTTGTGGTGCGATCTCCTGTGCCTGGAGAGAGTGACACCATCGGCGCGCATTGCCCTGCTAGCACCCTGGCCCTGAAATTCATGGATGAAAGCTACAGGAGGCGTCAATCGGGTGGCCGGCTGCTACTAGGCCAAAATTTAAAGTAAATTAAAAAACTTACGTTGCTTTTCGCGGTGCTGCTCCGTTTTCTTTGCGGGGTCCTGGCTGCGATCGTGCGGCACCCCTGCTCTCTAGGTGGTCCAGGTAGGTCCTTTTTCATTGCAGAGTCTGTAGCGTGGGCCCTTCCCTTAAGGGAGGAAAGGGCCTTTTGGACGTGGCATCACTGCTGAGGCCAGTGTGCAGCGCTGCTGAGGCGTCCGCCCCGTTAGCGCTCCAAGTAGGAAGTGGGGGTGTTTGAATTTGCGCTCCACTTCCTTCCGGGAGTGCTAAACCAAATGTTTTGAGAGGCGGGGGAACTTTAGCGCCCGGTGCTAAGTTTACCGCCTCTCAAATGTTACTGCCCCCAAACGGGGCAATAATGAATTTTTTCCCATTTGTGTTGAACCACAAAAGCCACAACTTTTCTAAGGTTAAAATTACCAACTCTCCTGTTCAAATCTGCTCAAATTTACAGAACAATCTGAAACCACAGACTTCAGCTCTCCAAACTTACAGAAAGTTTACAAACTCAACAAACAAAATAGCATGCTAACCCCCACTAAATAACAGAAGAATCAGTCCAAGACAGAATCTTATTACAATGTACTGCTGCTAATTACTTTCCTTAACCCTTTCAAGAACCCACATACATCCCGAAAGACTCACTTCATTGTACTAAAGGCTGACAATTCTGCATGTGTTGGAAATACAATTATGTTTGATATTGAACATTTTTTTGGCTCTCTGTTTTGATCACATAAATGAGACTTTTTATTGATTGAACAAAAATAAAATAAAATCTGAAGGGATATTTATCTATTTGCTTCTGGAGTATTTGGTTCAAACTTAGATACAGGCTTATACCATGGTGAAAGCATTAAGTACAAGGGTCGAGGTGATACAGTGTGGTGAAACTAATGGTAAAGGCCAAATACAATTGAAAACATGAAGCAGTTCAAAATCAACTATTTGGATGTTATTCAAAATGCCACATCTTTTCTCAAAAGTTATCTCGTTGTGAATATAAAACCGATTCTGCAGTGGTTCGCTTGGGGAGCAGTTCTTGCCAGCACTACCTGCGACCCATGGAATGGGGAAAGCAGACCTCAATGCACTTTGCGCTGAGCTCCCAATTTACAGAAAAAAAACAACTGTAAATTTTTGAGGCCATGCAATGTGTGGGCACTGGCCTCATTGCATACTACAAATTTATGTAAATGAATGCAAATTGGTACCACTCCAGATTTCCCATGCAGTTTGCAGTGCAGCTCTTGATTCACTGAACGCCTGTATAAAATGAGTGCTGCAAGGCCTGTAAGCCATTATTTAATAGACTCTGCCACTGAAGGATAGGTTGCTACGTTAGTGAGGCTTACATCCTGACTGCTGTTTTTGAATTGACTATCCAAACTTTGTGCGTCGCTGCTTGCTGCTGTTTTCCTTCAATTCAACAGTCCTTTGGTGCACATCTCCCAGAGCAGCATTCCTGCTGCCACCAGTTCAATTCCTCCAGCTGCAAACAGCACTTACCATGGGGATTCCATGGCCTGCAAGTGACTGGAGGAGGAAGAGGCAGTTTTAAAGATGGGAAAGAGCTAAGTCCACTAGCACAATGAGTGACTAGCAACTGGCAAGCGGCTTAGGGTGTATATTATACAACCGAGGCACAACTACATAGACATGTTGGAGAGAGGCACTCCCCAAGTTGTACCATCTACTGAAGTTGACCATCAGATGATTTCTAGCATAGGGGTGGCCCTGCCTGTTGCAGTTCAGGTAAGCACTGTACTGAACTTTTATGGCATCGGATTATTTCAAGCCACTATTGGAGGCTGTGATATCTCCTTTACGACATCACAAACACACAGACTTTATAAGATGGCTCCAATACATCATGTGACTTTTATTGTATTTACATCAGCAGTTACATTACAACAGTAGTCCACTAGGTGGAGCAATAGTCAACTAGGTGGAGCTCTATATTACACTTCTCCTTAATGAAGAAGTAATCATAACAAAATAATCATCATACATAACTTGCATGGTTATACACAACAAAAGATATGGACTTATTTTGCCATATTTACAAATCAAACTTAACCACTGGTTTTCTGTTTCGAAGAGGATACCTTCGCTCTTGAACAAAAATTCCAAACATGGTGTCAAACTTAGACTCATTCTAGGCTGGTCCTGAGGAGAATTTATTCTCCAAGAGATGTCTTTGATCTACATTTGAACCCTCTACAACTTCAGAATGTTTGCCTGCCTGATTCGGACTCAGACTTAAATTCTGACTTTCTCTTGGATTTGATTCTAGTACATTTGATGTAGGATATGCTACTGGTACTATACTTGTAATAAGACTATCTGATGAGTCTGAAATAATCAAATCATTCCAACTTTCAACTTCTTCCACATCTCTAGGTAAAATATGATCAATGTGAACAAACCTAACCTTTCCAAGATCAAACATTTTAATCAAATATGTGCGAGGACCACATATCTTCATTACTCTTCTTGGTAACCACTTTAACCATTTATGGTGATGGTTCTTCATTCTAACCTTCTGATTCAATTTCACACTTTTCTCTCTTACTCTACCTCTATTATAATTTTCTTTCTGTCTTAATTGTTTCTCTTCTACTGACTGTGCCAAGTTTGGCTTTAACAATGAGAACCTGGTTTGTGGCTGTTGTTTGAGAAACAACTCTGCTGGTGTTCTACCAATAGTTCTATGAGGAGTATTACGATAAGTAATTAGAAAATTTGCCAATTTGTGGTTCAACAACAACTGCCATTTCTTTGGATTTGGATCCAACATTTGCTTGATGAGGGCACATTTTACAATTTGTACTGTGCGCTCTGCTGCACTATTTGACGTAGGGTGGTATGGTGGAACCTTAGTATGTTTCACATAATTTCTGCTCATGAACTCTGCAAATTCTCCTGAACAAAATTGTGGTCCATTATCAGACACAATTTCTTCTGGGAGGCCAAATGAATAAAACAATCTTCGCAAATGATCTAATGTTTTACTTGTTATTTTCTGCATCAGAAACATCTCTACCCATTTTGAATGGCTAACAATCATAATGAACAATTGTTGTCCTTCTAGCTCTGCAAAATCTACATGTAACCTTTGCCACACCCTGGGAGGCCATTTCATTGGCTATAATGGTATGATGGTGATTTCTTGCTCACCGATTGACATGTTGTGCACTGACTAACGATGTACTCTATGGCCCCGATATTGGTGACCTTACTGCCCACTGCCACCTGCTGCCATCGACTGCTGCCGAGTTTTTCTGCTGTTTTCCTCTCTTTGCCATTTCCACTTGGGCTGGAGCGGGCAGGAGGGGAGTACCGCCGGGAACCGCCTGCTGACGTCCTCCGGGGACCAAGTAACGTAAGTGGCCTCTCACCCACCAAGCTGCCAGATTAGTGCGGACGGGAATCGGCGGGAGTCGGCGCCAGCAGGGGGAAGGACCACTGTGTGGAGGCTGGTCTAACCCTGACAGCAGGGGGAAGGACCACTGTGTGGAGGCTGGTCTAACCCTGACAGCAGGGGGAAGGACCACTGTGTGGAGGCTGGTCTAACCCTGACAGCAGGGGGAAGGACCACTGTGTGGAGGCTGGTCTAACCCTGACAGCAGGGGGAAGGACCACTGTGTGGAGGCTGGTCTAACCCTGACAGCAGGGGGAAGGACCACTGTGTGGAGGCTGGTCTAACCCTGACAGCAGGGGGAAGGACCACTGTGTGGAGGCTGGTCTAACCCTGACAGCAGAGGGAAGGACCACTGTGTGGAGGCTGGTCTAACCCTGACAGCAGGGGGAAGGACCACTGTGTGGAGGCTGGTCTAACCCTGACAGTAGATACAAAGAATGGAAAAAAAGGTTAGTGAAGATATTTGAAAATTATTTATTTACAGCTACCTGGATGGGGTCCCTTGAAGGTCTTCCGGTGTTTGTTTTTGTTTGTTATGATATTTAATTTCAGCTCTTCCACCTTCCCTGGGCCTGACGCCATCCTTGGGTGGCAAGAGCCTTTGCCTTCGAGATTGAGACCTCCCGCCCACTGCTGCCCAGATTGATGGCGTAAGCCATTGTTTGGCCACCGGGCAGTATTGCCACCTCTTTTAGAGGAATCTTCCAGGCAAAGTACCGCCCGGTCTCTCGGCAGCCATCGGCGGTCCTTTGGGCGGCACTTGGCTTCGACTGAGTTCGGCCACCATAAGTAACTGCATGCAAAACTCTTGGTCAAGCACATTCCCAGGTGCTGGTCATGAAGATCTCCTAACAATTTTGACCTTAACTTATTTAGAATAACTACTCTTGCACCCCACATGATACAATCTTTATCCAGTGACAATTCACTCCTATAACGAAGTATGGATGAATATCTTTCTCTAATACCTGGTTTGGCCAGCCATTTGCAATGCAATCATAAACTTTTGACATAACTGGGTCACGCTTGGTTGCTTTACCAATCGCTTCAGCTGTGATTGGCAGTTTATCAAAAATAGAACACTACTTCTACCTTAGAGATAATGTCCTCAGTCTCTAGTCTTTTGAGTTCTTGCTCAACTTTCTCCTTGAATGCGTATGGAACGGGACATGGATTGCAGTAAACTGGTCTAGCATCCTTCTGTACTCTGACACTTGCCTTAAAATCTTGGATCAGACTGTCTGTTTTGCGGAACACCTTCGAATACTGTTTGATGTCATCATCCTTCGATGCAGATCTCGTTTCAACATAAAAAATCTCATTCCAATCCAGCGTCAGTGATGCCAATCAATTTCTACCTATTAAGGCAGGCTTGTCTCCTGCCACTACTAAGAGAGGCAAGCTCTGAAACTGATCCTTGTATTTCACCAGTACGGTGATACATCCTACCACAGGGATTTGCTCTCCTAAGTAGCCTTGCAGCTCTATTTTTGAGTTTTCCAGTGGAAAATCTCGCCACTTGTCGAGATATTGCAATTCCAGTACTACGCTCACAAATGCACCAGTGTGGATTTCCATGGGTATCCTGGTTCCCGCAATGTCTACTTGGATGGCGATACTTTGCGAATCATTATTAGGTACCCTTGTGCTCCTGATGATGTGTATCTCCAGAACCTCCTCGACCTATTGCTTCTCTTCACTGATATGTAGTGTCTGGTGAATTCTACTTATAGCATTCAACATCGGTTTACTCTTCAGCTGGCATGCCTTTGCAAGCTGCCTAGTTTACTTGCAGAAAAAACACTCTGCCTTCACATATGGACAACTTTGATCAATGTGTTGTCCCAGATGCTGATAGCATGACTTCAATGCGCAGTTACCTTGGTCAGTTGCTGAGGCCTTGAGGCCCAACTGCCTTTTACTTTTAACCTGCAGGTGATTCACCTCAGTTGTCTAATGACTGGAAATGGTGCGAAATTCTTGGGATTATTGGTTGGCCATATCCATTGACACAGCTGTCTGACAAGCTAAATCAAAAGTCAAGTTAGGGGTTGTCAACAACTTTCTTCTGATTGGTTCATTTTTCATCCCACAAACAAAGCGCTCATGTAATGGTCGGTCATGAAAGTTTCCGAAATTACAGTGAATGGATAGCTTTTTTAAAGTTACAATGTACTCACTGATACTCTCGTCAGTTAATTGATTTTGTATTCCAAAACGATAACTTTCAGTAATTTTCAGGGGCTCAGGACTGCAGTGCTGTTCTAACTTGGTTAGAATCTGTGTCAGTGGTGTGTCCTTTGGCTTGATGGGAACAAGCACATTTTTTAGGGTTTCACACACCTCGGGGCCTGCTTCTGTCAAGAAAACAGCCCATTTTCTTTCTAAAATCGCCCAGTTATGGTTTTCATCAACGGGGACTTTGGGATACTATTCACGGTGAAAAACATTTCTTGCCATTCCACATATGCTCCGAAAGTCTCTCGGTCATGATGGAACTCACCCAAATGTCCTATTTTCCACATTGGCTTGGACATCTGGACTCCAGCAATGTCAACAGCGTACTTGAAATTTACCGTGGATGTTTAGCTGTTCTGCAAAACAAAGAAACTCTCCAAGTCTCTCTGTTTTTTGGGTGGATTAATCACCAACAAAAATTCCAGCTAGGGTATCCAGAAATCCCATCCTACATCGCCAATGTGTTATCTTCTTTATGACATCACAAACACACAGGGGCCGAAATTGCCTACTGCTGGAAATGAGGCGCACGCACCCCATTTTTAGTGTTTTCACTGCCGCGGTAGATGCGATGGCCTCTTGAGTGGTAGTCAGTCATAATGGGGGTGGATATGCAGTGGTGAGCACACCGGAGGGGCGAAAGTTGGGGGGTGGGCCAAGTCAGTCATCAGCATAGCGCTGATGACGACATCATGGCGCCACATCCCCATGCTCTCCCCTTCACTTAAAGGGCAGAACCTGCACGATTTTTAAAGTTTAGTCCACTGGGCTACCAGGGAGAGTTTCGGCTGGGCCAGCGGCCTGGCACCCAAGAGTCTGTTGGCAGCCCGGTCGAACCCAGGGTCATAATTGTTGGCCCGACATGGCAGTTGGCTGACAAAAAAAAAACATGCCGGCGGCAGTGCGTCCTCCCCTTTAATGGGAACCGCACCACCATTTTAGAAGGCCACAGCCTCACTGCACCACCTGAGAAAAGCAGCTTTTGGCATCGCCTGGTGGGAGGAAGATTTTCTCGGCAGAATTTTGCCATTGGGCTAGAACATCGGCGGTGTGCACTCTGATGATGCACTTAGGACAGATCGGCAGCAGCGGAACAATGTGGGGGGGGGGAGCGGGTTGCCACCGACTTCCAGTGGTGACAGGCCTTAAGAAAAGGGGCAATTTCAGCCCTACAGACTTTATAAGATGGCTCCAATACATCACGTGACTTTTATTATATTTATATCAGCAGTTACATTACCACAGTAATCCACTAGTTGGAGCAGTAGTACACTAGGTGGAGCTCTATATTACAGAGGCATTTGACAAATTAGTCTGTTGTTTGTACACTGGCACATCCAGGAGCCCTGCTTGCCAGCACAATTGAATAATACATATGACTGTAGAGTACCCAATGTTAAGTATGGAAGAACTCCACAACACTGAGTACTGTGAGCTAAAACTGATGTGACCTTAGTCTCTTTAATACAACTCCAGAATGCCTAAGCAGCATGGCAGACCGCCTTTTATACTCCCTTGCACGAGGTGTGCAGGTGACCCTTGGGCCTCCAACAGTTGCGCCAACAGTTGGCAAGTCTTACACAGTTACAATGTTTACCTACATAACATCACTCCCCCCAAAGTCTTTGATACAAATTATTTACAAGTTGAGATGATCCGGGGCCCTACGCTCCCTGGTTGATCGTCTGAGTTCAAACTCTGACATGGGTGAGTTGGTCGGACCATTGCTGCACTGCGGCGCAGCTGGTCTGACAGGACTGTTGGGAATGGTGAGTTCATCCTCTTGATTGACAGCAAGGTCGATTGCTGGTTGGGTGTGTGTTGGTGGATCGATGATGGAGATGTCCTTTTCAGGTTATTCCTGGTTGTCGGTGAACTGCAGTTTGGTCTGATCCAAATGCTTTCTGCATGTTTTTCCATTCAATAGTTGACTATAAACACTCTATTCCCTTCCTTGGCCAAGACAGTGCCAGCGACTCATTTAGGACCATGACCGTAATTAAGGACAAACACAGTGTCGTTAACATCAATGTCACGCGATACAGCCGCGTGATCGTGGCACATGTTTTGCCGGTGATGCCGGGTTTCCACATGATCATTTAAATCCGGGTGGACTAGGGAGATCCTGGTTTTGAGTGCTCTCTTCATTAACAATTCTGCAGGGGGAACCCCAGTGAGCGAGTGAGGTCGCGTCCGGTAATTAAGATGCTCTTCTTTGGCTTCCGAACCAGCGTACACAACTCTATATATGTCTTCTCCACTGGTTTCTCTGGTGCTAACAGATTCTTGATGAGGCCGTATATTGTGGACCCACACACGGTGAGGAGAATCGCCCTGCGCTTGATCGCTTTATCGTCCCCATCCAGCTCGTTGGCCACAAAGTACTGGTCGAGACGCTCAACGAAGGCTTCCCAATCATCACCCTCTACAAACCTCTCTAAAATACCAATGGCAGCCATGACCGCATGAAAGTTCGTAATCTGTTACTCGTCAGCAATTGTTAAGTATGGAAGAACTCCACAAGACTGAGTACTGTGACCTAAAACTGATGGGACCTTAGTCTCTTTAATATAACTCCAGAGTGCCTAAGCAGCATGACAGACAAGCTTTTATACTCCCTTGCATGAGGTGTGCAGGTGACCCTTGGGCCTCCAAAAGTTGCACCCTCTGCAGGGGGAACCCCAGTGAGCGAGTGGGGTCACGTCCGGTAGCTGAGCAGAACCTGAGATAAGCGGGTCTGCAAGGTGCCTTCCGCCACTCATTTCAAGCTCTGCTTGATAGTTTGGACTGCCCGTTCTGCTTGACCATTGCATGCAGGCTTAAACGGGGCAGACCTGACCTGCTTGATGCCATTGTGGGTCATAAACTCGTTGAATTCTGAACTGGTGAAACACGGTCCATTGTCACTGACAAGGATGTCGGGCAAGCCATGGGTGGCGAACATAGCCCGGAGGCTTTCAATGGTGGCTGTGGAGGTGCTGGATGACATGATTACGCATTCAATCCATTTGGATAAGTGTCCACAACTACTAAAAACATATTTCCGAGAACGGGGCCAGCAACATCTATGTGGATACTGGACCACGGTTTGGAGGGCTATGACCACAGACTCAATGGAGCCTCCCTTGGTGCATTGCTCAATTGTGAGCATGTGTTGCACTGGTGCATGCATGACTCTAAGTCCGAGTCAATGCCGGGTCACCAAACATGCGACCTGGCTATAGCCTTCATCATGACTATGCCTGGGTGGGTATTGTGAGGGTCGCGTATAAACATTTCCGTGCCTTTTTTTGGTAAAACCACACGATTACCTCATAAGAGACAATCCGACTGGATGGACATTTCATCTTTGGGTCGGTGGAACGGCTTAATTTTATTTTGCATTTCCCCGGGAACGGCCGACCAGCTCCCATTGAGGACGCAACTTTTTACAAGTGATATCACAGGATCCTGGCTGATCCAGGTCCTGATCTGGCGAGCAGTGATGGGTGACCTCTCGCTCTCAAAAGCATCCATGACCAGAAGCAAGTCTGCGGGCTGCGCCATTTCCACCCCGGTCGTGGGCAATAGTGCCGACTGAGCGCATCAGCACAGTTCTCCATGCCTGGTCTGTGGTGGATAACATAGACATAGGCGGACAATGTTAGTGCCCATCTTTGGATGCGGGACGAAGCATTGGTGTTTGTAGCTTTGCTTTCTGAAAACAGAAAAATGAGCGATTTGTGGTCGGTTTCAAGCTCAAACCGAAGTCCAAATCGGTATTGGTGCATTTCCTTAATCCCATATACACATGCTAATGCCCCTTTCTCGACCATACTGTAGGCTCTTTCAGCCTTAGATAGACTTCTAGACGCGTATGCAACCGGTTGAAGTTTGTCCGATACATTGTTATGCTGTAACACACAGCCGACCCCGTACGAAGGTGCATCACAAGCTAGTACTAATCGTTTACACGGGTCATACAGTACAAGTAACTTATTTGAACAAAGTAAGTTTCTGGCCTTCTCAAAGGCTGTCTTTTGAGATTTATCCCAAACCCAGTTGTCATCCTTACGTAGCAACATGTGCAACAGTTCCAGCAAAGTGCTTAACCTGCATAGAAAGTTACCAAAATAGTTGAGGAGTCCCTGGAACGAACGCAGCTCCGTCACATTCTGTGGTCTGGGTGCATTCTTGATGGCCTTTGTATTTGAGTCCATGGGTCTGATGCCATCTGCCGCAATCTTTCTCCCCAAAAATTTGACTTCTGGCACCAGGAAAACACACTTGGAGCGTTTCAGCCTGAGTCCCACTCTGCCTAGTCGACTTAGAACCTCTTCCAGGTTGTGCAGGTGTTCGGTGGTGACACGACCGGTGATCAGCATGTCGTCTTGAAACACAACGGTGCACGGAACCGATTCAGCAGACTTTCCATGTTCCACTGGAAGATGGCTGCAGCTGAACGAATCCCAAAAGGGCACCTGTGGTATATAAACAGCCCTTTGTTCGAAGATTCAGCCAGCTCTTGTGTCACGTAGGCGGAGGTTAGGTCCAACTTGCTGAACAACTTCCCCCCGCTAATGTTGCGAACAGGTCATCCATATTGGGTAGCGGGTACTGGTCTTGTAACGAGACTCGGTTGATCGTTACCTTGTAGTCTCTGCAGATTCTGACCGTGCCCTCGCGTTTCAACACCAGAACAATTGGACTGGCCCATTCATTGAACTCGACTGGCGATATGATTCCCTCTCGTTGAAGTGTGTCCAGTTCGATCTCGATTTTCTCCCTCATCATATATGGAACTGCTCGAGCCTTGTGATGAATGGGCCTTGCATTGGGGACTAGATGGATCTGCACCTTGATACTTATGAAGTTGCCGATGCCTGGTTCAAATAGTGACGGAAACTTGCTCAGAACTTGGGCGCACGAGGCATCATCCACTGAAGATAGTGCTTTGATGTCGTCCCAGTTCCATCGAATCTTTCCCAGCCAACTTCTGCCGAATAGCATTGGGCCATCACCTGGTACAATCCACAGTGATAAATCATGCACAGCTCCATCGTACGATATCTTAACTGCCATACTACCAATGACTGGTATGAGCTCTTTGGTGTAGGTGCGCAGCTTTGTCTGAATCGTGCTCAATTTGGGCTTTTGTGCCTTGTTGCCCCACAGTTTCTCAAAAGCCTTCTGGCTCATAATTGACTGATTCGCCCCCGTGTCCAACTCCATTGATACCGGAATACCATTCAATTTGACTTTCAGAATGATACGACGGCTCTTGGTGGTGAAGGTGTGTATCCCATACACTTCTTCCTCGGGTTGAGTTGCCTCTCTTGTTTGTTCTGCTTGATCCGCGCCGGATCGATCATCCTCTGCTGACTCTGCCACGTGGTGAGTCGCAGAACTCCTGCACATTCGTTGGAGGTGCCCCATTGTTTCGCAGCCTTTGCACACGTAGTGCTTGAATCGACATCGATGGGCTCGATGATTACCCCCGCAGCACCAACGTGGTGCTAATGGATTTGCATTCACGCCCAATGGCGAACTCTGAGTTATCCCAGGTCTTTCAGCTGCAGACGTGTTGACCCTGCCATATGCAGTTCTGCCTGCTAATGACATTATTTTATGCACTGTACTTGCCGGTCAGTTTCGATACTGGGAAGATACCTGTCTGGTATTATCGCTCATGGATATGAATGCCTGGGCTATCGTGATGGCCTTGCTCAGGTCTCGGGATTCGGCGGACAGCAACTTGCGAAGAATGACCTCGTGGCCGATGCCAAGCACAAAAATGCGAATGAGCAGCATTTCCCCAAAAAATCCAGCACATTCGCAAGTTCCCGCAAGGCATCTCAGGTCGGTGACATAACTCGCCACGTCCTGGCCCTCGGAGGGGTGGTGCGTGTAGAAGCGATACCTGGCCATTAAGACACTGTCCTTTGGTTTTGAGGTGGTTCCGAACCAGTGTACACAACTCTATATATGACTTCTCCACTGGTTTCTCTGGTGCTAGCAGATTCTTGATGAGGCCGTGTATTGTGGACCCACACACTGTGAGGAGAATTGCCCTGCGCTTGATCGCTTTATCGTCCCCATCCAGCTCGTTGGCCACGAAGTACTGGTCGAGACATTCAACGAAGGCTTCCCAATTATCACCCTCTACAAATCTCTCTAAAATACCAATGGCAGTCATGACCGCATGAAAGTTCGTAATCTGTTACGTCACCAATTGTTAAGTATGGAAGGACTCCACAAGACTGAGTACTGTGAGCTAAAACTGATGTGACCTTAGTCTCTTTAATACAACTAAGCAGCATGGCAGACCACCTTTTATACTCCCTTGCACGAGGTATGCAGGTGACCCTTGGGCCTCCAACAGTTGCGCCCTCTTGTGGCAAGTCTTACACAGTTACAATGTTTACATACATAACACCAAGAAGCAGCTATGATTCTTTCATCTTGAACATTCAACAATGCCACACCTGTTTGAAGGTGCAGGAGAAATGGATGGATTGCTGCTGGGCACCAGATATACCTTTTAGTCCTGGCTCTTGACACCAATTCGGAACCTCCACACTGAGGGTAAAAGAAAATACAATGATGCTCATGTCTTCAGCCGGGTTTTCATAGAATATATCATTGTGATGTTAAAGCAGTGGTTCCAACATCCAGGCCAATCGGGTGTTGTCCTACTCTACAGCCTAAAAAAAACTCATTTGTAGATGGTTGGGCTGAGGACACTAACCTAAGGAACTCCTGAAAAGAAGTCCTAGAGCTATGATGATTAGCCTACAACAACATAAGAACTTAAGAATTAGAAGCAGGAGTTGGCCATTCGGCCCCTCGAGCCTGCTCCGCCATTCAATAAGATCATGGCTAATCTTCTACCTCAACTCCACTTTCCTGCATTATCCCCATATTCCTTGATTCCCATAATATCCAAGAATCTATTGATCTCTGTCTTGAATATTCAACGACTAAGCCTCCACAGCCCTTTGGGGTAGAGAATTCCAAAGATTCACCACACTCTGGGTGTAGAAATTTCTCTCATCTCAGTCCTAAATGGCTGATCCCTGATTCTGAAACTGTGACCCCTGGTTCTAGATTCCCCAGCCAGGGGAAACATCCTCCCTGCATCTACCCTGTTAAGCCCTGTATGAATTTTGTATGTTTCAATGAGATCACCTCTCATTCTTCTAAATTCTAAAGAATATAGGCCTAATCTACTCAATCTCTTCTCGTAGGGCAATCCTCTCATCCCAGGAATCAGACTGGCGAACCTTCGTTGCAATCCCTCTATGGCAAGTATATCCTTCCTTAGGTAAGGAGACCAAAACTGAACACAATACTCCAGGTGTGGTCTCACCAGGGCCCTATATAATTGCAGTAAGAGGTCTTTACTCTTACACTCAAGTCCTCTTGTAATAAAGGCCAACATACCATTTGCATTCTTAATTGCTTGCTTTCCCACAACCATTTTCATTTGGGTCAGGTAGGACCCCAGCCACTGAAGGGTTTTCCCATTGATCCTCATTTAGCTTTGTTTTTTTCGGGCTTCAGCTGGGAAATAGAGTTGGAGTATTCGAGTAAGGCCCGGGAGTTAAATTCTCCCAAGCCTCATGCTTTGAGGGGTGTCAGACGGTTTGCCATCGGCTTCAGACATACACCCACAATTCCTACCCCGAGTTAAAATCAGCCCTTAGGAGTGACAACCTTTAGTGCATTTGTTAAAATATCTATGTGCATTACTTTATCAAGGTAGTTATCCTATTTATTTTAAATTAGTTATTCATTTTGTTAAAATAGCGCATTGTGGTATTTCAGGCCTTCAGTAAAATCTAAGTTACATTCTAAAATATCTTTGTGTTTATGTGCAGCCTTTGTTCAGTTTGAAAGCATTGTCTAAACAGCTACCATGGCCTTGAATTTCCTCAATGTCAGTTACACCATACTTGTGCCAGAATGTTAGGCCTTTCATTAGCAGAGGAGTTACATGCCAGTTTCCTAGTTGTTAATTTGCATATTAACTGGTGTAAGTTCTGGCATAATTCATTGTAAAACGAGTGTAAGGAACTTAAGTGCAACAACAGTGTAATTGTTTGAAAAGTTATTACAGACTCCTGTCTTCAGCACAACCTCGGGAGGTTAGGTTGCAGCGTGTTTTCTCTCTCAGTTCTGCTCAAATCTTTCTATAGCATCTCTAATCCACATCTAACATTAAACATCCATAAGACAAAGGTCCTCCACCAGCCTGTCCTCGCCGCACAGCACTGCCTACCAGTCATCAAGATGCACGGCGCGGCCCTGGACAACGTGGACCATTTCCCATACCTCGGGAGCCTCTTATCAACAAGAGCAGACATTGATGACGAGATTCAACACTGCCTCCAGTGCGTCAGTGCAGCCTTCGGCCACCTGAGGAAAAGAGTGTTCGAAGACCAGGCCCTCAAATACACCACCAAGCTCATGATCTACAGGGCTGTAGTAATACCCACCCTCCTGCATGGCATAGAGATACGGACCATGTACAGTAGACACCTCAAATCACTGGAGAAATACCACCAACGATGTCTCCACAACATCCTACAATTCCCCTGGGAGGACAGATACACGAACATTAGTGTTACACTCATAATAAGTGGTTAGACTGAGCATTTTGTGTAATGAGCAAGTGTGACCTTAGCTCCTTTATTACAATTCCAGACTGCAGGTAACTCGTGGGTGGCCTGCTTATATACTGTGCTCCCAAGGGATGCTGGGATCCCTTGGGACTCCAACAGGTGGGCCCTCTGGTGGTCAGGTGTGATGCAGGTTACAAAGGGTTAAATACATAACATCACTCCCCCGTGAAGTCAACAGTACACATATTTACAAGGTGAGACAATCTGGGGCTTTGCACTCCCTTGTCGATCGCCTTGGTACAAATGCTGGTGTGGGTGGGTTGGTCAGTTCTTCACTGGGCTGTTGGGCAGCCGGCCTTGCCAGGCTGCTGGGTTGATGAGTTTGGTTTCATGGTCAACTATGATGTCAGTTGCCACTTGTGTGTGTGTTGGAAGGTCAAAGTTGGTGGGGTCCTCTTCGGGTTGTTCGTAGCTGTTGGTGAACCGCAATTTGATTTGGTCCAAATGTTTTCTGTGCGGTTGTCCATTGGTCAGTTTGACCTGAAACACCCTACTCCCCTCTTTGGCTGTGACTGTACCGGTGAGCCATTTGGGACCATGACCATAATTGAGCACAAACACAGGATCATTGATCTCAATATCGCATGACAAATTTGCACGGTCATGGTACACACTTTGTTGATGCCGCTTGCCCTCTACGTGATCGTGGAGATCAGAGTGGACAAGAGAGAGCCTTGTTTTAAGCGCCCTTTTCATGAGCAGCTTAGTTGGGGGAATCCCAGTGAGTGAGTGAGGTCTGGTGCGGTAGCTGAGCAGTACTCAGGACAACCGGGTCTGCAGGGAGCCTTCCGACACACGTTTCAAACTTTGCTTGATGGTCTGAACTGCCTGTTGTGCCTGGCCATTGGATGCGGGCTTGAACGGGGCAGATGTGACATGTTTGATCCCGTTGCGGGTCATGAATTCCTTGAATTCAGCACTGGTGAAGCACAGCCCATTGTCGCTGACTAGGACATCAGGCAAGCCATGCGTGGCAAACATGGGTCATAGGCTTTCAATGGTGGCCGTGGATGTGCTCACAGACATTATTGCACATTCAATCCATTTTGAGTAAGCGTCCACGAAAACCAAAAACATTTTTCCTAGGAATGGGCCCACATAGTCTACATGGATCCTCAACCACGGTTTGGATGGCCATGACCACAAACTTAGCGGTGCCTCTCTGGGTGCATTGCTCAACTGAGAGCAAGTGTTGCACTGGCACACGCATGACTCTAAATCTGAATCAATGCCAGGCCAGCACACATAAGATCTGGCTATGGCTTTCATCATTACGATGCCTGGGTAGGCGTTGTGCAATTCGCAAATAAATGTGTCTCTGCCTTTCTTGGGCAAGACCACGCGATTGCCCCACAAAAGACAGTCTGCCTGCAGGGACAACTCGTCTTTGCGGCTTAATCGCTTCCTGCATCTCCATTGGGACACTGGATCAGCTCCCATGAAAGACACAGTTTTTTTAACCAAGGACAGTAACGAATCCTGGCTGGTCCAGGTCCTGATCTGGCGGGCCGTAACGGGGGACTTCTCGTTCTCAAATGCCTCCATGACCATGAGCAAGTCCGCTGGCTGTGCCATTTCCAACCCAGTGATGGACAATGGTAGCCGACTGAGAGCATCTGCGCAGTTCTCTGTACCCGGTCTGTGGCGGATTACATAGTTGTATGCCGACAGCGTGAGCGCCCATCTTTGGATGCGGGCAGAGGCATTGGTATTAATCCCTTTGCTCTCTGAGAATAGCGATATGAGCGGCTTGTGGTCAGTTTCAAGCTCAAACTTGAGGCTAAATAAGTACTGGTGCATTTTTTTTTACCCCATAAATGCACACCAGAGCCTCTTTTTCAACCATGCTGTAGGCCCTTTCGGCCTTGGACAAACTCCTGGATGCATACGCAACTGGTTGCAAAATCCCCGATTCATTAGCCTGTTGTAACACACACCCGACCCCATATGACGACGCATTGCAAACTAACACTAATTGTTTACATGGGTTATACAGGACAAGCAGTTTGTTAGAACACAATAAGTTTCTGGCTTTCTTAAAGGCAGCCTTTTGTGAATTCCCCCATACCCAGTTGTCTCCCTTGCACAGTAGTGCATGTAGGGGTTCTAGCAGTTGGAATGCAGGTACAGCAGGCAGTGAAGAAGGCAAATGGTATGTTGGCCTTCATAGCTAGGGGATTTGAATATAGAAGCAGGGAGGTCTTACTGCAGTTGTACAGGGCCTTGGTGAGGCCTCACCTGGAATATTGTGATTAGTTTTGGTCTCCTAATCTGAGGAAGGACGATCTTGCTATTGAGGGAGTGCAACGAAGGTTCACCAGACTGATTCCCGGGATGGCAGGACTGATTTATGAGGAGAGACTGGATCGACTGGGCCTATATTCACTGGAGTTTAGAAGGATGAGAGGGGATCTCATAGAAACATATACAATTCTGACAGGACTGGACAGGTTAGATGCAGGAAGAGTGTTCCCATGTTGGGGAAGTCCAGAACCAGGGGACACAGTCTAAGGATAAGGGATAAGCCATTTAGGACTGAGACGAGGTGAAACATCTTCACTCAGAGTTGGTAACCTGTGGAATTCTCTACTGCAGAGAGTTGTTGATGCCAGTTTATTGGATATATTCAAGAGAGAGTTAGATATGGCCCTTACAGCTAAAGGGATCAAGGGGTATGGAGAGAAACAGGAAAGGGGTACTGAGGTGAATGATCAGCCATGATCTTACTGAATGGTGGTGCAGGCTCGAAGGGCTGAATGACCTACTCTTGCACCTATTTTCTATGTTTCTATGTTTCTATGTTAACCCAGGTAGGAAATTACCAAAATAGTTGAGGAGTCGCAGGAACGACCGCAGCTCCATCATGTTCTATGGTCGCGCGCATTCTTGATGGCCTCCATCTTGGTGCGGTGGGTCTGATGCCACCTGCAGCGATTCTCCTTCCTAAGAATTTGACGTTCTGTGCCAGGAAAACGCACTTTGAGCATTTCAATCTGAGCCCCACGCGATCCAACCGACTAAGAACCTCCTCCAGATTCTTCAAGTGCTCTATGGTGTCCTGACCTGTAACCAATATGTCGTCCTGGAAGACCACTGTGCAAGGAACTGACTTTAGCAGACTCTCCATATTCCGCTGGAAGATCGCTGCGGAATCCCGAACGGGCACCAGTTGTAGATAAACAGACCTTTGTGCGTGTTGATGCAGGTGAGGCCTTTCGAAGACTCCTCCAGCTCCTGCGTCATGTAGGCCGAGGTTGGTGAACGTCTTCCCTCCATCCAGGGTCGCAAATAGGTCGCCTGCCTTGGGTAGCGGGTACTGGTCCTGCAGCAAAATACGGTTAATCGTTACTTTATAATCCCCGCAAATTCTAACCGTACCATCCTCCTTGAGTACCGGGGACAATCGGATTGGCCCAGTCGTTGAATTCCACTGACACGATGATGCCTTCGCGTTGCAGCCTGTGCAGCTCAATTTCCACTTTTTCACGCATCATGTACGGTACCGCCCGAGCTTTGTGGTGGATGGGTCACATACCGGGAACCAAATGGATCTGCACTTTCACCCCCGAGAAGCTTCCAATGCCTGATTCGAATAACGATGGGAACTTGCTTAGAACCTGTGTGCATGAGGCGTCATCAACGGACGAAAGCACTCGGATGTCATCCCAGTTCCAGCGGATTTTCCCCAGCCAGCTTCTGCCAAACAACGTGGGGCCATCCCCTGGCACAATCCACAGTGGGAGTTCGTGTACCGCTCCATCATAGGAGACTTTGACTTCAGCACTGCCAATTACAGGGATTAGTTCCTTGGTTTAGTGTGAATGGAGTTGAGCTTGGGCCTGTGTGCCTTCTTTCCCCACAGCCTGTTGAAGGCCTTTTTACTGATTATGAACTGACTTGCCCCTGTGTCCTGCTCCATAGATACTGGAATGCCATTCAGTTCAACCTTCAACATAATAGGTGGGCATTTTGTCGTGAACATGTGTACCCCGCACATTTCTGCCTCAGTACGAGTCTGATCCAATTCAGTCTGATCCACTGTGGATCGATCTTCCTCTGCAACGTGGTGGTTTGCAGGGTTTGCAGCTCACCTGCACATTCATTGGAGGTGTCCCATTGTTCTGCAACCATTGCATGCATAGTGCTTTAAGCGGCATTGATGGTCACCTCCGCAGCGCCAACAGGGTGTTAACTGCCTCGCATTAACAGATGATGGCGGACTCTGGGTCAATTGAGGTCGGGCCACAGCAGCCGGCGTGTACGTTCTGTCATGTACATTTTTGCTCAAAACCGACATTACTTTATGCACAGTACTGGCTGAAACTTCTTTGTTCTGCGAAATCTGCTTAGTGTTGTCACTGGTGGACATGAATGCCTGGGCTATCGTTATGGCTTTACTCAGATTCGAAGTTTCTACAGTCAACAGTTTGCAAAGGATTGTCTCTTGTCTGATGCCCAGTGTGAAAAAGTCTCTGAGCATTTGTTCTAGGAATCCCTCAAACTCACAATGTCCTGCGATGCACCTTAATTTGGCGATATAGCTCACCACTTCCTGGCCCTCTGATCATTGACACGTGTAGAACCGATACCTCGCCATCAAAACGCTTTCCTTAGGATTTAGGTGCTCCCGGACCAGCGTACACAATTCTTCGTAGGATTTCTCTGTTGGTTTTTCCGGGGCCAGGAGATTCTTCATGAGGCCATAGGTTGTTGCCCCACAGACAGTTAGGAGGATCACCCTTCGTTTGTTGGCATTCTCGACCCCTTCTAGCTCATTGGCCACAAAGTATTGGTCGAGTCTCTCCACGAAGGTCTCCCAATCATCCCCTTCTGAGAACTTCTCCAGGATGCCGACTGTTCTTTGTATTTTCGCGTGGTTGTTCATTACCTCGTCGCCAATTGTTACATTCATAATAAATGATTAGACTGAGTACTGTGTGTAATGAGCAAGTGTGACCTTAGCTTCTTTATTACAATTCCAGAGTGCAGGTACCTCATGCGTGGCCTGCTTATATACTGTGCTCCCAAGGGATGCTGGGATCCCTTGGGACTCCAACAGGTGAGCCCTCTGGTGGTCAGGTGTGATGCAGGTTACAAAGGGTTAAATACGTAACAATTAGCATCCTCGACCAGGCCAACATCTTCCCCGATTCCGAGGGACTGCCTAAGATGATGATGAATCCACATTTTTATTCTATGTTGGCAGCAGCATGGCAATGCAGGTAGTCCCTTTGCTCACTGGGCAACAATGATGAAGAGGTGGGAGAAAGAACAAAAAATCTCATTGAATAAGACCTTGCTATCCTGTTGAAAGAGATAGATAAGAGGAGACAAGGTTGTTTGAACTTTGTTCATTCAAGCCTGGCAGAGCAGTAAGCACTGGCACTGTCGGAAACTCCCTTACTCCCAGGATGCCAGAACAGTGCAGGAAAAGAATGTAATGACGTGAATAGAGCTGGCAACATACTCAACATAATCTCCCTTTCTTCCTTGTCCACCTTGTGCACCACCACTATCTTCGCCCTCTTGAAGCAACACTCACACTACTAACCGTCATACTGCACTCTATGTACACAACAACAACAACTTGCATTTATATAGCACCTTTAACATAGCAAAATGGCCCCAGGGACCTCACAGGAGCGTTATAAAACAAGATTTGACATCAAGCCCATAAGGGGATATTAGGACTGATGACCAAAAGCTTGGTCAAAGAGGTAGATAAGGAGCATCTTAAAGGAGGAAAGACAGAATTGAGATGGAGAGGTTTAGAGAGAGAATTCCAGAGCTTAGGGCATCGGCAGCTGAAAGCATGGCCACTAATGGTGGAGCGATTAAAATTGGAGGAGCACAGATATCTCGAGGGTTGTACAGCTGGAGGAGATTATAAAGATATGGAGGGGCGAGGCCATGAAAGGAATTGAAAACAAGGATGCGAATATTAAAATCAAGGCATTGTTTAACCGGGATCTAATGTACAGGGGTGATGGGTGAACGGGATTTGGTGCGACTTAGGACATGGACAACTACATTTTGGATGACTTTGTTTAAGTAGAGTAGCATCTGGGAGGCTGGCCAAGAGTTCATTGGAAAAATCATTTAGAGAGGTAACAAAGCTATGGATGAGGGTTTCAGCAGTGGATGAGCTGAGGCAGTGGCAGAGACAGGCGATGTTACGGAGGTGGAAATAGGCAATCTTACCGATGGCGCGGCTATGTGGTCGGAAGCTCAGCTCGAGTTCAAATATGACACCAAGGTTGCAAACAGCCTGGTTCAGTCTCAGACAGTTGCCAGGGAGAGAGATGGAGTTGGTGGCTATGGAACGCAGTTTGTGGCAGGAACCAAAGACAATGGCTTCGGTCTTCCCAGTAGTTAGTTGCAGGAAATTTCTGCTCATCCAGTACTGGATCTTCAAGCAGCCTTAAAACTTAGAGACAGTGGAGGGGTCAAGAGAGGTGGTAGTGAGGTGAAGCTGGATAACGTCAGTTGTTGTTACAGATACCATTTTTTTAAATTCGTTCTGGGATGTGGGCAACGCTGGCAAGGCCAGTATTTATTGCCCATCCCTAATTGCCCTTGAGAAGGTGGTGGTGATCTGTCTTCTTGAACCGCTGCAGTACTTGTGAAGGTACTCCCACAGTGCTGTTAGGGAGGGAGCTCCAGGGTTTTGACCCAGTGATGATGAAGGAATGGCGATATATTTCCAAGTCAGGATGGTGGGTAACTTGGAGAGGAACTTGCAGGTGATGGTATTCCCATGCACCTGCTGTCCTTGTCCTTCTCGGTAGTAGAGGTTGTGGGTTTGGGAGGTGCTGCTGAAGGAGCCTTGGTGAGTTGCTGCAGTGCAACTTATAGATGGTACAAACTGCAGCCATGGTGCGCCGGTGGTGGAGGGAGTGAATGTTGAAGGTGGTAGATGGAGTGCCAATCAAACGGGTTGCTTTTTCCTGGATGGTGTTGAGCTTCTTGAGTGTTGTTGGAGCTGCACTCATTCAGGCAAGTGTAGAGTATTCCATCACAGTCCTGATTGTGCCTTGTACATGGTGGAAAGATTTTGGGGAGTCAGGAGGTGAGACACTCACCACAGAATACCCAGCCTCTCACCAGCTCTTGTAGCCACAGTATTTATGTTGCTGGTCCAGTTAAGTTTCTGGTCAATGATGACCCCCAGGATGTTGATGGTGGGGGATTTGGCGATGGTAATGCGTTAGGAGGTGGTTAGATTCTCGCTTGTTGGAGATGGTCATTGACTGGCAGTTGTGTGACGCTAATGTTACTTGCCACTTATCAGCCCAAGTCTGATTGTCGCCCAGGTCTTATTGCATGCAGGCATGGACTGCTTCATTTTCTGAGGAGTTGCGAATGGAACTGAATACTGTGAAATCATCAGCGAACATCCCAACTTCTGACCTTATGATGGAGGGAAAGTCATTGATGAAGCAGCTGAAGATGGTTTGACACTGCCCTGAGGAACTCCTGCAGCGATGTCCGTGGGCTGGAATGATTGACCTCCAACAACCACAACCATCTTCATTTGCGCTAGGTATGACTCCAGCCAGTGAAGAGTTTCCCCATGATTCCCATCTGCTAATGCTCTAACCTGCACTATGGACCCACCTCCCCTAACACACAAACATTGCCTTACACAGCCCACAAAACACCTTCCTCCACTCAAACATCGTCACACCCCCACACCTCTCACTTCACCTCTCCCATCACACTTGCCGCACACTCTTTTTCCTTTATTTACTTATGTTATTGCAGGAGAAACTGGCACACAACTTTAGAAAGGGGCATGCGACTGGAAAGTGAATCCCAACACTGTGCCTTTGATGCTTCATGGCAAGAAAGTCTTGGCACTCACGTGGACATATTACATCATAGGTGTGATGGAGTTTGGCATCACCTTGCCAGGGCCAGGTGAGTGACTCAGCACCGACAATGTCAATGATTTAAAAATGTGAAGGAAGTGGTTTAAAAAAAATTCTCAGAGGCCTGTAACCATTAAATGAAGTTGCTGGACTCTTCAGCTGATCAGCTCCTCACTTACACTTGTAAGAATAAAAGTGTTATTAATGATTACAATTGATTCTGTGTATGTATAAATGTTAAAAGTGTAAGTTATACGGAAAGGCCTGTTTGTGTTGAAACAAAATGAAAGCTCACAGTTTGCCAGCATGGGCTGAGTTTTGAAAGAAACAAAATGGAAGCCCACAGAGCTGCCGCATGGGTTTTGTGTATTGGAAAGCCATTTAAATTAATTAAGAGATGGCTGAGCCAGGCCAGACAGCCACATGTGTGAGGAGAGCCAATCAGGAACTGCCCTGGAACCAAGGTCCAATCCTGAGGCTTTCGGAGGGACAATGGTTTTTGAGAGGTATAAAGAACTCAGCAAAAGATTTTTCTCTCTCTCCTGAACCAACCAGCCAAAAGGAAGTAACATATATCACTCTTTATTATAACCTCATTGTATCTGTTGTAACTAAGGTGGATGTGCATGTGTGTGTGTGTTTTTAATAAACTGTTCCAATTGTTTTAGAAGAATTGTCTCACTGTCAAATTTAATGCCAGAGATTTAGAAATCTTACAATTGGTGGAGAATGTGGGCATCTGGTGAGACAGCTTTTTGATGATTCTTTTGAACAATTGGAAATCTTGGGAGTTGCGATTGTAATCTGTGTTGCGAATTATAAGATAGAAATGATTAAACGGATTGGGAGAAATTGCGTCTTAAGGAGCGGTTGTCTCGATAGTTGTAACTGTTTAAGTGGGGACCCACCAGTAGTTATATTCAAAAGACACAAGATGAAGGGATCGGTCATGGACAGAAAGCCAACGCTAAAAAGAAATGTTGAGCTAGTTTATCAGGACAAGTTGTCCAAAAAGTTCCCAATACAAGACATAGAAGAGTTAAAGGCACAGGCTCGGCACATCCACGAGGGTCAACCTGCGTCATTTGGGGAGATGGTGAAACTTATCCAGGAGAGAGTAGATAAGGGAGAGCTAAGGCCAAGATGGGCAAACAGTCTCGTGGCCTTCAGGCCATTTTATTGTGCCCGGAGGGATGAGGAATTAATGAGAAAGGACACCAAAATGATACAAGATTTGAAAGAATTGCAAGTAAAAGAGATTCAATGAAAAGAAAGAGAGATTGAAGGTATAAAACAACAAAAGGATGAAGGCCTCCAACTTGTGAAGCAGTTAAAAGAGGGAGAAATACCGCATTTATGACAAGAAATTGGCCAATTAAACCACAGTAATAAGCAATTAGAAAGAGGGGCCAAACAGGCAGCTTCTTTGCGACAACAACAAAGTCTCTCAAATTTAAATGCCACAGCAGCCGTTGTTGAAGCAAATAAAAACAAATTAGAGTTAAAAAAAATTGGAAAACTTGAGGCTCCAGCAAGAGATAGAAGATGCTAGGGGTGCATTAAGGGAAGTAATTAAGAAGTCATATAGGGAGGCAGATCACTCCCAGTGCCAACTAGAAATAACAAGGCTAAAAAATAAGTTAGGGGAGCAGCAGGCCCTGATATCAGCAGTAACATGGGGAGCCGTAACAGAGACAGCAGTAGGGGCCACCGGGAGACAGATTGGGAAGAGGAAGGAAGCCAGTATAATCTCCAGGGTGCTGGTGTAGGATGGGATACCTTGGAGACACAAGAGCCAATCGTAGCTGTAGTAACCACTTCTTCACGACGTAATGCGCAAGGCCACATCACCAATACACATCCCGACTCATGGCTCATTTATGGTGCTGACACTACGGCGTGTAGCACCATAAATGAGCCATGGGGCCCATTAATGATGGGGATGACCCACTGGAAGTTAATAGGAGGTGAGCAAATTTCAGGAGGGGTCACCCCGAGTTGGAAGAGAGAGACTTAACATGAGTCCTCCTCTTGGCCTGATCCACTTCCCTAAAAGATAATCTGCCAGAAGCAGTCCTCCAGCCTGCCGCAGCGGCCGATGTACTCATGACCGAGATCCTAAACCATTTAGGGATCCAAAACTTGAACTTAGTGGCTCTGCTTAATTAGACCAAACAGCGCCCAGAAGAGACCCTTAGAGCCTTCAGTAATTGCCTGTACGATATCTATCAACGTACGCAGAACCAGGCACCCGCAAATGCTACAGTAGGAAAGAATCAGGAACAATTTAAATCGATGTCCCTGACCCAACTCCACCCTTTAGTTAAAACCACCCTGGGAATAGCCATGAGGCCCACCAATCAGTGAACAGATATAGAGACCAGCGCTCAAAGAGCCTGGGAGATGGTAAAAGACCAGTTAAAGGTGAAGTCACCACCCACTGCAAATAAACCAGTGTTCAATGGTGGAGGGATCTCGAAACTACCCTTTAAGGGACAGTGCTTTAATTGTAAGAAGGTAGACTACCTAGCAAAAGATTGCAGCAGACCCAGACCAGTGCTGAACCATGTTGCAACACGTAGATACCTCCCGAGGGACGAATCCAAGCCCTCTGGAACAGATCAACGATTGGATCAATTGATAACTCTCATACAAGCCCAAATTGCCACGGGGAGGATGAAAAATCATTTACCGGTGCACGCAATCACCGATGCACACCCATGAGAGGGACCCATTCAAGGATCGACCCTATGACTGGGTTCGGCCCCAAAGATTGGTCAGAAGTGGGATTCCGACACGATGGTAGCGGGAGACCAGTTGTCCTTGTTGTCTTAAAAGGGGGCAGGCAACAGATTATGCTTATCGATACTGGCTCAGCTGTTACCATCATCCACACCCCATAGACTGAACGCCATAGAAACATAGAAACATAGAAAATAGGTGCAGGAATAGGCCATTCAGCCCTTCGAGCCTGCACCGCCATTCAATAAGATCATGGCTGATCATTCACTTCAGTACCCCTTTCCTGCTTTCTCTCCATACCCCTTGATACTTTAGCCATAAGGGCCATATCTAACTCCCTCTTGAATATATCCAATGAACTGGCATCAACAATTCTCTGCGGTAGGGAATTCCACAGGTTAACAACTCTCTGAGTGAAGAAATTTCTCCTCATCTCAGTCCTAAATGGCTTACCCCTTATCCTTAGACTATGTCCCCTGGTTCTGGACTTCCCCAACAGCGGGAATATTCTTCCTGCATCTAACCTGTCCAGTCCCATCAGAATCTTATACGTTTCTATGAGATCCCCCCTCATCCTTCTAAACTCCAGTGAATACAGGCCCAGTCGATCCAGTCTCTCCTCATATATCAGTCCTGCCATCCCAGGAATCAGTCTGGTGAATCTTCACTGCACTCCCTCAATAGCAAATAGCAAGAACATCCTTCCTCAGATTAGGAGACCAAAACTGAACACAATATTCCAGGTGAGGCCTCACTAAGGCCCTGTACAACTGCAGTAAGACCTCCCTGCTCCTATACTCAAATTCCCGAGCTACGAAGGTGAACATACCATATGCCTTCTTCACCACCTGCTGTACCTGCATGCCAACTTTCAATGACTGATGTACCATGACACCCAGATCTCGTTGCACCACCCCTTTTCCTAATCTGCTGCCATTCAGATAATATTCTGCCTTCGTGTTTTTGCCACCAAAGTGCGGCAGTGGGCAAGGGTTATATGACCCTTAAAGGGTTTAATGGTGATACAACCACTGCGTATACAGGGAAGGCCACTGAACTTCAGTTGGGAGGCCTCACCTGTAAGGTCCCAGCACCTATGCTGATGACCATCCCCGACGAAAGGGGAATTTTAGGGACTGATGTGTTGGATCAGCATGGCGTGGTGGTAGATTATGATCAGGACTGTGTTTGGATGGGAATGAGAGATAAGGCAGGAATGATAGAAATTTCAGATGCTCACTCAGTTTTTGCTATTAAAAAGCCATCTGAGTATGATGCTCCAGGAGCGATAATGAAGCTGTGGCAAAACTGATTCAGAAACACCTAGCGGTGTTTGCCACATACTGTGGGAAAATGGCAGGCGAGGAATCTATTGAGGGACCCCCCTGTCACTCATTCACTAAACAGTACCCCATCCCAAGGGAGAGTCACCCTTACATCCGAGACACCATAAAATCCCTAGTCGAGCAGGGTGTTCGTAGGGCAGGCACTTTCACGACCAATTCACCCACATGGCCGGTTAAAAAGCCTGATAGAAGCTGGCGACTGACTATTGATTACAGAAAGTTAAATTCTGTAACACCAGCCTGCTCACCGCTAGTAAGAGAAACTCCCACCATATTATCTTAAATTCCTGCTAGTTCCAAGTACTTCTCGACCTTCGACATCGCCAATGGATTCTGGAGTATCCCTGTTAAAGGGGAAGACCAGTACAAATTTGTATTCACATTTGAGGACCAGAGCTACACCTGGACATGCCTGCCTCAGGGGTTCCACAATGCCCCCACAATGGACCCAAGTTTCCACAAGAAAAAAAACTGGCGCCCGTTTTTTGCGCCTAAAACGGCGCCTAAATAAAATCGCGTTCTGCAGCTCCTTGTCTGTCTGGCGCGGCGTGCAGGGGGCGGAGCCTACATTCGCACCGATTTTGTAAGTGGGAGGGGGCGGGTACTATTTAAATTAGTTTTTTTCCCTGCCGGCAACGCTGCGCGCGCGCATTGGAGCATGTGCGCGCGTGCGTTGGAGCGTTCGCGCACGCGCAGTGTGAAAAAAACATTGGCACTTGGCCATTTTAGAAAGTGCTGCAGAAAACGTGAAGATTTGTTCTTGGACCCCTGCAAAGGCTTGTATTTTAATTTTATTGATATTTCTGTGTGTGAGGGAGTGCTTTTAGCAGCATTGCTGAAGAAATCACCTGCTGAAATCAGTGAGTTCAGCTTTTCACTGCTAAACTTGCAGTACCTGTGCCTGCAAATTAAGGACTGTGTTTGGAGAAAAAAAAGTGCCAATTCAACTTTGCAATGGATCAACCTCTACCAAGAAAAAATAATTTCTTACATGAGGAAGTTGAGATATTAGTGAATGTAATTGAGCAGAGATGGCAGCAGCTGGATACCAGCAACAGAGGTCGCATAAAAGTGCCACCAAAAGAAATGAAGAAACGCTGGAACCAAGTTGCAGAAGATTACTGCGCAGTGGTGCATACCAGGAGATCTGGAAGTCAGTGTAAAAATAAATGGCACAACCTTGGTCAAGTAGTTAGTGTAAGTAGTATTTCCCATTTTTAATTTAATCGTAATTGTAACTTGGCTATCTGTATGTCCCACCTTGCAGACTGACACACTCTGTAAAAAGTTATATTTTACTCTTTGCAGAAGAAATTGGCCCACAACAAAAGGGAGGCAACTCGGACAGGAGGAGGCGTGCCCAATCTGCATCCACTGACACCCTTGGAACAGAGGGTAGCTGCTATGATGAGTCGTACATGGAGTAAAGCAATTGGCACAGCACAAGCTGGGCCCACACGTGAGGAAGAGGGTAAGTCCTGAAAATGCATCGTGGCCCTTTAAATCAACCTGCTGCCTAACCTGCTATGTGTGAGAGTACTCATGCCACCCATCCGGCCCCCTCCCTTGCTGTTAAGCATTTGACTGTTCTGTTGTATTTTGCAGAACATGATGATGATGATGATGATGACGATGATGACGATGCTGCTGCTGCCAACCCTGAGGATCCTGAGGGTACAGAACAAGAACCAGTACAACCAGCTGCGGACGATCCAGACTGGATGATGGCAGTGATGACTGAAATGTCTGCAGGGGGGAGCTTCCAATTTAATGTTTATGAGCCCCCATCAAGGGGCATCAGAGTTTCAACCCCTAGCATAGGTCTTGGTTCCACCTTCCATGGTTTCGCTTCCGATGTTGCGGGTCCCAGTGGTGCTGCTGGTATAATGCAGCTTTCTACAGTCAGTGCACTACCGTCCCAGCCTGCGCCTCCCTCTCGCATAGGTTCTGGTTCCACCTGCTATGGTTTTGATTCCGACGCTTCGGGTCCCAGTGTTGCTGCTGATATCATGGAGCAGTTTACACCCATTCGTCCAACATCCCAGCCCATGGCTCGCACTCGAGTGCTGTCGTCTGGAACACCGAGCGTCCTACCGTTCCAGCCCGAGCATCTCTCTCTAGTACTGCCGTCTACAACACAGAGCATCCCACCATTCCAGCCCGAGCCTCTCCCTCCAGTTCAGCCGTTTGGAACACAGAGCGTCCCACAGTCCCAGCCTGCGCCTCCCTGTGTAGTGGTGCCGCTTGCAACACCGAGCATCCCACCGTCCGTGCCCGCGCCTCCCAGTGTAGTGGTGCCACGAGGCAGACCCAGACAGAGGAGAAGGAGATTGGAGACACGCTCTCCTGAGATGCAGCGTGCAACAGATGCGACTCAGGTTGTGGCATTGGGTATGGAGACCAATGAGCTTACCCGATCACTCATCGGTAGCGTCAGTGCAGTAGGTGAAGAGTTGACGGTCCTGATGGGAGAAATAGCAGTAATGACACGGGAACTTAGGGAGGGAATGTCCGAGGGAGTGCAATCGACGGCACAGGCTGTCAGGGAGGGCATGCAAATTACGGCACAGGCCATCAGGGAGGGCATGCAAATTACGGCACAGGCCATCAGGGAGGGCCTGGTTGAGGTAGCTGCTGCAATAAGGGCACACAGCCCAGCCAATCAAATGACACCCCCATGAGGAAGTGAACGTTCACTGAGATATGGATGAGACATGGTTGCAGCCTTTCTTTGCTGCTTTTGTTCTTGTTCTTGATGTAGCTGTGGTAGCATTTTTCAAATTGAAATTGTTTTGTAAGTTTTGTTACGTTACAACTTATAAGGGATCTTATGGTTTTTAAGTGATCTTATAGTGTAAATGCTCTCACATTTTTTTGTATCTTATTTAATTTTGCACCTAAAAAGTGATCCTGAAGTTTAAGTGTTCTTCAGAGTGTAAGATTTTTCAAATTGAAATTGTTTTGTAAGTTTTGTAACTTTACAACTTATAAGTGATCTCGGGGTTTTCAAGTGATCTTATAGTGTAAATGCTCGCACATTCTGTAAATTATTTAATTTTGCATCTAAAAAGTGATCTTGAAGTTTAAGTGATCTTAGAGTGTAAAATTTTTCACATAGAAAGTGTTTTGTAACTTTTGTAACTTTACAAGTTTATAAGTGATCTTAAAGTTTTTAAGTGATCTTCAAGAGTCATATTAAAAAGTATAGTTTGATACAACAAATATTTTATTAGAGTGACGTTAACTTTTCAATAAAATATTTTTTCATTAAAACTGTTTCATGTTCCATTAACACAACTCAGTGACAACTTCTCTGCGAAAACGCAGCCTTTTCATACAATCAGCCTCGCTCATGTCCAGGTACGAGCGCCTGGTTCGATATTGTCGACGTGGGTAAGGTCTCCTGCTCATCAACCTACGGGCTACGACGTTCCTGGTGCGGTGAGCTCTAATCAATTCTCTCCTATGCAGTGAATTGATGGCGAACCATTGTATAATATGTGGTGTTGACAATGCAGCACCCATTCTGCAAATGTAAATATAAAACTGTCGATGTGGCTGCCTCTCCCTGTCCAAATGGCCTCAGTCCCCCTCACAGCTCGAAGCCTGCTGCTGTATCTTTGGCTGCCTTCCGGCCTTCCCCTCCCTCTCTCTCCCCCCCTCCCCACACCTCTCCTTCCCCCCCCCCACCTCTCCCTCCCGTTCGCGGGAACATCGCTGAGCTGACTAAGGCTTCCACCTCAAGTGGAAAGCTGTTTGCTGCCTCGTTACTGCCTGCCCCTCCCCCCCCTCCCCCCCGTTCGCGGGAACATCGCTGAGCTGACTAAGGCTTCCACCTTAAGTGGAAAGCTGTTTGCTGCCTCGTTACTGCCTGCCCCTCCCTCCCCCCCCGTTCGCGGGAACATCGCTGAGTTGACTAAGGCTTCCACCTCAAGTGGAAAGCTGTTTGCTGCCTCGTTACTGCCTGCCCCTCCCCCCCTCCCTCCCGTTCGCGGGAACATCACTGAGCTGCCTGAAGCACTTTCACACAGATAGGAAGATGGTTTATTTAATAATTTCTTTGCTTATAAATGTTTATTCAGGTTGGATTTATTTGTATAATATTTGTATAAGTATAATTAAGGATTTATTGTCGAATTTAATGAGTTCCCTTCCCCCCACCTCGTTCTGGACGCCTAATTTGTAACCCGCGCCTGATTTTTTAATGTGTAGAACAGGTTTTTTCAGTTCTACAAAAATCTTCACTTGCTCCATTCTACTTTAGTTTGGAGTATATTTTCACTGTGGAAACTTTCAAATCAGGCGTCAGTGGCCGGACACGCCCCCTTTTGAAGAAAAAATTCTGTTCTAAAGTAGAACTGTTCTACCTGACTAGAACTGCAGAAAAAAAAATGTGGAGAATTGTGATTTCTAAAATAGTCCGTTCTCCACCAGTTGCTCCTAAAAATCAGGCGCAAATCATGTGGAAACTTGGGCCCAATATTCCACAAAAGAATGGCTGCAATTTTAAAAGACTGTTCCTGCCCTACCTGCTTGCTGCAGTACGTAGACAACCTACTGCTGGCAACCGACAGCATGGAAGAGCATCTGTCCCTTTTGCATGAACTTTTGACATTGTTGGCTCAGGCGGGACTAAAGGTGAATCCCCGTAAGGCTCAATTAGTAAAAGAACGAGTCACCTTTCTAGGAGTGTCCATTTCTCCAGAGGGACCATCCCCCGACTCTCAAGGTGGAGATACTATAGCGACTGCCATTACCCACTATCATTCTTGGGTTTGGTGAGGTACCTAAAGAACTTTATCCCAGGCTTTGCAGAGTGTGCAAAGCCCCTGTATGATTTAATAAAACTGCAGGGTGATGCCCTACGCCCGGCATGGACTGATACCCACACCCAGTCTGAGGCTAAATTAAAAACTGCAGCGATACAGGATGTCTGATCCCTCCTGATCCCACGCAGCCCTTCCATTTGGAGGTTGGGGCGACAGAGCAAAGCCTCACTGCAGTTCTGTGCCAAATGCGATCTGATTGACGACAGCCCATTGCATATGCGTCTCAAATCCTGCAGGGGGCAGAAAAGACGTATACCGCATGCGTGTACCACCTACTGGCCGTCTTCTGGTCAGTACATCACTTTACCTTTATTACTGGGTTACAGGCTACAATCCTGCACAGCAGACACACACCTCTGAAACTACTGATGAAACCTGGAGATTCGCTAGTTTCCTCGTAATGCCTCAGCAAATGGTCATTGGAATTTATGGAAAGAGACATTGATACCATTTCTAAACCTTGCTGCCACAATTTCTGATCTATGAGGGGAACTTGCATATATGTCCGTTACCCCTGATTAACTTTGAGACCCATCCTGTGCAGAAAGAGCCCATACAGGGTGCCCCAGATGTCTACATTGATGGGTCCTCATATCACATTGAGGGATCCCCTCACATCACACTGGGTATGCTGTGGTATTGCCAGAAAGAACCATCCAGCGAAGATGCAACAGACAGTCTTCACAATATGCAGAAATCGCTGCACTTCTAACTGCTGCAAAGGAAACCTGATCGACCTGTGAACATTTGGTCAGATAGTGTCTATGCTATAAACACCATGCTCTCCTTGCCCCATCCCACAAAAATGACTATTGTACGATAGACGGTAAGGCCCTGGTCCATGGGCCCAGGTTATGCCTGCTGTGGTCATATCTTAAACAGCGATCCCACCCCTGCTTCATAGGAAAGGTAGCAGCCCATAGAAAAGGGGGTCCACATAGTGAGGGAAATTCCAGAGCAGACAAAGCAGCCAAGGACGCCTTTTCAGAATGACAGGCAGTGACTAGTGGAGTGCCACAGGGCTCAGTGCTGGGACCCCAGCTCTTTACAATATACATTAACGATTTGGATGAAGGAATTGAGTGTAATATTTCCAAGTTTGCAGATGACACTAAACTGGGTGGCGGTGTGAGCTGTGAGGGGGACGCTAAGAAGCTGCAGGGTGACTTGGACAGGTTAGGTGAGTGGGCAAATGCATGGCAGATGCAATATAATGTGGATAAATGTGAGGTTATCCATTTTGGGGGCAAAAACACGAAGGCAGAATATTATCTGAATGGCGGCAGATTAGGAAAAGGGGAGGTGCAACGAGACCTGGGTGTCATGGTTCATCAGTCATTGAAGGTTGGCATGCAAGTACAGCAGGCGTGAAGAAGGCAAATGGTATGTTGGCCTTCATAGCTAGAGGATTTGAGTATAGGAGCAGGGAGGTCTTACTGCAGTTGTACAGGGCCTTAGTGGGGCCTCAGCTGGAATATTGTGTTCAGTTTTGGTCTCCTAATCTGAAGAAGGACGTTCTTGCTATTGAGGGAGTGCAGCGAAGGTTCACCAGACTGATTCCAGGGATGGCTGGACTGACATATGAGAAGAGACTGGATCAACTGGGCTTTTATTCACTGGAGTTTAAAAGGATGAGAGGGGATCTCATAGAAACGTACAAGATTTTGATGGGACTGGACAAGTTAGATCAGAAAGAATGTTCCCGATGTTGGGGAAGTCCAGAACCAGGGGACATAGTCTTAGGATAAGGGGTAGGCCATTTAGGGCTGAGATGAGGAGAAACTTCTTCACTCAGAAAGTTGTTCACCTGTGGAATTCCCTGCCACAGAGAGCAGTTGATGCCAGTTCATTGGATATATTCAAGAGGGAGTTAGATATGGCCCTTACGGCTAAGGGGATCAAGGGGTATGGAGAGAAAGCAGGAAATGGGTACTGAGGGAATGATCAGCCATGATCTTATTGAATGGTGATGCAGGCTCGAAGGGCCGAATGGCCTACTCCTGCAACTATTTTCTATGTTTCTATGTTTCTATGATTGATGGGGTGATAGAGGATATAGTTGTTGAGCCCTGCAATGCTGTTAGCAAGGCCTCCCCAACAGATCACCTAGATTTAAAATCCCTGCAGCAGCAATACTGGTCATATGCTGTTGTAAGCTCTTGGCATGAGGAAGGGAGACCCTTTCCTCAACCGACAGCCTGAGTTCCCAATACCATACTAGCTACTGCCCCTGACTCAGTTGAGCAGTTGCTAATGTTCAAAAGAAAGCCAAACGCCTGCCCGGTGGTGTGTGTTCCACCAGAGGTGGGTCAGGAACTGCTTTTCCTCTTTCACTCCCACCCCACAGCAGGGCACTATTCGGCCCTGGTAACCTTCTACAAGGTAACATCCACAGCTTCGTGGCCTTCCATGAGGGAAAGAATCGACCAATACATGGCACGATGCCTACCGTGCCTACAACACAATCCTCCCGCATGCACTAACCGAGCCTTGCTTCAAAGCGCACTCCCACCTCAACGGCCATAGACTCACCTTCAGATAGACTTCATTGGGCCACTTCCACAGACGCAAGGCAATTTTCAGCATGCCGTAGTGGTGGTGGATCAATTCACTAAATGGATCGAAGCATTCCCCTGCCGCTCCAACACCACAATCACAGCAGCCAAAACACTACTGAATCATGTGTTTTGTAGGTGGGGAGTACCAATGCAGTGGACAGCGATCAAGGTTCACACTTTACTGATAAAATTTTTATCCACTTGCAGGAAATGTTGGGGATTAAACACAAATTACATCTTGCTCACCACCCCCAGTGTAGGTTATATGGAAAGGCCTGTTTGTGTTGAAACAAAATGAAAGCCCACAGTTTGCCTGCATGGGTTGAGTTTTGAAAGAAACAAAATGGAAGCCCACAGAGCTGCCGCATGGGTTTTGTGTATTGGAAAATCATTTAAATTAATCAAGAGATGGCTGAGCCAGGCCAGATAGCCACATGTGTGAGGAGAGTCAATAAGGAACTGCCCTGGAACCAAGGTCCAATCCTGAGGCTTTCGGAGGGACAATGACTTTTGAGAGGTATAAAGAACTCAGCAAAATACTTTTCTCTCTCTCCTGAACCAGCCAGCCAAAGGGAAGTAACGTATATCACTCTTTATTATAACCTCATTGTATCTGTTGTAACTAAGGTGGATGTGCATGTGTGTGTGTGTTTTTAATAAACTGTTCCAATTGTTTTAGAAGAATTGTCTCACTGTCAAATTTAATGCCAGAGATTTAGAAATCTTACACACTTGTCTGAAGTGATAGGGGAGCTGTTTGACTGTGTGTATTTCTTTGAGTGTAAAGTTATTCCTGATTGCAGGAGTGATGTAAATGAGCTATGCAAATGAGCCCTGAGGATCTCTGACGGGCATAAGATTTGCAATGTTAAAAAATTGAAGAAATTTGCATTTATTGCAATAGGGCGTAAATATACCCAAATGTGTTAAAACCCAACTTTTCAGCCCAATAACAATGGTCTAAACATTGATGGCAATGAGGATATTCAGGGTCTCTGTTAACAGTATTGTGAAAAGTAAATCACAAAGCTCATTTTCACTTACATTTGTGATCATGAATCATGTGGCCTCCACTACTCAGTTTTTATTTTCTGGGAACCATCACTCCCTGAAGTGCATGCTGTATAAAATATGCAAAAGTCTTTGGCTAGGAAATTCCTCAGAGCTGGTCCTACTCCATCGCTGTGACTTCGTCAGAAGTGTAAATGAAATTTCCGTCGTTCTCCCTGCGAAGTCTCGGTGACGGAGCAGAACTGGCTCCAAGGAATTTCCCGGCCATTGAATCTCCTGGTAATCAATTGCCGATGCTATTTCTCAATAAAAACTTGCAGTAGCAGTGGCAACTGTGAATCCTGTTAAGGGAGCAACATTGCACAACAAGGACAGGGAGCTTACTGACAGCTGGCATAGACACTTTGCAGTACATGATGTCATCTTAACTCCTCGATTAGATTACTGCCTTGTAATCATTCCCAGATACCCAGTATTCCTGATTTATTTTCATATAGGAAATGAAAGTACGCAGGCAGTACGTTTTCTTCAAATCGCTCCCCTATTTATAGAGGAATATAATATTCTCACCAAAAATGTCTTTATTGTTTTTCTAAGAACTTCAATTTTCCTGTTGGTGTTGAGACCCTTGAGTGGGACTGCTCTAATGACGACAATTATGCCAACTGTCCACTTGTATCTCAAATTCGCTTATTGCAAACAGGTAAAACCACAACAGCCGGATAGCTATAATTTGGTTTCCCGGGTTCAGGTAGCTACAAAGCAGCCTTCACTGATTAAAATGGAATCTCTTCAGGGCACTGGGCCTGAATGACTCTCAAACCCAATATCATTGATAGCTCGAAAGTAAGGCCTGGATTTTCTACAGGTGTGTGATCCTCACCGACGGTGTGCCAGGGTGGGACTTCCACCCATCCGGTTGTCTGAACATACTAATCCCGCTGCAGGTTCTGGGGTCAGCCTGAGTTGCATTATTTGGGTGATCGGCAGGCATTTGAAAATCTGTCATTGAGACCTCACCTATATGGAGGTGGGAAATAGTGTGATCCTGCAGATTATAAAGGCCTGCAGCACCTTAAAAGGGGAGAATATTTTGGAAGCATCAAAGATATTTTTCACGTAAAATTCTGGAGAAGACTGTTGCAGGCCACTGAATGCCCTGCTTTGCAAGTTCTGGTGTTTAAGCGTTGCTCTAGGAGGTTAGGCTCATGAGAGTGATCCTTTCTCAAGCCGATAAAAGGAGAGATGCATTAGGGAAGTGGAAGGAGGTGGTCTCATCCTTGGTTTCAAATCTCTCCACGGCTTCGCCCCTCCCTAACTCTGTAATCTCCTTCAGCCCTACAACCCTCCAAGATCTCTGCACCCCTACAATTCTGCCGTCTTGCGCATTGCCGACTTTTTCGCTCCACCATTGGCGGCCGTGCCTTCAGCTGCCTAGGACTTAATTTTTTGAATTCCCTTGCTAAATCTCTCTGCTTCTCTACCTCTCCTACTTTAAGACGCTCCTTAAAACCTACCACTTTGACCAAGCTTTTGATCATCTGCCGTAATATCTCCTTATGTGGCTCGGTGTCAAATATCTGATAATGCTCCTAACGTGCAATGCCTTGGGACGATTTGCTACGTTAAAGGTGCTGTATAAATGTACGTTGTTGTTGCACTTGTCAGGGCAGAAGTGCCAATTGGAGCATTTGATGAATGGCCGGTCAGTGCTGCAAAAGGTTTGATGATTCTATGAGGTCAAGCAAGGTAAGAAGAGACAGCCACAGTTTCCAAGAATGCACTGCACCAAGCAATAACTTCCCTCTCACTGTTTAAAAGATACTTCACTTGCTTACTATCAATGCCCATGTGGTAGTGAGGTTCCCTTTATACCCCAGCCTTCACCTGGAAGTGTTCCTTTACGAACATCCTTATATGTTATGACCCCACAAAATGTCTCAAATGGTTTTTAATTGCATGCTGCATGCACCTCTTATCATACCTATTATGGGCTGCATGCAAATATCCATGTTTTACTGCATGATTACAGAGGTAGTTTGTCCTTTTTGTATTTCTTTCTCCCATACAGAGATTGACCACAGGTGACTTCCGGCCACCCCGCCCTGCCCTCTGCCTCAGCCTCCGCCCCACCCAGGACCTGGAACCTCTAACTTCTTATGAGGAGGAACTGCTGCACATCCTGGGGAAGGTGTTTGAGAGAGGGAGGTGAGAAGCAAATGTCAGCTGAGGGTTTGACAGAGAATCCAAACTTTAGTATCCAATATGTCTGCCATTGACAAGCCTAAGTTAATTTGAAGGCTGACACGCTTCAATGCCCCTCCCATTGGATTAAAGGGGAGGGCCACTGAGCACTCTGCAAGGCCTCTGATGGTCTCCGCTAGGCCATCAGGGATGTGTGTGCCCGGACCATGCTAGGGCCACCATCGTTGAGCTGACCCGAGAGTTGGCAGACAAAAAAGATGGCGGTGCGGGGTGCTGGTGCCCTCCCCTTTAAGGAGCACCCCGAGAGCAGATGTCTGCCAGCTTTGCGACCCACTGGTGCCAGCCTTGTGGCTCGTGGTGCATTAAGGGAGCGATGAGGGGTCTATGTGCACGGCGCTGACATCATTGCTGGTTGCGCGGCAGCCAGGGCGCTAACTGCGGGGCAGTTTTCCAGGTGACGGTAGCGTCCCCCTGCCCCGGGCGACAAGTCTTCTCTGCCCTGTTAGCGCCCCTCCTCAGAGGGGCTATAAAAGGGGCAATTTTGCCCCCTCAGTCTCATCCAAAGACCCTTCTCGTCCACACATGACACTAAAATACCATAGTCAATATGCTTCTTTAGTGAAGACAGATGCATGCCTGAAGTTGCTTCAGGAAATACAGCCCATTAAGTTAAAAAATCAAATTTAATCACGTGGAGATATAAAGGCAATTCCCCAAAGTAAAGTGTAAAGTCACTTTACACCTTTTTGCTCCTGCAGTCCACAAGAAAATCTTCTTTTTGGTCCCGAATCGGCCCCACACTTCCTTTGACTACCCTTTTACTATTTAAATGTTAATAAAATACTTTTGGATTCCCCATTATGTTACCTGCTAATATATTTTCAGGGCTTTGGTGAGACTACACCTGGAGTACTGTGCACAGTTTTGTTCTTCTTATCTGAGGAAGGATATACGTTAGAAGCAGTGCAACGAAGGTTCACTAGATTGATTCCTGGGATGAGAGGGGTGTCCTATGAGGAGAGATTGAGTGGATGAGCCTGTACTCTCTGCGCTTGCTGTCCTTGTCCTTCTAGGTGGTTGAGGTCGCGAGTTTGGGAGGTGCTGCCAAAGAAGTCTTGGCGACTTGCTGCAGTGCACCTTGTATTTGGTACACACTGCAGCCACGGTACCTCGGTGATGGAGGGAGTGAATGTTTAAATTGGTGGATGGGGTGCCAATCAAGCGGGCTGTTTTGTCCTGAATGGTGTTGAGCTTTTTGAGTGTTGTTGAAGCTGTACTCATCCAGGCAAGTAGAGAGTATTCCATCACACTCCTGACTTGTGCCTTGTAGATGATGGAAAGTCTTTGGGGAGTCAGGAGGTGAGACACTCGCTGCATAATACCCAGCCTCTGACCTGCTCTTGTAGCCACAGTATTTATGTGGCTGATCCAGTTAAGATTCTGGTCAATCGTGATCCCCCAGGATGTTGATGTTGGGGGATTCGGTGATGGTAATACCATTGAGTGTTAAGGGGCAGTGGTTAGACTCTCTCTCATTGAAGGCATTTACGCATATGCACTCCAAGCCCATCTTAGACTGCCTTGCATTTCCTGCCTGTCTGATTCCTCCTTTTTCTGAACTACTATTTATTCCAATATTATTTGTTTCTCCCAGTCCCCTGTGAACCTTGTATCTCCTTTCCACTGCTTCATCCTGGTGTCCCTTGCCCTATCAAATTAGTTTAAACCGTCCCCCACAGTACTAGTTAACCTCCCTGTGAGGACATTGGTCCCAGCCCTGTTGAGATGCAATCTTGTATAGATCCCTCCTACCCCAGAACCAATGTTCCCGTTAAGCTGCACGGCCACTAATGCATCACTTAAATTCATATTGTAACCTGACTGTCAAATGGCATATCGCTAGTGATACCTGTCCTGTCTGCCGACTTTGTGCAACTGAGCCTCATACTAATTAATTTCCCTGTAAACTGAGAGTAGGTAGTTTAATTCTGTCATTCTGGAGCTGATCGGCAAATATATGGGACCGGAAATTCATCAGGACGTAAGGTGCGCCCATTTCTCGGCGGTGTTCCAGCAATGCGTCGTTTAAAACCGGCAGAATACCGCTGAGACTGAAGCGCGCTAGTTTGGTGACATTTTTTTTGGTGGTATGCGAGTGTGTGCAGTGGGCGTTATGCAGTACTATAGTCGATCAAGATCGACTTTCTTGTCAATGGACAATGCGGTAGTGCACTGCACTGCGCATGCGGGAATTTTTATTTTTGCTTTTTTTTCTACAGATGCTTTTTCCCCGCAGTTTCGGGGGTCAAGGTTCACCTGCACATGCGCAGAGAGTGGAAGTCGAGGGAGAGAGAGTGAGAAGGAGCAGCAAAGTATTCGAGGGTTTGTAACTACAATGTAACACTACTGTATTACTGTACACACTCAACACAGATGCACACCTTGACCACAGGAGGTGAACTTGTGGGAGACACTCCTTACCTGATCACTCAGGTATATAAAGGGAGGTCCCACGCAGGGTCATCACTTCTGGAGTGCTGTAATAAAGAGCTAAAGTCACTGAGTAGACTTGTCCCTGGAATGTGCCTCGTGTGGTTTCATGCTGTAGAGTAAGGACTTTACAGTATTCATCAGAGATTCCAGAGTCAAATAATATCCCTAACAAATAATAATTAGCCAATATCAACAATAATAATACATATTTTATAAATAAAAAATCATATAATAAATATAATAAATATAAATATAATGGAAATGCTGAAAAAGAAGTCGAAGTGTAGGAACATCGAGAAGGATGGGAGGTTGAGGGAACCCGCCTTTGACGAGACGGAGCTACCTGCCCTGCTGGAGAATATCACAGAGAGATACTCCGACTTAATGAAGGGTGGTCGAGGAAAGCCCCCCACAAAGGAGTACAACAGAATATGGGACGAGATCGTGGAGACTGTCTCCTCCACAAGTACAATGGTACGCACTGGAGAAAGGTGTCGTAAGAGGTGGAACGACCTGGTGAGGGTAGCAAGAGTAAGTAATGATTTTATTTATGCACCACCCATGTGCCATGTACCATGTAAATATAGGTTCAGTGTCATACGGATGATGTTATTTATCCCAAGGTTACGGTGATGTATTTGTACTTTCAGGCAATGACAAGAGGATCAACCCAGTGTTTTGATGCGTGAGTGTGTGTGAGTGTGTGTGTGTGTGAGAACCTGTGTGTCTGCGATGTTAAATGGATTGAAGATTTTTACTTTCATTTACTTCACTCTCTGCAGAAGAAGACATCTGCAATAGCAGCGGATCAGCGGCGTACGGGGGAGGACCCCCAACGCAAGAACCATTGACGGAGATTGAAATCCGTGCCCTGTCGCTGGTCGGGAATAGCAACCATGCCACCACCAGCATTGGAGCTGACCCACCCACACAGGATGGTCAGTTCAATACAATCCCCGGTCTGTGTTCTGGTCCTGTAATGTCATTTAATGTTACTGTAACTGTCCACGACGACATGCAGGCCGTGATCCTTACCAATGGATCCATTACAGACCCAATCCACGTCCGGACCGGGGTCAAACAGGGCTGCGTCATCGCTCCAACCCTCTTCTTAATCTTCCTCGCTGCCATGCTCCACCTCACAGACAACAAGCTCCCCGCTGGAACGGAACTAAACTACAGAACCAGTGGGAAGCTGTTTAACCTATGCCGCATCCAGGCCAGGTCCACGATCACCCCAACCTCTGTCATTGAGCTGCAGTACGCGGACGACGCCTGCATCTGCGCACATTCTGAGCCTGAACTCCAGGATATAGTCGATGTATTCACCCAGGCATATGAAAGCATAGGCCTTACGCTTAACATCCGTAAGACAAAGATCCTCCACCAGCCTGTCCTCGCCGCACAGCACTGCCCCCCAGTCATCAAGATTCACGGCACAGCCCTCGACAACGTGGACCATTTCCCATACCTCGGGAGCCTCTTATCAATAAAAGCAGACATTGGTGCAGAAATTTAACATCGCCTCCAGTGCGCCAGCGCAGCCTTCGGCCACCTGAGGAAAAGAGTGTTCGAAGACCAGGCCCTCAAATCTACCACCAAGCTCATGGTCTACAGGGCTGTAGTAAGACCCGCCCTCCTGTATGGCTCAGAGACATGGACCATGTTATGTATGTAAACCTGTAAATACCATGTCTAACCACCAGAGAGCTTATCCCCTGGAGTCCCAAGGGATCCCACAATCCCCTGGGAGCACCTGTATATAAGGAGGCCTCACAGGCTGGAGAGGCACTCTGAGATCTGTAAAAAAGGACTACAGTCACACTTACTTTGAGCTTACAGTATCTAGTCTGACTCTTTATTTAAGACATAACAACTGGCGATGAGATACAGATGACGAACCCCAGCGCAATAATGCAGAGAACTGTGGGCATTCTGGAGAAATTTTCAGAGAGAGATGATTGGGAAACCTTCGTAGAGTGATTCGACCAATACTTCGTGGCCAAAGAACTGGAAGGAGAAGGGAACGCTGCCTAACGAAGAGTGATCCTCTTCACCATTTGCGGGGCACCAACATATGGCCTCATGGAAAACCTGCTCGCTCCAGCAAAACCCACAGACAAGTCATACGATAAGTTGTGCACACTGGTCCGGGAGTATCTAAACCCGAAGGAAAGCGTTCTGATGGTGAGGTATCGGTTCTACACATACAAGAGGTCTGAAGGCCAGGAAGTGGTGAGCTACGCCGCCGAGCTAAGGCGCCTTGCAGGACATTGCGAATTTGAAGGACACTTGGAGCATATGCTCAGGGGCTTCTTTTTGCTTGGCATTGGCCATGAAGTAATACTTCGCAAACTTTTGACTGTAGAGACCCCAACCTTGAGTAAAGCCATAGCGATAGCCCAGGCGTTTATCTCCACCATTGACAATACCAAACAAATTTCCTAGAACACTAGTGCTGCTGCAAGTACTGTGAGCAAAGTAACGTTGTTTTCGAATCGAAATGCACATGGCAGGACTTACACGCCCTGTAGCTGCACGTCTGCAGATAACTCAGAGTCCGCCATCAAAGGTGGTGTATACAAGGCAATTAACACCATGTTGCTGCTGCGGGGGTGATCATCGATTCTATTCATGCCGCTTCAAAGGATACATTTGCAAGGGCTGTGGAACAATGGGACACCTCCAATGTATGTGCAGACGAGCTGTTAATCCTGCAAACCACCACGTTGCAGAAGAGGACAGATCCACGGCGGATCATGACGAACCAGAGCCTCAGACCGAGGAGGCAGAGGTATAAGGGATGTACACATTTACCACAAAGTGTCCCCCGATAATGCTGAAGGTTGAATTCAATGGGCACCTGGTATCCGTGGAGCTGGACATGGGCACGAGCCAGACAATAATGAATAAAAAGACTTTTGATAAGTTGTGGTGCAACAAGGCTTCAAGGCCAGTCCTGACTCCCATTTGTACCAAACTTAGTACATACACAAAGGAATTGATTCACATAATTGGCAGTGCTACTGTAAAGGTCTCCTACGATGGAGCGGTGCACGGCTTACCACTCTGGGTGGTACCGGGCGATGGCTGCACGCTGTTTGGCAGGAGCTACTGGGAAAGATAAGCTGGAACTGGGATGACGTCTGAGCGCTTTCGTCCGTCGACGACACCCTCATTTGCCCAGGTCCGAAGCAACTTCCCCTCGCTGTTCGAACCAAGCATCGGGAAGTTCCAAGGAGCAAAAGTGCAGATCCATTTGATTCCGGGGGCGCGACCCATCCATCACAAGGTGAGAGCGGTACCTTACATGATGAGAGAGAGGGTGGAGATCGAGCTGGACAGGCTGCAACGAGAGGGCATCATTTCACCGATCGAATTCAATGAGTGGACCAGTCCGATTGTTCCAGTCCTCAAGGGAGATGGCACCGTCAGAATCTATGGTGATTACAAAGTAACTATCAATCGTTTCACACTGCAGGATCAATACCCACTACCAAAAGCAGATGACTTATTTGCAACGCTGGCGGGAGGGAAAATGTTCACGAAGCTGGACTTGACCTTGGCGTACATGATGCAGGAACTGGAGGAATCTTCAAAAGGCCTCACCTGCATTAATTTACAACAGATGCCCGTTTGGGATTCGATCGGCTGTTTGGGATTCGATCGGCCGTGGCGATATTCCAGAGGAACATGGAAAGCTTGCTGAAGTCGGTCCCACGCATCATGGTCGACATCTTGGTTACAGGTCGGAACACCATTGAGCACCTGCAGAACCTGGAGGAGGTTCTTAGTCGGCTTAATCATGTACGGCTCAGGCTAAAACACTCAAAGTGCGTTTTCCTGGCGCCTGAAGTGGAGTTTCTGGGGAGAAGAATCGCGGCGGACGGCATCAGGCCCACTGATTCGAAGACCGAGGCAATCAAAAACGTACCAAGACCACAGAACATGACGGAGCTGCGGTCGTTTCTAGGACTCCTGAACTACTTTGGCAACTTCTAACCGGGTCTTAGCACATTGTTAGAACCCCTGCACTCTTTACTGCATAAAGGAAATGAATGGGTATGGGGTAAAAGCCAAGAAAATGCCTTTGAGAAAGCTAGGAAGCTGTTATGTTCAAACAAATTGCTTGTGTTATACGATCCATGTAAACGTTTGGTACTAGCATGTGATGTGTCGTCGCACGGGGTCGGGTGTGTATTTGCACCAAACTAATGAATTAGGGAAATTGCAACCAGTTGCTTATGCATCCTTAAGTCTGTCTAAGGCCGAGAGAGCCGACAGTATGATCGAAAAAGAAGCGTTAGCGTGTGTTTACGGGGTAAAGAAAATGCATCAATATGTGTTCGGCCTCAAATTTGAATTGGAAACCGACCATAAGCCGCTTATATCCCTCTTTTCTGAAAATAAGGGGATAAATACGAATGCATCGGCCCGCATCCAGAGATGAGCGCTCACGTTGTCCGCATACAACTATGCCATCCGCCACAGGCCAGGCACAGATAACTGTACTGATGCTCTCAGTAGGCTGCCATTGTCCACCACTGGGGTGGAAATGGCACAGCCTGCAGATCTAGTTATGGTAATGGAAGCATTCGAGAGTGAGCAATCACCTGTTACCGCCCGACAGATTAGAACCTGGACGAGCCAGGACCCCTTACTGTCCTTAGTAAAAAAACTGTGTACTCCACGAGAGTTGGTCTAGTGTCCCGTTAGAGATGCAGGAAGAAATAAAGCCGTACCAGCGGCGCAAAGATGAAATGTCTATACAGGCAGACTGCCTCCTATGGGGTAATCGGGTAGTTGTGCAAAAAAGGACAGGGACACTTTCATCAGTGATCTCCACCGTACCCACCTAGGCATTGTAATGATGAAAGCGATAGCCAGATCCCATGTGTGGTGGCCCGATATCGATGCAGACTTAGAGTCCTGTGTGCACAAATTTAATACATGTTCCCAGTTAAACAATGTACTCAGGAAGGCTCCACTAAGTTTATGGTTTTGGCCCTCCAAACCGTGGTCTAGGGTTCATGTCGACTGTGCAGGCCCATTCTTGGGAAAAATGTTTTTACTGGTTGTAGATGCGTATTCAAAGTGGATTGAATGTGTAATAATGTCAGCAAGCACGTCCACTGCCACCATTGAAAGTCTACAGGCCATGTTTGCCACGCACGGCCTGCCTGATGTCCTTGTAAGTGACAATGGGCTTTACCAGTGCCGAATTCAAGGAATTCATGACTCGCAATGGGATCAAATATGTCACGTCTGCCCCATTTAAACCAGCGTCCAACGGTCAGCAGAATGAGCAGTTCAAACAATCAAGAAGAGCTTGCAAAGGGTAACTGAAGGCTCACTGCAGACTCGCTTATCCCGAGTCCTGCTTAGTTACCGCACAAGACCCCACTCGCTCACCGGGGTCCCTCCCGCTAAACTGCTCATGAAAAGGGCACTTAAGACAAGGTTCTTGTTAGTCCACTCTGATCTACATGAACAGGTAGAGAGCAGGCGGCTTCAACAGAATACGTATCATGATCGCGAAAATGTGTCACGAGAAATTGAAGTAAATGATCCTGTATTTGTGTTGAACTATGGACAAGGTCCCAAGTGGCTTCCTGGTACCGTTTTGACCAAAGAGGGGAGTAGAGTGTTTGTGGTCAAACTCGCAAATGGACTCACCTGCAGAAAACACTTAGACCAAACCAAACTCAGATTTACAGACTATCCAGAACAACCCACAATAGAATACCTTTTTCAACCCTCCAACACACACACAAGTGGCAACTGATCCAATGGTTGAACACGAAGCAGAACCCATCACCCCCAGCAGTCCAGCAAGGCCAGCTATGCAGCAGCCCAGCGAAGGCCCATCAAACGACTCACCAACACCAGCATTTGCACCGAGACGATCAACCAGGGAAAGGAAGGCCCCAGATCGACTCACATTGTAAATAGTTACACTATTGACTTTGGGGGGGAATATTGTTATGTATGTAAACCTGTAATAACCATGTCGAACTACCAGAGGTCTTATCCCCTGGAGTCCCAAGTGATCCTACAATCCCTTGGGAGCACCTGTATATAAGGAGGCCTCACAGGCTGGAGAGGCACTCTGAGATCTGTAATAAAGGACTATGGTCACACTTGCTTTGAGATTGCAGTATCTAGTCTGACTTTTTATTCAAGACATAACGGACCATGTACAGTACACACCTCAAGTCGCTGGAGAAATACTACCAACGATGTCTCCGCAAGATCCTGCAAATCCTCTGGGAGGACAGGTGCACCAACCTCAGTGTCTTTCTCCAGGCTAACATCCCCAGCATTGAAGCACTGACCACACTCGATCAGCTTCGCTGGGCAGGCCACATAGTTCGCATGTCAGACACGAGATTCCCTAAGCAAAGCTCCTTCACGGCAAACGAGCCAAAGGTGGGCAGCAGAAACGTTACAAGGACACCCTTAAAGCCTCCCTGATAAAGTGCGACATCACCACTGACACCTGGGAGTCGCTGGCCGAAGACCGTCCGAGGTGGGGAAAGTGCATCCGGGCTGGCATTGAGCTCTTCGAAGCTCAATGCCGAGAGCGTGAAGCGGTCAAGCGCAGGCAGCAGAAGGAGTGTGCGGCAAACCAGTCCCACCCACCCCTTCCCTCGACGAATGTCTGTCCCACCTGTGACAGAGTCTGTGGCTCTCGTATTGAACTGTTCAGCCACCAAAGAACTCACTTCAGGAATGGAAGCAAGTCTTCTTCGATTCCGAGGGACTGCCTATGATGAACTGAAATGTTGGCCTCATGTGATGTTCTGCAATGTTGGGGGCATATAACGCAATGCATATGTACATGTATACATGTATTGTCTGTCTGTGGTATGCAGTAATGCAGCAGTGGTGGACATTTAACTAAGACTGCGCTACATCACTATATTCATGTACTCATGTAACCCTGACCTCTCCCCTGGTGCCAAGCACTTTTAAATGTTGTTTTGTACTTCCAGACTCGCAGGATTCAGACCAGACCTCCACAGAGAGATCAAACGACAAACCCACTGCCTCCACCTCTGGCATCATCCAGCCCTTTCCCAACTTCACCCCTGCCAGAGATGATGAAGATGAAGAGGAAGAGCAGCTGATCCTGGAGCCGGTGGAGTTGGAGGTGGGAGTGGAGACAGAGGAGGATGCGGCTTCCATGTGGGCCAGCTACACCACAGACTCTATATTCATGGGATGCCCCCTTGCCTCCTCTGATTCTGCGGGACCAAGCAGTGCACAGCAACGCACCCCCAGCCTTTGCCGCAGCGACGGAGCTTGGTGCAGAAAAGATACGTTGCTGTAAGACAGATAGGCGCGTACCAAGGGCATGGTGTGTCTGTCATAGGCCAGCGTCGACATAGGTTGAGAACTGCTCAAGGCCATGGCTACGATAGCCGGAAACATTGCGGCGCTATCAGAACAACAGTCGGAGGATATGTCGTGTCTGATCACCGCGATGAACGAACCGCTGACTCCGTCGATGCCATGTGGGACGGGATCGGGACATGGTGCGGAATCCCCCCGTGCCATAGTAGTCGGGTCGACAGCCCCTGAGGGTGGGGAGCTGCCAGCAGCTTCCAGCCCTGAAGCCATGCCTTCCAGATCACGAGCTTCTCTTGAGGCCCCATTCATTGTGTCTGCAATGTCTCACCCCCAACGACAGCAATGTCTGACCCCCAACGACAGCAACAGCACTCAGGGTGCACTGCTGCACTCCAGCTTTATACCACCACAGGGAGGCCCGGGCTCAGGGCCAGTGGGAAAGGGAAGGGCGGGAGTAAGAAAGGGGGCGGTGAGTCCGAAGGGTGGGGGAGCACGAGGTCGAGGACAGTGAAGGGTGCTTTGTTGTAGTCAAGTGTTCATTGTTCATTTAACATAGTTGAAGTTTGATTTTTAAAAGTTTATTTCAAGTTGTTAAAGTTTTAAAGTTGTTAAAGTTGTTAAAGTTGTTGCAGTTGTTATAGTTGTTCAAAGTTATAGTTATAAGTTTTATAAAGTTTTACAATTGTATATTTGTTACATTTTTACATAAACATTTTAATTGAATTTAAGCACTCTTTTACAGTGTCAAACTTTTGGGGTAACAGTCATCAGGGTCCCAAAACGCAGCTCTTCACGTTCAAGCAAAGCTGCTTGAGCTATGAGCTGCTGACAAAACAATTTTGCTGTGGCATACGCTCCGCGAGCCCTCCGCTGTGGTGCTGGGTGGGCGGTGGTGCTATGGGTTCATCTGGAAGCTCTTCCTCATCCTCCTCCTCCTCATTTTCCTCTTCTTCCTCCTCCGTCTCCTGCACGCTCACCTCAGGTGGTCCCGCAGTCCCCTGTGGCAATTCCTGTCCCCGCATGATTACTAAATTATGCAACATGCAACACACCACTGTGAACTGAGCAACCTGCTGAGGGTGGTATTGCAGCCTGCCTCCCGAGTGGTCCAAGCATCGAAAGTGCTGCTTCAGCACTCCAATTGTCTTTTCGATAATATTACGTGTGGCTATATGGCTCTTATTATATCGTTGCTCGGCTTCCGCAGGGATGTCAAGAGCCAGGAGGCGAGTCCGTACCCTTTGTCTCCCAGCATCCAGCATTTACCTTGTGGCTCAGACTTCAACAGGTCAGACACAGTGCTCTCACACAAGATGTGCGCATCATGGATGCTCCCTGGAAAGTAGGCATTCTCTGCCATTATGCGCTGTGTATGGTCGCAGACCAGCTGCACGTTGAGGGAGTGGAATCCTTTACAGTTTTGGTACACCTCCACCTCCTATAATGGTGCTCGCAGAGCAATATGGGTACAGTCAACAGCACCCTGCACCTTGGGGAAGTCGGCAATGCTGCAAAACCCAAAGCCCTCTCACTCTGTGCCTCCCTGGTCATTGGGAAATTTATAAATTCCATCCGGTGTGCATACAGTGATTCGGTTACCTGTCGAATGCAACGATGAGTCGCATGCTGAGAAATGCAGCATATGTCCCCACTGATGGCAGAAAAGAGCCGTATGCATAAAAGGAAAGTGCCGCAGTCACCTTCATCTCGACAGAGAGTGCAGTAACTTTGTGGTACTGGGCTGCAGGTCTGTGTTAATGAGCTGGCAAATCTCATTGATCACCTCTTTTTGGAAGCGCAGCCTTCGAACGCACTGTCGATCGGTCAGGTCCAAGTATGAGTGCTTTTCCCTGAAAATCCTTTGGGGGTAAGGCCTCTTCCTCCTCCTCATCAGTCTGTGACCTCCTCCATTACCCTGAAAATTCAGCTCAATAAACCTTCTCCCATCTGGATCCTGCATTAGACAAGTAGTCAGTAATACAGGCTGTGATCGTACAGGCCCCATTCTTTTTAAATCTCCAGAATCTCCTCAAAGATTTTTCAATGAGAAAAATATTAACTCACATGCCTTCTATCTTAATAATGTACTCAGTACCAATAAAAATACCTTTCCCACTGTAAATCGCACTGTAAAGTCACTGTTCACCTCAGAAATACTGAGGTGCTGCTTTTGCTGACTGTTCCCAATTTCAAAATGGCAGCACCGAGCACTACTGGCCATTCCCTCCCGCTTAAGATCAAGTAAACCCACCTTCTCCAGGACGGTATGCAGCTCCGGTGGTATGTCAGTGGTATGTCATGAAACTTGCATTTTTTGGGCGGTATGTGGGCGGTTCTGCATGATGGACGGTGTGCATACTGCTTGGCGGTATGTCAATGATGAATCTTCCGCCGGGTGGTATGTCAGTGGTATGCACCTGTTTTTTGACGAAACTTGTACTTTTGGGTGGTAAGCGGGCAATAATGGGCGGTATGTCAATGCATTTCAGGCCCATGGGGTGTTTCAGACAAGTCCAGCAGTGGTTTTTTAATTGATTGATTGAAACAAATTTTCTAGTGAAGCAAAAGTGCACAGGAGGCTGTTTCATTTAAGTGGATCTGTGAAATGCAATGGCCCTTTATCCATTGGTCATCTGTTAGACAGACATTAATGGTTATTAAGAACATAAGAACATAAGGAATAGGAGCTGGAGTAGGCCATTTAGTCCTTCGAGCCTGCTCCACCAGTCCACAAGATCTTGGCTGATCTTCTACCTCAACTTTGTCTTCCCACATTATCCCCATATCTCTTAATTTAGTTCCCCAAAATTTATTGACATCCGTCTTGAATATACTCAACGACTGAGCATCTACTGCTCTCTGGGTAAAGAATTCCAAAGATTCACAACCCTTTGAATGAAGAAATTTCTCCTCATCTCAGTCTTAAATGGCCGACCCCTTACTCTGAGACTGTGAGCTCATGTTCTAGATCCCTAGTCAGGGGGAACATTTTCTCAGCATTAACCCTGTCAAGCCCCTTAAGAATTTTGGCCTGGAAATTTGGATAAATTGCGCCTCCCGTTAGCATCTCCGGGGGCAGCTAACGACTCCCGCTAAATTCCACAGGAGTTTAGCGACAGTGGTAATCCATAGTGTCCTGCTTTGCTGGGCCGGTGACATCATCACAGTGCCCATTGGCGGCTCGGACCCTAATTTGGGTATCGCTCCCTGAAGCTGTGCGGGTGATGCCAGCAAAAGCTTCAGGGGATGTGAACCGAGCGATAGTTAAAAGGGAGGTGCAGTGCTTATAAAAAAAAGGTTGAATATTTTGGTGTGCCCTGTTGGCGCTTTGGAAGTGGGGTCCGTGCTGCGATCGGGCAGCCTGGCACTCTGCTGTTGACATGGTAGCCCCGCTCCCTGGTGCAGAGAAGTCTCACCTCTCGCAAGAAATTAGGGTTACTCTCCCCCCCCCCCGAAAGTAAGTGGAGTGCAAAATAACGCGCTCTACTTCCTTTCTGGGGTGGTAGCGGGACAGACATGTCGGGAGCGAGGCGTAGCGCTACGTACTGAGCCGCTTAGCACTGCCACGTAGGAGAGGCTCTTCCCTTAATTAAAGGGAAGGGACCAAGCTACAAACGGGGTGCAACAGAATTTTTCCCCCTTTATATATTCCAATTAGATCACCTCTCATTCTTCTAAAATCTAACGAATATAGGCTTAGTCTACTCAATCTCTCCTAATAGGACAATCCTCTCATCACAGGAACCAGTCTATTGAACCTTCATTACACTCCCTCTAATGTGCTGTAAATCTATTCTGATTTGCAAGACAGCCGCAAGAAGCTGAAGTGGAAGATCTAATGGAATCGATGGACCGGAGTTGGCCATAATACTGTGCTGTGACTATTATTTGCATGTTTAATGTTGCCCCATCAAAATTTAAACCCAGTTGGTAAAGAGATAGTTAAACACAGCATTCACAATTTGTAAATGAAATTTATGATCTTTTGTTCAACAGAGATTATTCATGCTGGAATCTAGTTCCATGTCTGTCAGCGAGCCTCTGTCACCTTGCTCAAGTGCTGCTCCTCACGTGTGAGTCTAGAAAGACAGAAAGCTGTTGGACCACGAGGAACTCACAGTCAATCTGTTTCTGACCTTGTTCAATATCTGCATACAGATTTGCACCCTTCATCCTGAGTGGGTACTTTGTGTTGTGTTCAGAATAACTCCACAAGACTGCATTGTAAGCTCAAACTGTTGTGACCTTGGTCTCTTCAATGTGACTCCAGAGTGAGGAAGCAGCATGGTAGATTACTTTTTATACCTGCTTGCCCAGGGTGCACAGGTGACCCTTAGGTCACCCACAGGTGTGCCCCCAGTGGCAAGTCTTACATATTGGTGAGGTTTACATACATAACATAACATCACTCCCCCCTAAAATCTTATGTACAAGTTATTTACAAGTTGAGGCGATCTGGTGCTCTGCGTTCCCGGGTCGATGGCCTGAGTTGAAGTTCTGGCATGGGTGAGTTGGTCGGATCATTGCTGCACGGCCATGTGGCTGGTCTGATCAGACTGTCAGGCATGGTGGGTTCATCCTCGTGGTTGACCGTGAGGTCGATTGTGTTAGTGGGTCGCTGGGGGCCAGGTCCTTTCACAGTGGTTCCTGGTTATCTGTAGTTCGCAGTTTGGTCTAGTCCAAATGCTTTCTGCGTTTGCCCATTACATGGTTTCACAACAAACACTCCATTTTCATCACACAAACTCCATTCTCCTCTTTGGCTAATACAGTGCTGGCAGCCAATCTGGGGCCATGAACATGGTCTACATCATTTATTCTGAAGTCACGTGGAGGAACCGTGCGATCATGGTACATTCTCTGCTGATAGCATACGGAAGGCTCGGTTCTGAGTGATTCTGCCCGGTGACTGCATAGCACCCGGGATAGCTGGGTCTGTAGGGAGTCTACCGTGACACGTGTGGTGCTTGGCTTTATGATTTGGGCTGCCCGCTCCGGACTATTGTCGCTGACCCTAAGGTCTGGCAAGCCAAGGATGGCTGATATGGCCTTGAGGCTTTCAGTAGAGGCGGGAGGCCGCGTGGTCCCTGTGGATCGCGGGCCATGGTATGGAGGCCCCGGACCACCGACTATGTGTAGCTTCCCTGCCTTTCTTTGCAACGTTGCAGGGTTGGGATGAGCATTTCGTCTTTGCGACGGATAAGCTGCAACATCCCGTCTTGCGGTTCGCCATTAGCAGGCGGTAATGTGGGATCCTGGCTGGTCCAGGTCCTAAACTGGGGAGCCATTACGCTTGACCCCTCACTTTCTAGCACTTCCATAACAACGAGCAGGTCTGCGGGCTGCGCTGTTTCCACCCCGGTAGTGGGCAATAGTAGCCAACTGAGGGCATCAGCGCCGTTCTCAGTGCTTGGCCCGTGACGGGTCATGTTACAGTGCACAGACAGTGTTAGACATATTCGAAACAAAGCATCGATAATAGTGCCTCTGCTCTCCAAAAACTCTCTGACTCGAGCAAATATTGGGACACACTTTGGTACATCTCTTTTGTCCCGTGAACGCAAGTTAAAAAATTGGGTAACTTATTGGATACATGTACAACCAGTTGGGGCTCGCCCGCTACTTTGGCTTGCTGTACAATACGCCCGACCCTGTGCGGGAACACATCACTTGCTACAAGTACTTTGTCAGATACATATATGACCGTTTGGTGTTCGCCCGCTACTTTGGCTTGTTGTAAGGTACCCCCAACCCCATATGATAATACATCATTAGCCGTGAAAGAGCGCTCACAGTGCAAACAACTTATTGGAACGTAGTGGGTTCCTGGCCTTCTCAGCGGCCACCCCTTTACCTTTGCCCAAGCCCAGTCATCTTCCTTGCTGGGCAACACATGCCTCTGTTTTGTTGCGGCGACATCCCATGGTCTGGATGCTCTCTCGTCCCGTGGTCTGGATGCTCTTTCATCCTGTGGTCTGGACGCACTCTCGTCCGTGTCCGTGATGCCGACTGCCGCGATCTTCCTCCCCAGGGATTTTGCCTCTGGCGTCGGGAAGTTGCATTCGAATCATTTCGGCTGGAGTCCCACTCTGCTTGGTCGAGCTGGAGCCTCTTCCATTATCGCAAAGAGGTCGTCGGCTTTGGGTGTGGGTACCGTACCTGTACCGCTGTGTGGTTGATCTTTACCTCCTCGTGGTCGTGATGAGCGGCCTGTGACTCGGGGATCTGCACTTCGATGCCTGGTTCAGCTGAAGGTGGGGGCTTGTTCAGCCTTTGAGCAAGGGAGATGTCGTTCGCCGGAGAAGGTACACAGAGGTCTTCCAAGTTCCATCGAATCTTCCCCATCCACCTTCTACCAAGCAGCGTTGTCCCATCACCTGAAACAATCCACAGTGCTAAATCGCGCACCACTCCCTCATGGAATACTCTTATGTACGCACTACCAATAACTGGTATCAGTTCCTTCTTGTAGGTGCGCAGCTTTGCTTGAATCGGGATCAGCTTGGGTCAGTGTGCTCTGTCGCCCCACAGCCTCTCGAATGTCTTTTGGCTCATTATTGATTGACTCGCCCCTGCGTCCAATTCCATGGTGACTGGAGTGCTGTTGAGTTTAACTTTTAACATTATCGGAGGGCTTTTGGTGGTGAAGGTGTGTATCCCATATACTTCCACTTCATCCTTAGGTTGAGTTGCCTCTCCTGCTCATTCAGCGTGATCCTCGCTGGATCGGTCGTCCTCTCCTGACTCTGCCACGTGGTGAGTCACAGGTTGTTTGCACATTCACTGGAGGTGCCCCATTGTTCCTCAGCCCTTGCACACATAGTGCTTGAATCAACATTGATAGGCTCTATGACTGCCCCCGCAGCGCCAACATGGTGTTATTGGATACACAGTCACGCCCCACGGCAGACTCTGAGTCACCCTGGGTCTGGCCTCTGTGGATATGAAAGCCTGGGCTATCGTGATGGTCTTGCTCAGATCTAGGGATTCGGCAGACAGCAGTTTGTGAAGAATGATCTTGTGGTTGATTCCAAGCATGAAAAAGTCTTGCAACATTTCCCCCAAAGATCCAGCAAATTCGCACTGTCCCGCAAGGCGTCTTAGGTCAGCGACAAAGCTCACCACGTTCTGGCCCTCGGAGCGATGGTGCATGTAAAAGTGATACCTGGCTATTAAGATGCTCTCCTTCAGCTTGAGGTGTTTCCGAACCAGCATGCACAGCTCTGTGTAAGTCTTGTCCGTTGGTTTGTCCAGGACAGCTGATTTTTGAGGAGGCCATATATCGAAGACCGACATACGGTGAGGAGAGTCGCCCTGCACTTGACCGCCATCTCAGCCTCGTCCAGTTCGTTGGCCATGAAGTACTGGTCGAGACACTCAACGAAGGCTTCCAAATCATCACCCTCAACAAATCTCTCAAGAATACCAACGGCAGCCATTACCGTGTGAAAGTTCATGATCCATTACTCGTCGCCAATTGTTGTGTTCAGAATAACTCCACAAGACTGTATTGTAAGCTCAAACTGTTGTGACCTTGGTCTCTTTAATGTGACTCCAGAGTGAGGCAGCCGCATGGTAGATTACCTTTTATACCTGCTTGCCCAGGGTGCACAGGTGACCCTTAGGTCTCCCACAAGTGTGCCCCCTGGTGGCAAGTCTTACATATTGGTGAGGTTTACATACATACATAACACGCTGGCCAGTCTTTCCATCCCTAAACCGGGGGATGCTAAGGGTAATTCCAGTGCCCTGACCATTGTCCCAGCTGAAATCAGCTAATGGAACTCAGGACAAGACCAGTGGTACGGTTCGGCACTGAGCCACTGGAGGATTTTTCTTTTAAAAATAAGGACATAAGAAATAGGAGCAAGAGTAGGCCATAGGGACCTTCGAGCCTGCTCCGCCATTCAATAAGATCATGGCTGAAATTCTACATAAACTGCACTTACCTGCCCTATCGCCATATCCCTTAATTCCTTTTGTGGCAAAGAATCTACCAATCTCAGTTTTTAATATATTCATCAGCTGAGCATCCATAGCCCTCTGGGGTAGAGGATTCCAAAGATGCACAACCCTCTGATTGAAAAGGTTTCTCCTCATCTCAGTCCAAAATGGCTGCCCCCTTATCCTGAGACTATGACCCTTAGTTCTAGACTCTCCAGCCAGAGGAAAAATATTCTGCTTTTCCATTTTTCCTGTGAGGAGGACGCTAAAAGGCTGCAGGGTTACTTGGACAGATTAGGTGAGTGGGCAAATGCATGGCAGATGCAGTATAATGTGGACAAATGTGAGGTTATCCACTTTGGGGGCAGAAACACGAAGGCAGAATATTATCTGAATGGCAGCAGATTAGGAAAAGGGGAGGTGCAACGAGACCTGGGTGTTATGGTACATCAGTCATTGAAAGTTGGCATGCAGGTACAGCAGGCGATGAAGAAGGCAAATGGCATGTTGGCCTTCATAGCGAGGGGATTTGAATTTTAGGAGCAGGGAGGTCTTACTGCAGTTGTACAGGGCCTTAGTGAGGCCTCACCTGGAATATTGTATTCAGTTTTGTTCTCCTAATCTGAGGAAGGACGTTCTTGCTATTGAAGGTGTGCAGCGAAGGTTCACCAGACTAATTCCAGCAATGGCTGGACTTCATATGAGGAGAGACTGGATCGACTGGGCCTTTATTCACTGGACTTTAGAGGGATGAGAGGGGATCTCATTGAAACATATAAAATTCTAACGGGACTAGACAGGTTAGATGCAGGAAGAATGTTCCTGATGTTGGAGAAGTCCAGAACCAGGGGACACAGTCTAAGGATAAGGGGTAAGCCATTTAGGACTGAGATGAGGAGAAACTTCTTCACTCAGAGAGTTGTTAACCTGTGGAATTCTCTACCGCAGAGAGTTGTTGATGCCAGTTCGTTGGATATATTCAAGAGGGAGTTAGATATGGCCCTTATGGCTAAAGGGATCAAGGGGTATGGAGAGAAAGCAGGAAAGGGGTACTGAGTTGCATGATCAGCCATGATCTTATTGAATGGTGGTGCTGGCTCAAAGGGCCGAATGGCCTACTCCTGCACCTATTTTCTATGTTTCTATATTTCTATGTTTCCTACCAAAGTGTATTATGTCACAGTTCCCCACATTATACTCCATCTGCCACCTTCTTGATCAATTACTTAACCAGTCTATATCCCTTTACAGCCTCTTTGCATCCTCCTCACAGCTCACTTTCCCATCTAACTTTGTATCGTCAGTAAGCTTGGATATATTACACTCTGTCCCCTCATCTAAGTCATTGATATATTTTGTAAATAGCTGAGGCCCAAGCACTGATCCTTGTGGTACTCCACTAGTTAAACCCTGCTACCCCAAAAATGACCCATTTATTCCCCAATCCTCAATCAATGCTAATATATTACCCCCAAAATCATGAGCCCTTATCTTGTGCAACAAACCCTTGTGTGGCACCTTATCGAATGGCTTTTGAAAATCCAAATATACTAAATCCACTGGTTAACCCTTAACTACCCTGCTCGTTACACCCTAATAAATGCTCATTATTCATTGTAATCATTCAATTTGCAGTTAAAGGGCGCTGTCATTGTTGTAAAGTGTCCGTGAACATTTTTTCAATGTTTGTCAAACAATAGGAGGCAGTGATACAATTCATGTAGAAATGTATCATTGTGTAATGGAAACAACACAGCATCATGTGCACTTAGAGGGAATTTTACGAGTCACTGGAACTGGGTGGGAGTCTCGCCCTCTGGCTGCATATGTCAGAAAACTGGATCTGTGCAGCACTACAATTTTATAACCAATGAAGTTAATTTCAGTGGTTGAACTATTGCGAGCAGAGCAAGCCGAATTTCCAGTACGCACTGCCAGTGGGTAAGGCTCCTTGTTGGCAAAATTAGCTATATGGTGTCAATCATTGATTGAAATGATACAAAGCCACTCCAGCTGTCCTCTGAATCAAATGGTGAAGACAACAACTCTTTCTGTTTGTTGGATTTAGGATTTTAATTGCTTTGTGACTTGACCGGAAAAACAAAATTACCAGCTCTCTGTAAATTAAAGTAGCTGGGTGATTTCTATTTGTAAGCTTTGAGTTTTTCCCCAGTAAACAGCTCTGAGATTCTTTATCATTCCAGTGGCTTAATGACTCCTGATGAATGAATCAATCCAAAGCTCGCTGCCGATTCTTCTAATATATGTACACAAGTCCATGCCCATGAGGTTAGAACAAAATATAAGTTACAAGATTGCATTTCTTAACTATTAAGAACTATGCTAGAAGGAGCAAAGTTTCCAATTTGGTCTTGGCGGTGGAGACTCGAACCCGCCCCAACTTCCGCCTCTCACTGCCGCACTTCTGCTCCCACTATGACCGATTCAGGTCCAACGTTACAAATTTTCTAAGTCCTGAAAATGGATCGGACGGCTGACTCATCACTCCCGGCGGAAAATGAGGTAAAAAAATCATAGTTGCGCCAGCTTTCTGGCATGCCTGAATTCCGGCCCCCTTGTCTCTGCAAAAATGGGTATGTACACGTTAGGTCAATAAATGATATTTTCCTGGGTCTTGATTTTCCTCTCTTATTGTCTATTCTATTCAGCCTATTTGGAAGGCCTTATATTTTTTTTCCTACATTTATTTGGTGGGCCTGGGGTTGCAACCCCATCCGCCCCATGGTTAATCTGTCCCTGGCATCGCCCCTATCTATGTAACCTCCTCCAGCCCATAATTTGAAGGTTGCACAAATCATTATTTACTCAAAAAATTTTAATAAATAAGCAAAATTCTGGAACAAAGTTTTCTGAGTGGAAACAAACCATTTCTATGGCTGCATGTTGCTAAACAGAAATGTTGGAAAAGAGAGTGGAATAAGACATGAAACTCTGCATGTATTGTTGAAATAAATCTCTAAACAAAGTTGATTCAGAGAATGGGGCTTGCAAATGTTAACTGAATAAGCAGAGAGTGGGGGAAGGGGAGAACAGCCTGATTGGCCACCTAGTAGTGCACTGTTTTTAAGCAATGTGGTATTTTGAACAGGTTCTTAAGAATAACCATAAATTCTCTGCTGCTTAGTGAACTGTCAAAGAGTTCCCAGGAGCTGAGTGGTGCATTTGTTCGCCAATGTTCCTCTCAGAGATCCCATTTTTTGGTATCTGATGAGATCTAGTGTAATTTAAAGTTATAAAAATGTCTATCCGTAAAGATGTTCTCTGACCACCTGCCACTATCGCTACGTATTTGCATATTAACTACAATGCTTTACTCTACAGAAGCCATGTGTTATCATAATGAAACATCATTTAACTAAAGTGTTTTGTGCAGTTTCACCGGAGACAGAACATGAATAATAATACAGAACAATTAAAGGGCTACTTTTTGTATTTGTTTGGCATTTAAAACATGGACAACTTTTCGTTTAATGTCACATTCAATAAGACCATACTGAGGTAATAAAACGGGATGTTCAGTTCTATCTCCTCTTAATAGAAAGAAAATAATCTCTTTTTTTCATTTTGGCAGTGAAATGTCCACACACATTGCAGCGGCGTCTGTAGCAGCATGTGTTTCTAGGATTGTTCTGGAAGAGAAAATGCCAAAACAGCAGGGAGCAGGAGATAAACAGGCAATTCGTGACTCATTAAAACAGCCAACAGTGGCCAACATTGTGGAGCATGCAAGGACCCAGATCCAGCTCAGCCATAAACTTTTTTTCCACCAGCTGGACTTAGCATCTGTCGGAGTTTGGAGGGAAGATAATCTGGTACAAACAATTTCAGTGTATTGCATTTAGAAACCTGCCGGCTTACATAACAGTGCTGATTGGGAACCCAGGGAACTCTTTAAATGATGACACAACTTCTTGATGTGAGGTTATAATTATTCCTATTAAAACATTTTACCGTCATTTTCCGTTCTTGACAGTACTTTAAAATGTTATTTCAGAAACAGAATTCACAATGGCGTATTCGGAAAACATGATTACAGAAGGTTCTGGAAAGAATATTCTTTCCACTCCTCCCCCACCATTTTGTCTTTGAATGCGTTTGACGGGCTTTATTAATGCTGCACCCAATCTATTCGAAAAGACTAACATATGGCTAACCATAGCATAGGGATAAGGGAAAAATATAACGAAGTTCACACCACAATGCACTAAAGACATCTCCAAGTATAGTAATATCCCAGCTTCATTTATTCCCTCAGGGCACATGCTCAGCTTCAGCACTGTTTGAGAGTCATGAAATTTCTCTCCAAAAAAACTGCTCTGGAGCCAGTAACAAATGTTACATTATGAACTGAGGATTAGTGCATGTATACTACTGCCAAAAGTTGGGCCCCAGATGCTTTTGTGAGTAACATTAAAAATCTGCTACATCACGTCCGTGAATTTCAATATTTATAGCGTTCAATAAAATGTTTCACTGTCAATGGGAGATATGGCAGCGCGCTCCCTCGCAGCAGATGGGATGCAATATGGCACATTTACATGGACCAGCTGTGCTGGGCAGGATTGAATGCTGGTCAGAGGCAGAGTACAGACAGCACATCTGGATTGCTGACAGACTGGCTGACACATCCATTGAAAAGTTTGTTTCAGCACAGCAATCAGAGGTTTAATTCTGCTCCTCCGTTTACCTTCCCCTGTTACAAGAGCCCAGCATTAACATGAACAACAATGGGTGTTGTTTTCCGTGCCTGTGCTGTCTCTGTAGGACATCAGCCAGTGCATGTGGTTGTGGTTGGCTGATCACTTGGGTGGGTTGGTGCTAACTGGTTTAAAGTGGCTGTGTCCGGGTGGCGATCTTGTCCATCTATCATTAGCTGTTAGGGATCAGAAGCCAGCCTCAGTTTTACAGCATCCTTAAACAATGATTGCTCTGTTTAAAATGTGTTTGAAGCCTCTTGGCGTATGATATACCTGTCAATTTATAGAATGGTTTCCTAAATTAAACTCACGAACATCTATGAACTTAAGGGTAGAAGCAAGCTAGCGATGTTTACAAAGAACAATCTGACAACGTAATCTGTAATTTAAGACAAAATATCATGTTTAAAATTGTTGTGTCTTCTTTTCAATGTTATTGATTTTTTTATTCGAAAGGCCAAACATATAATTAGAATAGATGGACTTCACATCAGAATGAAGGCTCAAAGCTGGAGTTGTATCTAACAAAACCTGAGTTTAGAACAACTAACAGTAAAATCACAATACAATAAAAAAAAACAAAGTGAAAATAAAACTAGCAGCAACAATTTAAAAATTCATAATAAAAACAGAAGACGTTGGAAAAAGCAGGGCTGTCGGCACCTGAACATAGCAAATGTAGCTTTTCTCTTTACAGAGTCTGACACATGTGCTGTGTGTTTCCAGCATTTTCTGTTTTATTTTAGATTTCCATCATTTTCATTTTTTTTATCAATAGAAATACTGACCTTGATTTTAACTCCCCACGCACCAACCCCCCCCCCTCCCAATTTGGCAGAAACCATGTGGGGAAATAATTAAAATGGAGTGGGAGATTTGGGAGACATGCCCAAATGCTTTTTTCCGCCCCGACCTGGCCACCTCCAATTTTAAACTGCAGGCGGCAAGGGCACCCGCCCCAAGCCGATGGAGTCCTCTTTAAATATGCAGATCAGCTCCGATTATGTCATCGAGAAGTGTTCCTCAGAGCTCCACTAAGAAAACTTTGTGCCATTGTTGTTTGAGCCTTCGTTTCCACACACCCGCCCCCACCTTCACCCACACCCCGCCCCGCCCCTCCTGCATTAGGGGCATAGCTTGTACAAGGCAACGTTCCTGCTGGCCACTGCCGGCGAACCCCTGCTGCCCAAAATTCCGCTCCCCCCACTGGCCAGGCAGCGAGTCCTCCTGGGTTCGGGTCAGAGTCTGATCTTGCATATGTAAATAAGACCTGAGAACTAAAATGTCTCTGGGCCTCAACATGGGAACTGACCTCCTCCCCCGCCCCCACCAGCATGAGTTAATTTCGAGGTCAGTAAAAGAAAGAAAAGAAAGACTTGCATTTATATAGTGCCTTTCACAATCACCGGACGCTCCAAAGTGCTTCACAGAGGTACTTTTGAAGTGTACTCACTGTTGTAATGTAGGAAACGGCCAATTTGCGCACAGCAAGCTCCCACAAACAGCAATGTGATAATGACCAGATAATCTGTTTTTTAGTGATGTTGATTGTGGGAGAAATAGTGGCTGGGACACGGTGATAACTCCCCTGCTTTTCTTCAAAATAGTGCCATAGGATCTTTTATGTCCACCTGAGAGGGAATGCCCACCTCCAACAGTGCAGCACTCCCTCAGTTCTGCACAGGAGTGTCAGCCTCAAATTTTGTGTTCAAGTCCCTCAAGTGGGGCTTGAACCTAGAACCTTTGACTGGGAGGCAGTGGTGCTACCAACTGAGCCACAACTAATACATAACCATTCACTTCAGGTACAGATAGTAGATCCAACATGGAAATTATAAGAGCAACATTAAAAATTAAATCAAACGATATACATTCTTAAATAAAGAAAAAAGAATGAAATATTTGTAGGGACAAAAAGCCAACTCAGTTGATACATATAGATACAAATTGATTTTGGCTTATTTCCCAGCACAAAATAGGCGAAACTCTACCAGCGTTGGAGGCACGTAGCTCATCCGAAATTGGGCCTTAGGCCTCATTTTAGGCGAGCTGCTGGCATCTGTCGCATCTCTAGAGGCAGTCCGTCTGATGTTGAGATGAAATGTGGGCCGGCTTCCTCACCAGCAGTGGCCTCCACATAAGTCCTGGGGTGTGTGGAGGGGAAGATGTACACAATGCAGCTCGTCTTCTGGGTCTTCCTGTAGCACTTCTCTGGACCTGGACGTGGGAAATAAAACATCCTTACTATACAGTATAAATGCACACGAGGCCCATGCTTGAGAGAAGGTCACTCTGTGACCAGTAACCTTTATTACAGCACTGAAGTGATGAAGGTGGGTGGAGCTTCCCCTTTTATACCTGAAAGTCCACGTTAGGAGTGTCTCTCACAAGTTCACCACCTAGTGGTCAGTGTTCTCACGGTGTACAACTTAGGTCAGTTTACACATGAGTTACAATGACAGTTGAATACATAACATCACCTCCCCCCCAAAGTCTTATTGGGATCACAGGTTAAGTCTCCCTGGTGGTTTACGCTCCCTTGTAGAGCGCCTGAGTTGTGGCTCCGGTTGTTGGGCGCTGGCCTGAGTGCTTCAGGCCTGTCCGGACTGCCCACAGTGACTGGGCTCTCCTCCGCTTGGTTCCGGTGTTCGGTCACCTATGGAGGAGTGAACTCTACATCGTGTTCTTCCTCTGCTTCTTCAATGGGGTTGCTGAACCTCCTTTTTGTTTGATCCACGTGTTTGCGGCAGATTTGTCCATTGGGTAAGTTTAACTACCAGAATCCTATTCCCCTCTTTGGCAATCACAGTGCCTGCGAGCCATTTCGGCCCTGCAATGTAGTTGAGGACAAAGACAGGTTCACTGACATCAATACTTCGCGCCCTCGCATTCCCGTCATGGTAGTCACATTGTGACTGGTGCCTGCTCTCAACAATTTCTTTCATGCTGGGGTGTATAAGGGATAACCTGGTTTTGAGAGTCCTTTTCATTAGCAGCTCTGTGGGTGGGACCCCTGTGAGCGAGTGTGGTCGGGATATATTGGCCAACAGGAGGCGTGATAAACAGCTTTGTAGGGATTCTGAGCATCCCCTGTTTGATTCTGCACTGCTCATTCCGCCTGGCCATTTTAGGCCGGCTTGAACGGTGCCGTTCTGACATGGTTGATACCATTTCCTGCCATGAAGTCCTGGAATTCAATGCTTGTAAAGCACGGGCCATTGTCGCTGACCAAGACGTCTGGTAGACCATGGGCGGCGAACATTGCCCATAGACTTTCTACCGTGGCAGGGGATGTGCTTGAATTGAGAATGTCACACTCGATCCATTTGGAGTAGGCATTTACTACAACCAAAAACATTTTTCCCATGAAAGGACCTGCGTAGTCCACATGGATGCGTGACCATGGCTTGGCGGGCCAGGACCAGGGGCTAAGGGGGGCTTCCCTGGGCGCATTGCCCAGCTAGGCACATGTGTTGCACCTGCGAACAAAAAGTTCCAGGTCTGCATCTATCCCTGGCCACCAAATGTGTGACCTTACAATTGCCTTCATCATGACAATGCCCAGGTGCTCATTGTGGAGTTCTTTGATGAACATCTCTTTGCCCATCTGGGGCATGACTACACGGTTTCCCCACAGTAGGCAATCGGCCTGAATCAAGAGTTCATCTTTGCGCCTGCGAAATGGTTTGAATTCCTCAGGGCATGCCCCGTACGTGGCTGCCCAATCTCCATTCAGGATACATTTCTTGACTAAAGACAGTAGCGGGTCTTTATTTGTCCAGACTTTGATTTGACGGCTGTCATGGGTGAGCCTTCGCTTTCGAAAGCTTCAACAGCCATAACCATCTCAGCAGCATGCTCGGTTGCCTCCTTGGTGGTGGTGAGTGGGAGCCTGCTGAGTGCATTAGCGCAGTTTTCAGTGCCCAGTCTGTGCCGAATTGTATAGTCATAGGCGGCTAACGTGAATGCCCACCTCTGAATGCGGGCCGATGCATTTGCATTTATGGCCTTCTTGTCGGCCAAAAGAGATGTTAGGGGTTTGTGATCTGTCTCCAATTCAAATTTCCTGCCAAACAGGTACTGGTGCATTTTTTTAACTGCATATACACATGCAAGCGCTTCCTTTTCTACCATCCCATAGCTCCTTTCTGCCTGGGACAGACTTCGGGAGGCATAAGCTACCGGCTGTAACTGACCCTTGGCATTAACATGCTGCAACACACACCTGACCCCATAGGATGACGCATCGCACGTTAACACAAGTTTCTTACATGGGTCATATAGCGTTAACAGATTGTTAGAGCATAACAAATTGCGAGCTCTATCAAAAGCCCTTTCCTGGCTGTCCCCCCAGACCCATTCGCGACCTTTGCGTAGGAGCACGTGTAGTGGCTCTAACAGCGTGCTCAATTTGTGAAGAAAGTTACCAAAATAGTTCAGGAGCCCCAGGAACGAACGCAGCTCCGTCGTGTTACGGGGTCTGGGTGCTCTCTGGATCACCTCCGTCTGCTGCTACCCTTATCCCCAGGAATTCTACCTCTGGAGCTAGGAAGATGCACTTCGCCCTTTTCAGTCTCAGCCCTACCCGGTCCAGTCTGCGTAGCACCTCCTCCAGGTTGTGGAGGTGTTCTTCAGTATCGCAACCCGTGATGAGGATGTCGGCTTGAAAAACCACCGTCCTTCGAATCGACGAGGAGGCTTTCCATATTTCGCTGAAAGATCGCGGCGGCCAAGCGAATCCCAAATGGACATCTGTTGTACTCAAACAATCCCTTTTGTGTAGTGATGGTGGTCAGCTTCTTAGACTCACTCGCCAGCTCCTGGGTCATGTAAGCTGAGGTCAGGTCCAATTTTGAAAAAAGTTTGCCACCCGATAGCGTTGCAAAGAGATCCTCTGCTCTCGGTAACGGGTACTGGTTTTGGAGTGACACCCGATTGATGGTGGCCTTGTAATCACCACATATCCTGACCGACCCATCCGCCTTGAGCACCGGCACGATCGGGCTCGCCCAGTCACTGAATTCGACTGGCGAGATGATGCCTTCCCTCAGCAGGTGGTCCAATTCGCATTCTATCTTTTCCCGCATCACATATTGCACCCCTCTGGCCTTGTGGTGTACTGGCCTGGCGTCCGGGTTTAGGTAAATCACGACCTTGGTCCCCATGAAAGTGCCAATGCCGGGTTGAAATAATGAGTCAAATTTGTCCAGGACCTGTGAGCATGATATTCGCTCCACAGAAGAAATTGCATTAACATTGCCCCATTCCCAGTTCATGACAGCAAGCCAACTCCTCCCCAGCAGTGCGGGACCGTCCCCCGGGACAATCCAGAGTGACAATCTGTTCTCCAAATCTTTGTGGGTCACGACTACCGTGGCGCTGCCTAGCCTAGCACCAGAATGATTTCCTTTTTATATGTCCGTAGCTGTGTGTCAATCAGCAATAATTTTGGCCTCCTGGCCTTGGATGCCCACAACTTGTCGAACTTTTTGATACTCATCAGGGACTGGCTGGCCCCCGTGTCTAGCTCCATTGATACTGGGATGCCATTGAGGAGCACTTTCTCATTATCGGTGGCGTCCTGGTGTATGAACTGTATACGTGCTCCACATGAACTCACTGAACTTCAGCTTCCAGCGATTTACCCCAGTGTTCATTTAGCCTCGTGGGGCTTACATCGGGCCCATCCTCCTCATACATCAACCTGGCTGCAGGCTTCCTGCACATATGCGCCAAGTGACCACTGACGTTGCAATTTCTGCAGGTATATTACTGATACCTGCAAGCTCTGGCTGGGTATTTGCCTCCACACCTCCAACATGAGCCATTGTTGGAAACAAAAGGTCCATTACCAGTCGATCGTCTCTGACTGTCTCTGTAACTGTCCTTAGGTGCACCATTGACAGGTGTTGATGGCCCCATTACTGGCCGCATTGTCCCTTGTGATGGCATGAATCGCCGTTCAGCTAGCCATTTTCTCTGTTAAATTCCCCCTTTGGGTTCAACTACATGCTTGGGTATGTCCGATTGCCCCTGTCTGCCTGGAGAACTGTGTGCCACGTTAACAATGTTGACTCCCTGTCCATTTGCTGCAATTAAGCCAAGATTTTTGTCATACATCATTCTGGTCTCTTCCTCTCCTGAGATAAATGTCTGGGCCATCAAAGCCACCTTTTCCAGGGTCAAGTCTTTGGTCTCAATCAGTTTCCTGAAAACCCCAGCGTGCCCGATGCCCTCAATAAAAAAGTCTCGCAATATCTCCGCTCTGCATGCCCTCTGGGAACTTACATAGGCTCGCCAGTTGCCGGAGGTCTGCCACGAAGTCTGGAACGCTTTGCCCTTCTCGCCGCCGGTGCATGTAAAACCGATGTCTCACCATGTGCATGCTGCTCGCCGGTTTAAAGTGTTCCCCGATCAACTTACTGAGCTCTTCAAAAGTCTTGTCCGCCGGCTTCTCTGGCGCAAGAAGGTCCTTCATCAGGGAGTACGTCCTGGATCCACAAACCGTCAGGAGATGAGCCCTGCGTTTGTCGGCCGAATCCTGTCCCAACCATTCCTTAGTGACGAAACTTTTCTGTAGTCTCTCAATAAAATCGTCCCAATCATCACCAACACAGTACCTCTTGTCTGTGCTGCTTGTGGCCATGCTCGCGTGGTTTAAATCCCAGTTTCTCGTCGCCAATAATACGTCCTTACTATACAGTATAAATGCACGTGAGGCCCATACTTGAGAGAAGGTCATTCTGTGACCAGTAACCTTTATTCCAGCACTGAAGTGATGAAGGTGGGTGGAGCTTCCCCTTTTATACCTGAAAGTACAGGTTAGGAGTGTCTCCCACAAGTTCACCACCTAGTGGTCAATGTTCTCACGGTGTACAACTTAGGTCAGTTTATACATGGGTTACAATGACAGTTCAATACATGACAGGAAACCGCTTCCAAACAGCTATCCAATGTTGCAGATGGCGGGATTTCATGCAGCACCGTTCTTCAAAATCCGGGTCTCTCATTTTGGGCTTGCTACCAATGGCTGGCTGGAAGATTCACACCATTCCCATATAGGCCAAGTACCATGCAAAAAGGACTTATACTAAACCACTTGCAAGTGGCAGGTCAATAGGTTCTAGCAAGAAAGCCAACAAGAAGGTCATTGATCTCACTGGAACAGACAGGTACAGCAGTATGCCTGAAAACTAATAAAAACATCAGAATTAGGAGGAGGAGTAGGCCATTCGGCCCCTCGAGCCTACTCCACCATTCAATAAGATCATGGCTGATCTTCTACCTCAACTCCACTTTCCTGCAATGTCCCCATATCTATTGATTCCCTTAATATGAAAAAATCTATCGATCTCTGTCTTGAATCTACTCAAAGACTGAGCCTCTACAGCCCTCTGGGGTAGAGAATTCCAAAGAATCACCACCCTCTGAGTGAAGGAGCTTCTCCTCATCTCAGTCCTAAATAGTCGACCCCTTATTCTGAGACTATACCCTGGTTCTAGACTCCCCAGCCAGAGGAAACATCCTTCCTGCATCTGCCCTGTCAAGCCCTGTAAGAATTTTGTATATTTCAATGAGATCACCTTTCATTCTTCTCCATTCTAGAAGCCTAGTTTACTCAATCTCTCCTCATAGGATAATTCCCTCATAAGAACATAAGAACATAAGAATTAGGAACAGGAGTAGGCCATCTAGCCCCTCGAGCCTGCTCCGCCATTCAACAAGATCATGGCTGATCTGGTCGTGGACTCAGCTCCACTTACCCGCCCTCTCCCCGTAACCCTTAATTCCCTTATTGGTTAAAAATCTATCTATCTTTGACTTGAAAACATTCAATGAGCTAGCCTCAACTGCTTCCTTGGGCAGAGAATTCCACAGATTCACAACCCTCTGGGAGAAGAAATTTTTTCTCAACTCGGTTTTAAATTGGCTCCTCCGTATTTTGAGGCTGTGCCCCTTAGTTCTAGTCTCCCCCACCAACGGAAACAACCTCTCTGCCTTTATCTTGTCTATCCCTTTCATGATTTCAAATGTTTCTATAAGATCACCCCTCATCCTTCTGAACTCCAACGAGTAAAGACCCAGTCTACTCAATCTATCATCATAAGGTAACCCCCTCATTTCTGGAATCAGCCTAGTGAATCGTCTCTGTACCCCTTCCAAAGCTAGTATATCCTTCCTTAAGTAAGGTGACCAAAACTGCACGCAGTACTCCAGGTGCGGCCTTACCAATACCTTATACAGTTGCAGCAAGACCTCCCTGCTTTTGTACTCCATCCCTTTCGCAATGAAGGCCAATATTCCATTTGCCTTCCTGATTACCTGCTGCACCTGCAAACTAACCTTTTGGGATTCATGCACAAGGACCCCCAGGTCCCTTTGCACCACAGCATGTTGTAATTTCTCCCCATTCAAATAATATTCCCTTTTACTGTTTTTTTTCCCAAGGTGGATGACCTCACACTTTCCGACATTGTATTCCATCTGCCAAACCTTAGCCCATTCGCTTAACCTATCCAAATCTCCTTGCAGTCTCTCTGAGTCCTCTACACAACCTGCTTTCCCACTAATCTTAGTGTCATCTGCAAATTTTGTTGCACTACACTCTGTCCCCTCTTCTAGGTCATCTATGTATATTGTAAACAGTTGTGGTCCCAGCACTGATCCCTGTGGCACACCACTAACCACTGATTTCCAACCGGAAAAGGACCCATTTATCCCGACTCTCTGCTTTCTGTTCGCCAGCCAATTCTCTATCCATGCTAATACATTTCCTCTGACTCCGCGTACCTTTATCTTCTGTAGTAACCTTTTGTGTGGCACCTTATCGAATGCCTTTTGGAAATCTAAATACACCACATCCATTGGTGCACCTCTATCCACCATGCTCGTTATATCGTCAAAGAATTCCAGTAAGTTAGTTAAACATGATTTCCCTTTCATGAATCCATGCTGCGTCTGCTTGATTGCACTATTCCTATCCAGATGTCCCGCTATTTCTTCCTTAATGATAGTTTCAAGCATTTTCCCCACTACAGATGTTAAATTAACCGGCCTATAGTTACCTGCCTTTTGCCTGCCCCCTTTTTTAAACAGAGGCGTTACATTAGCTGCTCTCCAATCCGCTGGTACCTCCTCAGAGTCCAGAGAATTTTGGTAGATTATAACGAATGCATCTGCTATAACTTCAGCCATCTCTTTTAATACCCTGGGATGTATTTCATCAGGACCAGGGGACTTGTCTACCTTCAGTCCCATTAGCCTGTCCAGCACTACTCCCCTAGTGATAGTGATTGTCTCAAGGTCCTCCCTTCCCACATTCCTGTGGCCTGCAAATTTTGGCATTGTTTTTGTGTCTTCCACTGTGAAGACGGAAGCAAAATAATTGTTTAAGGTCTCAGCCATTTCCACATTTCCCATTATTAAATCTCCCTTCTCATCTTCTAAGGGGCCAATATTTACTTTAGTCACTCTCTTCCGTTTTATATATCGGTAAAAGCTTTTACTATCTGTTTTTATGTTTTGCGCCAGTTTACTTTCGTAATCTATCTTTCCTTTCTTTATTGCTTTCTTAGTCATTCTTTGCTGTCGTTTAAAAATTTCCCAATCTTCCAGTTTCCCACTAACCTTGGCCACCTTATACGCATTGGTTTTTAATTTGATACTCTCCTTTATTTCCTTGGTTATCCACGGCTGGTTATCACTTCTCTTGCCGCACTTCTTTTTCACTGGAATATATATTTTTTGCGCACTATGAAAGAGCTCCAGAAATCAGTCTGGTGAACCTTCGTTGCACTCCCTCTATGGCAAATATATCCTTCCTTAGGCAAGGAGACCAAAACTGTACACAGTACTCCAGGTGTGGTCTCACCAGGGCCCTATATAAATGAAGTAAGATGTCTTTACTCTTTTACTCAAATCCTCTTGTAATAAAGCCCAACATTCCATTTGCTTTCTTAATGACTTGCTGTACCTGCATGTTAACTTTCAGTGATTCGTGTACAAGGACACACAGATCCCTTTGAACACCAATATTTCCCAATCTCTCATCATTTAAAAAATACTCTGCTTTTCTATTTTTCCTACCAAAGTGGATAACTTCACATTTCTCCACATTATATTCCATTTGCCATGTTCTTACCCACTCACTTAGCCTATCTATATCCCCTTGAAGCCTCTTTGCATCCTCCTCACAACTTGCATTCCCACCTAGCTTTGTATCATCAGCAGACTTTGATATATTATATTTGGTTCCCTCATCCAAACCATTGATATAGATTGTGAATAGCTGGGGCCCAAGCACCAATCCTTGCGGCACACCACTAGATATAGCCTGCCAACCCAAAAATGACCCATTTATTCCTACTCTCTGTTTTCTGTCCGTTAACCAATCCTCAATCCATGCTAAAATATTACCCTAATCCCATGAGCCCTAATTTTGTTTAATAATCTCTTGTGTGGCACATTATCGAATGCCTTCTGAAAATTCAAATATACCACATCCACTGGTTCCCTTTATCTATTCTATTTGTTACAACCTCAAAAAACTCTTAAGTGCTCTGTTACCATTTCCTTAATAATAGATTCTAGCATTTTCACTCCTGCTGATGTCAAGCTAATTGGTCTGTAGCTCCCCGTTTTTTGTCTCCCTCCTTTCTTAAATAGTAGGGTTACATTAGCTACCTTCCAATCTGCGGGAACCATTCTATAATCTATGCAATTATGGAAGATGACAACCAATGCATCTACTATCTCTATAGCCATCTCTTTCAAAACCCTAGCATGTAGACCATCAGGTAGACCAAGATGGGTAGGAAAACAAATTGTGAAAAGGATACAAAAAAATCTGCAAAGGGATATAGGCTAAGTGAGTGGGTAAACATTTGGCAGATGGAATATACTGTGGGAAAATGTGAGGTTATCCATTTTGGAAAAAAAAATAGAAAAACAAATTATAATTTAAATGGAGAAAAATTGCAAAGTGCTGCAGTACAAGAGATTGGTGTGCAAAGTCAAAGCACATGGTGTTGGGAGTAATGTGCTGATGTGGATAGAGAACTGGTTGGCAGACAGGAAGCAGAGAGTCGGGATAAATGGGTCCTTTTCAGAATGACAGGCAGTGACTAGTGGAGTGCCGCAGGGCTCAGTGCTGGGACCCCAGCTCTTTACAATATACATTAACGATTTGGATGAAGGAATTGAGTGTAATATCTACAAGTTTGCAGATGACACTAAACTGAGTGGCGGTGTGAGCTGTGAGGGGAACGCTAAGAGGCTGCAAGGTGACTTGGACAGGTTAGGTGAGTGGGCAAATGTATGGCAGATGCAGTATAATGTGGATAAATGTGAGTATAAAACACGAAGGCAGAATATTATCTGAATGGCGGCAGAATAGGAAAAGGGGAGGTGCAACGAGACCTGAGTGTCATGGTTCATCAGTCATTGAAAGTTGGCATTCAGGTACAGCAGGCGGTGAAGAAGGCAAATGGTATGTTGGCCTTCATAGCTAGAGGATTTGAGTATAGGAGTAGGGAGGTCTTACTGCAGTTATACAGGGCCTTAGTGAGGCCTCACCTGGAATATTGTGTTCAGTTTTGGTCTCCTAATCTGAGGAAGGTCGTTCTTGCTATTGAGGGAGTGCAGCGAAGGTTCACCAGATTAATTCCAGGGATGGCTGGACTTCATATTAGGAGAGACTGGATCAACTGGGCCTTTATTCACTGGAGTTTAGAAGGATGAGAGGGGATTTCATAGAAACGTATAAGATTCTGACAGGACTGGACAGGTTAGATGCGGGAAGAATGTTCCCGATGTTGGGGAAGTCCAGAACCAGGGGACATAGTCTTAGGATAAGGGGTAGGCCATTTAGGACTGAGATGAGGAGAAACTTCTTCACTCAGAGAATTGTTAACCTGTGGAATTCCCTGCCGCAGAGAGTTGTTGATGCCAATTAATTGAATATATCCAAGAGGGAGTTAGATATGGCCCTTACGGCTAGGGGGATCAAAGGGTATGGAGAGAAAACAGGAAAGGGTACTGAGGGACTGATCAGCCATGATCTTATTGAATGGTGATGCAGGCTTGAAGGACTGAATGGCCTACTCCTGCACCTATTTTCTATGATTCATAGAAACATAGAAACATAGAAAATAGGTGCAGGAGAAGGCCATTCGGCCCTTCTAGCCTGCACCGCCACTCAATGAGTTCATGTCTGAACATTCAACTTCAGAACCCCATTCCTGCTTTCTCGCCATACCCCTTGATCCCCCTAGTAGTAAGGACCTCATCTAACTCCTTTTTGAATATATTTCGTGAATTGGCCTCAACAACTTTCTGTGGTAGAGAATTCCACAGGTTCACCACTCTCTGGGTGAAGAAGTTCCTCCGCATCTCGGTCCTAAATGGCTTACCCCTTGTTTCTATATAAGTACAGGGGGACTTGGGGTTCCTTGTGCATGAAACTCAAAAAGTTAGTATGCAGATACATCAAGTAATTAGGAAGGCAAATGAAATGTTGGCCTTTATTGCAAGGGGAATGGACTATAAAAGCAGAGAAATCCTGCTACAACTGTACAGAGTGTTGGTGAGGCCACACCTGGAGCAATGTGTACAATTTTGGTCTCCGTATTTAAGGAAGGATATATTTGCATTGGAGACTGTTCAGAGAAGATTCACTAGGTTGATTCCGGAGATGAGTGGGTTGACTTATGAAGATAGGTTGAGTAGGTTGGGCCTATACTCATTGGAGTTCAGAAGAATAGGGTCAAGTTTCGGCCTGAGTTGCTCCTATTTTTTTGGAGCAACTGGTTTAGAATGGAGTATCTTCGAAATTGCAATTCTCGGCATTTAGTTTGCTCCAGTTCGAGTCAGTTAGAACAGTTTCATTTTGGAACAGAATTTTATTTTCCAAAGGGGGCGTGTCCAGCCACTTGCGCCTGTTTTGAAAGTTTAGGCAGTGAAAACTTACTCCAAACTAACTTAGAATGGAGTAAGTGTAGATTTTTGTATGCTCAGAAAAACCTTGCCTACACTTAGAAAATCAGGCATAGGTTACAAATCAGGCGTAGGGAATGGAGGGGGGGTGCGTGAAGGGAAGTTTACAAACATGAAACACATCACTTTTACAAATAAAGAGCCATCATCAATAATAAATGATAAATAAATCAATCAACCAATCAATAAATCAATCAAAAAACATTTTAAAATAAAAAATAAATATAAAATTACGTTTCTACTCAACGACTGCAGCACCGGGAGCCCTCCAACAGCGTGCTGGGACCCCCGCCCAGGGTGTCTCTCTCTGTCTGTCAGTGTCTCTCTCTGTCTGTCTGTCAGTGTGTGTCTCTCTCTCTGTCTGTCAGAGTCAATGTGTTTCTGACAGCGAGGGGGGGAGGGGAGGGAGAGGAGGGGGAGGGGGGGAGGAGAGGGAGATGGGGGGAGAGGTAAGGGTGGGGAGAGGAGAGGGAGGGGGGAGAGGAGAGGGCGGGGGGAGAGGAGATGGGGGGGAGGAGAGGGAGAGGGAGGGGGGGAGAGGGAGGGTTGGGGAAGAGGGAGGGAGGGAGGAGAAGAGGGAGGATGGGAGGGAGGGAGGAAGGGAGGGGGAGGAGAGGGACAGAGGGAGGGGAGGAGGAGAGTGAGGGAGGGAGGAGAGGGAGTGAGGGGGAGGAGAGGGAGGGAGGGGGGAGAGGAGAAGGGGGGAGAGAGGAGAGGGAGGGAGGGGGAGAGAGGAGAGGGAGGGAGGGGGAGAGGAGAGGGAGAGGAGAGGGAGGGAGGGGGAAGAGGAGAGGGAGGGAGGGAGGGGGGGAGAGGAGAGGGAGGGAGGGGGAGAGGAGAGGGGGGTAGGGAGAGGAGAGGGGCGGGAGGGAAAGGAGAGGGGAGGGAGAGAGAGGAGAGGGAGGGAGGGAGAGGGGGAGAGGAGAGGCAGGGGGAGGGAGGGAGAGGAAGGGGAGAGAGGGGAGAGGAGAGGGAAGGGGAGAGAGGAGGGGGGGAGGGGTGGAGAGGAGAGGGAGGGAGGGAGGAGAGGAGAGGAAGGGAGGGAGAGGGAAAGGAGAGGGGAGAGAGAGAGGAGGGAGGGAGGGGGAGAGGAGAGAAGGGGAGAGGAAGGGAGGGAGGAGGAGAGGAGAGAGGGGGGAAGAGAAGAGAGGAGGGGGGGAGAGGAGAGGGAGGAGGCTGAACGGGCCCGGCCGACGTGAAGAAGCCGGGCCGAAGACTTTGGGCAGGACCCGCCCCCAGCAAGATGCCGGGCAGGCGGACCTCGCTGAATAAAGAGGGAGCGGACCGGACCTGAAGGAGGGGAGGGGAGGGGTGGCGGGGGAAGGGGATGGCAGCGGAGCGGGAGCTGGGGGGGAGGGGGAGCGGCAGGCAGCGGAGTGGGAGCTCAGTGGGGGTGGGGGGCGGGAGGGGGGCGCGGATGGCAGCGGAGCGGGAGCTGGGGGGGAGGGGCGTGAGAGAGCCAGAGGGAGCGTGAGCTGAACGGGGGTGAGTTGGAGCCAGAGCAGGAGCTGGAGGGAGGTGCAGTCTGATCTTCACCGCCCCAGTGAGCCCATTCAGCCAGGGCTAGGGGCGGCGTGCTTCAGGCCCCTCCCACACAGCCTCGGGCGCCTGGAGCTACTGCACATGCGCACACTCTGTAGCGTGCATGTGCAGGGGTCCCAGCACTGTTTTCAGCGCAGGGACCTGGCCCCGCCCCCCACAGCTTGTGCTGCGCCGCACCGAGGGCTTGGATCGACCTGAGGGAGTGGAGAATACTGAGGTAAGTTTTCGGCGCGGTTTTGAGCGCGGAAATCAGGCGTGTATCGCGGGGCTGCGCCGTTCTAGGCACGGCCCGAAACATGACCCCATTGAGAGGTGATCTTATCAAAACATATAAGATAATGAGGGTGCTCGACAAGGTGGATGCAGAGAGAATATTTCCACTCATAGGGGAAACTAAAACTAGGGGACATAGTCTCTGAATAAGGGGCTGCCCATTTAAAACTGAGATGAGGAGGAATTTCTTCTCTCAGAGGGTTGTAAATCTATGGAATTCTCTGCCCCAGAGAGCTGTGGAGGCTGGGTCATTGAATATATTTATGGCGGAATACAGATTTTTGAGCGACAAAGGAATAAAGGGTTTTGGGGAACGGACAGGGAAATGGAGCTGAGCCCATGATCAGATCAGCCATGATCTTATTAAATGGCGGAACAGGCTCGAGGGGCAGGTGGCCCACTCCTGCTCCTATTTCTTATGTTCTTATATTATGTCCTCGGTCCCAGAAATTTATCGACTTTCATTCCCATTAATTTCTCCAGTACTATTTTTTTACTATTGCTATTTTATTCCAGTTCCTCATTCTTGCTAAACCTTTGGTCTCCATTATTTCCAGGATGTTTTTTGTGTCTTCTTCCATGAGGACCGACACAAAGTATTTGTTTCATTTCTCCGCCATTTCCTTATTCCCCATTATAATTTCTCCTGTCTCAGCCTGTAAGAGACATACATTTACTTTTGCTATTCTTTTCATTTTTACATACCTATAGAAGCTTTTATCATCTGTTTTTATGTCTCTCGCTAGTTTACTCACATATTCTATTTTCCCTTCAATTTCTTGGTCCTCCTTTGCTGAATTCTAAAATTCTCCCAATCCTCAGGCTTACTGGTTTTTTTGACACTTACTAGAATCAGACTCTGGACCATTGTGACCCTCTAGATAAAGCTCACTGCCTATCATTCTGTAGCTCGGTATCATTATACTGAACCACATTATGTGTATATTGTGCTAATGATTTTTAAATGTATGACATTGGGCTCAAAATTGGCCAGGAGTTGCTCCGTTTTTTTTGGAGCAACTTGATTTTTCTGGAGTATCTTAAAAATCCCCATTTTGCACATTCAATTTGTGCCAGTGTAAGTGAGTTAGTTAAGATTTTTTTAGTTTAGTTTTTTTTTCAAAAGAGGGCATTACCAGCCACCTATGCCCGTTTTGGCCATTTAGGCCACTTTGGACAGCTAATGGTTACTCCAAATTAACTTAGGCCAGCGTATGTGGCCACTTGTGGCCGCTTGTGAAAACCCTTGCAGAGAGTTAAGAAATCAGTGCAGGTAGGTACATCGAAGATCATTCGGCCTGAGATAGGGGTGGGAAGCGAAGTGGAGAGGACCTTGCAAAGCACGACACAAAGCACAACTAGTAATAAGCATTCAAGAAGACTTAAAAACATTGAAGAAGAAATAAAAAATAAAACTACATCCTATCTTCATATCAAAACTCGATCCGGGAAGTCAGCGGGCCGGCCGGTGTGGGAGGCCATTCGGCCGGGGATAGGTGCGGGACAACAATGCACTGGGAGGACACTCGGCCAGGGATAGGGACGGGAGCAATTGAAGTGCCATCGGAGAACACGCAGCCTGCATGAAGCAAACTCACCGACCGGACAGGCTGCAACAGGCTGCAACAAGGGCAACAGATGAGCAGCTACTTTAACAGTGGGCCGGCTGGTGCAGGAGCCCACCATCGGCCTGGGATAGGTGCGGGACAACCGGGAGACCACTCGGCCAGGAAACTGTCCGCCGACATCGAAGCACACACAGGCTGGCTGCAGGAATCAACCTCACGGACGACTGCAACTGGCTGGGTGGGGGGCGGGTGGCGGTGGTGGAGGAGGAGAGAAGGAGAAGTCACATGACTGAAGGGGGCAGGGGGAGAGGACAAAAGACTTTTGGGTGTGGTCCATGTAGTGTCCTTAGAAGCTCTAGTAATGACTCCACGAGGCAGTGTTTTGTACTTGGACTGTAGTGACCTTAGTCCTTTATTCGTTAACTCTAGAGTGAGGATCACACATGGTGGCCTGCCTCTTATACTAGGCCAGGCACACCTGTACAGGTAACCTACAAGTCTCCCACTGCTGTGCCCTCTGGTGGCACACCTTGTGATAGTACCAACAGTAGCCATGTAGGATACATGACATCACTCACCCCTGAGTCTTTAGTGCAAATCGTCTCTGCATTGACTGTGCTCTGGGCTTCGCTCTATGTGGGCTCTGTCTGGTTGACCCTTGGCAGGTCACTTCAATCTTGGATGAGTGATGGGTGCAGTAGCGTGCTGGTGGTTGCTGTTTGTGTATGTGTGTGTCTCTGACCACTCCATTCTCCCCCACTCCCCACCGCCCCGCCCACATTGATTATGGCGGGGGCTCCTAGCATTCATGTACAATCACGTTCAGGAAAATGGGTTTTGCATTATTTTTGTGGTTCAGTGGTGCGACAAGTACATTAGATGCCTTATCAATGCAGTGACCAGTGCGTGAAGGCAAGCTAGTTCCGGAGCTGCAGGGTTGTGTCCCTGCAGTCTGCTGGCGGCTCAGTACCCGGTGCTGGCAGTGGGAACCCGGTTGGCTGTGACCTCCCTGTCCTTTCCTTGCGCCCTGGGTCACAGCTGCTCCCTGAGGAGCTGTCGTCCAGTAGTGCACAGGGAACTGCTGACTCGCTGGCCTGAGTGTTTGGTTTGGGATCCTGGCTTGTGCCTATTTCCTTTGGGGGAACTGTGGCAGGTGACTCTACATCTACGGGTATGGCCTTTGTGGTGATGGGGTCTGGGGACTGTGCCTTGGTACAGTCAGCTCCTTCAGGCTCGTGGCAGTTGGTGCCATTGGGTGCCAGCGGGTGGAGCCGATCAGGGGCATGGTATCGATACCGGTGCCGTTGCCCTGCTGAGGTCGCTTGCTCTGCAGCTCATGTGTGTCGGCTACTTGTGGCCACACTCAATGGTACATGACTCTGGTACCCGGGACACAGGCTACAGCATTGGGTAGCTCGCTGGACCTGTGTGCTCCCGATGGGTGTCTGCCCGCTGCATTGGCTGCGTGCAGTTGAAACCCTGCATCGCACAACTTTTCCTTACTTATGCTGGACACACTGTGGGTCCAAATGCGATCGTGCGACTTTTTCTCGCTGGTTGTATGTGCACAGTTCAGATCATCAATTACACATTTTACATATGTGCGCAATTTTTCCTCACGGGTTGCGTATATACAATTCAGATTATCATTTGCACATTTTACATGATCAATTACATTTTTTTCCTCTGACTTACAATTACTGTTACATTGCTTAAGTGTGTGGAACTGTCCCTTTAATTATGGTGGGTTGCAGACCTCCTTTAAGAGAGCCTTGCTTTCTTTACTCCAATGCGCTTCTTCATTTGGTACCACGTGTTGCTCCATCAGCGCTGCACCTCGTGGTCTGGCCACGGCCATCTTTGTCTTCAGCGCATCACTTCGTGGTTTGGGCGCCCTCTTTCCTCCATCCACGATGTCGACTGCGGTGATCCTCTTCTCCCTGGGTTCTGCCTCCGAAGCTGGGAAGTCGCCTCTGGATCCGATTTTCTTCCTCCAGAGTCCTGTCACTGGAGCCCGGTCAGTGTGTTTGGGTCATCTCAGCTGGATCATCTCCACGCAGTCGTGCTGAGTGGTCTGTGTCTGGTGCTGTGCTGGTCTGCTCTCTGGTGCCGGATCCAACCTCAGGTGAGAGCTAGCTTTGCCTCGATCACTGGATGGGTGAAGTCTTCCCATTTCCAATGGATCTTCTCCATTCACCTTCTGCCGAGCAGCGTTGGTCCATCACCTGCAAAGATCCACAGAGGCACCGCGCCATCATGGAGTACCTTTACATTCACGCTACCAACGACTGGGATGATTTCATCGGTGTAGGTGCGCAGCTTTGCCTGAACCGGGACCAACTCGGGTCGTTCAGCCGGATTGTCCCATAGCCTCTCAAAGGCTGCTTGATTTATCACTGACTGACTCGCCCCCGTGTCCACTTCCATGAAGATTGGAACTCCCTCTATCTTGACTTCCATCTTCAGCGGGGAACACTCGGTGGTGCAGGTAAACATGCTATGTACCTCCTCGTGGGACTGGGCTGCCTCTCTGCCTATCGATTCATAATCCACGCTGGATTTATGGCCATCTGCAGACTCTTCATCGACACAATGAGTCATATTTCTCTTACATATTTGCTGGAGGTGTCCCTTTGTGCTGTAGCCTTTGCATACATAGTCTTTAAAACGGCACTGGTGAGCCCTGTGATTCCCTCCGCAACGCCAGCATGTGCTACGTGATTAGCCCCCCTCGGCGGACTCTGAGTTAAGGGACTTGGGGGCCTGTTCTCTCTTCCCTGAGAGGGTTCACACTCTACAGTCCAGCCTCTAAACCTTTAATTGAAAATGTAACTTTAACTTTTAAGTATGGGTGCAATAATATCAATGCACACCTTTTGCGAGCGTTCTGCATCATTGTGCTACATAGGAGACAATTGATTAGAGCTCATCACATCAGGAACATCAGAGCCCGTAGGCTGCTGGGCAGGAGGACTTACCCAGCTCGGCAATTTCGAGTGAGGTATTCTTACCTGCAGCTCAGTCATGCAGAGTGTGTCAGAAGGCTGCATTTTTACAGAGAAGTTGTCAGTGAGATCTGTGAGTTGCTGAGACCAGACGTACAGCCAAGAAGCTGCAGGTGGACTGCTCTGTCTATTGAAGTGAAGGCTACAGCTGCACTTTCCTTCTATGCCTCGGGATCATTTCAAGCTACAACTAGAGATGTGTGTGCCATCTCTCAACATGCAATACATGTCTCCATTCGCCAGGTCACGGCTGCACTGTATGCACAGAGGAATGACTTCATCAAGTTCCCAATGACTGCCCAAGAAATCCATGACGGGGCTGAGGGGTTCTCAAGGATTGCTGGCTTCCCAAAGGTACAGGGCTGCATTGATTGTATCCACATCGCCTTGCGAGCACCTGAGGAGATGCCGAGCTGTTCAGGAATAGAAAAGGCTTCCACTCCATTAATGTGCAGCTCGTGTGTGACAACATGCAGTGCATCATATCAGTCGATGCAAGATACCCTGGCAGCACCCATGATGCGTTAATCCTTTGCGACAGCGTTATATCTGACATGTTTGGGCAGCAGCCAGAAGGGCAAGCTTGCTACTGGGAGACAAATGGCGCCCCTACGCGTAACCCGAACAGAAGCTAACCATCAATACAACATGTCGCACATTATGACACGCAGCATCATAGAGAGGACCATTGGCATCTTGAAACAGTGTTTCCGATGCCTAGACCATTCCGGAGGCTACTTACAATATTCCTCTGAGATTGTCGGTCAGTTCACTGTTGTGTGTTGCATACTGCATAACTTAGCCATCATGAGGTAGCAGCAGCTGATAGTGGAAGAAGCCCCACCTGCGGTGAGAGTGGCTGATGATAATGATTTGGAAGATGCAGGTGACGAGCAGGAGGAGGAGGAGGAGGTGGTGGAGGCGGATGATGACGACGATGAGGAAACCATGCAAGTGCCTGAGGCCGGAACACGACGTCGGAGGAGGGCGGGCCATCGTGCTCCTTTAATAATTGCTCGAGTCTTGCACCAGTAGTTCATCCTTGAACTCTTTACTGATGTCTGAGGGCTCAGCGACAACTGTTCCGCATGGACATGTTTATTTTTTGCAGTTGTTCCTAAATGTTGTGTTGTGTTTTAATGGAACATGATTCAGTTTTAATGTAAAATATATTTTATTCAAAAGTTTGCAATGTACTTAAATTTAGTGTAATAAAATAATTCTTGTATCAAACTTTACTTTAATATGACTCTTTAAGATCACTTAAAAACTTTAAAATCACTTATAAAGTAGTAACTTTACATAAATTACAAAATGTGAGAACATTTACACTCTAAGATCACTTAAACTTTAAGATCACTTATAAAGTTGTAAATTTACATAACTTACAAAAAACTTTCAATTTGAAAGCAGTTACAACAGTAACATCAACAAGAACAACAAGAGCAGCAAAGAAAGGTTGCACCCATCTCTCATCCCCCATCTCGGTGAATGTGCACTTCTTCATCGGGAGTAGGGTGGGGGGGGGGGCGGTCAGGTGTTAATGTGGAGGGCCCGGCTTGGGTCTCTCCAGAGGCTGCTGCGGGGATTGCTTTGGGAGTGGCAGTTGATTCTATCAATGGTGCATGGCCTGGGTTTGATCCCTTATTGCAGCAGCTAACTCACACATGCCCTCCCTGATGGCCTGTGCTGTCCTTTCCACTACCTCTGACATTCCCTCCCTTATGGACATTATTCCCTCCCTTATGGACATTATTCCCTCACTGATGTTCCCGGAAATCATTCCCATTTCCCGTGCAATTATTGTTACTTCTCCTGACAGTCCCGTTATCTCATCACTCACCCCACTGATGGTGTGCTCGAGTGATCAGGTATGGTCAATGCTCTCCGCACTCAATGCCATGATCTAAACCACATCTGTTGCATCCTGCATCTCAGGAGAGCATGGTCAGATAGGGGATGGGTGACCAACAGGAAGAGCAGTGGAAGGAGGTAGTGCAGGGGTCCCCTGCGATCATCCCCCTGCAAAACAGATACACCGCTTTGGGTGCTGTTGATGGGGATGACTCATCAGGGGAGAGTAGCAGCCAAGTTCATGGCATCGTGGGTGGCTCTGCTGCACAGGAGGGGAGGAAAAAGAGTGGGAGAGCTTTGGGCTAGGGGATTCTATTGTAAGGGGAACAGATAAACGTTTCTGCAGCCGCAATCGAGACTCCAGGATGGTATGTTGCCTCCCTGGTACAAGCGTCAAGGATGTCTTGGAGCAGGTGCAGGACATTTTGAAAGAGGAAGGTGAACAGACAGTTGTCGTGGTGCATATAGGTACCAACGATATAGGTAAAAAATGGGATGAGGTCCTACAAGCTGAATTTAGAGAGCTAGGAATTAAATTAAAAAATAGAACCTCAAAGGTAGTAATCTCAGGATTGCTACCAGTACCACATGCTAGTCAGAGTAGGAATCGCAGGGTAGCTCAGATGAATATGTGCCTTGAGGAGTGGTGCAGAGGGGAGGGTTTCAAATTCCTTGGATATTGGAACCGGTTCTGGGGGAGGTGGGACCAGTACAAACCAGATGGTCTGCACCTGGGCAGGACCGGAACCAATGTCCTAGGGGGAGTGTTTGCTAGTGCTGTTGGGGAGAGGTTAAACGAATATGGCAGGGGGATGGGAACCTATGCAGGGAGACAGAGGGAAGTAAAATAGGGGCAGAAGCAAAAGATAGAAAGAAGAAAAGTAAAAATGGAGGGCAGAGAAATCCAAGGCAAAAATCAAAAAGGGCCACATTGCAGCAAAATTCTAAAAGGGCAAAGTGTGTTAAAAAGACAAGCCTGAAGGCTCTGTGCCTCAATGCGAGGAGTATTTGTAATAAGGTGGATGAATTAACTGCACAGGCAGTAATTAATGAATATGATATAATTGGCATCACGGAGACATGGCTCCAGGGTGACCAAGGCTGGGAACTCAACATCCAGAGTTATTCAATATTCAGGAAGGATAGACAGAAAGGAAAAGGAGGTGGGGTAGCGTTGCTGGTTAAAGAGGAAATTAACGCAATAGTAAGGAAGGACATTAGCTTGAATGTTGTGGAATCTGTATGGGTGGAGCTGCGGAATACCAAAGGTAAGAAAACACTAGTGGTGTTGTGTACAGACCACCAAACAGTAGTAGTGAGGTTGGGGACAGCATCAAACAAGAAATTAGGGATGCGTGCAATAAAGGTACAGCAGTTATCAAGGGCGACTTTAATCTACATATAGATTGGGTTAACCAAACTGGTAGCAATACGATGGAGGAGGATTTCCTGGAGTGTATTAGGGATGGTTTTCTGGACCAATATGTCAAGGAACCAACTAGAGGGCTGGCCATCCTAGACTGGGTGATGTGTAATGAGAAAGGACTAATTAGCAATCTTGTTGTGCAAGGCCCCTTGGGGAAGAGTGACCATAATATGGTAGAATTCCTTATTAAGATGGAGAGTGACACAGTTAATTCAGAGACTAGGGTCCTGAACTTAAGGAAAGGTAACTTAGATGTTATGAGACATGAATTGGCTAGAATAGACTGGCAAATGATACTTAGAGGGTTGATAGTGGATAAGCAATGGCAAACTTTTAAAGATCACATGGATGAACTTCAACAATTGTACATTCCTGACTAGAGTAAAAAATAAAATGGGGAAGGTGGCTCAACCGTGGCTAACAAGGGAAATTAAGGACAGTGTTAAATCCAAGGAAGAGGCATATAAATTGGCGAGAAAAAATAGCAAACCTGAGGACTGGGAGAAATTTAGAATTCAGCAGAGGAGGACAAAGGGTTTAATTAGGAGGGGGGAAATAGAGTACGAGAGGAAGCTTGCTGGGAACATAAAAACTGACTGCAAAAGCTTCTATAGATATGTGAAGAGAAAAAGATTAGTGAAGACAAACATAGGTCACTTGCAGTCAGATTCAGGTGAATTTATAACAGGGAACAAAGAAATGGCAGACCAATTGAATAAATACTTTGGTTCTGTCTTCACGAAGGAAGACACAAATAACTTTCCAGAAGTACTAAGGGACCGAGGGTCTAGTGACAAGGAGGAACTGAAGGATATCCTTATTAGGCAGGAAATTGTGTTTGGGAAATTGATGGGATTGAAAGCCGATAAATTCCCGGGGCCTGATAGTCTGCATTCCAGAGTACTTAAGGAAGTGGCCCTAGAAATAGTGGATGCATTGGTGATCATTTTCTATCGACTCTGGAACAATTCCTATGGACTGGAGGGTAGCTAATGTAACACCACTTTTTAAAAAAGGAGGGAGAGAGAAAACGGGTAATTATAGACCAGTTAGCCTGACATCAGTAGTGGGGAAAATGTTGGAATCAATTATTAAAGATGAAATAGCAGCGCGTTTGGAAAGCAGTGACAGGATCAGTCCAAGTCAGCATGGATTTATGAAAGGGAAATCATGCTTGACAAATCTTCTGGAATTTTTTGAGGATGTAACTAGTAGAGTGAACAAGGGAGAACCAGTGGATGTGGTGTATTTGGACTTTCAAAAGGCTTTTGACAAGGTCCCACACAAGAGATTGGTGTGCAAAATTTAAGCACATGATATTGGGGGTAATGTACTGATGTGGACAGAGAACTGGTTGGCAGACAGGAAGCAGAGAGTTGGGATAAACGGGTCCTTTTCAGAAAGGCAGGCAGTGACTAGTGGAGTGCCGCAGGGCTCAGTGCTGGGACTCCAGCTCTTTACAATATACATTAATGATTTAGATAAAGGAATTGAGTGTAATATCTCCAAGTTTGCAGATGACAATAAACTGGGTGGTGGTGTGAACAGTGAGGAGGACGCTAAAAGGCTGCAGGGAGACTTGGACAGGTTAGGTGAGTGGACAAATGCATGGCAGATGCAGTATAATGTGGATAAATGTGAGGTTATCCATTTTGGTGGCAAAAACACGAAGGCAGAATATTATCTGAATGGCGGCAGATTAGGAAAAGGGGTGGTGCAACGAGATCTGGGTGTCATGGTACATCAGTCATTGAAAGTTGGCATGCAGGTACAGCAGGTGGTGAAGAAGGCAAATGGTATGTTGGCCTTCATAGCTAGGGGTTTTGAGTATAGGAGCAGGGAGGTTTTACTGCAGTTGTACAGGGCCTTGGTGAGGGCTCACCTGGAATATTTTGTTCAGTTTTGGTCTCCTAATCTGAGGAAAGACGTTCTTGCTATTGAGGGAGTGTAGCGAAGGTTCACCAGACTGATTCCCGGGATGGCTGGACTGACATATGAGGAGAGACTGGATCAACTGGGCCTTTATTCACTGGAGTTTAGAAGGATGAGAGGGGATCTGATAGAAACATATAACATTCTGACAGGACTGGACAAGTTAGATGCAGGAAGAATGTTCCCGATGTTGGGGAAGTCCAGAACCAGGGGACACAGTCTAAGGATAAGGGGTAAGCCATTTTGGACTGAGATGAGGAAAAACTTCTTCACTCAGAAAGTTGTTAACCTGTGAAATTCCCGACTGCAGAGAGTTGTTGATGCCAGTTCGTTGGATATATTCAAGAGGGAATTAGATGTGGCCCTTACAGCTAAAGGGATCAAGAGGTATGGAGAGAAAGCAGGAAAGGGGTACAGAGGTGAATGATCAGCCATCTTATTGAATGGTGGTGCTGGCTCGAAGGGCCGAAAGGCCTACTCCTGCACCTATTTTCTATGTTTCTATGTTTCTATGATTTCTCCTTACCTTCACCCTGGGTCTGCCTCGTGGCACCCCCCAGTGGGAAGTGCATGCTGGGACGGTGGGGCCCTGGGTGTTCCATGTTGCATCCCACCAGCACTGGGACCTGCAACCTCGGACGGTGGGGCCCTGGGTGTTCCCTGCTGCATCCCACCAGCGCTGGGACCCACAACCTCGGACGGTAGGGCCCTGGGTGTTCCCTGCTGCATCCAACCAGCACTGGGACCCGCAACCTCGGACGGTGGGGCCCTGGGTGTTCCCTGCTGCATCCCACCAGCGCTGGGACCCGCAACCTCGGACGGTAGGGCTCTGGGTGTTCCCTGCTGCATCCAACCAGCACTGGGACCCACAACCTCATCATCTGTGAAGCCATGGAATGTCACATCAGAACTTAAAACACTAATCATGGACGGGCTGAAACCAAGGAATGTCACACCAGAACTCATGGAAGAGTTTGGCAACGTGAAGTCCATTAACGTGGCCCCATCCATATCCATTACAACATTGTCCCCTTCATCCATCTTCATCCCTCCACCCCCCGCTCCCCCCCCACCCCACATCTTGGTCTGCAGGGTTAGGCTCGTACGCATCTGAATCTTCTTCTGGATCTTAAGGATTGGCCGCAAGTTCTGAAAAATACAACAGAACAGTCAAATGGTTAGCAGCACAGGATGGGGCAAGTTGGGTGGCATGAGTAGGCTCACACGTAGCAGGCCAGGCAGCAGTTTGATTTGAAGGGCCACAATAATTTTTCAGGACTTACCCTCTCCCTCGCGTGTGGGCCCAGCTTGTGCAGTATTGATTGTTTTTCTCCAGGTAGGACCCATCAAAGCAGCGACCCTTTCTTCCAAGGGTGTCAGTGGGTGCAGATTTGGCGGGCCCCCTCCTGTTCAATTTCTTTCCCTTTTGCTGTGGGACAATTTCTTCTGCAACTTTTTAGAGAGGGTGTCTTTCTGCTCGGTGGGACCTATACAGCTGGTCACATTTATAATTACAATTGCATTGAATAAATGAAAATATTACTTACACTAACTACTTGACCAAGGTCCTGCCATTTCTTTTAAGACTGGCTTCCAGTGTTCACCACTGCGCAGTAATCTTCTGCAACTTGGTTCCAGCGTTTCTTCATTTCTTTGAGTGGCACTTTTGTGCGACCTCTGTTGCTGGTATCCAGCTCCTGCCAGCTGTTCTCAATGACATTAACTAGTATCTCCATTTCGTCATGCAAGAAATTCTTCGTTCTTGGTGCCGTTGTTGCATTGCTGTATTGAATTGACACTCACAGTGATTTTTCCAAACACACAGCAATGATTTTCAGATATACAGCACTCCTTCTGGAACTTTTGCAGGCATGCATGAGGCACTATTAACACAGAGCACTCACTACTTCTTGATTCTAGCAGCTGATTTATTCCACAGCACTCCTTCTGGCACCAAAAATCAAGCAGCTTCATTTCCCTTTAAAAATGGCTGATTGCCAAAATTCTGCGCTGCTGCGCATGCGCGAACATCACGACCCGACTCCAATGCGCCTGCGCAGACATCCCGACACTGTTTTCAGCACAGGACGCTGGCTCCACTCCCCATTCCACTGGCCACCCTGTGCGACTTCCGAGGAGAGGGTCCAAAGTGGGAAGCGATTTTTTCGGAGCAGTTTTCCATGCAGAAAGTCGGCCCATCTCCTGTGAATGCGCAGAAAAAAACGGGTGGATCAATTTTGAGCCCATTGTCTTGTGACTATCAACAGTTAAACAAAAATCAAACTCAATAAACAAAAAAACATATGGATATTAAAATTAAGGTAATGAAACCGGATTGAATCTTTATGAGGGAGAAATTCGTTGTGCCTCATTTGGGGCGGTAACCCAGGAGGAGCGGTAATTTTAGCACCTTGGAAAAGTTTGCGCCCTCCAACCAGAAATTCGGTAGAGTTGGGTGAGGAGCTGAAGTTGGTGCAAAATCAGCCGTTACACACTTGACTTGGGTAGGGGAGCGCTCACGAAAGTTATGTCGCAAAATTTTGCGGAGCCATTGCGCATGCGCCAAACTCCAATTCAGATCCCAGGAAAATCCGAGTCTCAAAGGCATGGCATATTAATGCACCCATTAAAGTTTTCAAAATCACTTCTTTCTAATCTATACTGTTATGTCTGTCTGCCGGCTACAAACTCAGAGACTCACGCTCTGTGTAAACGTTGCACTGACTGACCTCCGAGGGAAGTGCTTCCTCATTCCTTTAAGTGGCCACCATTTAATGCCTGTGGAAGGCTGTACCGACTGTTTTTTCTGACATGATTTTTGGCGGTTGCTAAATGAGGCGGATCCCACTGATTTTACCAAATTGGATGCAAGCTTGGGCGTTGCAACCAGAATACGTCATGATTGAAGTGATCATCAGCAGCAGGCATTACTGGTTTGCTGATGAGCCTCTAATCAATTTTCGGTCAGGGTGCTAAATGCTGTGCTCCCGGTCGGTAATCTCTTACGCTCCCATTAACGCCCCCTCAGGCCGCTAACTGAGGCATTTGACAACCGAAAATCCAGCTCTATGAATTTTTTACAGAGTACCGATGATGAAAATCGCTGCAGAGGATTGTCCCATGAAAAGATGTCCATCAGCTTAGTGACTCTATGGCTAGGCAGGTGAAAAATCAGCCACTGTTTCCACTCCTGATTGCTATCCAGTGACCTCTGCTGGAGAATGTATGTGTATGGTCATCAGGTGAGAATAAGATTGAGCTCCGCTGTGATGCCATCGACAGTTGAATATCCTGCCAGCACTCACTACCTGGGCTCACACTTCATGTATGCCTACTTGGGCAAGAGTCAGTGATTTCAGGAGAGAAGGGAACAAAAAGGGGAAAATTGGGAACAAAAAAGGATAGCCTTCCCATTCAACCAGAACTACACCCATGGAAAAAACATTTAATGGTTTGGAAATTGAATGAAGGTTTTCTCGACACCAGTCATCATTTCAGTGGAACACCTAGAGAAACCATGTAAACGGCTAAAACCGGTTATTTATATAATTTCTCTGGCGAGTCCACCGAACAAGAAAACCTGTGGAAATTCATGGCCAGTATAACATCAGGGACAATATGTTCCATGTAATCTTTCATTCAATCAATGTAAGTTGTAGTCAATGGGTCTTCTGTATTGGTCAGAGGGAGCACATGCTTTATTCCCTCAACTGGCTGAGAAATAGCCCAGGAAAAGAGAACCAGCAGCTTTCATCCTCTCCAGACCATGTGCATAGTTTATTAGTTTCAATGCTGCAGTAAAGTTGTAATCTCTCAATTATTTCTGAGAAACATTCTGACTTTAAAGATCTCCATCTTACAGTAGAACATTATTAATTTCTTGCATACTAACTGTCATTTTGAATTGCATTTCTTGTATACACATACTCTTCAGTGTAAACAAACATCTTGTTCTGAAAGGGTTAAAGTGCTTTGGACACATAGGCATCATTGAAAAGATCACTGATCCATTGGTAAGATTCACTTATCAGATCAAATCATTAACATGATGTTTGAATATTAATTTATTCAAATTGCTTTATTTATACCAAGGTGCTGACAGAATACCATCTGTTTAATACAACAGGACCAGAGATTACTTACGGCATGGCAATATTCCACAGCCACAGTTCAACTCTTGCCTTAAGTGTCAGCTTGATGTTGGTAACACTCTTACCTCTGAATCAGAAGGTAATGGTTCAATCCCCACTCAGGGGTACATAATCTAGCTGGCATTCAGTGCAATTCTGAGGAAGTTCTGCATTGTCCAAGGTGCTGCCATATCTCACAAGGGATAGTGTGTTCCACGTGATCGTTCACTCAACCAATGTAAGTTGCAATAAACATCAGCCTGTCATGACTGGGAGGGCGGCTGTTGCATTTGTGAAAAAAAGTCCATACCTGCCTGTCAGTGGGAGCATATGCTTTGTTTCCTCAATGGGCTGATAAATAGTCCAAGTGAAGATTTTGTCCTTTGGATGAGCTGCCTATTCAGGTGGATGTTAAAGATCCCAAGATTTTATCTGAAGAATAGTGGGAAGTTTTTCTGGCGACCTGGCCTACATTCCTTCCTCAACCAACACCCATACAAAAAAAAACAGATTTACTACCCATTCTATCTCATTGCTGTTTGTGGGAGTTGTCACATGGGTGAATCACCAGCTCCATCCTCAGGCCTCTAACATAGAAACATAGAAATCTACAGTGCAGAAGGAGGCCATTTCGGCCCATCGTGTCCACGCCAGCCGACAAAGAGCCACACGGCCCTCGATCAGCAGCCCTGAAGGTTACATTTAAGCATATGAACAATGAACAATGAAAGGTAAAGAGCATCCGGCCCAACCAATCCGTCCCTCACAACTGCAACATCCCTTACACTAAAACATTCTACACTCTACCCCAACCAGAACATAATGGGGGTCCTATTACATCAATAGGACTCTGACGCCATTTTAACCAGGAAGTCAGCGGGGAGCCTGCAGAGACCGCCCCGAACTTGGTCAGACCACTGAAGGAGCCCTGCAAGGTCTGTTTAGAACTTGACTTTGTGGGGCCATGAGAAGCAGGACTGCCGATTTTGACACCCCAAATTTCTGAATCTAAATCTATTATGCATATAGTGAACAGCAATGATCCCAGCACGAAACCCTGGGAAACACCACTTCCCACTTTTGTCAATCCAAGACACTTCCCTTAACTTCAACCCTCAGTTTTCCACTTTGTAGCCACGTTTCAATCCATTCTGCTACCTGCCCCTGCCTTCACATGGCCTGACCTTTGTTGTGGGACTTTATCGAAGGCCTTCTGAGAGTCCTTGTATAAAACGTCTTCTGCAATGCCATTGTCTACTCTGTCTTTTATCTCTTCAAATAATTCAATAAGGTTGGTTAAACATCACCTTCCTTTTCGAAATTGATGCTGACTTTATTTTATTATATTCTCCATCTCTAGATTCTAAATGATCAGCTGTGACCTAACGCTTGACTTCACCTGCTTGAGGCAGGCTGCAATGCTGACCTATAGGCATGGCGACATGGAGTGGCAAAACGCTCAATCCGCATCACAGCCACTTCATGCAGAACCCCCTCTGCTTCAACAGCCATCAAACAACGGAGCAGCTGTTAGGCTGCTCCGTCACTTGTTTGGAAAGTTGGGCCTGTACCGTGGGTTCCTTTGCTTTCAATTTTGCCGCACCATTTCTCAGCCATCTTCCTGTTCAACCGTGGCAAACGACTAATAGGTCAAAATGTCTTCAGAGCCTTTCCAAAGTGTTTCAGAATTTATGGGTGGATTTGGGTCTGGTAGAAAGTTTAAATGTAAAAAAATCTCAAAGCCGAACCCAAGCCATCTCGAACACGTCCACTTTCAGTTTTAATAGAAGTGGAACCGGAGGGGCGACCAACTTTCTCCGAGGAGGCGGGTTGCTCATTTAAGTATTTTAATAAGGCTGCGTACCTATGATTTTATCTCTCTTCCAGCATTAACCTTGGTCGACCTGGTTTTAGGGGCTTCAGGAAACCCGGTAGCTAAAGGGAGGTGAGAACTGCTGCATAGAACAGGTAAATGCTTTTCCAGCGTTGCTTGTGAGCCAGGAAGCTGGATTACTTTCCCACGGCCCACCATGCAAACCTGTAAACACCCCCAGCGATCGGACCCAACCTCACGATCACCAACCCCCCGTGATCACCGACTCCCCCACAATCACCGACACACCCCTGCGATCATCGACACCCCGCAATCATCAATACCTCCCGCGATCACCGACCCCTCCGTGATCACTGACCCTCCCCGTGATCACCGACTGCCCCGCGATCACCAATACCCCCCACGATTACCGACTCTCCCACTGTTATATATGCAACCCTATGTAACCAGCATTCTACCGCCACCAGAGGGCGTATCTGTTGAAGTCCCAAGGGATCCCAGCATCCCTTGGGAGCATTGTATATAAGCAGGCCTCCCATGCTGCACCAGTACTCTGGAGTTAGAATAAAGAAACTACGGTCACGCTTACTCACATCTACAGTGCTCAGTCACATTGCTTTATTCAAGACATAATAACTGGCGACGAGATAACGAACCATCATGCGAAAATATAGAGAACTGTTGGTACCCTGGAGAAATTCTCAGAAGGGGATGATTGGAAGGCCTTCGTGGAGCGACTCGACCAATACTTCGTGGCCAACGAGCTGGAAGGGAGTGTGAACGCTGCCAAACGAAGGGCGATCCTCACCGTCTGCGGGGCAACAACCTATGGCCTCATGAAGAATCTTCTTGCTCCGGTGAAACCAACAACCAAATCATATGAAGAACTGTGTATGCTAGTCCGGGAGCACCTAAATCCAAAGGAAAGCATTCTGATGGCAAGGTATCGATTTTACACATGTCAACGGTCTGAAGGCCAGGAAGTGGCGAGCTACGTCGCCGAACTAAGGCGCCTTGCAGGACATTGCGAATTCGATGGATTCCTGGAGCAAATGCTAAGAGACTTTTTTGTGCTTGGCATTGGCCATGAGGTTATCCTTCGCAAACTATTAACTGTTGAAACACCGAACCTGAGCAAAGCCATAATGATAGCCCAGGCATTTATGTCCAACAGCGACAACACCAAACAAATTTTGCAGCATAAAGAGGTTTCGGCAAGTACTGTACACAAAGTAACGTCGTTTTCAGGCAGGAATGCATATGGCAGAACATACACGCCTGCAGCTGCATGACCTCAGATGACTCAGAGTCCGCCATCAAGCGTTAATGTGAGGCAATTGACACTTTGTTGCCGCTGCGGAGGTGATCATCGAACCCATCAATGCCACTTCAAAGACTATGCGTGCAAAGACTGTGGAACAATGGGACACCTCCAGCGAATGTGCGGATGAGCTTCAAACCCTGTAAACCACCACCTTGCAGAGGAAGACCGATCCATGGCGGATCAAACTGATCGAGAGACTCAAACCAAGGAGGCAGAAGTGTACAGGGTACATACCTTCACCACGAAATGCCCACCGATCATGTTAAAAGTTGAACTGAACGGAATTCCAGTATCCATGGAATTGGACACGGGTGCGAGTCAGTCCATCATGAGCAAAAGGCCTTCGACAGGCTGTGGAGCAACAAGGCACACAGCCCCAAGCTGAGCCCTATTCATACCAGGCTGAGAACTTACACTAAAGAGCTGATCCCTGTAATTGGCAGCGCAGCAGTAAAAGTCTCCCATGATGGAGCAGTGCACGAACTCCCACTATGGATTGTACCAGGAGATGGCCCCACACTGTTCGGCAGAAGCTGACTGGAAAAAATCCACTGGAACTGGGACGACATCCGAGCACTTTCGTCCGTCGACGATGTCTCATGTGCCCAGGTTGTAAGCAAGTTTCCGTCGTTGTTTGAGCCGGGCATCGGAAGTTTCTCGGGGGTGAAGGTGCAGATCCACTTGATTCCCGGTACACGACCCATCCACCACAAGGCACGTGCGGTGCCATATATGATGCGAGAGAAAGTGTAGATCAAGCTAGACAGGCTGCAACGAGAGGACATCATCGCGCCGGTGGAGTTCAACAAGTGGGTCAGTCCAATTGTTCCGGTTCTCAAGGGCAATGGCACGGTCAGAATTTGTGGAGACTATAAAGTAACGATTATCCTTTTTTCGCTGCAGGACCAGTACTCGCTACCCAAGGCAGATGACCTATTTGCGACACTGGCAAGAAGAAATACATTCACCAAGTTGGACCTGACCTTGGCCTACATGATTCAGGAGCTGGCAGAATCTTCGAAAGGCCTCACCTGCATCAACACGCACAAAGATCTGTTCATCGATAATAGATGCCCGTTTGAGATTCGATCGGCCGCAGCTATTTTTCAAAGGAACATGGAGAGTCTGCTAAAGTCGGTTCCGCGTACCGTAGTTTTCCAGGACGACATATTGATCATAGGTCGGGACACCATCGAACACTTGCAGAACCTGGAAGAGGTTCTAAGTCGGCTAGATTGTGTGGGACTCAGGTCGAAATGCTCGGTGTGTTTTCCTGGCGCCAGAGGTGAAGTTCTTAGGGAGAAGAATTGCGGCAGACGGCATCAGACCCACTGACACCTAGACGGAGGCCATCAAAAACGTGCCGAGACCACAGAACATGACAGAACTGCGGTTGTTCCTGGGACTCCTCAATTATTTTGGGAATTTCCTACCCGGGTTAAATACCCTGCTAGAACCTCTACATGTGTTGCTACGCAAGGGAGATGACTGGATATGGGGGAAAGCACAAGAGACAGCTTTTGAGAAAGCCCAAAATCTGTTATATGCCAACAAACTGCTTGTGCTGTATGATCCTTGTAAATGTTTAGTGCTAGCTCGCGATGCGTCTTCGTATGGGATCTGGTGTGTGTTACAACAAGCAAATGAATTGGGAATATTGCAACCGGTCGCTTATGCATCCAGGAGCTTGTCCAAGGCCGAAAGGGCCTACAGCATGATTGAAAAAGAAGCTCTGGCAGGCGTTTACAGGGTAAAAAAAATGCATAAGTATCTGTTTGGGCTTAAGTTTGAGTTAGAAACTGACCAAAAGCCGCTCATTTCGCTATTCTCAGAGAGCAAAAGTATCAATACCAACGCCCTCTGTTCACATCCAAAGATGGGCGCTCACGCTGTCTGCATATAACTATGTAATTCGCCACAGGCCAGGCACAGAGAACTGCGCTGACGCCCTCAGTCGGCTACCATTGTCCACCACCGGGATGGAAATGAGACAACCTGCAGACTTGCTCTTGGTGATGGATGCATTTGAAAACGAAAAGTCACCTGTTATGGCCCGCCAGATCAGGACCTCGACCAGCCAGGATCCTTTACTGTCCCTTGTAAAAAATTGTATCCTCCATGGGAGCTGATCCAGCATCCCAACGGAGATGCATGAAGAGATCAAGCCGTGCCAGTGGCGCAAAGACGAAATGTCCATACAGGCAGACTGTCTTTTGTGGGGTAATTGTGAGGTTTTGCCCAAGAAAGGCAGGGAAACATTCATACGTGACCTACACAGTACCCACCCAGGCATAGTAATGATGAAAGCTATAGTCAGATCCCATGTGTGGTGGCCCGGCATTGACTCAGATTTGGAGTCTTGCTTGCACCCAGGGAGGTACCGCTAAGTTTGTGGTCATGGCCCTCCAAACCGTGGTCTAGGATCCACGTTGACTTCGCTGGCCCGTTTCTAGGCAAAATATTCTTGGTTGTTGTGGATGCTTATTCAAAATGGATTGAGTGTATAAAAATGTCTGTAAGCACATCCACTGCCACTATCGAAAGCCTACAAGCCATGTTTGCCACGCACGGCCTGCCTGATGTCCTTGTCACTGACAACCGGCTGTGCTTCACCAGCGCTGAATTCAAGGAATTCATGACCCGCAATGGGATCAAGCATGTCACATCTGCCCCGTTCAAGCCCACATCCAACGGCCAGGCAGAACAGGTAGTTCAAACTATCAAGCAAAGCTTGAAACACATGTCGGAAGGCTTCCTGCAGACCCGCCTGTCCCGAGTCCTGCTCAGCTACCGCACGAGACCCCATTCACTCACTGGGGTTCCCCAGCTGAGCTGTTCATGAAAAGGACGCTCAAAACAAGGCTCTCTCTAGTCCACCCTGATCTCCATGATCACATCGAGGGCAGGCGACATCAACAAAGCATGTACCATGATCACGCAAATTTGTCACACGATATTGAAGTCAATGACCCTGTATTTGTGCTCAACTATGGACACGGTCCCAAATGGCTAGCTGGCACTGTCATAGCCAAAGAAGGGAGTAGCGTGTTTCAGGTCAAACTCGCAAATGGACTAACGTGCAGAAAGCATTTGGACCAAACCAAACCGCCATTCACAGACAGCCACGAGCAACCTGAAGAGGACACCACTAACTTCGACCCTGCGACACATACACAAGTGGCAACCGACGTCACCGTTGACCACGAAGCTGAGCTCAGCATCCCCAGCAGCCCAGCAAGGCCAACCACGCAGCAGCTCGGTGAAGAACCAACCAACTCACCTGCACCTGCATTTGTGCTGAGACGATCGACTAGGGAGCGGAATGCCCCAGATCGTCTCACCCTGTAAATAAGTGTACTATTGACTTTGGGAGGGAGTGATGTTATATATGCAACACCTTGTAACCAGCATTCCACTGCCACCAGAGGGTTTATCTGTCGGAGTCCCAAGGGATCCCAGCATCCCTTGGGAACACAGTATATAAGCAGGCCTCCCATGCTGTACCTAGACTCAGGAGAGAGAATAAAGAGACCAAGGTCACACTTACTCACGTCTACAGTATGCAGTCACATTGCTTTATTCAAGACATAACACCCATGATCACCGACACCTCCCGCGATCACCGACTCCTCCGCGATCACCGAATCCTCCGTGATCACCGACACCCCCCGCGATCACCGACTCCCCGCGATCACCGACTTCCCCGCGACCACTGACACCCCCTGCGATCACCGACCCCCTCGCGATCATCAACACCCCTCGCGATCACCAACATCCCCCTGATCACCGAATCCCCCGCGATCACTGACACCACCGCGATCACCTACACACCCCGTGATCACCGACTCCCTCGCGACCACCGACACCCCCCGCGATCACCAACACACCACGCGATCACCAACTCCCCCACTACCACCGACACCCCCCGCGATCACCAACACCCTTCGCAATCACCAACACCCTTCGCGATCACCGACTGCCCCACGATCACCGACACCTCCAGCGATCACCGACTGCCCCGCGATCACCGAAACCCTCCCGATCACCGACTCCCCAGCGATCACCGACTGCCCCGCGATCACCGACACCCCCCCGATCACCGACTCCCCAGCGATCACCGACTGCCCCGCGATCACCGACACCTCGCGCGATCACCGACTGCCCCACAATCACCGACTCCTCTCACGATCACTGATTGCCCCACGATCACCGACTGCCCCGCGATCACTGATTGCCCCGCAATCACCGACATCCCCGCGATCACCGACAACCCCGCGATCACCGACACACTGCGATCACCGACACACCCTGCGATCACTGACACACCCTGCGATCACCGACTGCCTTGCAATCACCGACATCCCCTCGATCACCGACTGCCCCGCAATCACCAACACCCCCGTGATCAGCGACTGCCCCGTGATCACCGACACCCCCCACCATCACCGACACCCTCCAACAGCACCGACACCCCCCACCATCACCAACACCCCTCACCATCACCCTCCCCACAATCATTGATGCCCTCAGCAATCACCGGTACCCCTGCGATCACTGACTCTCCCCGACCGCCCATTTCTCCTTAAGATTTCTCCCTGCCATCCTCTCTCTCGCTCCGATCTCTCCCTTACCCCACTCCGATTTCTCCTCGAACCTCCTCAATCTCACCCCAACCTTCCCATCTCTGTCCCCGATCTCTTTTGGAACCCCAGCGATCATCCCCCAACCCTCCAAATCACTCTGTACCCATCCATTTCAAACCACCCCCCCTCCACCACCACCTCACAATCTCTACTCCAGAAGAGTGGGAAACCTACCTACTCCTGGGCTGCGGCCTCTTCGGTAATGTTCCCTGCCCAACTGCAAGCCAAGCCTGTCAATCAGGCAGGCTGGGGGTGGGGATCCTATTGAAGAAAATACATGAACGTCATGAAGTTAAAACTCCACAGCATTTGGGGTTTCCTGACCAGAAATCCTCGCCCCCCCAGCTTGGAAATCCCGCCCAACAAATATCGGGTCCCTCTGTTCTGACACTTGCCTTTGCTTATCCACAAACACGAAGGCAGAATATTATCTGAATAGTGGCAGATTAGGAAAAGGGGAGTTACAACGAGACCTGGGTGTCATGGTACATCAATCATTGAAAGTTGGCATGCAGGTACAGCAGGCGGTGAAGAAGGCAAATGGTATGTTGGCCTTCATAGCTGGAGATTTGAGTATAGGAGCAGGGAGATCTTACTGCAGTTGTACAGGGCCTTGGTGAGGCCTCACCTGGAATATTGTGTTCAGTTTTGTTCTCCTAATCTGAGGAAGGATGTTCTTGCTATTGAGGAAGTGCAGTGAAGGTTCACCAGACTGATTCCCGGGATGGCAGGAATGACATATGAGAAGAGACTGGATCGACTGGGTCTGTATTCACTGGAGTTTAGAAGAATGAGAGGGGATCTCATAGAAACATATAAAATTCTGACAGGACTGGACAGGTTAGATGCAGGAAGAATGTTCTCGATGTTGGGGATGTCCAGAACCAGGGATCACAGTCTAAGGATAAGGGGTAAGCCATTTAGGACCGAGATGAGGAGAAACTTCTTCACTCAGAGAGTTGTTAACCTGTGGAATTCTCTACCGCAGAAAGTTGTTGAGGCCAGTTCGATTGATATATTCAAGAGGTAGTTAGATGTGGCCCTTATGGCTAAAGGGACCAAGGGGTATAGAGAGAAAGCAGGAATGGGGTACTGAGGTGAATGATCAGCCATGATCAATATTGAATGGTGATGCAGGCTCGAAGGGCCGAATGGCCTACTCCTACACCTATTTTCTACGTTTCTATGTTTCTATGTAGAGTCAGTGGGAATTGAAGCATCCTGGGCTTTGCAGAGGTCTCCTCATGAGTTACCGTGGCTCATTAATAGTGCACATAGGCTGCCACTTTCTGTGACTCACAGTCGGTAGCAGAGACTGAAATGAGGATCAGGATTGGACTTGCTCTGCAGTGCGACTGTAGGTAAGACAGGGCCAAAGCTAAATTATTGTCTTAACGATGTGAATTTATCAGGGGCAGTTTTTCTCCCCTCCCTTTCCTGAGCACAAGTTGGGAAAATTGGAGCTGGAAGGGACCTGAACTCATCTATGTTATTGTGACATTCCTCTGCCATTGAAACATCCTGTGGAAGAAGCATATGCTCAAAAACAGGATGAATATGTACAGTCGTTGCCAGGAAGGGCTGCAGCAGTGGTAGTGGCCGTCAATTTGAGGATCTTCTGGCTGAGCAGGAGCCTCGTGCCTCATTGACCCTCCTTGTTGGACATGTACAAAAATAACTTACCAGCTTGAAGGTGGGAGAAGATTGCTGGTAGTCCCTTCTGGATTTCATCAACCCGAGAGAGTTGGGCACAACCTCAGAGCCCCAGGTTCAATATGTGCTGTTGCCAGGCGCAATCCATGAGAATGAAGTGGGAGGAGTGTTGACTTCCTTCCTGCCTCATTAATGCAAAGGCTCTGTCTTTATCTTGGGAAAGCCTCGAAAGTCTGTGCGATGCACAGAGGAAATTGAGATGCAGCATAATGGGTTTCCACCTTTCACCTTTGCTTTGTGCTGGGAAATAGACAAGCCCAGGATGCACAGTGGAACCAAATCAGCCCTTTCAGTTTTGAGGGGGCTGAAGGAAAGATACAAATAACAACAACAATAACAACAACTTGTATTTCCATAGCTCCTCTAACGTAGTAAAACGTCCCAAGGCACATCACCGGAGCTTCATAAAACAATATTTGACACCGAGCCACATAAAGAGAAATTAAGGCAGGTCAAAGCGGTAGGTTTTTAAGGAGCGTCTTAAAGGAGGAAAGAAAGGTAGAGAGGTGGGAAGATTTAGCGAGGGAATTCCAGAGCTTAAGGTCCAGACGGCTGAAGGCATGGCGGCCAATGATGGGGCGATTAAAATTAGGGATGCTCACAAGAGCAGCATTAGAGGAGCGCAGATATCTTGGAGGGTTGTGGGTTTGGTGGAGATTACAGAAATAGGGAGGGCTGAGGCCAGGGAGGGATTCGAAAAGGAGGCATTGCTTAAACAAGAGTCAATGTAGGTAGGCGAGCACAGGGGTGATGTAGTTAATATATTAAAAGACTTGGGGCTTTATTTTCGCCACCATTGGGCGCCGTTTTTTTGACGTCCGCTGTTTTTTTTGGAGCAATCTTGATTTTGAAACTTTCCTCAAAGTTTGTACGCCAGCGGCGACTGTCAATGCCAGATTTTTGTATGCCAGATTTTTTGGTGCAGGTCTGGTTGAAAACTGATTTCCACACCGTTTTTGGCCGTTTTTGGCCCTTTAACCGATTTTCGTCAATATCGATTTTTTAAGCGCAAAGCATAGTGGCCTTAAGTACCGATCAGAAAAACCTTACGTGAACTTAAGGAAATCGGCGCTGAGTATATTTCTGAATTTTTGGAGCAAGAGAAGAAGTCAATTTAAAACACAAATTCATGCTGATTTTTGCAGAGGGAACTCAGAAAATAACTCGGAAAGTTAATTTTTCCCACAGAATGTTTTTGAGAATGGGCGAATTGCGATTCGACCCCACCACACCACTGAATCTCTGCTGACGGGGCTCCAGGCACAGGTCGGAGGAGTGCCGGCCGACCGGAGGCAGGATCGCTCCCTCAGCCGGACACGAGCACAGGAGCTCGGCGCTTGGATTCCACCCCTCATACTCAGCTTGTAAAGAAACCCAGGATGGGGGGGGCGGCGTGGGTGGAATCCAAGCACCGAGTTCCTGTGTTTCTGTCCGGCTGATGGAGCGATCCTGCCGGCAGGCATTCCAAACTGTACATCGGAGACGGCACAGCAGCAAACATACGCATTTTGGCAAAAGCTATAATTAAAGTGGCATAAATCACTGTGCTTTGCGTCTCCATAGAGACAGACCTTAGTGTTGCGCATGTGCGCGGACCAGAGTGTGGTCCGTTCTACTAGAGCATCACCCAGCAAAAGCGTGAGTGCTTCAGTAAGTACTGTCTCACAATAACAAGAATAACAAAATTAAGAATAATAATTATGGGTGCAACTATTACTATGCCTCATGTAATAAGGTTGGTTTACATGCATGCCATGCGAAGATGACGGATAATATGACGCCACCATCGCAGAAACCAGATCGCTCGGGCATTAATGGGAAGGAGGCCATACCCTGATCTACAGGGACAGGCGCTCATACCTACACCCAGTGAAGGCAGACAGCATTCGCAGGCTGAGATTTAGAAAGGAGGTCATCACTGAGATCTGCCAACTAGTCAGGGCAGACATACAGCCAAGAAATGGCAGGAGAATTGCCCTACCTGTGGAAGTGAAGGTCACTGCAGCTTCTATGCTTCTGCCTCATTTCAAGCAGCAATTGGGGACATGTGCTGCATCTCGCAGCATGCCGCACATTGCTGCATTCGACAGGTGACTGCTGCACTGTATGCCAAAAGGGACCAGTTCATCAATTTCCCTATGACCACATGGGCAATGCGAGACAGGGCTGTGGGGTTCTCCAGTATTGCTGGCTTGCCAAATGTACAGGGTGCGATCGACTGTACCCACGTCGCCCTGAGAGCACCTTTGGACGACTCCGAGGTTTATCGCAACAGGAAAGGGTTCCATTCCCTAAATGTCCAGCTCGTCTGCAACGATCTACATTGGATCATGGCAGTGGATGCCAAATACCCAGGTAGCATCCATGATGCTTTCATCCGACGTGAGAGCGTTATATCTATGATGCATCAGGAGCTGCCAGAAAGCTGGTTGCTCGGGGACAAAGGGTCTGGGCTCGCTTTTATGTATGTAAACCTGTAAATACCATGTCTAACCACCAGAGGGCTTATCCCCTGGAGTCCCAAGGGATCCCACAATCCCTTGGGGGCACCTGTATATAAGGAGGCCTCACAAGCTGGAGAGGCACTCTGAGATCTGTAATAAAGGACTACGGTCACACCTTACTTTGAGCTTGCAGTATCTAGTCTGACTCTTTATTCAAGACATAACAACTGGTGACGAGATACAAATGATGAACCCCGCCGCAACAATGCAGAGAACCGTGGGCATCCTGGAGAAATTTTCGGAGGGAGATGATTGGGAACCTTCGTAGAGCGACTCGACCAATACTTTGTGGCCAACGAGCTGGAAGGAGAAGTGAACACTGCCAAACGAAGGGCGATCCTCCTCACCGTTTGCGGGGCACCAACGTATGGCCCCATGAAAAACCTGCTCGCTCCAGCGAAACCCACAGACAAGTTTGTACGATGAGTTGTGCACACTGGTCCGTGAGCATCTAAACCCAAAGGAAAGCGTTCTGATGGCGAGGTATCGGTTCTACACAGACAAGAGGTCTAAAGGCCAGGAAGTGGCGAGCTATGTCACCGAGCTAAGGCGCCTTTGAAGGACACTTGGAGCACATGCTCAGTGACTTCTTTGTACTTGGCATTGGCCATGAAGTAATACTTCGCAAACTTTTGAGTGTAGAGACCCCAACCTTGAGTAAAGCCATAGCAATAGCCCAGGCGTTTATCGCCACCAGTGACAATACCAAACAAATTTCTCAGCACATGAGTGCTGCTGCAAGTAATGTGAACAAAGTAACATTGCTTTCGAATCGAAATGTATAGGGCAAGACTTACACGCCTGCAGCTGCACGTCCGCAGATATCTCAGAGTCCACCATCAAGGGTGGTATGTATTGTCCAGGTACATTAAATGTATAAGTACAATGGTGCGCCACAGAGGGCGTTGTGGTGAGGGACCTGGAAGTACCTGCAAGACAGAGTATAAAAGGCTACCCACCACACCTGGGAGGCACTCTGGAGTTACACAATAAAGGACTAAGGTCACAGCAGTTACTACAACACCAGACCGTGTGGAGTCAGTGATTTGGGTGTTACATACACTACATTGGCGACAAGGACACAAACGAACTTCACGCATCACGTAACCATGGCTACTCTGGGCTCGTTAAAGAATTTTACGGTGGAAAATGATTGGGAGGCCTTTACGGAAAGGCTCGAGTACTACTTCACAGCAAACGACCTGATGGGGCACATGGACGCACTGAGAGAGAAGAGGAAGGCGATATTGCTCTCCAGTTGTGGCGATGAGGTTTACTGTCTCGTCAGAGATTTGCTGGCACCCGGGAGCGCCAGGGACAAGTCATATGAGGAGCTGGTCGCACTCATTCGTGACCAACTTAAACCGAAGGAGAGCATCCTCACGGCCCGGCACAAATTCTACCACCACTGCAGAGCCAGGATGTCACCAAATATGCTGCGGACCTCAGGAGACGCGCGGCGCCATGTGATTTTGGCACACACCTTGAAGACGCGTTGCGAGAAGTTTTTGTTATGGGGATTGGCCATGAGGGTCTCCTTCACAAGCTGCTATCCACGGAACCTACAGTCACCTTGCAGCAAGCCATCACCATTAACAGGGTGTTTATGACCTTGACTTGCAGCACCAAGCAGATGATCCACACAGTCTCGAGCCCGGCAGGCACTGTCCACTGGATAGTGCCCACCACGGACAAAACTGCAGAACGCGGCTCTGCCCAGGGCAGAGAGCACGGACCTCGGGGTCTTGGAACTCAGAGTCCGTTGAGTAGCACCATGCTGACGCTGCGGAGGAAGCCATGGGGCTCACCGGTGCAGGTTTGCGGAGTATATGTGCAATACCTGCCACACGAAAGGCCACTTCAGCGTATGTGTAAAAGACACCTGACTCACCGTGTGGCTGAGGAGATGGTAGAGGGTCCATTTTCCAGCGAGGAGCAGGCAGAAGAAGACGAGATGTTGTTTGGACTGTATACGTGTACCGACGATTCGGCCCCAGTGACTATGCAGATCAAGATTAACGGAGTCCCAGTGAGATTGGAAGTAGATACTGGATCGGGTCCGTCGTTGATGAGTCAGGAAACTTTTGAGAAACTGCGGGTTAACCCAGCTGCACAACCCAAGCTGGTCCCGGTCACGGCGAAGCTGCGTACCTACACCAAGGAACTGATACTTGTTCTGGGCAGAGCGGATGTGCAGGTATCTCACGGGGGCGAGACGCACGGTTTACCTTTGTTGGTCATTGCAGGCGATGGGCCGATGCTTCTCGGCAGAAGATGGATGGGAAAAGTCCGTAGGAGCTGGGAAGATTTCATTCCTCCACAGACTGCTGTCCCCCGGGTTCCCAAAGAGCAGCGCCGACCGAGCTGGAGGAGAAAGAAGCAGTTCATCGGCAGTCCAAATTCCACAGGTGACAGCAACCCTGCAGCCTCAACCCTGGGGGAGCAGTTTTTCACGTACGGGCCGATCGCTGAGGTGCGAGCCGGCGACGCGCTGCGGGCGATGAATGGGAGGCCCATCGATGGCCGACAAGTCCGGGGGGGGCCCACGCGGAGAAAGAGTCGGGCGGTGGTCACGGCTATGGTGGAGGCCGGGACAGCAGCGGTGGTGGGGGCGGCTATGGTGACTGCAGGAGCGGCGGCAAGTACTGGAGCAGGAGTGGAGGTCACAGGAGAGGTGGCACCAGCGGCAGGAGCGGAGACTGCAACAGCGGCGAAGGCTACGGAGGCGGCAGGCACGACTCGGGAGAACGCGATTACTCGGGTGGGTGCAGGAGTCAGAGCAAAGGATACGGCAACAATCATGGAGGCCGTCTTCACAGGGGCTATAACGGATCGAATTCAAAGAGCCAGATTCAAGTTCGGATTGTTTTGGTCATTTTCTTTCCTTCTTTCTTCGTCATTTCTTCCATTCCAGAGAGTAAAATGGCAGGCCAGCGAGCTCAAGATGGCGGCAGCAGAGCTCTGCAAAGAACAAAGGCAAGCAGTACAACTAAAATGGCGGTGCCCAAGGGAAGCCTCATGGGAACCACAAGATGGCGTCTTAAAAGGGGAATGCCCCCGGGAGCCTTAAAAGGGCCTTACACCGTTGGCAGTCCCCACAAAAATACTTTTGTAAGGCAAGAGAGAGTCTAAATGTGTAATGTGATTTATATGATGTAGTGATTTAGAATAAGAAGTGATATTTTGGCGCTGAATGGTTACTGTGTTTAAAATGATGGATATGAATGATGTATGATGTATGAAAAGAGTTAATACCACGAGGCACAAGTAAAAGGGCCATGGATCCGTGACTAACATGCCTAAGGGGCCAATGCAATTTTTTATTTTACGTGATTCATGCAAGGGTTCAGCAGCTGCAGATGAGCCGCTAAGGCGACCACTGAGAAGAGAGGCAGTGCACTAGTTGTGATACCCTGTCTCAGCGCAGCCCATTACCTCGGGCAAAAAGGGGCAGTACACTGCCACCGTACCTCACCCAGTAGAGCTGGGATTAAATAACTGTTCAGTGCACCTGCAACCTTTTGACATAACATCTGTACCACATATCATATGTACCATACAAATGTACTGTCCCTGTACACCTATAGTTTGTTGGAGATTATGCTCGTGTACTTCATCACCCATGTAAGGACTGCAAGTACCACATGCTTGCACCGGATCACAAGCATTTTCTCCACATGGGGGGGGAGTGGATGCTCATGGACTCACACTCACAAACCAACCATGATGAACAAGGCCGAGGTTTCCGGCAATGGCTTTTGGAACTGGGGGGGGAGTGAGATGTTATGTATTGTCCAGGTACATTAAATGTATAAGTACAATAGTGCGCCACAGAGGGCGCTGTGGTGGGAGACCTGGAAGTACCTGCAAGACAGAGTATAAAAGGCTGCCCACCACACCTGGGAGGCACTCTGGAGTTACACAATAAAGGACTAAGGTCACAGCAGTTACTACAACACCAGACCGTGTGGAGTCAGTGATTTGGGTGCTACATACACTACAAAGGGTGGTGAATACAAGGCCATTAACACCTTGTTGGTGCTGCGGGGGTGATCATCGTTTCAATTCATGCCGCTTCAAAGGATACGTTTGCAAGGGCTGTGGAACAATGGGACACCTCCAACGTATGTATGTGCAGGCGAGCTGCAAACCCTGCTAATCCTGCAAACCACCATGTTGCAGAGGAGGACAGATCCACGGGGAATCACGATGAACCAGAGCCTCAGACCGAGGAGGCAGAGGTATATGGAGTGCACACATTTACCACAAAGTGTCCCCCAATAATGCTGAAGGTTGAATTAAATGGACTTCCAGTGTCCATGGAGCTGGACATGGTAGCAAGCCAGTCCATAATGAGCAAAAAGATTTTTGATAAATTGTGGTGCAGCAAGGCCTCAAGGTCAGTCCTGACTCCCATTCGTACTAAACTGAGAACGTACATAAAGGAACTTATTCCCATAATTGGCAGTGCTACCGTAAAGGTCTCCTACAATGGAGCGATGCACAATTTACCACTCTGGGTGGTACCGGGCGATGGCCCCACGCTGTTCGGCAGGAGTTGGCTGGGAAAGATACACTGGATCTGGAACGATGTCCGAGCGCTTTCGTCCGTCGACGACACCTCATGTACCCAGATCCTAAACACGTTCCCCTCGCTGTTCGAACCAGGCATCGGGAAGTTCCAAGGAGCAAAAGTGCAGATCCATTTGATTCCAGGGGTGTGACCCATCCATCACAGGCGAGAGCAGTACTGTACATGATGAGAGAAAGGGTGGAGATCGAGCTGGACAGGCTGCAATGAGAGGGCATAATTTCGCCAATCAAATTCAATGAGTGGGCCAATCCAATTGTTCCAGCCCTCAAGGGAGACGGCACCATCAGAATCTGTGGTGATTACAAAGTAACTATCAATCGTTTCTCACTGCAGGATCAATACCCGCTACCGAAGGCAGATGACCTTTTTGTGACGCTGGCGGGATGGAAAACATTCACGAAGCTGGACTTGACCTCGGCCTACATGACGCAGGAGCTGGAGGAATCATCAAAAAGCCTCACCTGCATCAACACGCACAAAGGTTTCTTCATTTACAACAAATGCCCATCTGGGATTCGATCGGCCGCGGCGATATTCCAGAGGAACATGGAAAGCTTGCTGAAGTCGGTCCTGCGCACCGTGGTCTTCCAGGACGACATCTTGGTTACAGGTCGGGACACCGTCGAGCATCTGCATAAGCAACCGGTTGCAATTTCCCAAATTCATTAGCATGTTGCAATACATACCTGACCCCGGCTTAATCGTGTATGCTCAGGTTAAAATGCTCGAAGTGCGTTTTCCTGGCACCTGAAGTGAAGTTCCTGGGGAGAAGAATCCCGGCTGATGGCATCGATTCGAAGACGGAGGCAATCAAGAATGCACCAAGACCACAGAACGTGACGGAGCTGCGGTCGTTTCTAGGATTCTTGAACTATTTTGGTAACTTCTTACCGGGTCTTAGCACATTGTTCGAACCCCTGCACTCTTTACTGCATAAAGGAGATGAATGGGTATGGGGTAAAAGCCAAGAAAATACCTTTGAGAAAGCTAGGAAGCTGTTATGTTCAAACAAATTGCTGTGTTGTACGATCCATATAAGCATTTGGTACTAGCATGTGATGCGTCGTCGTACGGAGTCGGGTGTGTATTGCAACATGCTAATGAATTTGGGAAATTGCAACCGGTTGCTTATGCATCCATAAGTCTGTCTAAGGCCGAGAGGGCCTACAGTATGATCGAAAAAGAAGCGTTAGCGAGTGTTTACAGGGTAAAGAAAATGCATCAATATCTGTTCGGGCTCAAATTTGAATTGGAAACCGACCATAAGCCGCATATATCCCTCTTTTCTGAAAGCAAGGGGATAAATACGAATGCATCGGCCCGCATCCAGAGATTGGCTCGCATCCTCACATTGTCCGCATACAACTATGCCATCTGCCACAGGCCAGGCACAGAAAACTGTGCCAATGCTCTCAGCAGGCTGCCATTGCCCACCACTGGGGTGGAGATGGCACAGCCCTAGATTTAGTTATGGTAATGGAAGCATTCGTGAGTGAGCAATCACCTGTTACCGCCCGACAGATTAGAACCTGGATGAGCCAGGACCCCTTACTGTCCTTAGTAAAAAACTGTGTGCTCTACGGGAGTTGCTCTAGTGTTACGTTAGAGATGCAGGAAGAAATAAAGCCGTACCAACGGCGCAAAGATGAAATGTCTATACAGGCAGACTGCCTCCTATGGGGTAATCAGGTAGTGGTGCCAAAAAGTGCAGTGACACTTTCATTAGTGATCTCCACAGCACCCAACCAGGCATCGTGATGATGAAGGCGATAGCCAGATCCCACGTGTGGTGGCCCGGTATCAATGCAGACTTGGAGTCCTGCGTGCACAAATGTAATACATGTTCACAGTTAAGCAATGCACCCAGGGAGGCGCCACTAAGTTTCTGGTCCTGGCCCTCCAAACCGTGGTCCAGGGTCCATGTCGACTATGCAGGTCCATTCTTGGGAAAAATGTTCTTCGTGGTTGTAGATGCGTACTCCAAATGGATTGAATGTGGGATAATGTCGGCAAGCAAGTCTGCTGCCATCATTGAAAGCCTACGGGCCATGTTTGCCACGCACGGCCTGCCTGATGTCCTTGTAAGTGACAATGGGCCGTGCTTTACCAGTGCCGAATTCAAGGAGTTCATGACCCGCAATGGAATCAAACATGTCACATCTGCCCCGTTTAAACCAGCGTCCAACGGTCAGGCAGAACGAGCAGTTCAAACAATCAAGCAGAGCTTGAAAAGGGTAACTGAGGCTCACTGCAGACTCGCTTATCCCGAGTCCTGCTCAGTTACCGCACAAGACCCCACTCGCTCACTGGGGTCCTTCCTATTGAACTGCTCATGAAAAGGACACTTAAGACAAGGCTCTCGTTAGTCCACCCTGATCTACACAAACAGGTAGAGAGCAGGCGGCTTCAACAGAATACATATCATGATCGCGCAAATGTGTCACGCAAAATTGAGATAAGTGATCCTGTATTTGTGTTGAACTATGGACAAGGTCCCAAGTGACTTCCTGGCACCGTTTTGGCCAAAGAGGGGAGTAGGGTGTTTGTGGTCAAACTCTCAAATGGACTCACCTTGTAGGAAACACTTGGACCAAACCAAACTGAGATTTACGGACTATCCAGAACAACCCACAATAGACTCCACCTTTTTCGACCCTCCAGCACACACACAAATGACAACGACCCAGCGGTTGACCACGAAGCAGAACCCATCACCCGCAGCAGCCCAGCAGGACTCACCACCCGCAGCAAGGCCAGCTGCACAGCAGCCCAGCGAGGGCCCAACAAGCGACTCACCAAAAGCAGCATTTGCACCGAGACGATCAACCAGGGAAAGGAAGGCCTCGATCGACTCACATTGTAAATTGTTACACTATTGACTTTGGTGGGGTGGGGGGAGTGTTGTTATGTATGTAAACCTGTAAATACCATGTCTAACCACCAGAAGGCTTATCCCCTGGAGTCCCAAGGGATCCCACAATCCCTTAGGAGCACCTGTATATAAGGAGGCCTCACAGGCTGGAGAGGCACTCTGAAATCTGTAATAAAGGACTACGGTCACACCTGACTTTGAGCTTGCAGTATCTAGTCTGACTCTTTATTCAAGACACAACACTCGCCACCTGGCTTATGATCCCCTTACGCAATCCCTGCGCTGAGCTAGAGCGTCGGTACAACATGTCGCACATAATAACACGGAGCATCATAGAGCAGACAATTGGCATACTGAAGCAGCGTTTCCAATACCTGGACCACTCTGGAGGCTACCTGCAATATGCCCCCCCCACCACGTCGGTCAGTTCACTGTCATGTGCTGCATGCTGCACAACTTGGCCATCATGAGGGTCCAGGCCCTGGACATTGAAGATCCTCCTGAAGGAAGAAGGGTGGAGGGGAGGGGGCAGGAAGAGGAGGATGAGGAAGCTGACAATGAGAACGAGGAGGAGGAGGAAGAGGAAGAGCAGCAGGAAGAGGACGACGAGAAGCCCATGCCACCACCTCAACCCGCAGGACGACAACGGAGGAGGCAGCCTTGTGCACCTATAGCCACAGCTAGAGACTTGTGTCAGTGGCTAATCCATGATCGCTTTGCTGCCTGAAGGCTAAACGGCCCGACAGTGTTGACTCTTTGCACCTGTTAGTGTGAAGAAATAAAATACATCAAATGTACGTAATGTTATGTTGGTTTATGTTGCTTTAATACAAAAAATAACATGCAGGATTCTGCTTAAATTTAAAAATAATTAGGTTTATTAAATATTTGTACAGTTTTACTTAATTTTAATGTAAAAAAATTGTATCAAACTGTAAACTTTTCAATGAAGAAAACAACAAGTAGCAGCAACAAACAAACAAACTCTAGCTGCAGCCATCTCTCCTTCCCCAGACCTGAGCGCTGTGCACCACTCTTGCCCCTGTTGTTGCCTCTATCCCTACCCGTGCCCGTTGTCTCAGACTTCTGCTTCCTCACCCCGACCCCAAGTTTTTTCTGTCTTCTGTGCGAAGATGCATTTGTTGTTGGTGGGGTTGGACAGGGATAGACCTAGCAAACGGCATTATGGAAGGCCCGCGTGTGGATGAACTCACGGTACACTACCTGAGGTTGGTCTGGGGATTGGAAAGTCAATATCAGCAGTTGATGCTGCCAATTGCTGTTGGACAATGACAGTCTGGGTATGTCCACATATTGCAGCAGCTATCTCCGACATTCCCTCCCTAATCTGTTCCGACACTGCATCAGCTGCCTCCGACATTCCCTCCCTCATCTCTGACATCCCCTCCCTAATCTCTGACATTCCCTCCCTAATGTCCAATGACCCTTCCTTCATCTGTCCCAACAGTGCTTCCATTCCTCCAGAGAGTGTTACTATTTCTTCCACTGACAGTCCTGCTAATTCTACCCTCACCCCACCCATGGTGTCCAGGAGCGATCTCGTTAGCTCAATGCTCTCCCTACTCATTCCCATGATCTGTCCTATGTCCCCTGCATCCTGCATTTCAGGTTGAGCTCTCCATCCCACCCTCCTTGGCCGTCTCCCAGGAATGGCTAGCTGCAACCCACTGGGACCCACAGCCTCAGACTGTGTCCCATGAAATGTCGTGTCGGTTGTATCGCTCAGCAAAGGGCTTGGCATCCTTAGGGGGTTCACCGGCTCCAATTCCAATGTAACCATCTCATTATTGGGGTCTTCCTGCTGCCCTTCATTGTCCAGCTCATCCTCGTCCTGAAATTGATGAAGAATATCTGGACCTACAGCTTCCTGATCTTCTGCTTCAGCTTCTGTCTCTTCCTGATGCGCAACATCTGCAAAACATAACAGAGCAGATGTTTGGTTAGCAGCAGGGGAGGGGGCAGAGGGGGCTGGGTGATATGAATACGTCGGTCACACAGCACAGGGTCTTTTCAAAGACCATGATGCCAACCCAGACTGCAATTTGCAGGGCTTACCCTTCCTCGGTAACCTGGGCCCAGCGTCCACATTGGTGGTTGATCTTCTCTTGCGAGATTTAATCATATTAGCGATCCTCTGTTCCACGGCTGTTAGTTGCAGCCTACTTGGCGCACCTCCTCCAGTTTTTGACCTTTCTCGGTTGGTCTGTGACATCTTCTTCTACAAAGATGAAAATAGAACTTTTTAAGAGAGGGTCCTTCTGCTGTGGTGGCCACACACACACACACACATATTAGTCACATTTACAAATGTAATTGCAGTTCATAAATAAAAATATTACTTACAGTAACTGCTTGGCCAAGATCCTGCCATTTGTTTTTGACCTGAGGCTGCTTCTCGGGGTCATGGCCACTGCATTAAACTCTTCTGCAACTTGGTCCCAAAGTTTTGCTTGTAGAGGGGGTTTCAGTTTCTTTTTTCCCATTCTCCCTTTGTTCTCAAGCACATCCCATCTCCTCTCAATAATGTCTACCAGGGGCTCAATTTCTTCTGCTAGAAATCTCTTGGCCCTTCCCCCTTCCCCTTGTCCTTCTCCTTCCCCTTCCCTTGGATCCACCTTTTGCAGCTAAAATTTAAATGTTCAGATCTAGCTGCGATCCCAATGTGTTCTCACAAGCTGCTGATCCAGACCAGGAAGTTCACCGAGGATGCGTGGACACACCCGGCTTGTGGAAAAAGTGAATTTTTTTTCGCCACATGCTCACAGACTTTTCGGTGCAGACTTGAAGCTCCACCCCCAGCACCAAAAATGAAATTTTACTTTGGCGAAAGTTGTATTTTTTTTTAGTGCCATCGGGCTCAAAAAAATCGGCAAAGAGGAAAATTGAGCCCATTTTACTTCCAGTAACTGTCCTATGTTGTTCTGTCTCAAACACACCTGTGCCATGCTATCTGATGTGTTACTTCCATCATGTCTTGTCTGTCACACTTTTTTCACATTTTTCTGTTGCTTTTCTATTTGTTGCAGTTGTCTCGAGTCCGGCACTACTTGGTCTCCAAGGTAGATGTCGCTGTTGCCTACTTATCCTTGAGACATCTCTGTTTACAGGTTAGGTGGTTCAGTCATTTCAAGCTTTTCAGGCAAGATTAAATGATAAATTTGGAATAGTTTTGCAGCCCTCCCCACTGTGCCCGCTCACAGTGACACTCCCTGGTGCTTTCCCTGTCCGTTCAGCCTCTCACCACCACTGAGATCCATTACCATCTCCATTGGCATTCCCCTAACCCGTCCGTCACCATTGTTGTCCCCTATCTATTCTCAGCTACTCCCCAGCCTCACAGCCTACTCCCTGCCACCTCAAGGTTTGGGCCTTGAGCCTCATGTTCCTTTACCCCTGATTTCACTCCTGTCCACACCCTAATCCCTCATCCCAGTCCAATACATCCTCTTTGTTGGGGGAGCAACACGTTATTTTGTCTTATAATACTCCTGTGAAGTGCGCTGGGATGTTTTACTATTTTAAGGCACTATATAAATATAAGTTGTTGTTGTTGTTGTTGAGCAAGGGAAGGAGACAGGGAAATGGTAGAGTGGGCAGTGGGAGCAAGAGGCTAGTGGGAAGGGAAACGGGAAGTAGTTGGGGAGAAACAGGGCATGGGGCTGGGGAAGAGATATACCGCCTTAATGTTGCCTTTCATTGCCGGCCTCTGCTCTGGTCAGATCTCTGCACCTACCTGTGACCTGAAACCCTGCGACCCTGGTCTGATTCCAGCAGCCCCCCACACTGCCACTGCCACCTCTATCCTAATAATTTCCCTGCGGCCCTGCTATCTAAGTGACAGCAAAAAAAAATCATAGCGGCCGCGGCAGTGCACTCTCCCCTTGAAGGGCCGCTGCACTGCCATGGCTCACACACAAAAAGCAAGGTGCACCGACAGGAAAGGTTGTTGGGGGCACCGCGTGGCGGCTCATTGATTTTTTTGTGGTAAATTTCGCATGGAGTGAAATGTAGGTGCGGGAGATCGGCGGTGCGCACTTTGATGACACGCTTGGGATGGTCGGCAGCAGCAGGGCGGAAGAGGCGACTGCCCGAAAAATTCCCACGGTGAATTTGGATCATGGCCACTCAATTCCGCTACATGGCCGCTGCAAAATGGCGGTAACGGGCCTTATCCGCATCCTGAATTTTGGCCCCCCTGTCAGATAGAGCATGCCAGATCCCAACAACTCTCTGTGTGTGAAAACATATCTCATCATCTTCTCTCAGGTCTTTTGCCAATAATTTAAAATCTACGAGCTCTGCTTATTATCCCGCTCACCAGACAGAATAGTCTTTCTCTATCTACTCTTGAAAACATCAATGAGGTCACCTTTTAATGTTCTCTGTTCCAAGGAGAACAGTCTTAACTTTTCCAAATCTCCTCATAACCGAAGATCCTCATCCCTGGTAAGATCCTGGTAATTGCCTCTATCCCTGCCAGGTTAAGTTCTTCCCTGGGCACTTAGAACTTGCAGTGTTTTGGGAGTGGAAGGAGAATTATCCCCACTTATGTACTCCAAATATCAATAAGAAATATTCAAGAAAATAATTTCCCCAACATCTAATGCAAATTGTAACAAGACTATTTGAAAGATGGCAATAGATCACATTTATACAGTTTAAATTGTTCATACTTCAGCTAATCTTTGTTTTACTTTTATGTTTCTTTCATTTTTAGAAAACATCAAAATTTTCTCAGCATTTAACATTACTGCATTTAACATTTTAAGTATCTATTTTTGGAGAACTGTTATGTAATTATCCATAATAATGATTGATTCCTAATCTCTAATCTCTCCTGTCTTCCAACCTATCACAGACCTTCCCTTTTGTTCTTTCTTTCCCTCCCTCTTTCAGTGCTTGTTAAGAATCTGTTCTTTCCAAACTCTCTCCAGTTCTGACGCAGGGTCAACAACCCGAAACGTCAATTCTCCTTCCTCTCCACAGATGCTGCCTGACCTGCTGAGATTTCCAGCATTTTTCTGTTTTTATTCCTGACATGTTTACACAGGCTGACCTATCAAAGACACCAAGGGAGATATTTTAACTTCTGGGCAGCTGAGCAGTGGAATGAGCCAGCCACCTACTCGTGCCAGGAGTGAAGAGGCCAAGAGTCATTTCAAGGCCTGAGCCTCATCTAAATACAACCAGCAATCTCCGGTGTCAAATTAGCATCTGGGTGCAGCTTGCCAGATTCGGGTTGGTGCAATATGGGGTGGTGTAGAGGCTACCTAACAGCAGCAATCTAAGTCTGGTCAATGGGGTTCGCAACGGCAAGAGAGATGGGGAACCTGGCGTGACATAAGAAAATAAGAACAAAAGAAATAGGAGCAGGAGTAAGCCAATTGGTCACTGGAATCTGCTCCACCATTCAATAAGATCATGGCTGATCTGATCTTGCCCACAATCCACTTTCCTGCCTGTTCCCCATGACCCTTGACTCCACTATCATTCAAAAATCTGTCTATCTCTGCCTTCACAGCAGCCCTGATTGTTTCTGTGGGGCCTGCAGGAATATCAATGTTCCTTCAAGCCCCACAAAAATAATTTAAAAGTTACCGTTTTTTGGGGGCCTCTTCTGCCGCACCAGCAGTAAAACTGTCTGGCGAGTGCATATTTAAAGGGTCTACCGCCTGAAACAGTCCAGCACTTTGGTCACCCAGTGGCAGGCCCTTTAAATTGGTGGCTGCTAGAACGTCGGGGTTAACGGGACTTCTGCTCCCATTTTGAGGCCATTACTGCCTCATTAATGCCAATTTGACCAAATTAAAATCGGCTCCCAAATCGCTGGAAAATCATTCAAATAAAATGTCAAGATTTAAATTGTCTGGTCAGTAGGGTTGTGCTCCCAGACCGCTCTAGAAAATAAATTGTGCGCTTTCAACACTTGTATCTCATTTCAGGCTTTCACATATTTATGGTCCTTTCCCTCCAATACATGCGAAGGAAGCTTAAGTTACAACAGTGTATATCTCACAACACTTTTGGTGTTTAACTTATTTTTGAAGGCTGTGTCAACTGCTTTGAAGTTTATTGGTCTGCATTTTCTGATTTTCTAAGTTGGTATCTATGTACGTGGATGTTTCAGATTGATAATTATGTTACTTTTTGGGCTGCATAAGATATTAAGGTAACAGGCAGATCATTTGATTCTAGTTCATAGGTGAGCACCAGGACATAGCAATCCTGGTCACAGTCAATGCATTCAGGCCATTTCTAATTACAATTATTTGGTATCCATTGCTGTTACAGTAATATTCCCTGAAGTATTATTGGAATTAAAGTTGTAAAAGCTTATATCGCAGCTACATGAGTGTTTACTGCAGCACGCTACAAGACAGCTGTGGCCCACAGTAACCCAATAGCCTTCTATTTTAGAATCTATCCATGTTTATTCTTTAACTTTAACATTGCAATGTTCCCTGAGCTTACCATGGAACACAAGGAAGTGTTAAAGAAGCGTAACCTTAAAACGCAGGAGGGGAAGTTCCTATTTTCTATTTTGTTGAAAATGCAGTTCAATGAAGCAATTTAACACCTACAATATTTGCACTGTATTGGCATAACTCAGATCAGAAAAGTCACCACATTTTCAGAAATTCAATCTTTGGTTTGCCTGTGATACTCTCAAGACATGTATGTTGCACAGTTATTCCACTCTCTCTATCAGCTAAAGTAGTGACAGCTGCTCTTTAATATTCGTGTTTACTGAAAGTCCTTTCAAAGCATGTGGTACCGACTGAAAATAATGGTTAAAGGATTGTAAGCTGTAACACTCCTGAGCATCCTGGGATAAGTTCTGAAGTTGAGGGTTAAATATAGGTGAATATCTAACTGATATAACTGACATCATGTTAGTGAGTAGCAGATGGGCCACAGTGTTCTGCTCAAACACATCAGAGTGAAACTGCAATATTGTAACATTTTACAGCACTGATCCTGGAAATATTAACTTTGATAACATTGCCATGTGCTGGAAATTCATGGGGAACAGATATGTTATCTTATGTATTGGTGGTCATTAATGGTCATTTTCCAACATTCCATGGACTCTGGTTCAGTTCCTATGGATTGGAGGGTAGCTAATGTAACCGCAATTTTTTTTAAAAGAGAGAAAACAGGGAATTATAGACCGATTAGCTTGACATTGGTGCTGGAGAAAATGCTGGAATCAATTATTAAAGATGTAATAGCAGCGCATCTGGAAAGCAGTGCCAGGATCGGTCCAAGTCAGCAGGGATTTATGAAAGAGAAATCATGCTTGACAAATCTTCTAGAGTTTTTTGAGGATGTAACTAGTAGAGTGGATAAGGGAGAACCAGTGGATGTGGTGTATTTGGACTTTCAAAAGGCTTTTGACAAGGTCCCAAACAAGAGATTAGTGTGCAAAATTAAGGCACATGGGATTGGGAGTAATGTATTGACGTGGATAGAGAACTGGTTGGCAGACAGGAAGCAAAGAGTGGGAATAAACGAGTCCTTTTCAGAATGGCAGGCAGTGACTAGTGGGGTGCCGCATGGCTCATTGCTGGGACCCCAGCTATTTACAATATATATTAATGATTTAGACAAAGGAATTGAATGTAATATCTCCAAGTTTGCAGATGACACTAAGTTGAGTGGCAGTGTGAGCTGTGAGGAGGATGCTAGGAGGCTGCAGGGGGCCTTGGACAGGTTAGGTGAATGGGCAAATGCATGGCAGAGGCAGTATAATGTGGATAAGTGTGAGGTTATCCACTTTGGTGGCAAAAACAGGAAGGCAGATTATTATCTGAATGGTGACAGATTAGTAAAAGGGGAGGTGTAATGAGACCTGGGTGTCATGGTACATCAGTCATTGAAGGTAGGCATGCAGGTACAGCAGGCAGTAAAGAAAGCAAATGGCATGCTGGCCTTCATAGCGAGGGAATTTGAGTATAGGAGCAGGGAGGTCTTACTGCAGTTGTACAGGGTCTTGGTGAGACCACACCTTGAGTATTGTGTGCAGTTTTGGTCTCCTAATCTGAGGAAGGACGTGCTTGCTATTGAGGGAGTGCAGCGAAGGTTCACCAGACTAATTCCCGGGATGGCAGAACTGACATATGAAGAAAGACTGGATTGACTAGGCTTATATTCACTGGAATTTAGAAGAATGAGAGGGGATCTCATAGAAACATATAAAATTCTGATGGGATTGGACGGTTAGATGCAGGAAGAATGTTCCCGATGTTGGGGAAGTCCAGAACCACAGTCTAAGGATAAGGTAAGCCATTAAGGACCGAGATGAGGAAAAACCTCTTCACTCAGAGAATTGTGAACCTGTGGAATTCTCTACCACAGAAAGTTGTTGAGGCCAGTTCATTAGATATATTCAAAAGAGAGTTAGATGTGGCCCTTACGGCTAAAGGGATCAAGGGGTATGGAGAGAAAACAGGAATGGGGTACTGAAGTTGCATGATCAGCCATGATCATATTGAATGGCGGTGCAGGCTCGAAGGGCCGAATGGCCTACTCCTGCACCTACTTTCTATGTTTCTATGTTATATCAGTGTTAAATTTATACTCTCAGTAAAGCAAACTATTCAGAAATGGCTGCATTGTGATAATCGGTGAGATAGAGCAATTGCTGCCCTAGTTATATGATTCTGCACAATCTCATGTATCTATAATAATGTCCTTAGCTTGCCTATTGCATGCAGCTCTCATATCAAGAGAGGTTTTTCTAACACCTCTGTCATACTCTTGGGCAGGATAAAAGAAATTGCTTGTGGTTAGATGGGCAATCCCTCTCTCATGCTTGTCTCAATGGGCCCAAGTTTCCACCCTCTGTAAAAGCTGAGCTCCAAAAAGTGCGCCGACTTTCTGGAATAAAAAGGGCGGCGAAAACTTACCTTGTGATTCTCCAGTCTCCTCAGGATGTCTTCGTGCTCGGCGTGGCGCAGCACAAGGGGTCGGGGGCGGAGCCAGGTCCCGACGCTGAAAACAGTGCCAGGACCTCTGCACATGCGCGCTAGAGTGTGCGTGCATGTGCAGTAGCTCCTCACCCCCGAGGCTGTTTGAGAGGGGCCCAAAGCACGGCCCTATCCATGGCCGAATGTGCTCACTTTGTGAAGACTCGGGCCTCGGGCCTCCCTCCCATTCAACTCCCCCCCCCCTCCTTCCCGTCAGCTCCCCACGCCCCTCCTGTTCAGCCTCTGCACGCCCCCTCCCTCGCATTCAGCCTCTCCCCCTCCCCTTCCATTCAGCCTCCCCCCTTTCTCTTCCCCCCCCTCCGCCACGTCGTTGGTGGGGCCCGCCCACCCGGCATCTCGCTGGGGGTGGGCCCCGCCTGAAGTGTCGGCGGTGGCGGCCCGGCTTCTTCTTCGGCGGCGATGGTGGGACCCATTCAGCCTCCCCCCACTCCTCCTCCTGTTCAGCCTCCCCCCTCCCCTCCCTCCCTCCAGCCTTCCCCCTCCCTCCCGTTCAGCCCATCCCCCTCCTTCCCCTCCTCTCCTCCCTCTCTCCCCCTCTCCTCTCCCTCCCCCTCCCCTGCCCCCCTCTTCCCCCTCCCTCCCTTTCTCCCCCTCTTACTCTCCCCCCTCCTCCTCACCCCCTCCTCCTCTCCCCACCCTCCTCCTCTCCCTCCCCCCCTCCTCTCTCCCTCCCTCCCCCCTCCCCTCCCCCTCTCTCCCCCCACCCCTTGCTGTCAGAAACACAGAGAGACACTGACAGAGACAGAGAGAGAGAGACACTGGGGGGGGGAGGGGCATGGGGGTGGGGGTTGGGTGGGGCATCCCAACACACTGTTGGAGGGCTCCCGGTGCTGCAGTAGGAAGTAGGTGAGTAGAAACTTAATTTTTTATTTATTGATTTTTTATTATTTTTTTTTCTTTGATTGATTTATTGGTTGATTTATTGATTTATTTATCATTTATTATTGATGATCGCTCTTTATTTGTAAAAGTGAAGTGTTTAATGTTTGTAAACTTCCCTCCCTACCATCTCTTGTTCCCTATGCCTGATTTATAAGTGTAGGCAAGGTTTTTCTGAGCATACAAAATCTACACTTACTCCATTCTAAGTTAGTTTTGAGTAAGTTTTCGCTGCCTAAACTTGCAAAACAGGCGTAAGTGGCTGGACACGCCCCTTTTTGAAAAAAAAATCTGTTCTAAAATGAAACTATTCTAACTCACTCGAACTGGAGCAAACTAAATGCCGAGAATTGCAATTTCTCAGATGCTCCATTCTAAACTAGTTGCTCCAAAAAAAAATAGGAGCAACTCAGGCCAAAACTTGAGCCCAACGTGACTATCTTCATTCTAATGAAGGGTCAACACCTGAAATGTCAGCTTGCCTGTTCTCTCCACAGATGCTACCTGGTCAGCTGAGTGTGAACATTTTGTGTTTTGCTTCTGATTTCCAGGCCCCGTAGTTTCTTGAAAGGGATTTTAACTGCCAACGGGTTTCTGGCGGTAAACCGCTGATCTCGGTTAGATTTTTTTCCTGCCCATGGCAGAATGAGACCAAGATGATTTTAACCACCGGGCCTCATTAACATACTGCCAGCCAACGTCCCAGATGGAACAGGCAGGATGTGGGCAGGAAGTGGCTGTCTAACTGTGGAAATTCAGGCGGACCTTGGCTGCCCACCAGCACGCAAGTGGGGGAATTGCTGTTTGGGAGGGAGACTTAAAGTATGAAAAGGGTGGGGAGAATGGGGCACAGGAGACCCAAACTCCTATTGTAACTCATTCATCACCAAGGCCTCAATACTCCTTACTTCGCTCAGTCTTGTTTTCCTTCACAATATTCATAGCCAAGCATGAAGTCACATAATCCCTAATTCTTGATTTACCTTGTCTGCCTTTCTACTCACTCAGCTTGGCTCAGTAATAGGAGTCTTGCCACTCAATCAAAAGGTTGTGGGCTCAATCCTCAGACTTGAGCACATAGGGTGGGGCAGTTCCTCAGAGGTTCTCCCGCTCCGTCACTGTAACTTTGGCAGAAGTGTGGCGGAGTAGCAGAAGCTCAAAGGAAGATCCCAGAGTAATCTAAGCTGCGTTGATCTACACAACAACAGTGACTACACTTCAAAAATAAATGAATTGGCTATGAAGTGCTTTGATACATTCGAAAGAGTGAAATACGCTATATAAATTAAAATTCTTTCTTTCAATACGCTTTTCAACATTGGTGGTGACTTGCGCTATGCATTTTTATAATCTTGCCAGAAACACTATGGCCTTGACTTTTTGGGACCAGATTCTTGTCACCCACTGCTGGCCTGTCCGCTCCTGCCCCCCCGCCCCCCACCCCCCCATCCATTACTTCCAGCACAGCTCCGTGGAGAATCCGTCAGATTTCCACCCACCCCAATTGGCAAGCTGCGCAGATCATCGATCAAATGGTAAAGACCTGAAACTAGCTCAGGCCTCTCCCCAGGGCCATCGGGCAAGTGTCCGAACACACCGCCTGCTGTCTGTCCAATACCTGCATAAAGTGAAAATCATCCCCAGTTACTGAGTGAACTGGGGCAGGGTGTCAAGGGATAGAATACCACTGTGAAGAGGGAAGGGGTCTCTGTGACAGAGGAAGGGGGTCTATGTGAAGGTGAATGAGTCTATGTGGAGGTATATATGAAGGGGGAAGGGGTAGATGTGAAGAGGGAAGGGGGTAGATGTGAAGGGGGAAGGGGTCTATGTGAAGGGAAAGGAGGTCTTTATGAAGGGGAAGGGGGTCTAAGTGAAGGGGGAAGGGGTCTATATGAAGGGGGAGGGGTCAATGTGAAGGGGGGGGTCTACATGAAGGGGAACGGGCTCTATGTGAAGGGGAAGGGGTCTATGTGAAGGGGAAAGGGTCTATGTGAAGGGGAAGGGGGTCTAAGTGAAGTGGGAAGGGGTCTATGTGAAGGGGTGGGAGTATATGTGAAGGGGAAGGGGTCTATGTGAAGGGAAAGGGGGTCTTTATGAAGGGGAAGTGGGTCTAAGTGATGGGGGAAGGGGTCTATGTGAAGGGGAGGGGTCAATGTGAAGGGGAGGGGTCTATGTGAAGGAGAACGGGGTCTATGTGAAGGGGAAGGGGTCTATGTGAAGGGGAAGGGGTCTATGTGAAGGGGAAGGGGGTCTATGTGAAGGGGGAAGGGGTCTATGTGAAGGGGAAGAGGGTCTATGTGAAGGGGAAGGGGTTATATATGAAGGGGAGGGAGTATATGTGAAGGGGGTCTTTGTGAAGGGGAACGGGGTCTAAGTGAAGGGGAAGGGGGTCTAAGTGAAGGGGGAAGGGGTCTATGTGAAGGGGGGAGGAGTCTATGTGAAGGGGAAGGGGTCTATGTGAAGGGGAAGGGGATCTAAGTGAAGGGGAAGGGGTCTATGTGAAGGGGAAGAGGGTCTATGTGAAGGGGAAGGGGTCTATGTGAAGGGGAAGGGGGTCTAAGTGAAGGGGGAAGGGGTCTATGTGAAGGGGGGAGGAGTCTATGTGAAGGGGAAGGGGATCTAAGTGAAGGGGGAAGGGGTCTATGTGAAGGGGAAGGGGGTCTAAGTGAAGGGGGAAGGGGTCTATGTGAAGGGGAAGGGGGTCTAAGTGAAGGGGGAAGGGGTCTAAGTGAAGGGGGAAGGGGTCTATGTGAAGGGGAAGGGGTCTATGTGAAGGGGGAAGGGGTCTATGTGAAGGGGGGAGGAGTCTATGTGAAGGGGAAGGGGTCTATGTGAAGGGGGAAGGGGTCTATGTGAAAGGGGAAGGGGTCTATGTGAAGGGGGAAGGGGTCTATGTGAAGGGGGAAGGGGTCTATGTGAAGGGGAAGGGGTCTATGTGAAGGGGGGAGGAGTCTATATGAAGGGGAAGGGGTTCTAAGTGAAGGGGGAAGGGGTCTATGTGAAGGGGAAGGGGGTCTAAGTGAAGGGGGAAGGGGTCTATGTGAAGGGGAAGGGGGTCTAAGTGAAGGGGGAAGGGGTCTATGTGAAGGGGGTAGGAGTCTATGTGAAGGGGAAGGGGGTCTAAGTGAAGGGGGAAGGGGTCTATGTGAAGGGGAAGGGGGTCTAAGTGAAGGGGGAAGGGGTCTATGTGAAGGGGAAGGGGTCTATGTGAAGGGGAGAGGTCTATGTGAAGGGGAAGGGGTCTATGTGAAGGGGAAGGGGGTCTATGTGAAGGGGAAGGGGTCTATGTGAAGGGGAAGGGGGTCTAAGTGAAGGGGGAAGGGGTCTATGTGAAGGGGAAGGGGGTCTATGAAGGGGAAGGGGTCTATGTGAAGGGGAAGGGATCTATGTGAAGGGGAAGGGGATCTAAGTGAAGGGGGAAGGGGTCTATGCGAAGGGGGAAGGGGTCTATGTGAAGGGGAAGGGGTCTATGTGAAGGGGAAGGGGTCTATTTGAAGGGGAAGGGGTCTATGTGAAGGGGGTCTATGTGAAGGGGAAGGGGTCTATTTGAAGGGGGTCTATGTGAAGGGGGAAGGGGTCTATGTGAAGGGGAAGGGGTCTATGTGAAGGGGGAAGGGTCTATGTGAAGGGGGAAGGGGTCTATGTGAAGGGGGGAGGAGTCTATGTGAAGGGGAAGGGGATCTAAGTGAAGGGGAAGGGGTCTATGTGAAGGGGAAGGGGGTCTACATGAAGGGGGAAGGGGTCTATGTGAAGGGGAAGGGGTCTATGTGAAGGGGAAGAGGGTCTACGTGAAGGGGAAGGGGTCTATGTGAAGGGGAAGGGGTCTATGTGAAGGGGAAGGGGGTCTAAGTGAAGGGGGAAGGGGTCTATGTGAAGGGGGGAGGAGTCTATGTGAAGGGGAAGGGGATCTAAGTGAAGGGGAAGGGGTCTATGTGAAGGGGAATGGGGTCTAAGTGAAGGGGAAGGGGGTCTAAGTGAAGGGGGAAGGGGTCTATGTGAAGGGGAAGGGGTCTATGTGAAGGGGGAAGGGGTCTATGTGAAGGGGGGAGGAGTCTATGTGAAGGGGAAGGGGTCTATGTGAAGGGGAAGGGGGTCTAAGTGAAGGGGGAAGGGGTCTATGTGAAGGGGAAGGGGGTCTAAGTGAAGGGGGAAGGGGTCTATGTGAAGGGGAAGGGGTCTATGTGAAGGGGAGAGGTCTATGTGAAGGGGAAGGGGTCTATGTGAAGGGGAAGGGGGTCTATGTGAAGGGGAAGGGGTCTATGTGAAGGGGGGAGGAGTCTATGTGAAGGGGAAGGGGGTCTAAGTGAAGGGGGAAGGGGTCTATGTGAAGGGGAAGGGGGTCTAAGTGAAGGGGGAAGGGGTCTATGTGAAGGGGAAGGGGGTCTATGAAGGGGAAGGGTTCTATGTGAAGGGGAAGGGGTCTATGTGAAGGGGAAGGGGATCTAAGTGAAGGGGGAAGGGGTCTATGCGAAGGGGGAAGGGGTCTATGTGAAGGGGAAGGGGTCTATGTGAAGGGGAAGGGGTCTATTTGAAGGGGAAGGGGTCTATGTGAAGGGGGTCTATGTGAAGGGGAAGGGGTCTATTTGAAGGGGGTCTATGTGAAGGGGGAAGGGGTCTATGTGAAGGGGAAGGGGTCTATGTGAAGGGGGAAGGGTCTATGTGAAGGGGGGAGGAGTCTATGTGAAGGGGAAGGGGTCTATGTGAAGGGGAAGGGGATCTAAGTGAAGGGGAAGGGGTCTATGTGAAGGGGAAGGGGGTCTACATGAAGGGGGAAGGGGTCTATGTGAAGGGGAAGGGGTCTATGTGAAGGGGAAGAGGGTCTACGTGAAGGGGAAGGGGTCTATGTGAAGGGGAAGGGGTCTATGTGAAGGGGAAGGGGGTCTAAGTGAAGGGGGAAGGGGTCTATGTGAAGGGGAAGGGGATCTAAGTGAAGGGGGAAGGGGTCTATGTGAAGGGGAAGGGGGTCTATGAAGGGGAAGGGGTCTATGTGAAGGGGAAGGGGTCTATGTGAAGGGGAAGGGGATCTAAGTGAAGGGGGAAGGGGTCTATGCGAAGGGGGAAGGGGTCTATGTGAAGGGGAAGGGGTCTATGTGAAGGGGAAGGGGTCTATGCGAAGGGGGAAGGGGTCTATGTGAAGGGGAAGGGGTCTATGTGAAGGGGAAGGGGTCTATGTGAAGGGGAAGGGGTCTATGTGAAGGGGAAGGGGTCTATTTGAAGGGGGTCTATGTGAAGGGGGAAGGGGTCTATGTGAAGGGGAAGGGGTCTATGTGAAGGGGGAAGGGTCTATGTGAAGGGGAGGGGTCTATGTGAAGGGGAAGGGGTCTATGTGAAGGGGGTCCATGTGAAGGGGAAGGGGTCAAAGTGAAGGGGAAGGGGTCTAAGTGAAGGAGGAAGGGTCTATGTGAAGGGGAAGGGGTCAAAGTGAAGGGGAAGGGGTCTATGTGAAGGGGAAGGGTCTAAGTGAAGGGGAAGAGGTCTATGTGAAGGGGAAGGGGTCTATGTGAAGGGGAAGGGGTCTATGTGAAGGTGGAAAGGGGTCTGTGTGAAGGGGGAGGGGTCTATTTGAAGGGGAAGGGGTCTATGTGAAGGGGAAGGGGTCTATGTGAAGGGGAAGGGGTCTATTTGAAGGGGAAGTGGTCTATGTGAAGGGGAAGGAGTCTATGTGAAGGGGAAGGGGTCTATGTGAAGGGGAAGGGGTCTATTTGAAGGGGAAGGGGTCTATGTGAAGGGGAAGGGGTCTATGTGAAGGGGGTCTATGTGAAGGGGAAGGGGTCTATTTGAAGGGGTCTATGTGAAGGGGAAGGGGTCTATGTGAAGGGGAAGGGGTCTATGTGAAGGGGAAGGGGTCTATTTGAAGGGGAAGGGGTCTATGTGAAGGGGAAGGGGTCTATTTGAAGGGGAAGGGGTCTATGTGAAGGGGGTCTATGTGAAGGGGAAGGGGTCTATTTGAAGGGGGTCTATGTGAAGGGGGAAGGGTCTATGTGAAGGGGAGGGGTCTATGTGAAGGGGAAGGGGTCTATGTGAAGGGGGTCCATGTGAAGGGGAAGGGGTCAAAGTGAAGGGGAAGGGGTCTAAGTGAAGGAGGAGGGGTCTATGTGAAGGGGAAGGGGTCTTGTGAAGGGGAAGGGGGGTCTATGTGAAGGGGGAGGGGTCTATGTAAAGGGGAAGGGGTCTATGTGAAGTGGAAAGGGTCTCTGTGAAGGAGAAGGGGTCTATGTGAAGGGGAGAGGTCTATGTGAAGGGGAGGGGTCTATGTGAAGGGGAAGGGGTCTATGTGAAGGGGGTCCATGTGAAGGGGAAGGGGTCAAAGTGAAGGGGAAGGGGTCTAAGTGAAGGAGGAGGGGTCTATGTGAAGGGGAGGGGTCTATGTGAAGGGGAAGGTGTCTATGTGAAGGGGGAGGGGTCTATGTGAAGGTTGAGGTGTCTATGTGAAGTGGAAAGGGTCTCTGTGAAGGAGAAGGGGTCTATGTGAAGGGGAGAGGTCTATGTGAAGGGGAGGGGTCTATGTGAAAGGGGAGGGGTCTATGTGAAGGGGAAGGGGGTCTATGTGAAGGGGAAGGGTCTATGTGAAGGGGAGGGGTCTATGTGAAGGGGAAGGCAGTCTATGTGAAGGCGAAGGGGTCTCTGTGAAGGGGGAGGGGTCTCTGTGAAGGGGAAGGGGTCTCTGTGAAGGGGAAGGGGTCTATGTGAAGGGGGAGAGGTCTATGTGAAGGGGAGGGGTCTATGTGAAGGGGTAGCGGTCTATGTGAAGGGGGAGGCGTCTATGTGAATGGACAGTGGTCTCTGTGCAGGCAGCTTGAGGGTGTTTCAGTGATGGTGGGACAGAGACTGTTGAGGTAGCTTTTGGGGAAGAGATGGTTTTCTGCTAAATATGGGTAAAATTAGTTATTTCCTTATTTATGTTGTAGATCAAAAATATATAATTTGTGAAGTATAAAATGTGTTTAAATTAAAAAGAATACACCATTTTAGATGGATAATTTTTTTTAAATCCCCCCCAGTGTGGCACAGTCAATGGATGCAGGAGGGGATGGTGGGGGCATCATTTGGAAGTAGTGTGTCCTGCTTCACTTGTTGCTCAGAGCCCTGCCATGGTGATAACTGGCCGAGCGAGCAGGTGTGTCTGTTAGTCCGAAAGCACAAAGAGAATGTATGTGATGCGGATCTCCATAGATTAGCCCGGGTTACCTCACAGGGGTCAACCCTTCAGTATTGCATTTTAATATAAAAAATCATATAACATTTATAGTTGCTGTTAACAGGATTCTTACGAACAGGTGGTGCTTTAATACTCCCCGTGAACAGGAGCTATCTCTCCTCTCTCTGCAGAGGTGACCAGCTGCTGACTTGCCAAAGCAAGGAGAAAGTATTGAGCTCGCAGTGTCTGTCTCAGCCCTCAAATATCACTTGATTCAGCAATGAGCTATGGAACTGGCACTTAAATCTATCTCCAAGCAAATTGAAATTCAGGTTTACATTTTCCGTCGACTACTGTAAAGCAGTAAGAGCAGCCGACTCCGATCCGCTCAGCAGGATGCAGGGTTGCAGTTCCGGTAGACTGGCCCTGGTGTCCGAAGTGGAATATGGTGGAAAATAACTTCGGAGTGGCCTCGTGTATTAAATCTGCTTGCTTTTTATCTCTCAACAGCTAATGCTTCAAGCAATGCATTTGCCATAATAGGTGCTTGACATTTGCACCATATAATAGTGAAAGTTGCGGCCTGCATAGTGTGACGCTCGTGTAGATCAAATAACAAATGATCAGAACTCCAGCTGTCCATCAGGCAGCTCGACTGTCTGGGCTCAACACGCAACTGTCACAGGCTGATGGCCAAGGGAATTTTCCCACCTTGTAGGAGGTCGAGGGCCACCTTAAGAAAGCAAAGAGCAAGCACAGACCCCAATCCAAGACAGGCACAAAACCAAAGGCTCTGCTCAAAAAGTGTGCATTGTTACGCTTGACCTTTGCTGACATTGTCCTATATGATAATATCCAGGTGATGTTTTTAAATCTGCAATTACTAAAAGACATTGGTTAGCAATATTCGCCATAAAATAAATCTACATAATTAAGGAGCATTATACTGAACCACAAGCTTAGAATGCAGATATATAGCCACTTTCCATTCTGAAGATTGACATAAAAGTGACAATATATGTTCAGAGTCAGGCTTCGATCTGACTTCACAATGCAGTGGTGTGCAGTCCCCTCAGAGTGGCTCTGTGACACTGCTTGAGCTTAGCACCGTATGAACTTTCCCACTTTGCATACACATGTTAGTTTGAAAAAGTGCTCGGCCATTTGATAAACTGAAGCAATTTAAAAAAAATGTTTGCAGAATGTAGATGCTCTCAGAACATTCATAATTCACCGATGTGAATTGTGCGTGAGTGTGAGCACCAATATGTAGAATTCTCCGCTGCTACCCAAAATGTGATGGCATAACTCAGGTGTTACTGCTGGGCAGCTCAGTCTGTACCCACCAAACTTAGACTGATGGCACTGTGTAAACCACAACATCAGACTTAGTAAATGAGTTTTCATTTGTTTAAATAATGAGGTGAATTATTGGGCTGTGTGCAGTGGGGGACATGTATCAGAAATTCAACCATGGGTTTCAGTGCAGCCGATTCACAACCACGTAAGATTCCATTCATAAAATTAATGGATGCAAAATGGTGCAGCATTCAATCGACAATCGAGCAGCGTGAGGAGGTGCGTGGAGAGGCGTGAGTCTGGGGTCGGCGAGAGGTCTATAAAAGGCCCAACGCAGCGGCAGTCGGGAGCAGCGTCAGAGGTGTATGGTGAGGCATGAGCTCCGGGGTCGGCGAGAGGCCTATAAAAGGCCCAACACGGCGGCAGTTGGGAGCAGCATCGAGGAGGTGCGTGGAGAGGCGTACTTGTGCAGCTACAGGGAGAAGGCAAAAAAGAAGTAGAAAGAAACAGAAAGGTGACGTCACAGCCAAGGGGGTAAGTGATTGGCTGGTGATTGGTGAGTAGTTTTTCTTTTTTCTCTTCTATAACAGCAAGTAAACTTTAGCATTGTTGTTGCCAATTTAAGTGTATCTAAGGGTTAAGTCATGGCAGGAGAGCTCGGTCACGTGATATGCTCCTCCTGTACCATGTGGGAACTCCCCCTAGGACATTGTTTCCGGTCCTGCCCAGGTGCAGACCGTCTGGTTTGTACTGGTCCCACCTCCCCCAGAACCGGTTCCAATGCCCCAGGAATTTGAATTCCTCCCTGCTGCACCACTGCTCAAGCCACATATTCATCTGAGCTTTGCGGAATTGGAGCCGAGAGTGGATTCACTCTGGAGCATCCACGATGCTGAAAATGATGTGAGTAGCACATGTAGCGAGTTGGTCTTACCGCAGGTGAAGGGTCCACAGCCAGCTAGGGAATGGAAGACCAGCAGGAAGAGCAGTGCAAGGAAGGTAGTGCAGGGGTCCCCTGCGGTCATCCCCCTGCAAAACAGATACACCGTTTTGAGTTCTGTTGAGGGGGATGACTCATCAGGGGAGGGCAGCAGCAGCCAAGGTCATGGCACCGTGGCTGGCTCTGCTGCACAGGGGGGCAGGAAAAAGAGTGGGAGAGCGATAGTGATAGGGGATTCGACTGTAAGGGGAATAGATAGGCGTTTCTGCGGCCGCAACTGAGATTCCAGGATGGTATGTTGCCTCCCTGGTGCAAAGGCCAAGGATGTCTCGGAGCGGGTGCAGGACATTCTGAAAAGGGAGGGTGAACAGCCAGTTGTCGTGGTGCACATTGGTACCAACGATATAGGTAAAAAAAAAGGGATGAGGGATGAATTTAAGGAGCTAGAAGCTAAATTAAAATGTAGGACCTCAAAAGTAGTAATCTCAGGATTGTTACCAGTGCCACGTGCTAGTCAGAGTAGGAATCGCAGGATAGCTCAGATGAATACGTGGCTTGAGCAGTGGTGCAGCAGGGAGGGATTCAAATTCCTGGGGCATTGGAACCGGTTCTGGGGGAGGTGGGACCAGTACAAACCAGACGGTCTGCACCTGGGCAGGACCGGAACCAATGTCCTAGGGGGAGTGTTTGCTAGTGCTGTTGGAGGGGAGTTAAACGAATATGGCAGGGGGATGGGAACCAATGCAGGGAGACAGAGGGAAACAAAAAGGAGACAAAAGCAAAAGACAGAAAGGAGATGATAAAAGTGGAGGGCAGAGAAACCCAAGGCAAAAAACAAAAAGACCCACTGAATATAAAGGGGCTGCAGGAGGGGTCAAAACTAAAAATCATGGTTTAAAAACTAGTATTAAAACACTCTACCTAAACGCACGCAGCATTCGAAATAAAGTAAATGAGTTGACGGCACAAATCATTACAAATGGGTATGATTTGGTGGCCATTACAGAAACGTGGTTGCAGGGTGGCCAAGACTGGGAATTAAACATACAGGGGTATCTGACAATTAGGAAAGATAGACAAGAAGGGAAAGGAGGTGGGGTAGCTCTGTTAATAAAGGATGATATCAGGGCAGTTGTGAGAGACAATATTGGCTCTAATGAACAAAATGTTGAATCATTGTGGGTGGAGATTAGAGATAGTAAGGGGAAAAAGTCACTGGTGGGCGTAGTTTATAGGCCCCCAAATAATAACTTCACGATGGGGCGGGCAATAATCAAGGGAATAATGGAGGCATGTGAAAAAGGAACGGCAGTAATCATGGGGGATTTTAACCTACATATCGATTGGTCAAATCAAATCGCACGGGGTAGCCTGGAGGAGGAATTCATAGAATGCATATGGGATTGTTTCTTGGAACAGTATGTTACAGAACCTACAAGGGAGCAAGCTATCTTAGATCTGGTCCTGTGTAATGAGACAGGAATAATAAACGATCTCCTAGTAAAAGATCCTCTCGGAATGAGTGATCACAGTATGGTTGAATTTGTAATACAGATTGAGGGTGAGGAAGTAGTGTCTCAAACGAGCATACTATGCTTAAACAAAGGGGACTACAGTGGGATGAGGGCAGAGTTGGCTAAAGCAGACTGGAAACACAGACTAAACAGTGGCACAATTGAGGAACAGTGGAGAACTTTTAAGGAGCTCTTTCATAGTGCTCAACAAAAATATATTCCAGTGAAAAAGAAGTGCGGTAAGAGAAGGGATAACCAGCTGTGGATAACCAAGGAAATAAAGGAGAGTATCAAATTAAAAACCAATGCGTATAAGGTGGCCAAGGTTAGTGGGAAAATAGAAGATTGGGAAAATTTTAAACGACAGCAAAGAATGACTAAGAAAGCAATAAAGAAAGGAAAGATAGATTACGAAGGTAAACTTGCGCAAAGCATAAAAACGGATAGTAAAAGCTCTTACAGATATATAAAACGGAAAAGAGTGACTAAAGTAAATGTTGGTCCCTTAGAAGATGAGAAGGGGGATTTAATAATGGGAAATGTGGAAATGGCTGAGACCTTAAACAATTATTTTGCTTCGGTCTTCACAATGGAAGACATAAAAACCATGCCAAAAATTGCTGGTCACAGGAATGTGGGAAGGGAGGACCTTGAGACAATCACTATCACTAGGGGGGTAGTGCTGGACAGGCTAGTGGGACTCAAGGTAGACAAGTCCCCTGGTCCTGATGAAATGCATTCCAAGGTATTAAAAGAGATGCCGGAAGTTATAGCAGATGCATTTGTTATAATCTACCAAAATTCTCTGGACTCTGGGGAGGTACCAGCGGATTGGAAAGCAGCTAATGTAATGCCTCTGTTTAAAAAAGGGGGCAGACAAAAGGCAGGTAACTATAGGCCGGTTAGTTTAACATCTGTAGTGGGGAAAATGCTTGAAACTATCATTAAGGAAGAAATAGCGGGACATCTAGATAGGAATAGTGCAATCAAGCAGACGCAGCATAGATTCCTGAAGGGGAAATCATGTTTAACTAATTTACTGGAATTCTTTGAGGATATAACGAGCATGGTGGATAGAGGTGTACCGATGGATGTGGTGTATTTAGATTTTCAAAAGGCATTCGATAAGGTGCCACACAAAAGGTTACTGCAGAAGATAAAGGTATGCGGAGTCAGAGGAAATGTATTAGCATGGATCGAGAATTGGCTGGCTAACAGAAAGCAGAGAGTCATGATAAATGGGTCCTTTTCGGGTTGGAAATCGGTGGTTAGTGGTGTGCCACAGGGATCGGTGTTGGGACCACAACTGTTTACAATATACATAGATGACCTGGAAGAGGGGACAGAGTGTAGTGTAACAAAATTTGCAGATGACACAAAGATTAGTGGGAAAGCGGGTTATGTAGAGGACACAGAGAGGTTGCAAAGAGATTTAGATAGGTTAAGCGAATGGGCTAAGGTTTGGCAGATGGAATACAATGTCGGAAAGTGTGAGGTCATCCACCTTGGGAAAAAAAACAGTAAAAGGGAATATTATTTGAATGGGGAGAAATTACAACGTGCTGCGGTGCAGAGGGACCTGGGAGTCCTTGTGCATGAATCCCAAAAAGTTAGTTTGCAGGTGCAGCAGGTAATCAGGAAGGCGAATGGAATGTTGGCCTTCATTGCGAGAGGGATGGAGTACAAAAGCAGGGAGGTCCTTCTGCAACTGTATAGGGTATTGGTGAGGCCACACCTGGAGTACTGCGTGCAGTTTTGGTCACCTTACTCAAGGAAGGATATACTAGCTTTGGAGGGGGTACAGAGACGATTCACTAGGCTGATTCCGGAGATGAGGGGGTTACCTTATGATGATAGATTGAGTAGACTGGGTCTTTACTCATTGGAGTTCAGAAGGATGAGGGGTGATCTTATAGAAACATTTAAAATAATGAAAGGGATAGACAAGATAGAGGCAGAGAGGTTGTTTCCACTGGTCGGGGAGACTAGAACTAGGGGGCACAGCCTCAAAATACGGGGGAGCCAATTTAAAACTGTGTTGAGAAGGAATTTCTTCTCCCAGAGGGTTGTGAATCTGTGGAATTCTCTGCCCAAGGAAGCAGTTGAGGCTAGCTCATTGAATGTATTCAAGTCACAGATAGATAGATTTTTAACCAATAAGGGAATTAAGGGTTATGGGGAGCTGAGTCCACGGCCAGATCAGCCATGATCTTGTTGAATGGCGGAGCAGGCTTGAAGGGCTAGATGGCCTACTCCTGTTCCTAATTCTTATGTTCTTATATTCTTATGTTCCTGGATTCCCGATGTATTTTTCCCATCACCTGCACCTCTGTGCTGGGATTGCTAATTGATAAAATTTACCCCATTACTTTTTAACATTTGTCAATCTGATCACACTTCTTTTCTGATTATTAAGTTCCAGGTTATGATCATAACTAACTAATGTGTATTATTCTGTGTCATGACTAGTAATTCCACTGTCCACAGGAACGAGATTTTAAAAATCTAGAAACCTCAATATTAATAAAATAGAACATAACTATAGTCCTCAGCAGGAGGAGATACAGAAATGTTATTTAACCATGTCCATGTTTGACTAATCCTCTCCTGAAAGCACTCTGTCGTGCTGAGGTACAGTTGCACAGGCAATTGACACATTCCAGTCCTTCACTCAAGTGCTATTCGTCCTGCGAACTGACTGTGGAGAGAAACATTGCTGAGCCCAATCCTGCCCTCATCTGAAATGGACAAATGGGTGCACTATCCAACAGCAATCACCGGATAGTGAGCGGAGCAGGAAACCAGTCGATTATTCCTTCTCCTAGTCCAAGGTCCACCACGGCCAATTGTAGCATCTAACCACATAAATACTGTGGCCACTAGAGCGGGTCAGAGGCTGGGTATTCTGTGGCAAGTGTGTCACCTCCTGACTCCCCAAAGTTTTCCACCATCTACAAGGCACAAGTCAGGAGTGTGATGGAACACTCTCCACTTGCCTGGATGAGTGCAGCTCCAACACCAAGCAAGAAGCTCGACACCATCCAGGACAAAACAGCCCGCTTGATTTCTACCCCATCCACCACCTTAAACATTCACTTCATCCATCACTGACGTACCGTGGCTGCAGTGAATACTATCTACAAGATGCACTGCAGCAACTCACCAAGGCTTCTTCGGCAGCATCTCCCACCGGCGACCTCTACCACCTAGAAGGACAAGGGCAGAAGACGCATGAGAACACCACCACTTCCACGTTCCCCTCCAAGTCACACCGTTCCTTCATCATCGCTGGGTCAAAATTCTGGAATTATGGGAGTACCTTCACCACAAGGGCTGCAGCAGTTCAAGATGGCGGCTCACTACCATCTTCTCAAGTGCAATTAGGGATGGGCAATAAATGCTGGCCTTGCCAGCTACGCCCACATCCCAGGAATGATTATTAAAAATAACTGTCATCCTAATAGAGGTCAGCTAACTCAGCACAGATTGGGGATTGGTATCTGCATTCTCCCTGGTCTGTATGACACAGAAGCATCAGGCAATGCTTTTACCCATTAAATCACCAAAGGAGCTTCCCTGAGATTTATTTGAAGGTTCAATCTGCTTAAGGTTGCTGAAGGTTACCTGTAGAGTAAGCAAAACATTCTGTCATTGATTTTAAGTTTTGCACACACTTAAAAATAGGAAAGACGAGATTTTAACACAGGGCACACAGTAAATATAGCGGCATGACAGAAGCATACACAGCAGTCCTGCCACCCATCATTTGAACTGTTGGAATGCTCACCACAGGCAGACAGGGGCCTAATAAAAATAGGAAAGTCACGGCCCAATGACGTTATCAACGCCGACACAATTTTAACTTCAAATCGTGGAAGGCCCGCACAGCTTTAAAGCCGCCAATGAAACCTGGCGGGAGGCAGTAGAGTGGCAAGAAGAGGCCAAGGTAATTTAATTCTCTTACTATTTGGAATAACTCCTTGGGGGCCAGGATGAGCAAGAGAGATGAATATTGGCCAGTGTTGTGTATCTGTAAAGCATGCACTCCCATGTTCCGCCACCAGGGAGCGCATCCCCTGAAGTCCCAAGCGAACCCAGCATCCCTTGGGAGCACTGTATATCAGCCGGCCCCTAAGGCCTGTTCCTCACTCTGGAGTGTCTTAATAAAGACTGAGGTCACTGTTACTTTAACCTCCCTGTGTGCAGTCTCATCTATGTTAGGAACACAATAAATGGCGACAAGTATACGCATCCAACGCAAAGATGCAGCAAACTGTGGGCTCCTGGAGAAAGTTCTCAGAGGGTGAGGACTGGGAAGCCTATGTTGAATGGCTAGACCAGTACTTTGTAGCCAACGAGCTGGACGGAGAAGGAAGCGGTGCAAAAAGGAGAGCGGTCCTCCTCACGGTCTGCGGGGCACCGACCTTCAGCCTCATGAAGAATCTTCTGGCTCCGGTGAAACCCACAGATAAGTCATATGAGGAACTGTGTATACTGGGTCAGGAGCATCTTAACCCGAGAGAGAGCGTGCTGATGGCGAGGTATCGGTTCTACACGTGCCAGCGATCTGAAGGTCAGCAAGTGGCGAGCTACGTCGCCGAGCTAAGGCGACTTGCAGGACAATGTGAGTTTGATGGCTACCTGGAGCAGATGCTCAGAGACTTTTTTGTACTGGGCATTGGCCACGAGACCATCCTACGAAAACTTTTGACTGTAGAGACACCGACCCTCAGCAAGGCCATTGCGATAGCACAGGCGTTTATGTCCACCAGTGATAACACCAACCAAATCTCTCAGCACACAAGTGCTAGCAATGTTCATAAATTAACTGGAACTGTGTTTGCGAGCAGAAATGTACAGGGCAGAACCCACGAATCTGCAACTGCCAGCAGGTCTCGGGTGAATCAGATGACTCAGAGTCCCCAATAAAGGATGAACGCAAGGCAATTCACACCTTGTTGGCGTTGTGGAGGCTTCCATTCAGCCTATTCATGCCGCTTCAAAGGGTATGTTTGCAAGAGCTGTGGAACAATGGGGCACCTCCAACGAGCTTGCAGACGAGCTGCAAGCTCTGCAAAACCTGCTAACCACCACGTGGCAAAGGAAGATCGGTCCATGGTGGATCAAAGCAATTTTGAGCCTCAGAGAGAGGAGGCAGATGCTGAAGTACATGGAGTGCACACATTTTCGATGAAATGTCCACCTATAATGCAAAATGCAAAATGTAAAATTGAATGGCTTAACCATAGCCATGGAACTGGACACTGGCGCTAGCCAATCCATCATGAGTAAAAACATGTTTGAGAGACTGCGGTTCAACAAAGCACTCCCATCAGCCCTGAGCCCCATCAACACGAAACGGAGAACGTACATCAAAGAACTTATCACTGTCCTGGGCAGCGCCGTGGTCAAGGTCACCTACGAGGGCACGGTGCACAATTACCAGTCTGGATTGTCCCGGGCGATGGCCCCACACTGCTTGGATGGAACTGGCTGGGCTAAATCCGCTGGAACTGGGATGACATCCGAGCGCTATCACATGTCAATGAGGCCTCATGTACCCAGGTTCTGAACAAATTTCCTTCCCTTTTTGAGCCAGGCATTTGAAACTTTTCCGGGTGAAGGTGCGGATCCACTTGGTCCCAGAGGCACGACCCATTCACCACAAGGCACGAGCGGTACCTCACATGATGAGGGAGAGAGTGGAAATCAAGCTGGACAGGCTGCAATGCGAGGGCATCATCTCCCCAGTGGAATTCAGCGAGTGGGCCAGCCTGATTGTTCCAGTACTCAAAAGTGATGGCACGGTCAGGATTTGCGGCCATTATAAAGTAACTATTAATCGTTTCTCGCGCCAGGACCAATACCCGCTACCGAAGGCAGACGACCTATTTGCGACGCTGGTAGGAGGCAAGACATTCACCAAGGTCGACCTGACTTCGGCCTACATGACGCAGGAGCTGGAGGAATCTTCGAAGGGCCTCACCTGCATCAACATGCACAAGGGACTGTTCATCTACAACAGATGGTCATTTGGAATTCGGTCGGCTGCAGCGATCTTCCAGAGAAACATGGAGCGCCTACTCAAGTCGGTACCACACACGGTGGTTTTTCAGGACGACATATTGGTCACGTGTCGGGACACCGTCGAGCACCTACAAAACCTGGAGGAGGTCCTCCAGCGACTGGATCGTGTTGGGCTGTGGCTGAAGAGGTCGAAATGCATCTTCATGGCAACAGAAGTGGAGTTTTTGGGGAAAAAGATCGCGGCGGACGGCATTCGGCCCACAGACGCCAAGGCAGAGGCTATCAGGAATGTGCCCAGGCCATAGAATGTCACGGAGCTGCGGTCGTTCCTGGGACTTCTCAACTATTTTGGTAACTTCCTACCGAGGTTAAGCACCCTCTTAGAGCCCCTACATGTGTTATTGCGTAAAGGTGAGAACTGGGTATGAGGAAAAAAACAAGTAATTGCTTTTGAGAAAGCCAGAAACATTTTGTGCTCCAACAAGCTGCTTGTATTGTACAACCCGTGTAAAAGACTTGTGCTAGCACATGATGCGTCGTCGTACGGAGTCGGGTGTGTAATACAACAAGCTAACGTTGCGGGGAAGTTGCAACCTGTTGCCTATGCCTCCAGAAGCTTGTCGAAGGCCGAGAGGGCCTACAGCATGATTGAGAAAGAGGCATTAGCGTGTGTGTTCGGAGTAAAAGAAATGCATCAGTACCTGTTTGGCCTCAAATTTGTGCTGGAAACCGATCACAAGCCCCTCACATCCCTGTTCGCTGAAAACAAGGGGATAAATACCAATGCCTCAGCCCGCATACAAAGGTGGGCACTCGCGCTATCAGCGTATAACTATATCATCCGCCACAGGCACCGAGAACTGTGCGGATGCTCTCAGTTGGCTACCATTGACCACCACGGGGGTGGAAATGGCGCAGCCTGCAAACTTGTTGATGGTGGCACAGCCCGCAGACTTGTTGATGGTCATGGAAGGGTTTGAAAATGATAAATCACCTGTCACGGCCCACCAGATTAGGACTTGGATCAGCCAAGATCCTCTGCTGTCCCTAGTAAAAAAACTGTGTACTGCGTGGGAGCTGGGCCAGCATCCCCGTTGAAATGCAAGAGCTAATCAAGCCATTCCAGCGGCGAAAGGACGAGCTGTCCATTCAGGCAGACTGCCTGTTGTGGCGTAACCGCTTAGTGCTACCCAAAAAGGGCAGGGAGACGTTTATCTTGGATCTCCACAGCACACACCCGGGTATAGTAATGATGAAAGCGATAGCCAGATCCCACATGTGGTGGCCCAGTATAGACTCTGACTTAGAGTCCTGTGTATGGCAATGCAGCATGTGTGCTCAGTTGAGCAACGCACTCAGAGAGCCACCACTAAGTTTGTGGTCCTGGCCATCCAGACCATGGTCAAGGATCCATGTCGACTATGCGGGCCCGTTTCTCGGTAAAATGTTCCTATTGGTGGTGGATGCTTTTTCAAAATGGATTGAATGTGAAATAATGTCGGGAAGCACCGCCACCACCACCATTGAAAGTCTGAAGTCCATGTTTGCCACCCACGGCCTGCCTGACATACTGGTCAGTGACAATGGGCCATGTTTCACCAGTGCTGAATTTAAAGAATTCATGACCCGCAATGGGATCAAACATGTCACCTCAACCCCGTTTAAACCAGCCTCCAATGGACAGGCAGAGCAGGCAGTACAAACTATCAAACAGAGCCTTAATCGAGTCACAGAAGGCTCACTCCAAGCCCGCCTGTCCCGAGTACTGCTCAGCTACCGCACAAGACCCCACTTGCTCACAGGGGTGCTCCTGGCTGAGCTACTCATGAAAAGGACACTTAAAAGCAGACTCTCGCTGGTTCACCCCAACCTGCATGATCAGGTAGAGAGCAGGCGGCAGCAACAAAATGTAAACGATGGTCGCGCCACTGTGTCACGGGAAATTGATCTGAATGACCCTGTGTATGTGCTAAACTATGGACATGGTCCCAAGTGGATCGTGGGCACGATGATAGCTAAAGAAGGGAGTAGGTGTTTGTAGTCAAACTAGACAATGGACAAATTTGCAGAAAGCACCTGGACCAAACGAGGCTGCGGTTCACAGACTGCCCTGAACAACCCACAGCACACACCACCTTTTTCGAGCCCACAACACACACACACAAAGGATCAACGACACCACCCCGGACCAGGAAATCGAACCCATCATGCCCAACAGCCCAGCAAGGCCAGGCTCACCCAGCAGCCCTGCAAGGCCAACAACACGCCAGCCCAGCGAGGGCACAGCCAACACACCAGAACAGACATTTGTACCGAGGTGGTCCACCAAGGAAAGAAAGGCTCCCGACCGCCTCACCTTGTAAATAGTTTTCACTTTGACTTTGCGGGGGAGTGATGTTGTGTATCTGTAAAGCATGCACTCCCATGTTCCGCCATCACGGAGCGCATCCCCTGCAGTCCCAAGGGATCCCAGCATCCCTTGGGAGCACTGTATATAAGTCGGCCCCTAAGGCCTGTTCCTCACTCTGGAGTGTCTTAATAAAGACTGAGGTCACTGTTACTTTAACCTCCCTGTGTGCAGCCTCATCTGTGTTAGGAACACAATAGCCAGGACACCAGGGATAACTCCCTGCTCTTCTTTGAAATAATGCCATGGGATCTTTTACATCCACCTGAGAGAGCAGAGGGGACCTCAGTTTAACATCTCATCCGAAAGATAATGGTGATGAAATTCAGGGTCTCAAAGAGATGCGTTAATGCCTGTTTGCGGCAGCCATTACTAAAAATCGCATGGCCGCCACTACGGGGTCAACAGGCCGACCCGATCAAAATTCAGGCTGGGGACTTTTTGGCCTGGATCCCATCCCACCCAAGTAGATGCACCGCCAAATTAAAGTAAAAAAAATACTTACCTATCCACTTTCAGCTCGATTTGTCGATCCCCTGCCGCACAATGCCCCCGGCAGGTTTTTCTGCCGGTGCACCTCTGCAGAGTGAATGCGGTCTGGCAGCATGACACCCCTTAAAGGAGAGGGCCAACTTCCACCGCCACAATGGAAGAATTTTTGCCGGCCGACTTGCTGATCGGCTGGCAAAATACTGGTCCCGGGTTCGGCCGGTCTGCCAATGGGCAACTTGGCAGCCCCTCTTGGGTGCCCGGCCACTGGCCCAGCCGAAACCCTCCCTGGTGGCCCAGTGGCCAAAGTAAAAAAATGATCCCATTTTTCCCCTTTAAAGGAGAGGAGAGAGCGCGGTGACACACACGTGCTGTGATGTCACCACGTTGATTGACAGCGAAGGAAGGCCAAACTGACTCATTTTTAGCCAGTCAGCCTGGCTTTGAGTCTAAGGCCCGCCCCATTATAATCCATTTGATGTCGGACTTTGAAAAAAATTCCAAGTCCTGAAAATGGATCTACTCACCGCACCAAGAGTTCCAGCTTTTTGGCCCACCTGAATTTCGGCCCCAACACCTCAATACTGCACTGGAGTGTCAGCCTGGATTTTTGTGCTTTAGTCCCTAAAGTGGGAGACTTGAACCCACAACCTTGTAACTCAGAGACAAGAGTGCTATCAACTGAGCCACAGCTGACACCTTGTCAATAAAGCAATGAGTAGCAGAGCTTTACAAACAGGAAATTGTGGGTTCACTCCCCATTCTATGTTGAGTTATCGGATTACTACAATTGCTAGAAGGGTTGCTACAATTTGTCTTAACGCCCCTGTGTTATGGACGGGAAAATCAGACAGGTTGCTGGAAATTTGGATGTGTGGATATCAGATAGAGACAGGATAGGGCTCAGCTGACCAACACATGTCAAAAACCATTAGATCAAGGTACGAGAGTGTGGCTGCCACCTGTGAAACTATCCCCCAGCAAGAAGTTCTTTAGGAAGGGGAAAGTTGGTGAGAAAATGTAATTCATCCAACATCAACCTCTCAACTATTTACATAATTTGCTTCTACAATAACTTTCTTTAGTCTTTTTATCTTAATGCTCTAATCTGAAAAGTTCTTAATGTTGTGTTAGCTTCGAGCTCTGGAGAAAGCAGTGTTGTCATGTTCTGAAGCTAGCATGTCAAGGAGAAATGAAACTGGCTGGCACAATTTATAGCCCTGCTAATGAATTTGTGTACCTTCTGTCTGCATTCTCAGGCATAGGGGTCAATACCTGTATCTGTCTGATGTAGTTGAGTGTTTTATCACAAAAATATTTATTATTCCTCAAAGAGTAATAGTCCTGTACCTGAGAGCTTGAAATAGATATTTTTTACTAAAGGGGAAATGGTAGATATTTGATAACCGTTATTTTTTCCCTCCAACTTTCATAACTCTTGATGCAGTTCCACTAATTAGTGTCTACTACCTCACTTACATGTAAGACAAGATAGTGAATGTCAATTTGCTAGTCAACTGTGGAGGGCATCACATTGCTTGACCTGTGCCTAATATAGTCATAATTAAACATCCATAAGCGACACTACCTATCAATGAGGAATACCCTCAACCCCACTCCAGACCAAAAGTGCTTGGGATAATTATAGCATCCCCACCACTTCCTTGGATGACATCAGCTAACTTACCACAGACCAAAGTCCTTCTTGGTCTTTGGTACGTTAACTGATCTGAGCTAAATCTGAGTGGAAATGGTGGGGGTTTGGTCTTGGATCATCCAGGTCTATAGCTCAGTACCACGGCACTTACCCATTGGGGAAATTTGACATAATTTTAAAAGCTATTTTAAAGGCGCTGTCTCTGGACATACCTTTTCACGCTGAAACAAATAGAGTTGTGAAGGCGGAAGACAGAAGCAATAGGTACATTTATTCATAATCTATTGTTAACTCTCATTCTGCTCTACATCGTCCCATAACCATCATGAAACTAATACTTCCGTGCTGCTAATGGGCTAGCTGCTGAGTTCTCATAAATCTGTCTTTATTTCAGATTTCCAACATTTGCCGTATTCTTATTTTTAACACTGATTAACACGTGTGCTCATAACAATTCATTTTGGATTTGTAGGACAATCACCTAAAATATTTGAAAGGATGGGTATTGATTGTAAATTTAACATTCAAAAATGCATTTGATTTCTGACAAACACCGACCAGCAGTGACTGGAAATATTTAAATATTTACAAAGATCTACTGGCGGGGGGCGGCGGAGGTAGAGAGGGAGGAATCATTTTTACATTTAGTTAGAGCACTCAAGATAAAGAATAGAGGAGGTTCTGAATGCAAACACAGATAAATATTGAGGGTCAGATAATAATTACAAAAATGAGAAAGGAAAGAATGAATAAAAAGAAGACTGAGTGTGGCAATCACAGGATGAAACTATGTTAATCAATGAAATGTTCCAGGTTCTGCTTATATTAAAGGCATGTGTTTCATCGGTCAGGCCCTAAGATTTAGTAAGTCATATCAATATTGCATTTGGTATTAAACATATGGTTTGCCTATGCACAAGTGGAAATGCTCTGTAGTTCAAAAATACTGTGCATTGCCCTGAGAGTTTGGGAACGAGTGGAGCCAGAAGCTGTCTTTAGATTGACAGCAGAAAAGAGAGTTTACATTGTGTCTATGAATGCTGAATCTTCACATGAAAAAACTTCTAATGGCCCCAGACAGAAAGTCCTGACCTTTTCTACAAGACTGATTTGATATGGGTAGAAGTTATCTTCATCTCCCACCCCGAACAGCTTTACCTCGGAGACAACCTCTTTATCACTTCCCCCAAACTCAGACATAAAGCAACACTGTAAGGATTGAAGAACTGTTTGGGTAATAAAAATATCTTTTATTTTGTAAAATCATGGTAGATATGTTCCTCTTTTGGTAAAATAAAGCTTCTTTGTATGCCATTTTTGTACTTTAATGGCCACCGATCAAAGTAGCAACTGCCTGTAAATTTCCTATAATTGAGTGTAAATTACAAATCTGATATTGGGAACAACGGAAGACTAGCTAATGATGACACACTTGTACTAATATTGCCAGTTAACCAATATAGATGCTGCATATTTGGTTAATTCATCTGTGAAATGTGCTAGAGTGAGCAAAACTTTGTAATTATGGCTTGGGGTCCAATTTGTAAAACTTGATTTACTAACCGGAACACAGAGGTGGCATGTTGGAGAATAAAAGTGACACTTTTGGTACCCCAGGTCAGTCGACTTCAATACAATGGAGACAAAGAGTATGGCAATACAAAACAAACCAGGTGAACGAGGGATCTGATACAGTGAAGACTTGGTAAGAAGCTTGCAAGAAGTTTTACAACTTGAAAAAGACCATCAAGGTAGAGCTGCAATATTCATGCAAAGTATGAAAGGCACATTCTAATGAACTGAGTAATAAGTTAAGGTCATTGTGCCAAAGTAGCCTCTCCTAATATGGACATGACGAACATACATGTTTCATAAATTTAAAGGGCTAGTTTTTATTGCATGTTAAAATTGATTAATTACCAACAAAAATGGAGGATATGCACTCAAATCTCCCATGTACTGGAAGACAATAAAACTATGTGCAGGAAAAAAAACATCAGTTTTCAAAAGTAAAGCAAATTGAGCATGTTCTTTTGTCAGAAAAAAGTGAACATTTACACAATTTAAAATATGACCGATAGAAAAGAATAAAAGCCAGCATCAAGCATCACTAGGCCTGGAAGAAGAACTCCCCAAGGTCCAATTTCTCATATACTGCTAACGTCTATTGCATACCAACCTCCTCCCTTCCAGCGTGACTTACTGCTGCTCCTCATTAAAGCCCATAGTGAGCTCCCTATGGGAATGTTACAAGGCATGCAACACAGTTATCATTTTTATAACTTCTCAGGGTATACTTAACCTACTGTAGAAGTATCTGAAACATTATGTTAGCACCCCAAAATTTCTGCTTAGTGAGAACCCTGTTTTACTGACATGACCTCTTATATCTGTTCTCTGCTGGAGGATGGGAGTGGTGTAAAGATGTCATCATCCATAGTTGCACTGCATAAACAATATCGCAGAGGAGCTAACCCTCCATCCTTCCTTTCTTCAAAGAGCTCTGACACATTTGCTTGCCTCAAAACAAAAACATCATAGAATAGATTATCTGAGTCGTTATTAGTGGTAAGGTACCTGGCCTATCATAAGCATGAATCAGAAAATCATAATCGACAGGTCGATGGTTTCCTGGTCCAAGCTCATGGCAGATCAGGTACCATGCTGTGGGTGAGGACTCAGAAAATCTACCCTCATGTGTACTCCCTGGAAAATCTGCATTATTTCCTGGCAGGGTTCGCATACCATTTGTAGACTGATGGAATTATAGCTATCCGGTTATAGTACACCGTAAGATTGTTGCTAAGTACATGATTGTCTACGTTCATACCGGCAATGATGCCCTGCACCCTGAAGAAACCACGAATGCTGAAAAACTTTTTCTGATTCTGCACCTGTTGCTAAATGACCTGTATGTTGGAGAATGCATGGCAGAATAGGCTTAGGGAGGTTATGCTTAAATTGTATAATACCTCCTCATCATTATCATCATTATCATTATCATCATAGGCAGTCCCTCGAAACGAGGATGACTAGCTTCCACGCCGAAAAGGGATGAGTTCACAATGAAGGACCTAATATTCCAGATCCAGAACTACATCTTGAAGGGTGGAAGATGCCTGTGCGTGGATTTTTTTAATGTGTGGTGGCCGTTGCACACCAGCCACCACACGGGCTTGACAGAGCTAGGTCTTGGTTCAGTGGCAAGGGTTACCCAAGACGACTGAAGACCAGCTCTGCTGCATGGACCAAGTGCGCACATATATCGCAGTGTGGGCTAGCCCGTGCTGCCCCTGGAGCCTCGCCTCTTTTGGGCCCCGAAATTTCGCCTCTCCTGGGCCCCAATCACATCCCTCTACGAACTCTTGCCGCTCGTTCGCCCCGACCTCACCACTGGTTAGGCCACAGCTGCAATACTGTGTGCAGTTCTGGTCGCCATATTATAAGAAGAATGTGATTGCACTGGAGAGTGTGCAGAGGAGATTTACGTGGATACTGCCTGGAATGGAGAATCTTAGCTATGAGGACAGATTGGACAGGCTGGGTTTGTTCTCCTTGCTGCAGAGGAAGCTGAGGGGAGACCTCATTGAGGTGTATAAAATTTGGAGGGGCCTGGATATAGTGGATAGCAAGGGCCTATTTGCCTTGGTGGAAGGGTCAATTATGAGGGGGCATAGGTTTAGGGTGGTTGGTGGAATGTTCTTCACGCAGAAGATTGTGGGAGTCTGGAACTCACTTCCTGGAAGGGTGGTGGAGGTGGAAACCCTCACCACATTTAAAAAGTGCTTTGATGTGCACTTGAAGTGCCGTAATCTGCAGGGTTATGGACCTAGAGCTGGTAAGTGGGATTAGTTGGATAACCTTTTGTTGGTTGCACAGACATGATGGCAAGTACTTCAGGGAATCTAATAAGGCCAGTGTGATTTTCTGGACTAGTTTCGATTGCCTGGATGGGTCAGAGAGAAATTTTCCCAGATTTTTTTCCCAATTGGTCTGGATTTTTATCTGTTTTTTGCCTCTCCTGGGAGATCGCATGGCTCAGGGTGGGGTGGAGTGTAAAATGTTGCGATACATGGGTTATCGTGGTTGTGTGTGGCGGACTGGTTGGACTGGATGCTCAATACCTGTCCGCCATTATTCATTGTTCATAGGTTTATATATAACCTTTAGGGCTGCTGATCGAGGGCCGTGTGGCTCTTTGTCGGCCGGCAGCAACCAATGGGTCGAAATGGCTTCTTTCTGCGCTGTAAATTTCTATGTTTCTATGTTTAACTTTCTACTTAATTCAGCAGTGATGCCATAAAAAAACAATACTTCTGGTGCCCATTGTCGATGATTGGAAGGTCCCTGCGCCACAAAAATAGAGAGCTGTGGTGACCTTCAATCATCGGTAATTCCGTGGATATCATTGACTGTACCTGCAGGTTTTTGTTGACCAGGCAGCACATCTCAGTCACAGCCCAGGCACCTGTCTCTGGTATGGCCTAAATGCTTCCTAGGATAGACTTTTATGCAAGGAATGCATCTTCCCTAGAAATAGTAGATGTATTGGTGGTCATTTTCCAACTTTCCATGGATTCTGGATCAGTTCCTATGGATTGGAGGTTAGTTAATGTAACTCCATTTTTAAAAAAAGGGGAGAGAGAAAACATGGAATTATAGACCAGTTAGCCTGATATCGGCAGTGGGGAAAATGCTGGAATCAATTATTAAAGATGTAATAGCAATGAATTTGGAAAGGAGTGACAGGATCAGTCCAAGTCAGCATGGATTTATGAAAGGGAAATCATGCTTGACAAAACTTCTAGAATTTTTTGAGGATGTAGTTAGTAGAATGGATAAGGGAGAACCAGTGGATGTGGTGTAGTTGGACTTTCAAAACGCTTTTGACAAGATCCCACACAAGAGATTAGTGTGCAAAATTAAGGCACATGATATTGGGGGTAATGTATTGACGTGGATAGAGAACTGGTTGGCAGACAGGAAGCAAAGAGTAGGAATAAACGGGTCCTTTTCAGAATGGCAGGCAGTAACTAGTGGGGTACCGCAAGGTTCAGTGCTGGGACCCCAGCTGTTTACAATATATATTAATGATTTAGACAAAGGAATTGAATGTAATATTTCCAAGTTTGCAGATGACACTAAGCTGGGTGGCTGTTTGAGCTGTGAGGAGGATGCTAAGAGGCTGCAGGGTGACTTGGACAGGTTAGGTGAATGGGCAAATGCATGGCAGATGCACTATAATGTGGATAAGTGTGAGGTTATCCACTTTAGTGGCAAAAACAGGAAGGCAGATTATTATCTGAATGGTGACAAATTAGTAAAAGGGGAGGTGCAACGAGACCTGGGTGTCATGGTACATCAGTCATTGAAAGTAGGCATGCAGGTACAGCAGGCAATTAAGAAAGCAAATGGCATGTTGACCTTCATAGCGAGAAGATTTGAGTATAGGAGCAGGGAGGTCTTGCTGCAGTTGTACAGGGCCTTGGTGAGACCACACCTTGTGTATTGTGTGCAGTTTTAGTCTCCTAATCTGAGGAAGGACATTCTTGCTATTGAGCGAATACAGCGAAGGTTCTCCAGACTAATTCCTGGGGTGGCAGGACTGACATATGAAGAAAGATTGGATCGACTAGGCTTATATTCACTGGAATTTAGAAGAATGAGAGGGCATCTCATAGAAGCATATAAAATTCTGACGGGATTGGACAGGTTAGATGTAGGAAGAATGTTCCTGATGTTGGGGAAGTCCAGAACCAGGGGTCACAGTCTAAGGATAAGGGGTAAGCCATATAGGACCAAGATCAGGAGAAACTTTTTCACCCAGAGAATTGTGAATCTATGGAATTCTCTACCACAGAAAGTTGCTGAGTCCAGTTCATTGGATATATTCAAAAGGGAGTTAGATGTGGCCCTTTCGGCTAAAGGGATCAGGGGGTATGGAGAGAAGGCAGGAGTGGGGTACTGAAGTTGCATGATCAGCTATGATCTTGTTGAATGGCGGTGCAGGCTTGAAGGGCCGAATGGCCTACTCCTGCACCGATTTTCTATGTTTCTATGTTTCTATGTTTCCATGCTCACTGTGACCCAGGATTGGGATTGGGACCTGTTTTTTACATTCAGCTTCACAAATAATTCAGTTCTGGAACTCTAAAACCAAATTTCACACTTAATCCCATAAAAAATCTAATTCTCAATACTACTAACTTTATAAGAAATAAGAGCAAGAGGAGGTCACCTGGCCCCTCGAGCCTGCTCCATTCAATAAGGTCATGGCTGATCTTTAAGCAAAATTTTTCACACATTGCACATTATTTTTTTTTAATTATTCGTTCCGGGATGTGGGCATCTCTGGCAAAGCCAGCATTTTTGGTTGCAAACGGTAACTAGTGGGGTGCCACATGGATCGTTCCTGGGGCCTCAACTATTTACAATCTATTTTAATGACTTGGATGAAGGGACCAAGTATAATGTAGCCAAGTTTGCTGATGATACAAAGATGGGTGGAAAAGCAAGTTGTGAAGAGGACACAAGGAATCTGCAAAGGGATATAGACAGGCTAATTGAGTGGGCAAACACTTGGCAGATGGAGTATAATTTGGGAAAGTGTGAGGTTATCCACTTTGGCAGGAAAAATAAAAAAGCAAATTATTACGTAAATGGAGAGAGATTACAAAATGCTGCAGTACAGAGGGATCTGGGGGTCCTTATGCATGAAACACAAAAAGTTAGTATGCATAGCAAGTAATCAGGAAAGTAAATGGAATGTTGGCCTTTGTTGCAAGGGGGATAGAGTATAAAAGCAGAGAAGTCCTGCTACAACTGTATAGGGTATTGGTGAGATCACACCGAGAGTACGGCGTACAGTTTTGGTCTCTTTTTTATATTTGCATTGGAGGCCGTTCAGAGGAGGTTCACTGGGTTGATTCCTGCGAAGAAGGGGTTGACTTCTGCATTTGGGCAGGACTGGAACTGATGTCCTAGGGGTAACATTTGCTAATGCAGTTCGGGAGTGTTTAAACTAAAATGGCAGGGGAATGGGAACCTATGCAGCGAGACAGGGCAAAGTAATATGGAGTCAGAAACAGATGGTAGAAAGGTAAAAAGCAATAGTGGAAGGCGGAATAAACAAAGGCAAGAAACAAAAAGGGCCACACTACATCATAATTCTAAAAGGACAAAGGGTGTTAAAAAAACAAGCCTGAAGGCTTTGTGTCTTATTGCAAGGAGTATCCGTAATAAGGTAGATGAATTAACTGTGCGAATAGATGTTAACAGATATGATGTGATTCGGTTTACAGAGACGTGGCTCCAGGATGATCAGGACTGGGAACTCAACATCCATGGATATTCAACATTCAGGAAGGATAGAATAAAAGGAAAAGGAGGTGGGGTAGCATTGCTGGTTAAAGAAGAGATTAATGCAATAGTTAGGAAGGACATTAGCTTGGATGATGTGGAATCTATATGGGTAGAGCTGCAGAACACCAAAGGCAAAAAACGTTAGTGGGAGTTGTGTACAGATCTCCAAATAGTAGTAGTGATGTTGGGGAGGGCATCAAACAGGAAATTAGGGGTGCATGCAATAAAGGTGCAGCAATTATCATGGGTGACTTTAATATGCATATGGATTGGGCTAACCAAACTGGAAGCAATACGGTGGAGGAGGATTTCCTGGAGTGCATAAGGGATGGTTTTCTAGACCAATATGTCGAGGAACCAACTAGGGGGGAGGCCATCTTAGACTGGGTGTTGTGTAATGAGAGAGGATTATTTAGCAATCTCGTTGTGCGAGGCCCCTTGGGGAAGAGTGACCATAATATGGTGGAATTCTACATTAGGATGGAGAATGAAACAGTTAATTCAGAGACCATGGTCCAGAACTTAAAGAAGGGTAACTTTGAAGGTATGAGGCATGAATTGGCTAGGATAGATTGGTGAATGATACTTAAGGGGTTGACTGTGGATGGGCAATGGCAGACATTTAGAAACCGCATGGATGAACTACAACAATTGTACATCTCTGTCTGGCGTAAAAATAAAAAAGAGAAGGTGACTCAACCGTGGCTATCAAGGGAAATCAGGGATAGTATTAAAGCCAAGGAAGTGGCATACAAATTGGCCAGAAATAGCAGTGAACCCAGGGACTGGGAGAAATCTAGAACTCAGCAGAGGAGGACAAAGGGTTTGATTAGGGCAGGGAAAATAGAGTACGAGAGGAAGCTTGCAGGGAACATTAAGATGGACTGCAAAAGTTTCTATAGATATGTAAAGAGAAAAAGGTTAGTAAAGACAAACGTAGGTCCCCTGCAGTCAGAATCAGGGGAAGTCATAACAGGGAACAAAGAAATGGCAGACCAATTGAACAAGTACTTTGGTTCAGTATTCACGGATATAAAAGGGGTCAGAGGGTCTAGTAAGAAGGAGGAACTGAGGGAAATCCTTATTAGTCGGGACATTGTGTTGGGGAAATTGATGGGATTGAAGGCCGATAAATCCCCAGGGTCTGATGGACTACATCCCAGAGTACTTAAGGAGGTGGCCTTGGAAATAGCGGATGCATTGACAGTCATTTTCCAACATTCCATTGACTCTGGATCAGTTCCTATGGAGTGGAGGGTAGCCTATGTAACCCCACTTTTTAAAAAAGGAGGGAGAGAGAAAACAGTGAATTATCGACCGGCCAGCCTGACATCGGTAGTGGGTAAAATGACGGAATCAATTATTAAGGATGTCATATCAGCGCATTTGGAAAGAGGTGACATGATAGGTCCAAGTCAGCATGGATTTGTGAAAAGGAAATCATGCTTGACAAATCTTCTGGAATTTTTTGAGGATGTTTCCAGTAGAGTGGACAAGGGGGAACCAGTTGATGTGGTGTATTTGGACTTTCAGAAGGCTTTCGACAAGGTCCCACACAAGAGGTTAAAGCACATGGGATTGGGGATAGTGTGCTGACGTGGATTGAGAACTGGCTGTCAGATAGGAAGCAAAGAGTAGGAGTAAATGGGTACTTTTCAGAATGGCAGGCATTGACTAGTGGGGTACCGCAAGGTTCTGTGTTGGGGCCCCAGCTGTTTACATTGTACATTAATGATTTAGACGAGGGGATTAAATGTAGTATCTCCAAATTTGCGGATGACACTAAGTTGGGTGGCAGTGTGAGCTGCGAGGAGGATGCTATGAGGCTGCAGAGTGACTTGGATAGGTTAGGTGAGTGGGCAAATGCATGGCAGATGAAGTATAATGTGGATAAATGTGAGGTTATCCACTTTGGTGGTAAAAACAGAGAGACAGACTATTATCTGAATGGTGACAGATTAGGAAAAGTGGAGGTGCAACGAGACCTGGGTGTCATGGTACATCAGTCATTGAAGGTTGGCATGCAGGTACAGCAGGCGGTTAAGAAAGCAAATGGCATGTTGGCCTTCATAGCGAGGGGATTTGAGTACAGGGGCAGGGAGGTGTTACTACAGTTGTACAGGGCCTTGGTGAAGCCACACCTGGAGTATTGTGTACAGTTTTGGTCTCCTAACTTCAGGAAGGACATTCTTGCTATTGAGGGAGTGCAACGAACGTTCACCAGACTGATTCCCGGGATGGCGGGACTGACATATCAAGAAAGACTGGATCAACTGGACTTGTATTCACTGGAGTTCAGAAGAATGAGAGGGGATCTCATAGAAACGTTTAAAATTCTGATGGGTTTAGACAGGTTAGGTCTTCTAAATTCCAATGAGTATAGGCCCAACCTGCTCAACCTTTCTTCATAAGTCATAGAAACATAGAAACATAGAAAATAGGTGCAGGAGTAGGCCATTCGGTCCTTCGAGCCTGCACCGCCATTCAATGAGTTCATGGCTGAACATGCAACCTCAGTACCCCATTCCTGCTTTCTCGCCATACCCCTTGATCCCCCTTGTAGTAAGGACTACATCTAACTCCTTTTTGAATATATTTAGTGAATTGGCCTCAACAGCTTTCTGTGGTAGAGAATTCCACAGGTTCACCACTCTCTGGGTGAAGAAGTTTCTCCTCACCTCGGTCCTAAATGGCTTACCCCTTACCCTTAGACTGTGACCCCTGGTTCTGGACTTCCCCAACATTGGGAACATTCTTCCTGCATCTAACCTGTCTAAACCCGTCAGAATTTTAAACGTTTCTATGAGATCCCCTCTCATTCTTCTGAACTCCAGTGAATACAAGTCCAGTTGATCCAGTCTTTCTTGATATGTCAGTCCCGCCATCCCGGGAATCAGTCTGGTGAACCTTCGCTGCACTCCCTCAATAGCAAGAATGTCCTTCCTCAAGTTAGGAGACCAAAACTGTACACAATACTCCAGGTGTGGCCTCACCAAGGCCCTGTACAACTGTAGTAACACCTCCCTGCCCCTGTACTCAAATCCCCTCGCTATGAAGACCAACATGCCATTTGCTTTCTAAACCGCCTGCTGTACCTGCATGCCAACCTTCAATGACTGATGTACCATGACACCCAGGTCTTGTTGCACCTCCCGTTTTCCTAATCTGTCGCCATTCAGATAATAGTCTTTCTCTGTTGATACGATGAATAGCATGGTGTTAAAAATGAGTTGCCAGAATTTGCTGTCAAATTAACGTTCTTTATGCGTAAAAGGTACAGCAACTCGAGGCGAGGGGCAGATGGGTGGTTTAACGTGAATATCCAAAAGTTGCTGTTCAAGTTGTGCCACTTCACCAGTAGCTTTGTGAAAATGGCATTTTGCTCCCTGCCTCATCATTGACATGCATTGAATTTCATGAAGTTGCTGTATTTGCGCTGTAAATAGTAACTAACTTGTGCAGATGGGCTAGTAATTAGTAGCGTAAGTAGACTTTTATCAATGTGATCATTGTTAATTACTGCCAATTAGCCTCTCTAGGACCAAAAATTAACTATTACAAAGTTTAAAAACTTCAAATTAAAAAAAAAATTCCTTTTTCTTTCTGTCTTTTATCTCTCTGTTAATCCAATCTTTCTTCCTCTCTCTTTATTTCTCTTTCTGAATGTGATTTGACATTGAATTCACCCCTTTAATTTACCCTCCTTCTCAGTCCTCCTCATGTTTATTTCCCAATACTTCAATTTCATTGGTTCAGGACAGACCCTGTTGGTTGCCATGTTCACTCAGGTCCCAGATGCCCTGTTTCCCTCACTGCACCGTAATCAGCTCACACTTTCAGCAACTTGGTGGGCAAAATTCTTTGAGTTGAAGGGTCCAGGAGCAGGTCTAACTAACATAAGTTAGAGTTAGATGCCCTGCTACAGCAACTTCTCACTTATTGATAATCATATTCATAAAATAAAGTGTCAGAATACCCAACAGAGTAAATTCTATGGACTGCGCTTTACAATAAAATTATTAGAAACTTGCATCTCATTGATGGGGTTGGCACCACAGACATGACTTCACTTATATCAAATTGTTGCCGACTACAAATAAACTGTTTCATTCCAGATTCATGGAACAAAATCATACAGAAAAATAAATTAAAATTAAGAGTTATATGCACCCCCCAAAAAAGATTGATCAGAATCAGCTGTGATGCCCCTTTTTCCTAATGAAGCTCCCAACTCTAATCGTGAGCTAGCAAAGTGTAATGGAACTACAGCCCAGAATAAGTCACCAACCTCAGAAGAGAATGAAAGAAAATCAGAACAAAATTAAAACTGGTGATCCAAATATCAAGCAGACTTAAGAAACCATAACGGAAAAGTAAATGACGTTTTGGAACATGAAATAATAAACAGTAGTCAATCTCCCGTGGAATTTCATACAAAGATTCAAGACCAGGTGAAGTATGAGGTCAAGCAGTGTTAGAGTGATAATTGGAACCATGTGGGGAAGAGTGGAGAGGAGTAGAAAGGGAGGGGCGAAAAGGAGACGGGAATGGAGGGGAGGAGGGAAAGGGAGAGAGGGAAGAGGGAATTCAGGAGTGGAGTGAGAGGGAGAGGAGAGGGGTGAGAGAGAGCAGAAGAGGGGGATGGGGAGAGGGGGAGAAAAAGAGGGTAGAAGAAGAAGGGGACAGGAAGGAGGCGGAGAGGAGGAAAGATGGGAAAGTGGGAGCATGCGGACATGGAAGCAAAAGCAATGGGGGAAGCTGTGAACTCCGCTTCCTTCTGCCAGGCCTGGATTTTCAACTTGGCTGGGGCAGCTGGGGAGAGCCCTTCATTTTACCTGGCCCAAAGTTCCAGCAAGATCCATTTTTTTACTGCTGTGGGAGCCAGCAAAAACTTAGTGAGTGTGGGAGAGGGGATTGAGAGCAAAAGAAGTTGGTCAGCTAGGGGCGAGATGTCAGCAAAATAAGTGACTTAGCCATGGCAACCAGGAATGTCAAATTTGTTGCAGGGGTTATTCGTGAGCTAGTAAAAAGTGCAACAATGGGCAGGCTCAGCAAACCTGCTCACTGGGGTGGATGGGGGTGGGGGGGCAATTGTAGACGAGTAGTTCCCTGCCGGGCAATGAGGACAGCCAGGGAATCTCTGACAACTGGGCCAGAGCATTACCCGAAATCAGGTTAATATCAAGCTACTCAGGAAGGACTCATTTACAATTTTTGAACCTGCAATGACAGATGGCAAAGAAACGGGGGTAGAAATTCAGTTGCTTAGGCCCTGGAAAGGGTCAGAACAGGGGCACTAAAAGGCTCGGAGCTGCGAGCGCCGTTTGCAATGCCCCCCCCCCCCCCCCCCACCGGTTTAGACAGCACTTCGATTTTTGTTTCGTGCTCACCCCATAGCGCCCCGTAGTGGGACCGCCTGAAAAACCAGGCGGTCAGAGCTGTCCCAGTGGCGGTGAGGGAAGGAATTACTGAATGAGATAAGTGTATTTTTTTTATTTTTGCCATTTATGTTTATGTGGGAAAGTTATTGGGAAAGTTTTTTGTGTATTTTCTGCTGATTTTTTTTCCCAGCTAAACCTCTGTTAGGGCACTCCGAGACCAGCTCTTTAGCTTGGGATTTTCAGTTGCTCAGCTGGCCTACCGCCCTAGCCCCCCTCACATACATGCCTCTCTTAGTGCTCCGCTCCACATTCAGGGCCCAGCTGCTGCATTTTGTGGCTGCAGACGCAAACCATTTCCTGCCGCAAAATTTACCATCCCACCGCCATTAGCACCCTAATTAGCCTCCAATCGAATTTCCATAGCGACAGTGATTTAAATAAAACTTATCTTTAATGCACTGCATTATTACCTTCGGTTCAGACATTGATGCCTTGTGAAAAAAGCAAACACCTTCCAGAGCTGACGATCTGTACACTCAAAAACAGCATGCTGACTCTGAGGACAAACTACAATTGTGAAGGAATATTATAAGTCAGGACTTCTAACATTGTATATGCTGATCAAGTGCCACCTAACTGTAACAGGTACCGCATACAAACATTGAAACATTAAAATGCATTTTCACACAGACCGAGCAAGACGTAGAGCTTTCAATGCATTGTGCAATAGAATGCAGTGACCCATTCATCAATGTTGATATATAACAAATATGTATGTAATAAAGGTGCGCTCATTATCAAAGGAAATGGTTTGGAGTGTGGCTATTGATTATTCAGTCAATGTGAAACTGTTATAAATAAAGCTAATCAAATACAAGAATACACTTCAAGGGCATTTCACCTAAATTGAGATTATTTTAATCTTGTATAAATTATATAGGGAGTCTAAACGTAGAAATCCTGCTATATGATATTATCAAGCAAACTCATAATGTGTTCATATCAAATTCCTTTGTCCGTTAAATCAGTGGAGGTATGAACTGTTTTAAAATAAACAGGTTAACATGTTTTATTAAAATAGCAGACAGAGGGATATGATAAATGGTAATATATTGAATTGGATTCAGAACTGGCTGGTAAAAAGTAATTACAGATGGATTTGGATTTGTTTGGAGGCTAGTCACCAGTGGTGTTCCACAGGGTTCAGTGCTGGGATTGTTGCTTTTGTCGATACAGACTCGCTGAATTCCTTCAAGCGAAAGCTGGATTTGTTTTTCGCTGGGGCGGAGATCACCTCTTACAGAAGGTAGGTACTGCAGTGAACTCAAGGCCAGAGTGATGTCCTGGACTAGTTTCGATCGCCTAGATGGGTCGGAGAGGAATTTCCCAGATTTGTTTCCCCTTCAAATTGACCTTGTTTTTTAATGTCTTTTTGCCTCTTCCAGGTTTCAGGTGGGGTGGAGTTTATATGTTGCGATACACAAGGTATCGCAATTGTGTGGGACAGGCTCTGTGGATCAGATGGTCTTTACCCGTCCGTTATTGTTTGTACGTTGGTTTATATAAAAATGTGTTATGCATTGATATAATAATCACAAAGTGGCATTTCCAGGCTAGGCTCAGCAGTTTTTATTACTTTGTTTTCTAAAGGCCACCAATGCATTGGAGAGGGTTCGAAAGGATGATGCAATAGTACATATGTTATAGAGATTTACAGCATAGAAGGAGGCCATTTGACTTATCAAATTGGTGCTGACTCTCTGCTAGATCTACACTTACATTCCCACTTGTGATATATGAGACCTTGGGGTAGACGCAAACTGGGTATCTTTGGAACCGCAGTGTCTCCAAGATATTATGCTTGGTGATGGAAGTTTGAAACTAAGTCAACCCATTGTGACAGACTCAATAATCTGATATCTGATCCAACAAAGACAAATTGGAATGTTTTCTTACAAAAGCAAAATACTGTGGCTGCTGGAAATCTGAAATCATAACAAAAAATGCTGGAAATACTCAGCAGGTCAGACAGCATCAGTGGCGAGAGAAACAATGTTTCAGGTCAATGACCTTTCGGCAGAATACTTTCTTAATGGTGAGAGATTATAAAGTGTGGAGAAGCAAAGGGATTTAGGTCTCCACGTACACATCTCACTAACAAACCCGTGGACAGGTAGAAAAAGTAATCAAGAAGGCTAATGGATGTTGGCCTTTATCTTAAGGGAGTTGAAATATGAAAGGGAGGAAGTGATGCTTCAGTTGTACAGAGCCTTGATCAGATCCCATCTGGAATACTGCTTTCTATTCTGGGCACCCCTCTGTAGGATGTATATATTGACCTCATGAGGGGTAAAGAGCAGATTTACCAGAATTATAATGGAGTTAAAGCGTTTAATTATGAGGACTGGCTGCATAAACTTGAGTTGTATTTCCTTGAGTTTAGAAGGTTGAGGGGCAATCTAATCGAGGTGTTTAAAAGGATAAAATGATTTAATAGAGTAGATACAGAGAAACTATTTCCTCTGATGAGGGAATCCAGAACAAAGGCAAACAATCTCAAAATGAGAGCTAAGCCATTCAAGAGTGAAACCAGGAAGCACTTTTTCATACAACAGGTAATGTGTTATATATATAAACTTGTATTTACTCTGTACAGCCACCAGAGGGCTCATTCCCTGGAGTCCCAAGTGATCCCATAATCCCTTGGGAGCACAGGTATTTAAGGAGGCCTCACAGGTTGGAAAGGCACTCTGGAGACCTGCAATAAAAGACTACGGTCACACTTTACTTTGAGCTCACAGTGTTCAGTCTGGCTCTTTCTTGATACATAACAATTGGCGACGCGATACAGATAGCGAATCCAAAAATGCAGACAACAGTGGGCATCCTGGAGAAATTCTCGGAGGGAGATGATTGGGAAACTTTTGTGGAGCGACTCGACCAATACTTCGTGGCCAACGAGCTAGATGGGGAAGAGAACGCTGCCAAACGAAGGGCGATCCTCCTCACCATCTGTGGGGCACCAACGTATGGCCTCATGAAGAATCTGCTCACTCCAGCGAAACCCATGGAGAAATCGTACGACAATTTATGCACACTGGTCCGAGAGCATTTGAACCCGAAGGAAAGCGAGGTACCGGTTCTACACCTACAAAAGGTCTGAAGGCCAGGAAGTGGTGAGTTATGTCGCCGAGCTAAGACTCCTTGCAGGACATTGCGAATTTGAAGGACATTTGGAACACATGCTCAGAGATTTTTCGTACTTGGCATTGGCCATGAAACCATACTTTGCAAACTTTTGACTGTAGAGACCCCTTGAGTAAGTCCATAGCGATAGCCCAGGTGTTCATTGCCACCAGTGACAATACTAAGCAAATCTCTCAGCACACAAGTGCTGCTAAAAGTACTGTGAACAAAGTGATGTTGTTTTCGAATTGCAATGTACAGGGCAGGTAACACATGCCTGCAGCTGCATGTCTGCAGATGTCTCAGAGTCCACATCAAAAGTGATGAATGCAAGGCCATTAACATCTTGTTGGTGCTGAGGGGGTGATCATCGTTTCCATTCATGCCGATTCAAAGGGTACGTTTGTAAGGGCTGTGGAACAATGGGACACCTCCAACGTATGTGCAGGCGAGCGGCAAATCCTGTTAAACCTGCAAACCACCATGTTGCAGAGGAGGACAGATCCACGGAGGATCACGATGAACCAGAGCCTCAGACCGAGGAGGCAGAGGTACATGGGGTGCACACATTCACCACGAATTGTTCCCCGAAAATGCTGAATGTTGAACGAAATGGACTCCCAGTGTCAATAGAACTGGACACGGAGACGAGCCAGTCCATCATGGGCAAAAAGACTTTCGAAAGATTGTGGTGCAACAAGGCCTCAAGGCCAGTCTTAACTCCAGTTCATACGAAACTAAGAAATTAGACAAAAGAACTGATTCCCATAATCGGCAGTGCTACTTTAAATGTTTCCTACGATGGAGCGGTGCACAAGCTACCACTCTGGGTGGTACCGGGCGATGGTCCCACACTGCTCGGCAGGAGCTGACTGGGAAAAATACGCTGGAATTGGGACGATGTCCGAGTGCTATCGCCCGCTGACGACACTTCGTGTGCCCAGGTCTTAAACAAATTTCCTTCGCTGTTCGAACCAGGCACGGGAAATTCCAAGGAGCAAAAGGGCAGATCCACCTAATTCCGGGGGCATGACCAATCCACCACAAGGCAAGAGCAGTTCAGTACATGATGAGAGAAAGGGTAGAGATCAAGCAAGACTGGCTGCAAAGGGAGGGCATTATTTCACCAATCGAGTTCAATGAGTGGGCCAGTCCTATTGTCCCAGTCCTCAAGGGAGATGGCACCATCAGAATCTGGTGATTACAAAGTAACTATCAATCGTTTCTCCCTGCAGGACCAATACCCACTAACAAAGGCCGATGGCCTCTTTGCAATGCTGATGGGAGGAAAGACGTTCACGAAGCTGGATCTGACTTCAGCCTACATGACGCAGGAACTGGAGGAATCATCGAAGGGCCTCACCTGCATCAATACACACAAAGGTTTTTTTTATTTATAACAGATGCCCATTTGGAATTCGATCAGCAGCGGCGATATTCCAGAGAAACATGGAAAGTTTACTGAAGTCGGTCCCGCACACCGTGGTCTTGCAAGTTCACAGCAGTTGTTGAAAGATAACAACACGACCAGAAAAGAGCATGCAAACTTTGGTTGTGAAGTGATATTTTCCCCATACCTTATTTATTCTGTGTAAATATATTTATTTTAAGTGGACCTGCATCTTGGTCACAAGTCGGAACACAGTCGAGCATCTGCAGAAACTGGAGGAGGTTCTCAGTCGACTCAACCATGTGGGGCTCAGGTTATAATGCTCAAAGTGCATTTTCCTGGCGCCTGAAGTGGAGTTCTTGGGAAGGAGGATTGCGGCGGACGGCATCAGGCCCACCAACGCGAAGACGGAGGCAATCGAGAATGCACCGAGATCACAGAACGTGACAGAAGTGTGGTCATTTCTGGGACTCCTGAATTACTTTGGTAACTTCTTACCGGGTCTCAGCACACTGTTAGAACCACTGCATGTCTTACTACGCAAACAAGACGAATGGGTTTGGGGCAAAAACCAAGAAAATGCCTTTGTAAAAGCGAGAAAATTGTTATGCTCAAACAAATTGCTTGTGTTGTATGATCCATGTAAGTGTTTGGTACTAGCATGTGATGCATTGTCATATGGCGTCAGGTGTGTATTGCAACAAGCTAATGATTTCAGTAACCTGCAACCAGTTGCTTATGCATCCAGGAGTCTGTCTAAGGCTGAGAGAGCCTACAGCATGATTGAGAAAGAAGCGTTAGCGTGTGTCTATGGGGTAAAAAAAATGCATCAATACTCGTTTGGGCTAAAATTCGAATTGGAAACTGACCATAAGCCATTCATATCCCTGTTTTCCGAGAGTAAAGGGATAAATACCAACGCATCGGCCCACATGGGTGCCCACGTTGTCCACATACAACTACGCCATCCGCCACAGGCCAGGCACAGAAAACTGCGTCGATGCTCTCAGCAGGTTGCCACTGCCCTCCACGGGTGTGGAAATGGTGCAACCTACAGATCTAGCCATGGTTATGGAAGCATTTGACAGTGAGCAATCACCTGTCACTGCCCGACAGATCAAAACCTGAACGAGCCAGGACCCTTTATTATCCCTCATCAAAAGCTGTGTGTTTCACGGGAGCTGGTCCAGTGTCCCAGTGGAAATGCAGGAAGCGATAAAGCCGTTCCAGCGTCGTAAAGATGAAATGTCTATACAGGCAGACTGCCTTCTGTAGGGCAATCGTGTAGTGGTTCCCAAGAAGGGCAGAGACACCTTCATCAATGACCTCCACAGTACCCACCCAGATGGTCTGGCATCGATGCGGACTTAGAGTCCTGCGTTCACTGATGTAATACATGCTCGCAGTTAAGCAATGTACCCAAGGAGGCGCCGCTAAGTTTATGGTCTTGGCCCTCCAAACCGTGGTCTAGGGTACACATCGACTATGCAGGCCTGTTCTTGGGTAAAATGTTCCTTGTGGTTGTAGACTCGTACTCCAAGTGGATTGAATGTGAGATAATGTCGGCTAGCACGTCCACTGCCACTACCGAAAGCCTGCGGGGCCATGTTTGCCACATACGTCCTGGTGAGCGACAATGGGCCATGTTTTACCAGTGCTGAGTTCAAAGAATTCATGACCCGTAACGGGATCAAACATGTCACATCTGCCCCGTTTAAACCAGCGTCCAATGGTCAGGCAGAGAGAGAAGTGCAAAACATCAAGCAAGGCTTGAAGAGGGTAACTGAAGGCTCACTGCAGACTCGCCTATCCCGAGTCCTGCTTAGCTACCACACGAGACCCCACTCACTCACTGGGATCCCTCCTGCTGAACTGCTCATGAAAACAGCACTTAAGACAAGGCTCTCGTTAGTTCACCCTGATCTATATGAACAGGTAGAGAGCAGGCGGCTACAACAAAGTACATACCATGATAGCTCAAATGTGTCACGCGAGATTTAAATCAATTATCCTGTATTTATATTAAATTATGGACAAGGTCCCAAGTGGCTTCCTGGCACTGTCGTGGCCAAAGAGGGGAGCAGGGTGTTTCGGGTCAAACTTTCAAATGGACTCATTCACTGGAAACACTTGGACCAAATCAAACTCAGATTCACGGTCTATCCTAAGCAACCCACCTTGGAACCTACATTTTTTGATCCCCCCAACATACACACCAGTGGCAACCGGCACCACGGTTGACCACAGCAGCCCAGCAGGACCCAACACACCAGGCCAGCAAGGCCAGCTGCACAGCAGCCCAGCGAGGGCCCAACAAATGATCCAACAATACCAGCTTTCACACCAAGACAATCAACCAGGGCAAGAAAGGCCCCAGATCGACTCACATTGTAAATAGTTACACTATTGACATTGGGGGTGGGGGGTGGGGGGAGTGTTATATATGTAAACTTGTATTTACTCTGTACAGCTACCAGAGGGCTCATCCCCTGGAGTCCCATAATCCTTTGGGAGCACAGGTATTTAAGGAGGCCTCACAGGTTGGAGAGGCACTCTGGAGACCTGCAATAAAAGACTAAGGTCACACTTTACTTCAAGCTCACAGTGTTCAGTCTGACTCTTTCCCCATACATAGCATAATGGAAATCTTGTATTATCGCCATCAAAAGGCTGTGGATGCTGGGTCAATTGATATTTTCAAGACTGAGTTTGACAGATTTTTGTTAGGCACGGGTATCAAGGAATATGGAACAAGGCGGGTATATGGAATTGAGGTACAGATCAGCCAGGATCTGATTGAATAGCAGAATAGGTTTGAGGGGCTAATACAAAAAATACAAGACTCTAGATACAAGGCATTTATTTTCTTCATAGACTTGAAGTGTTATTTCCGTGAACATTTAAGCACTTCTCCTCGCCACTGCCCCCCCATCCCCCCCCCACCCACGCCCCACCGAACCCATTACTTGCATACCACCGTTGCTTTCTATTTAGGACCTCTGGATTCAGATTGAAATTTAGATTGAGACCATCTAAATTTCAGGGGAAAGGAGGGAGGACTGAACCTAAATCTAAATTAATTCAAACATTCCTTCCTATTAACGATCAGATTGAGTTTGAATAAGATCCTTTTCTGGGCAACATGAATTATATTTAAAATATTTCAAATCTTTGCAACAGCATAAATTGCTCAGCACTCTCTTTATGCTTGTGTGCCTTTCACATTAACTGATTCATCCTGGGTTTGTACCCCTCAAAATAATTGATTCCCTTTGTGTCTGTATTCCTGAGAGTAACTAAATCTGTATGGTTCTCGGTTACTCACAATTGTTTATTTGAATTATATCTCCCTAATCGGTTTATGCTTCTAGCCCCTGCAGTGTCTTCTGTTGCTGGCCTATCCCTATCACAGTCATCATCTCAAAGTCATGGGGTAGTTCTTGACTTTGTGAGATGGTGTAAAGTGGGTGCTAGCAAGTCAGCAGCCCGTTTTACATCTTGTCCAATTATTATTTCCGTTGACTTCAATGGGAGAGATGTAAAATGGACTGCCGACTCAGTATTACCTTTTTTATACTATCGCACAAAGTCAAGACCTATCTCCGGTGTCTCCCAGGAGCCAGCCTGGTCCAGATTTCGGCCACAAGTCACTCTTCACCTTTCTCACAATCTCAACTGACTGAAATACCAGAACAAGACCTGATTCTAGTCACATTACAAAAAGTCCCTAGATGTTGCAACAATATGTGTGTGCATTTAAAAAAAAGGTTTATTCAAAGATCCTATCAAAAAAAATCATAAAACTTCTCAGAAGCTTTATGGTAGGAAATACCCAGGTACTCTTTGAATACCTAAATGTTTAGCTTGTGACCTGATTCTTCCAACCCAATCATGGTTTTTTCAGTTGTGGAATACTTGCGTTGCATGATTGACACAAAATGCAGACTGGGAATTCAGATGGGCATTAATACAACAATTATGGCACAAAATACTAATGGAGAAGACAGCTTCAAATTTAATCTGAGCTGTAGAAATAAGAGATTATATACTAGTGAAAGCAGTACATATTTAAATAAAGCTAAAATAAAATTTAAAAATAGCAAAATCTAATCAATAATCATATTGAATTCGTTTTTGGGAAAACAATTTAGTAAGTATGAGATGAAGGGAGATTGATTATGGTTGACAGTAAATATTTTCTGATCATAGTGTCCATTTGTAAATAGGATATTGTCATGTATTTAACCAGCATTGTAACCCATGTATAATCTGACCTAAGTTGTACACTGAGAACAATGACCACTAGTTGGTGAACTTGTGGGAGACACTCCTAACCTGGACTTTAAGGTATAAAAGGGGAAGCTCCACCCACTTTCATCACTTGGAATAAAGCACAGGTCACAGACTGACCTTCTCTCAAGCATGGGCCTCGTGTGCATTTATACTGCATAGTAAGGATGTATTAATGGCGACGAGAAACTGGGATTTAAACCACACGAGCATGGCCACTAGCAGAACAGACAAGAGATACTATGTTAAGGAATGGTTGGGACAGAGATTCAACATTGTTAAAGCAGCACACAGTTCTCCAGGCAGACAAGGGCAATCGGGCATGCCCCAACATGTAGTCGAACCCAGAGGGGGAGTTTGACAGAGACAATGGCAAGCTGAACGGCGATTTACGCCATTGCAAGGGACAATGCGGCCAGTAATGGGGCCATCAACACATATTAATGGCGCACTCAAGGACAGTCACAGGGGCAGTCAGGGACGATCGACTGGCAAGGGACCTTTTGTTTTCAACAGCAGCTTATGTTGGAGGCGTGGAGGCACACACTCAGCCGGAGTTTGCAGAGATGAGCAAAATACCTGTGGAAATTGTGGAAATTGCAGAAATGAATGCTGGGGGAAATCGCTGGAAGCTGAAGTTCAGCGAGTTCATGTGGAGCACGTATACAGTTCACACACCAGGACGTCACCGATAATGATGAAAGTGCTCCTCAATGGCATCCAGTATCAATGGAGCTAGACACGGGGGCCAGCCGGTCCCTGATGGGTATCAAACAGTTTGAAAAGTTGTGGCCGTCCAAGGCCAGGAGGCCAAAATTATCGCCGATTGACGCACAGCTACGGACATACACAAAGGAGATCATTGCGGTGCTAGGCAGCGCCACGGTAGTCGGAACCCACAAAGGTTCGGAGAACAGGTTGCCACTCTGGATTGTCCTGGGGGATGATCACGCACTACTGGGGAGGAGTTGGCTTGCTGTCATGAACTGGAAATGGGGCGATGTCAATGCAATTTCCTCTGTGGAGCGAGTATCATGTTCACAGATCCTGGACAAATTTGATTCATTATTTCAACCCGGCATTGGCACTTTCATGATTCACATAAACCCGGACGCCAGGCCAGTACACCACAAGGCCAGAGCGGTGCAATACGTGATGCGGGAAAAGATTGAAGGTGAATTGGACCACCTGCTGAGGGAAGGCATCATCTCGCCAGTCAAATTCAGTGACTGGGCGAGCCCGATTGTGCCGGTGCTCAAGGCGGATGGGTCGGTCAGGATATGTGGTGATTACAAGGCCACCATCAATCGGGTGTCACTCCAAGACCAGTACCCGCTACCGAGAGCGGAGGACCTCTTTGCAACGCTATGCGGTGGCAAGCTTTTTTCAAAATTGGACCTGACCTCAGCTTACATGACCCAGGAGCTGGCGAGTGAGTCGAAGAAGCTGACCATCATCACGACACACAAGGGGTTGTTTGAGTACAACAAATGTCCGTTCGGGATTCGCTCGGCCGCCACGATCTTCCAACGAAATATGGAAAGATTCCTCAAGTCGATTCCAGGGACAGTGGTTTTTCAGAACGACATCCTCATCACAGGTTATGATACTGAAGAACACCTTCATAACCTGGAGGAGGTTCTACGCAGACTGGACCGGGTAGGGCTGCGACTGAAAAAGGCGAAGTGCGGCTTCTTAGCTCCAGAGGTAGAATTCCTGGGGATGAGGGTAGCAGCAGACAGGATCAGTCCTACTGCGTCCAAGACGGAAGCGATCCAGAGAGCACCCAGACCCTGTAACATGACGGAGCTGCATTTGTTCCTGTGGCTCCTGAACTATTTTGGTATCTTTCTTCTCAAATTGAGCACGCTGCTACAGCCGCTACACGTTCTCCTACGCAAAGGTCGCGAATGGGTCTGGGGGGACAGCCAGAAAAGGGCTTTAAATAGAGCACGCAATTTGTTATGTTCCAACAGTCTGTTAACGCTATATGAACCATGTAAGAAACTTGTGTTAACGTGCGATGCGTCGTCCTATGGTGTCGCGTGTGTGTTGCAGCATGTTAATGCCAAGGGTCAGTTACAGCCGGTAGCTTATGCCTCCAGAAGTCTGTCCCAGACAGAAAGGGGCTACGGGATGGTAGAAAAGGAGGGCGCTCGCATGTGTATATGCAGTAAAAAAAATGCACCAGTACCTGTTTGGCAGGAAATTTGAGCTGGAGACAGATCACAAACCCCTAACGTCCCCGTTGGCCAACAGCAAGGCCATAAATGCAAAAGCATCGGCCCGCATACAGAGATGGGCACTCGTATTAGCAGCCTATGATATACAATTCGGCACAGACCGGGCACCGAAAACTGCGCCGATGCACTCAGCAGGCTCCCACTAGCCACCACTGAGGGGGCTACTGAGCATGCTGCTGAGATGGTCATGGCTGTTGAAGCTTTCAGAAGCGAAGGCTCACCCGTGACAGCCCGTCAGATTAAAGTCTGGACAAATAGAGACCCGCTATTGTCTCTAGTCAAGAAATGTGTCCTGAATGGGGACTGGGCACGTACAGGGCATGCCCTGAGGAATTTAAACCATTTCACAGGCGCAGGGATGAACTCTCGATTCAGGCCGATTACCTACTATGGGGAAACCGCGTAGTCATGCCCCAGATGGGCAGAGAGGTGTTCATCAGAGAACTCCACAATGAGCACCCGGGCATTGTCATGATGAAGGCAATTGCCAGGTCACACGTTTGGTGGCCAGGGATAGACGCAGATCTGGATCTTTGTGTTCGCAGGTGCAACACATGTGCCCAGCTGGGCAATGCGCCCAGGGAAGCCCCCCCAGCCCCTGGCCATAGCCCGCCAAGCCATGGTCACGCATCCATGTGGACTACGCAGGTCCTTTCATGGGAAAAATGTTTTTGGTTGTAGTAGACGCCTACTCCAAATGGATCGAGTGTGGACATTTTAAATTCAAGCACATCCTCTGCCACGGTAGAAAGTCTACGGGCAATGTTCGCCGCCCATGGTCTACAGGACATCTTGTCAGCGACAATGGCCCGTGCTTCACAAACACTGAATTCCAGAACTTCATGGCAGGCAATGGAATTAACCATGTCAGAACGGCACCGTTCAAGCCAGCCTCAAACGGGCAGGCGGAACGAGCAGTGCAGATAATCAAACAGGGGATGCTCAGAATCCAAGGGGGTTCTCTACAAAGCCGCTTATCACACTTCCTGTTGGCCTACAGATCCCGACCACACTCGCTCACAGGGGTTCCACCCGCAGAACTGCTAATGAAAAGGACGCTCAAAACCCGGTTATCCCTTATACACCCCACCATGAAAGAAATTGTCGAGAGCAGGCGCCAGTCACAATATGACTACCATGACAGGAATGCGAGGGCGCGATGTATTGATGTAAATTACCCTGTTTTTGTCCTCAACTACGCTGCAGGGCCCAAATGGCTCGCAGGCACTGTGATTGCCAAAGAGGGAAATAGGATTCTGGTAGTTAAACTTACCAATGGACAAATCTGCCGCAAACATGTGGATCAAACAAAAAGGAGGTTCAGCAACCCCATAGAAGAAGCAGAGGAAGAACACGATATAGAGTTCACTCCACCACAGGTGACCGAACACCGGAACCAAAGGGAGGAGAGCCCAGTCACTGTGGCAGTCCGGATAGGCCTGAGGCACTGCAAACAGCAGACACTCAGGCCAGCGCCCAACAACTGGAGCCCCAACTCAGGCGCTCTCCAAGAGAGCGTAAACCACCAGAGAGACTTCAACCTGTGATCCCAATAAGACTTGGGGGGGGGGGGGTGGGAGGTGATGTCATGTATTCATCCAGCATTGTAACCCATGTATAATCTGACCCAAGTTGTACACCGTGAGAACAATGACCACTAGGTGGTGAACTTGTGGGAGACACTCCTAACCTGAACCTTCAGGTATAAAAGGGAAAGCTCCACCCACTTTCATCACGTGAGTGCTAAGGAATAAAGGACAGGTCACAGACTGACCTTCTCTCAAGCATGGGCCTCGTGTGCATTTATACTGTATAGTAAGGACGTATTAGAAATGACATCAATATCTTTTCATAACGGTTTCATTTTTATTTGGAAAAGAAACTATTAAAACCATTACTGAACATACAGTAAAGCAAAATAATCATGAATAACCTGTCCAATATTTCAAACAAAGACTGATTAGTCACAATATAATGACTGAAAATGGTATTCAGTAATTAAAGTCCATTTGCAACTGTTGCACTTTTTGAATGATGAATATTGTAAAGACTGAAATTGGAGAAGTTACAATATGATTCATAACAGATTCATGGCGGGGCATCTTTGACTTGCCCCCAAAATCATCATGAAGTCGGTGGAATGGCCATGGCGCTTGCCCAAAGACAGCATCGGAAGGACCCAACCATTCTCAGGTTCTGGCCTCATTTGAATTTAGCGGGCCAGCTACTGTTGTCAAACCGGGGCTCCAGTGCAGCTCGTCAGTTCTGGCAGGGTGGGAATTGGCCGGCTCCTATGTTGAGCTGACCAGCAGGTTGGACTTGTGTGGGGTGAGGTGGGAGGTGGGGGGTGGGGGGAAACAGTGGGTAGGATGCCAATTCCGGGGGGTGGGGGGCAGTGGAGCGGGTGAGCACAGGTCTGCAGTGGACCGTAGAAAATGTGTGGAGTCAGCGGGAGACAGTATTGGTCCCAAAAAACTATTTATTTTTAAAGTTTGCAGCACCTTTTTGGAGTTCTTGCCACCAGTTCTTTTAAGGACCCCTGGTTAGACCGTTCACTGCCTGGTATAACTAGGAGGAGCATGGGCTTAGGACCCGTATTTGCTTATATGAGCAGCCTCCTGTTTGAAAGAGGCGCGAGTACCAGTCCCCAATTGACAGGCCTGCCTGAAAATTGCATCAGGCAGCCCTTGGCCGATCAAGGTGTGACCGGGGAGCTCCCCTGCTTTTCAAATGCCGGACGCCGTTTTTCAGGCAAGGATCAGGCTTCCTGCAGTTGGGAATTACCTCATAATAAACTTGGAATAAAGTTCAAACCATTTTTAATGTTATAATTTTAGTTTTGTTTTAAAATCTTCTTACAGAGGTAGCAGAAAATGTTCAGGCTGGTATTTTTTGTTTATTCAGAGAACATGGAGTGGGTGTTGGGGGATGGAGGGAAAATCTCCTCTATGTGGTCTGAGTAACAAAATTGTAAACTTGTTTTGTTTAATGGGTTCACAATGTCTTTACGTATAGCACGCAGAGAAAAATATGAGTTAAAAAGATATGTGGCTCCTTTCATTTCTCTAATTTCATTTGTAATATTCAATACAAGAGTGCATTGGAGCAAAGTAGGGAAACACTTTTATTACATGGTAAATAACGTGTGTATTTTGCAAAGTGCGTAATGACATTCAGTGCTCAAAAGGTTAAAGAAAAACTAGATATTCCATCTCGCACTGAGTTGATTTTCTTCCTTTTGTGGACATCATTATAATGAAATTGAAACAATCTTACACAGGGTTTTGAATCTTAATTACACACAGGGATTTAATATTATCATATTTGCCTCTTTGCTCCCACTCACCCTCCCCAAAAAAAGTGCCGAAGAGTTTGCTGAAACAAATATTGGAACAGTTCAGTCACTCTTACAAGACTGCATCCAGCCAGCAAAAGTTCTCTTGTAATTTTTGCCCCATGAATGAAATTGTCATCCTAAAGAGAAGCCTGAACATTCTACACCACGTAAACAAGCAGCACTGATGCACTGCGTGCCTTTATTCTGAGATAAAGATCGACAATTAAACCTCATGTTTCTTTGCTCAGCTTTTTATTCTTCACAAAGCTTTCACGCTTGATGCCTTTAGATGTGCTGTTAAGAAGGCAAGTTAACATTAAGGGCTCCTGTAACAAGCATGGTGGAGTATTTGTTGTTTTTGCTAAATCAAGGTATTCACACTCAGTGTTCAAGCCATCAGTTTGATTTATTTGTCCACAATGACCCATATTGAGCCCTTAATTATCCTTGTATAATGTTTCAAGAGCATCGTGACACACAGATAAAGACAATTGGCAATGTTCAGTCAACCAACTGTTGACCTGATGGCTAAAATGATGACTGTGGGTCAAGGGTCACTTGCCTTTTGAAAAGCCCACTCTATTCTTTAGTGGCCTGGCTGGAGTCTCTAATCTTAAATAAAGCTGATGGACTAGTCAATCCGCTCAGCAAGGAGTAAGGTGTGACTTCTATATTCTAACAAAATCCTCCAGTGGATGGAAAACCTAAGGAAGGCTGAAACAAGTTGCAGAGGTCCCAGTCTATCGACTAGTAAATTTATTTATTCTTTTAGTCACCTAGCTGAAAAAACTTTCTGAATTCGATTTAGAAATTAGTCATCTAATATCACATCTAAATTAAATATTTACAAGTGCACAAAAACTTGAACAACACACTTAATATCAAACTAGAACGCCGACTGTTTCCAGTTACCTGGGAGCCTAGATCCTGTGGTTTGAATAATGTTTTACTTACAAAAGGAATGACAGCAGAAGTGTGGAGAGACGGATGGGGCTTCCTGCAGCCCTAGCCTTTATGGTTCAACTGATTCATTTTCTGGTTTTGTTTTTCCTTAACAGTAGAAGGAGTGCCTTCACAAATCTGTTTGAATATTTTTACTTTGATGAATGTGCAGAGCAGTTTTTAATCATGTAAATAATTGACTAAAACCAAATCACGCTTGATCCCCTCTGCCAAGCTGCAAATAGCTTACAGAGCACACAGTCATCGACTGATATAAATTATTTTATCAAGTGCTGCCACACACTTGTTAATTCATTAAAATATTTGGTTAATTGATTAATGCGGACAATTGTAACCAGCAGTCACTCACTGCTTCATAATTCAAGGCTTGAAACACTACTGGATTTTATTTTTTCTTCCAATTTTGGATGTTTTTCTGCAATTGCGTTAGACATGTAGTGAAATTTCAACATATTTTTGGTGCATGCACATTGTCAATGTAGGCAGCAATTGAAAGGAACACATCTGAAATAATTTTTTTCACAATAAATTGCTGTAACTTAAACTTCTCATGACTGTAAACATCCTTTGGCAACATTTCAAAAGTGTATGGAGGAGAAACTAGTCCGCGTTGTGTCTGTTTTCTGAGCAGAAAACAGGGAGGCAAAAAGGACCAATTTCAGGGCGTGACATCCCACATCCGATCTGTGCCTGTGTTATGGGCACCACCATATTGGTAAAGGCGGCTTTCCAGGTCCTTTGCATATGTTAATGAGGTGACCTACACCTGGTTAAGGACACATCAACAAAATGTGTCAGCACTGAGCGGAGCATGCTCAGGTTTTCAAGTGTTTGCTGTGGCTTAATCAATGCTGCCAAGAAAAAGTTAACTTTTGAAATTTAACTTAACATCATGAGGGGCGCTGCTGGCCTGTGACCTCAGGTATCTAGCTTCTGGTGCAAGCTCAGAGCGCATTGACCATTTTGGGCCCAAACCAGTTTTCCAGCCTATATGTCCTGTTTGAAATGTTCAGAAGTAATTGCATTGTTAATAACACTTTGCCAATAAGCTACAAAGACTTGTTGTTCCAATGGTTCAGTGGGAAAATGCACTGCCTGATGTAGATCAGGAGGTCCCAGTTGTGATTTCCAGTTAGTGCTGAATTTACCTGATCTGAGATGAGTAATGGTTGAGATCAACAATTAACCTCAGTCTTCGTGGGATTATGAGGGAAAAAAGTCAGCCACAGTTACTACACCTAAATAGTGGCTTGTGCTGGATTGTGTGAATGTTGGATGATAGCAGATTTTGGCTTGCCTAAGCTGGCTTGGCTTGCTTAAAGTCAAATATCTTGTCAATATTCACTGTTGAAACACACACATGAAGAATGGTAAGATTCTAGAGTGCTGCCAATGTCTGTGGAATTTACTGTGGCAGGATTCGGCACAGTCAAGCGACGGAAACGGTAAGGTGAAAAATAGTTATTGTAGATATCATCAGTGGCTCAGTATTAGCTGCTTATTTCCCCCAGTACTGATCATTATCATAGGCGGTCCCTCGGAATCGAGGAGACTTGCTTCCACTCTTAAAATGAGTCCTTAGGTGGTTGAACAGTCCAATACGAGAACCACAGTCTCTGTCACAGGTGGGACAGATAGTCGTTGAGGGAGAGGGAGGGTGGGACTGGTTTGCCGCATGCTCTTTCCACTGCCTGCACTTGATTTCTGCATGCTCTCGGCGATGAGACTCGAGGTGCTCAGCGCCCTCCCGGATGCACTTCCTCCACTTAGGGCAGTCTTTGGCCAGGGACTCCCAGATGTCAGTGGGGACATTGCACTTTATCAGAGAGGCTTTAAGAGTGTCCTTGTAACGTTTCCTCTGCCCACCTTTGGCTCGTTTGATGGTGAAGGAGTTCCGAATAGAGCGCTTGCTTTGGGAATCTCGTGTCTGGCATGCGAACAATGTGGCCTGCCCAGCGGAGCTGATCAAAGTGTGGTCAGTGCTTCAATGCTGGGGATGTTGGCCTGGTCGAGGACACTAATGTTGGTTCGTCTGTCCTCCCAGGCGACATGTGATAAGGATACATGTGATGAGGATACAATACCTGAAACATCGCAATTCAGATAAGCTTCTCCCCTACCTATTTCATATGCAGCCCCTGTAAGGTGCTCTGAGACGTCTTTGTACATAACATGCACTAGAGAAGTGTAAGTTGTTGTTGCAGGTATAAACTTGAGTAAAACAAATAAATTGTTGGCTCATTTAATCCCAAAAAAAGCTTCCTGGAATGTGGGAACATTTTCTTACACAGAGAATTACATACATTTGCTTCTTTATAGTACAGAATCAGTATAGGGTTTACAAAATGTATAACATTGCCAGCTTTGTTAAAGAGGATTTTTATACAATTGGTGCAAAATTGTATTCAGACTTAATGTGTAAGCGTGAGTTTTACTTTATATTTAAGTACCTGTCCAGGTGTTTGAGTCTAATATGAGTGAGAAAAATGTTCTATATTCTGATACTAGATCACACCAGAAATGCAAACCTATCTTTCTCTTTTACATGGTGATCGATTTGAAGTGTGTTTCTAGTATTTTCTGTTTTTCTTTCAGATTTGTGATGGTCTTTTTAACACCAGGTCCTTGAAGTTCTACCCCTCTGTGACCTCTGGAGAGTGTGAAAGAGAGAGGACTGCTTGAAGAGTGGAAAACTTGCTTGAAAAATCTGTACTAAGGCTTTTTGTTAATTGCACTGCTGTAGGTTTTACATAAATGTGAACATTAATTTTGAAACAGTTTAATTACTCTTAAATTTAATTAAATATAAAAATGGAAACTGGGTGTTTTTTGCCTTATTGCATAACTATTGGCTGGAAATAACCATCGATGTTGCTTTTGTATGAATGCAAAGCTCCTTTTCTGCTACTTTAATGAAGGAACTATTTTAAATGGGTTAATGGCGCTATTAAACAGAGGAGAGAGGAATATGTACAATAACATTGTCCACAGTCTTTCCTCGACTCATATCTTTTTATCACAATTTAATAGCATTTCTTTAAACAAATGTTGCAATTTAAGATTTAAGAATTTAACTTTTTTTAATAACCGTGTCATTTTGCAGTGAACGTCCAAGGAAATATCTGGTCCCAAAGGGTTAATGTCCATAAAGATTGCAAAACAGCCATTCAATAGCTACCCTATGTACTCGTAGCCATGAAAGCTTTAGATGTACTTTAAGCAGCTTCCCTGGTTCAGGTCCAGTGAAATCCATATTCTGTGTTCCTTGTTGCCACAGCAATAAGGTCTGGAAAACAGCATGTGGAATCAGCACTGATGTCTAGCAGAAGAATAGGAAAAGCCTTGAATGTTCATGTTTGATATTGTCTGAAAAGTTGCCCATCATGTTGCTGCTTGGAAACCCTGGCAGTCGGAGATGACACGCTCCGGCTTCCCTATTAGGTCCCCTGCTTTCACATAACAATATGAACTGCAGGCTCCCAGCCAAGCACATACACTTGCAAACTGCCGCCAGTCAGTTCCCAAGGCCAGAGGCTGGATGCCGTTGACAAAGGAGATGTGAATCAGGGCTTAGCCCAGCTCATTCTCCCTGCAGAGCAAGTGGCGCTTCTCATGGAGTTCTATAGGGCCGGACCTCCTGTCAGCACTGGGGTGTTGACTGCAAAGAGTAATTTTATATTCAACAAACTAATATTTTAAACCAACCCAGTCTGCTGGATTGAATGTGACTTTGAAGTAATGGGGCCGTAACGTATTTTTCATGCGCTCCATTTCATCGTCAAGGAACTGAGACTAAGCCATGGAAATCTCTGACGTGTTTCTGGCCTGTTTTAAAAAAAAAATCCAATGTATAAATTTGGTGTGGTTTCTCTTAAGGTCACTTTCTGGGAAATCCCTGGTTATTTCTGACACTCGTAGAGTCACAGCACATGCATTGCTACTCCTGCATCCAGCAGGTTAAGCTCAACGCAACTGGCACTCCTCCTGATTCATCATCATCATAGGGTGCACCTGGCACTACTACTGTGTCAGATTCTTTTAACTCAACCCCAAAACAACCTGTCAGATTGTTTGTAAAAAGGATCCTGAAAGAAGCAGTTGAACTTGTTTCTAGACTTGAATTCAATTTCTTTTATCGTTTTCTAGATATTGGTTTGGAAACCAAGGGTCATGTGTAACAGCTCGGTGTTTGCCTTTTGTACAGACGCATCAATAAAAAATTACACAGAAGTTGTGGGGGAGGGGTGGGGACTTAGGGGGAGACTTTCACCTTCATTTTCGGCCACTTTCTCAGTGATACAGCTGTTTTAGGGAGAGAAACCACCCGGCGAAAGTTTCCCCCTTACTTTTTGAATGGTACCGCCCACATCTCGAAACGCCCACCGACGTGCAACGCCGAGAGAATCGCCAGGGCGTAAGTTTGGCCTCAACGGAAGCCCGTCCAGATCACCGAGGGAACCGCCCTGTGGAAGCAGTTTAAACAGCGCGGTAGGTGAGTACTCTACAAAGAAAGGTAAGTTAAAGGTTCTTTATTTTTTTTTAATTGTAAGACAGCGATTAGGTGTAAAAGTATCTTGGGAATGTTTTTTTTAACTTTTTTTTAGTGGAAAATGTTTTTTTTAAGTTTCCCCCCTCCCTAGGTCCAACCGCAGCCTCGGAGTAAATTTTTAAAAACATTTGAAGAACCGCCCATTTTCACCTAGTTTCGCCTTTAACCGCCAAGAAACCGCCGAGAATATTGGTGCAAGACCCATTTTCTTGCCGGGCGGTATTTCTTAACTTTATTATGGAAATTTTCGCCAGCGTTAGTTGCAGAACCTCAGCGGTGTTTCTGGGCGGCTATCGGGTGGGGAGGGGCTTTAGGGAAAGTTTAGTCCTAAATCTCTTGCTGTCTATTATTCTACATTCCTTCTATAATCTGATGCCTCTGGTTATATAGTGAAACAGATCTTAATCCCGCTTAATGACTAGATAGAATGTAATAATGCCAAAACATTCTTAAAAGAAAGGCCATCAACCTGAAACATTAACTCTGTTTCTCTCTCCACAGATGCTGCCTGACCTGCTGAGTATTTCCAGCATTTTCTGTTTTTACTTCAGATGTCCAGCATCTGCAGTATTTTGCTTTTATTCTTAAAGCAACATTGCCACTATCCTGGATATTACCACACCTCCAGTAGGACACATGGTAGAAGGCCTGCCAACAAAGCAGATAGATAGTTGACAATTAAGTCACAGCACTGCCTGCCGTCCACCTGCTATTGATTGGAGCTGTGATTTATCAGGATCGTGGTCAAGCCCCAAGAGTGCGCCTCTGTTCGGAGTCAGTTTGTTTTATCTCATTGGGAAAGGACTTGTTATATAGGTATCTTGCCTCTTTGTAAGTGCACTGATTATAGAATGGGACTGCCAGTACTGACAGTTGTCATGGGACGGCCTGTGACCCATACTATTCCTGCTCCATGGCCAACCCTTGAGGCCAAAACAATTTGCTGATAAAGTGACTCTATCTTGTGTCCATAGCACACAACAAATGAATGAAGTTTAATTTTTTTTAACATCTTATGGCCTAAAATACACTGCAAATAACATAAAAGTGTGAAAAGTTAATAACAAAAATTATCATTCAACCCTTGTAGATCTCCCTGTAATTAAAGGTGCCACTGAGATGTTTTTTATGTCCTTCCTGCCTGTCACCAAATCTGCATCTCTCTATCCTCTGATTATTGAAGTTCTCTTTCTTGACACAATCAAAACGTAGGGGAATGATCAGCAGCCGACCCGAGATCTGCTGCACCAATGGTAGCCTCAAGCCCAACTTCAGTCAAAGACCAACAACATGCCCAGGCCCAGCAGTAACTGGATATTAATTAAGGGAAACTGTTCCTGTTACCTTAATTGGCTTCAGTTTTAGAAGACACTAAGACACATATGTGAGTTCAGTCCATTGATTCCACTTTGAGAAACAAAGCGCAGGCGTTAAATTTCTGCTTGATTTTCTGTTGCAGTCAGCTCATGGGAAGCTAATATGATGAGTTTCTCATTTGATCATGGCAGTAGTTACCTGACTGACAAATTACACAAAGCGGGGCAGAATATGATGGATATATCACCTCCTGGCTTTTGAAAGGCACGGGTTGCATTAAAATGTGAGGCCAACAGTTTCATTTCATTACCATGCTGGATATCCTCACATAAATCTGGAGCAGTTTTCAACCTGTGCTACTGATTGGCTGACTAACCATCACCATGGGCTGCTGACCTCAGGGTGATCACACCTCCTCTTCTCACACAACCTGCAAACATTTTGAAGCGACGTGTTGATTCTGTTGTTTAGCTTTTATCGACTTCTTATGGGGTGATTTGGAAGATGGAACAGACAGGAATCCTGTTTTCACACACGTTTGTGTGTTGTAGCGGGAAAAAGAAAGTATCATGATGAATAGCACACAGAAATAGAGATGTAACAGATTTACAGTAAAACAGCTCTGCGCTTTTATGTAAGTCTCTGTATACATCATCCAACATTCACGTCATACACTTCTTGGGGAATATTTCAAATTTCCAATTGCCAATACATCAAAGCTAGAAATCCTTTTGGGGTATTTTTTTGCAGAGAAGCAAAGTGGCAAATACCCATGTGGAATCAGAACCCTTGTCAAACTTGTGTTTGACTGCGAAGTGAAATTTGTGCAGTTTAATTTTTATGGAGGGTGATTACACAATCCTGTACTCCCAGTGAGGAGCTGATCTTGCAGGGAGTGAAGATCAGGGAATCAGGGCTACAATTTTTTAACTTCACCCCAAACTCCCTGGGAGCACGGCTCCTCACTGTATGTGTTGGCTCATGGAATTACCATATGACAGCAATGCTGCTACTATCAGTATTGCAGATCCATTACATAGGGCCCAAATTTCCCCATGAGTTGCACTGTTTTTTTTGGTGTAACTTGATTTTTTTGGTGTATCTTTTTAGTTGCAAATATGGCCATTTAATTTGCGCCAGTGTAAGTGAGTTAGTTAGGTTTTTTATTAGGTCATTTTTTTTAAAGGGGGCGTTCCCAGCCACTTACAATTTGGCCAGAAAAAAGTTGTACTAAACTAACTTAGAGCAGCGTATGTGTCCACTTTTGCCCGCACAGAAAGACCTTACTTACAATTAAGGAATCGGCGCAAGTAACTACATTTAAAGCACCACCAAGCACCAAACAAAGCACAAAAAGTAATAAGCAATTAATTAACAAATAAAATAGAAGGAACCCTGCACCTAAAGCACCAAGACCAAAGTAATAAGCAATCAATAAATAACAAATAAAAAAATAGAAGGAACCCTGCACCTAAAGCACCAAAATCAATCAGTAAATAACAAATAAAAAATAGAAGTCCTACCTTAGGGAACACAGCGGGCCGCCAATGAGGGAGCCCCCGTTCAGCCAGGGTTTGCTTCGGCCCCTCCCACACAGCCTGCAGCACGCATTTGCAGGAACGGCCTGCCAGGAGCTACTGCACATGCGCGCAGATTCTAGCGCGCATGTGCAGACGTCCCGGCACTGTTTTCAGCGCCAGGACCTATTTCCGCCCCCCTCTCTTTGTTCTACGCCACACAAGCTCCACAGGCGGCCTGAGAATCGGCCATGATCAGAAGTATTTTTTTTGGTGCTGCTTCTGATCAAAACGTCGGCGGGGGACTCGCAGGTGCACCGAAAAAACCAGAGGGCCAAATTTGGGCCCATAGAGTGGGACAGATATGGAATAAAAAGTGGGAGAGTTGCAGTCAGCAGAAGTTTAGGCCAGGTGAACTCTTGGTGTTCTAGTTTCCTTGTCTATTTTAATAACTATAAACTTTATTTTCTCTCCATTTGTTCTCCCCCCCCCCCTCCCCCCATCCATGTCATGCACCTTTTTCTAGCTCTCTGGTCATGCCATTGTGTAGCTAGGCACTAGTAGGTATATGAAAGATCAGCAAGAGTTGACTAAAGAATCTCACCTATTTTCTCCTCCCTCCTATCGTCCATAGAAACCACATTAACTCTACTTACCAACTCACCTGAAATGGTCTGCACCAAAATCAGGATCTTAGTCTCAGGAAATAGATAAACAGACCCTTGGCCGCACTGCTTCATGAGGCACACCACATGGCACTGGGGTTGCTGCATTACTCACAGTTTTGAGCCCGAAAACAAGTATTTATTTTAACTACGTCCTTACAAGAGAGGTGTCACTATACTGGGAAGTCTTAGAATAGTATCAGATACTTCAACAGCTGGGAATAATCTCCTTCAGAATTATAGCCAAACGGCTGCCATCTTGGTCACAGCAAAAATTTCTCCCTACAGTTTATTCAAAACCGAATAAAATACAATCCTTGATAAGATTATAGATAGAAATATTAAACTTGTACTGGCAATTATGATCATTGAGTCACTTCACTGCCAACTTTGATATGATAACCTCTTCTGTGTGCAAATAAGACACTTGAACACAGTGAGAGTGCCCCTTTAAACAGCCAGGGCTAAAGTAATCTCCTTCGGTTTCCTAACCGGCACTACTAAAATTCTAGTGATGTTTTATTACAAATGTAAGATGAAGGAAAATACTTTGATTTTTAAGGGCACAGAAATGTCAGTGTTCCAATGATTAATAAACCAACACTAAAAATAAGAGAGGAAAAGCCTCACATAAAATCATTAAAAAAATAGTTTGGAGTAATTTATGGCACTGAGAAGACTTGGTTTTCGAATGACTTTTCCCTGTGATCCACCCATGAATAACCCTGAGAAAGTGAATAGAGAAAAGACTGAGCTGGAGACAGACACAGGCAGAAACAGGAGACAGAGAATGAATCTGCGTGCCCCTGCTTTACACTCCCTCTTGTTTCCACAGAAATGTCACAGAGTGACCATGGGATCAGTTCACAGCCCAGCATGGGGACTGAATGCAACGTTATGTGTGACATGATATCTAACAATTCCCATCCGTGGCAACAACAGAAGAATGCTGCTCAGCCTACCGTGCAACAAAAATGTATGAAATCGCATTTAAAAAACAAGATTTCTTGGTCTGCAGAAAGAAAGATTCTTTTATTTAAAATTCTGTTAAAGCCTCATTGAATAAATAGCTCGGACAGGATAAATAGGTAACTCGAACATATCTTTTCAGTAATGTAGAAAAAAACACATTCTGACTTTGCATTTAATGATGGTCTTTGATTCTTCTTATCAGTTTTCAAAAATAATACCCTGGGGCTGTGGAGTGCAGTCACAGCAGGGTTTGGTTGTGAATAAATGTCTCTGCATTGGTTTCTCTGCTAAAGGAGACAAGAAGTATTGGCATTTTATATTGCAGTCAGCAGTGCGATATTAGAATGGGGAGGTAAAAAGGAGAATCACAAATGCTGAATGTTTGAAATAAATACAAGAAATGCTGGATATATATGGCAAGTCAGGCAATATCGGAAAGAGAAAAGATAGGTTAACATTGTGGGTGCGACACTTCATCAGAACTATCTTTGCTTTCTGATTGCTATTGGGGACTATAGGTCACAACTGATTTCCCTGAATAAGCAATTCTAATATAGGAAAGTTATCATGCATAGATTCATGTAATTATTTTTAAAGTTTCAAGTTAAAATAATATATATATAGATTTTTTTTACAATAACACCCATTGATGTTGAATGGTCAATCAGCACACTGCATTAGTAATTTGGTAACTTCAACATTACATTGCCATCAACATACAGATAAACAATATTCACGGGACTTGAAAATAAACTGCAATTTAATTCACAATTGGAAACAACCGCATAGCCTGTGGGTTTGTGGAAATAACTTTGATAATTATTTACTACATTTTTTATTTAAAGCTTTACGGACTAAATTAAATGTGTAAATGTTACTACAGTAGGTAGAATATTAAACCATTCACATATTGCAATGTTTTCAGGATAATTGACCACTGTAATTGACTGACAAAATTTGAAAATTCTAAAAAGAAATGTTTGCCATATTTTTCAGTTTTTACTTTCAGGTTACAATTATACTGCCTACTTTTATAGCGCTGCAAAGTGATTTTGGCTTCAGATCCATTTTGAAGTGTGCAGGCGGCGGTATAACTCTGGTCTCCAGATCTTCGGTGTATGAAAGAATATGGGATGAATACATCCTACATGACTCCAGGACTTGATGATGTCAGGACTGAGCCTCCCAGGAAGATACAGTTGTTTGTACCTATAACCCCATATGTATTATGTGTACATACACGTCTGCAGCAACACAGCGATGTCCATAGCTTGCACATGTCCTGAGGACCTGGAATTAGCTTTGAAATCACTGAAAAATTTAAGAAATTTGATTGGACTATAATTCTGGTTTATGTAACCACTGCAAACTCAAAGGTGAATTGTGTTAGATTGGTATGTACAGTATAACTGCAGACTTAATCTAAACACGTCAAATTATTAGGATTCAAATATTGATCAGTTTGAAATGAATTTGAAAAACAAACAACTATATTCAGCAGTCCTAGCTATACTTACCAAATTGTACCTTTTCAAAATTAGCTACATCTTAGATGAATCAAAATGCATTATAATTAAGACATTTTTTTGTAGATTATTATGTATTATCTGACCCCTAATTGGCACTAATCCCCAATATGGTCTTGCATTCTAAAAACTTATTTGAATTTGAAAGTGGTACCAGGAGTGATGTGTCCACTGCTGACTATAGTAGGTTCAATTTTGGAATTGTTAATCACCTCTTTGATCAGCAAAGCTGGTGGAGATTTTACTGTAGCCACACAGTGCAGTGTTCTCATATCATTTGGACACATGGTTTTTCCCCACTTCAAAGAAAAAAGTGCGGAAACATGCATCTCAGCTGAACCAAAAAAATTTCAAATATGGTATGGGTGCCTACAAGGGACAAATATCAAGGTAGAATTCAGAGATATTAAAGATTAAGCCTGTTAAATGCATGAAATCAAGGGGAGGCAGCAGAGGCTGGGCACAGACAGCTCTTGCCAGTCAGGAGGGGGAGGGGAGGTCATGTTGACTGGGTTGTAAGGTTGGCATTTCTTATTGAACAGTGGAACCCTCTCAATCAGTAGGACAGGAGCGTGACTAGTAACTCTTTCCTGCAGTGCAGATGCTTTAAAAAACACGTTTGAATGTTGTGCTCATCACGATAAGGGATATCAATGCTGGAGAATGAAGCTCTTTTCTATTCTTGTCCCCAATGTCAGCATCAAGGACTCCCAAGTAAGGCATAACACAGTCAGATGGACTCCTTCTAGTCTGTCCCAACAACCTTTCTCAGTTATTTTAGTCAGTGTAGTGCATTTATGTTAGATTGCTGTTCAGTGTGAAGAGCTGGAATTGACATTTCTCTGTCCTACCTCCTGTTGTCTCAAGGTGGAAATGAAACTGATCTGTGTATCATCTGTGGAAACTGTTATTTAAAGAATTCAGCATATGAATGAATTTTATTGCTTCTTATAAAGGGGCCCATGGGGAGGGGCGTTTACCAATCATCCCGACAGAAGTGCCAGGATTCACCCGCCAGGGACCTCCAGCATTTACCTCACTGAAGTTAGAGGGGTCAGAGGGAGATCCTTTGTTTCCCATCTGATTAGTGGGTGCCCATGCCACTAGGAGTGTATCCACGGCCTGCCCTAACATGCCAGAAGGTCTGGCACAACCTGCATTTCCCATGGAGTGGAGTGCCAGGTCCCCCTCCTCCAAATAGATTATGGATGGATCTCCAGTGACCACCTTTGTAAAGGGTCTGCTTTAAAATAATGTTTTAAAATCTTTATTTTTCTTCCAGTGTGCAGGCCATGGTCCCAGCTTGAACCACCAGGTAAGGCCCACTTGTATCTCTTGGTGAAAATGCCCTTTCATAAAAAAGTACTGACCAGTTGCTGAGGTCTGGCTGAGCATGAGCTCCTTCTCCCTCAGCATACAGAAGAAGGCCACCTTCCTTTCCGATGACAATCATTTTTTGGATCCCAGTGTTCTCGTTTTGCCTGGTATCTTGGAGCCTTGTTGGTTTTCCGTTCTCTGGCCAATATTTCCAAGTCATTCACACACTTCCAGTTTTCAGGTTTCCATCACAGTTTGAAATGACTCATTAATGTTTCGGGGCATTTAAAGACCATTGGCTTGTTTTTGGTGTAGAAATTCTTCGACTAAAAGGTCAAACTCATGCTACTCAAAAGTTTTTTCAGGGACATGGGGCCCAGGTTTCGAGCCGCGCCTAGAACGGCGCAGTCCCGACCTGGACGCCCGTTTTTTGCGCCACAAAGTGCGCCTAAAAAAAACCTCCAGATTCTCCACCTCCCTGCAGGTCCTCTGGCCCTCGGTGCAGCGCAGCAGGAGCTGTAGGGGGCGGAGCCAGTTCCCTGCGCTGAAAACAGTGCCGGGACCTCTGCACATGCGCGCTACAGTGGGCACACATGTGCAGTAGCTCCAGGCGCCCAAAACTGTGTGGGAGGGGCCGAAGCACGCAGCCCCTAGCCCTGGCCGAATGGCCTCACTGGGGCTGCGTGAATAAGGCTCACCTCCCACGGCCAGCTCCTGCTTCCTCCCGACCCGACTCGACTCCCGCTTCCCGCCTGCGGACCGGACCCAACACCGACCTGACTCCCGCTTCCCACCGCTCCCCCCCCCCCCCGCCCCCGGACCCGACCCGACCCGACCCCCCAGACTGGACTCGACCCGACTCCCGCTCCCCCCCCCCTCACCCCCGACTGGACCCGACCCGACTCCCGCTCCCCCCCCCCCCCACCCGTCTCCGGACCGGACCTGACACCGACCCCGACCCGACTCCCGCTCACCCTCCTGCCCCCGGACTGGACCCGACACCGACCCCGACCCGACCCGACTCCCGCTCCCCCCACCCCCCGCCCCCGGACTGGATCCGACCTGACCTCCCTCTCCCTCCCTCCCCGCAACCCGAACCGAACCGACCTCCCCCCCCCACCCCCCCCCCCGACCCGACCCAACGTCACCTACCTGTAAATCTGGTGCTGGGGACGGACCCTGCCCGAAGTCTTGGGCCCGGCCCGTTCAGCCTCTCTCCCCCTTCTCCTTCCCGCCCCCAATCTCCTTCCCCCCCAATCTCCTTACCCCCATCTCCTTCCCCCCCTTCCCCCATCTCCTTCCCCCCATCTCCTTCCTTCCCCCCCATCTCCTTCCCCCCATCTCCTTCCACCTCCCCCATCTTCCCCCCCATCTCCCCCCCATCTCCTTCCCCCCATCTCCTTCCCCACCCCCATCTCCTTCCCCACCCCCATCTCCTTCCCCCCATCTCCTTTCTCCCCCTTCTCCCCTTTATCCCCTTCTCCCCCTTCCCCTTCTCCCCCATCTCTCCCCATCCCTCCCCCTTCTCCCCCATCCCTCCCCATCCCTCCCCCCCTCCGCATCCCTCCCCCTTCCCTCCCTCTGCTGCCCCCTCTCTCCCTCTACCCCCCTCCTCCCCCTCCCCTCGCTGTCAGAAACACAGACACTGACAGACAGAGAATGAGAGACACACACAGATAGACAGGGAGATAGAGACACTGACAGAGACACACTGGGGGGGGGGGGGGGAGGGGGGGCACCCCAGCACGCTGTTGGAGGGCTCCCGGTGCTGCAGTCGGTAAGTAGAAAATGTTTTATTTATTGATTTTTTTTTTTTTTAATTATTTCTTATTACATTTTTTTTGATTGATTTATTGGTTGATTTATTGATGTTTTTATCATTTATTATTGTTGATGGCTCTTTATTTGTAAAACTGAAGTGTTTAATGTTTGTAAACTTCCCTTTAAACCCCCCCCCCCCTCCCACCATTCCCTACGCCTGATTTGTAACCTACGCCTGATTTTCTAAAGTGTAGACAAGGTTTTTTCGAGCGTACAAAAATCTTCACTTACTCCATTCTAAGTTAGTTTGGAGTAAGTTTTCACTGACGAAACTTTGAAAACAGGCGTAAGTGGCCGGACACACTCCCTTTTGAAAAAAAAATTCTGTTCCAAAGTGAAACTGTTCTAACTGACTAGAACTGGAGCAAACTAAATGACGAGAATTCCGATTTCTAAGATACTCCGTTCTATACCAGTTGCTCCTAAAAATCAGGAGCAAATCATGTGGAAACTTGGGGCCATTATGTCTACCATTTTCATTCCATGACTACAAGTAGAAGTAATGCTGGAGTCACTGACAAAGGTCAAGCAGCTTATTTCCATTTGTTAAGCAGATTAATTTTTTACAGATTCCAAATAATTGCATGGGTTAATTTACTGTCACTGTAATAACCCATTCACAAACACTAAATTATATATTTGTACTGATACGAGCATTATCTTGCTGGTTCAAAGAGCCTTAACATCCACATAATGAATCAAACCAGTGTTTGAATCTCTACAACAGTACACCAGCTCACTAGGCCTTTCAGTGCATCTGTACTTTTGGAAACGTTTCCTGCCTATGTGATATCCATTCAGTATTAAAATGACTGGACTTTCATTCTGTCGCACTTGGCGAGCATTTAAACATAATTTTTAATTACTACTATACCTAGATCTTAGGTAAAAGACAGTTTGCTGAGCTTTACACTTTGAAACCCCAGGCGTGCTAGCAAATGAACCATATTAACATATTATGGGTGTTACATATGAATGGAAACAATTAATTTAAAAAATTGCATAGTTTAGCAGAGAAAGGCTTTACTATAAAATTCAATGGAACAGCAGGGAATTAAACAAGTGTCTATGCAATTGAAAGAAAATCACCTTTCAACATTCCCCAGAAAGAACACCGCACAGTGCTCTATCAATAAACACTGTATTCCCAATGTCAATCTCATGCCTGCTGGTGGGAGGAGGATGTGGTTCTATAGTCCTGGAGGTACATTGGCACAGTCACTGGATATTTAAACATCTCTTCTGTTGTTCATCGTCTTGTTTAACTTAAATACAGTGTGACTGCCACTGCATCAATAATGAGAGATCTTTCTGTGAAACTCATCCGTGAAATTGGAAAATGGGATGTAACTAAAGCCTTGTAACACTGGCTTATCTATATGTATTCATCTGAAAATGCCCTCACACAACTAATTAAAAATGTCATTTATAAGTGAGAATTTTTTTTAAAAAGAAGACACTACCATGCCGTGGCTGGCCCACCAATCTGCTTTGTCAGCTTTGCCCTATTTCCAAGGCTAGGCAATGAAACAGGATGTGACTAGCCTTGGCTCTCAGCGGTCACCGCTGCTAGTTGCTATGGATGGAGCAGTAGTGAGTGCTGGGTGCCAAGACTAGGTGAAGAAATATCATTTATCAGAGCATAACCTTGGAAATCCAGTGAAGATGGCAGTCCCGATCAGGAGGCCAGCTGGCACATGGTGAGTTATTAAAGAGGCATTGTCACCCTTTAACCCATTGTTGTCAGGCAGAGCTTTGGAACTTGGTTTGTAAATGTGAAGAACAATTAATATCACCGTGACCAATGCCAAATGAATGTGACAAAACTGTAAACTGTATTGTGAAAAATTTCATGTTATATCCTCACGGTATACAATGCTGAAACAATGCTTGGTTCTTCCACAACTGGATAATTTACTTTCCCTTCATAAAATGGGAACAATCCCCCTTTAACAATTTTCTTACTCGTATCTTTTTTTAAAGTAAAGTCAAGGACAGGTCTACCATAGGACCTTCTCCTGAAGTATCCCTTTATAGTAAAAGAAAACACATAAAATAGCTATTTCAAAATATAAAATCAATACAGAGTATTTGAAAAGTGGATAACATTACATGATCCTTTCACCACTGTTTTTTTATATTATATGATAATAGAAGCAGGTGTAGCCAGAGCTAAGAGTAACAAGGACAAACTCACAAAGTTAACACTGGAGATTGTTGAGAGCACAGAAACTCTTGAAGAAATTCTCATGGTATCTTTAAGCAAACAGATTTTCCGCAACTCAATATTTTTGTTAAGCAAGTGTACCAAAGGATATGGAGCAAAGGTGGGAAAATGGATTTGAGGTGCCGATCAGCCCTGATCTGATTGAATGGCAGAGCAGGCCTGAGGGGTTGAATGGTCTAATCCTGTTCTGTGTTCCTATACGTGCTTCAGCAACACTGGTGCAACTATTTATGGTTAACTCTGCATTTGAATCCTGCTTACAAAGAGCAGGGTTCCAGGTAACAGCAGTATCTGAGCTCTACAGCCAGGAGGAACAGCGTGAAGCTTCATTATTGGTGTTTTTGTGCTAACATTTTCGATTGATGCAGAACGTTGAGCTGCAGTTGCATCAGATCCATGAAATTTGACTCAGGCACCAGTAACTTTTGTCGTGTTGCCACAGTCTTAATCCTGTAGATGTGTGACAGGTTGGCCAGGCCCATTCGATGCAGAAGATTGACTCTGGTATTGAATAGCCCATCCTTAGCTAGTGTGCGGCAAAGCTTTGGACTTTGTTAAGTCCAGGAGCAAGAGATAGGTGGGCTCAAGAGCAACCCAAAACGAAAGATGATAGTGCGATTGTTCTTCCAGTTGTAAAGTTCATTAACCAAATTCGTTTGGGCAGGTTCAACCTATTATGGATGTGCATGTGCACAATACAAAGTAACCCATAATCTACTTTCCATTAAAGTGACCAGTAACTAAAAATCTCACTCAAAGCTGCTGGTGTAGGAAACAGAAATGAGAGACGACTGCTCTAGGTTGTGCTTTCTGAACTTGAAGTTAAAGCATGTTGGGGAGAGCAAAGCAAAGGGAGCTTCATTTTATATCTGACCATCCTATACCTGACCTGGAGTGCTTGAAGCTGACACTGAGTGAAAAAAATGGAAATAATGGTGTTCCTAAGTACTCAAATTCCTTAACCATGCAAAAACAACAAAGCTTTTAATTTTATAGATATATATAAACAATGCCACGTGTGAAGAACACAAATAATGCTGGAGATATTTATATAATTAAAAACTTTGCACCTAACCTGCCTTAGCTGACCACATTGGCTTCCAGTCCCCGCCCCCTCCCCCCCCCGCCAATGCTTCAAATTTAAAGTTCTATCCCTATGTTTAAATTCCTCCATTGCCTCACACCTCTCTATCTCTGTAACCTCCTCCAACATTACAACACCCCACTCCCACCTCTACAAACTCCTCTGAATCTGGTCTCTTCTGATCCCCCTCTCTTCACCTCACCATTGGGGGCCATGCCTTCAGGCACACAGGACTTCTGCTCTGGAATTCCCTCCCTGGACCTCATACCCCTTCACCTCTTCACCTCCATCCCCTTTAAGACCCTCCTTAAAACCCACTTATTTGACCAAACTGTTGGGCAACTCCTATAATATCTCCTACTTTGGCTTGGCATCCATATTTTCCCATATGCCTCTGTAATGTGCCTCGGATTATCTTACTACTTTAAAGGCGATATATACTCAAGACTGTCAGGTGCCAAATGATGCTCCATGTGAATTGTACATGTCTGACCCTATCTATCCCTCACCCAATACAGCTGGGAAATATTGCCGCTAAGCTGTGCAGCCGCCCAGTAATGGGAAAGGTCCCGCACAGGCCGCACACAGCTTGTCCATTGTAAATACTGCGCATGAAAGAAACAGACCACGCAGAACAAAACGCGGCTTACAGGGAACATTGGAGCTGTATAAGTGGCAACAAGCACCAACAATAAAAACATTACTGATTCGTGGCTATGCAACAGTTTCATCGAGTATAGTATTGTAGTGGTTATGGTAGTTCAGCGAGAGTGCAACGTGGACAATAATGCATGGCTGCCCATTATACATCCCGTCTGATTTTTCTTTCAAATGAAGTCAATGGAAAGGTAAACCAGGCACCGCTCCTTTTGTGCCCCTGCTAGAGTTGAATTGAGTTTAAATTCTGCCAGGACAAATTGTGAAATTAAATGCAGTAAATCTCGTAATTGGTGGGCTGTTTCCTGCAGAAAGAAAAATGACCATGCAAGCTGCCAGATTGTTGAAAAAGCTCAACTGGTTCACTAATGTGTGTCAGCCAATGGAGCCTGCCACCTCCAGTGAGTCTGGCCTACATATGGCTCACACATGAATCATGATTCTCTCTGTTTTGCCTCCATAACAACAGCCACTGCACTTTAAATTCATTGTTTATGAAGTGTTTTGAAACATTTTCACAACTTGAGGCGATGTTATATAAAAGCACTTTTTATTTTTCTTTCATGGGGTACAGACTAGTAATCCAGAGGCCTGGAGTAATAATCTGGAGACGTGAGTTCAAATCCCACCACGGCTTCTAGGGGATTTAAATTCAGTTAATTAAAAAAAAAATCTAGAATTTTTTAAAAAGCTATTATCAGTAATGGTGACCATGAAACTAGCGGATTGTCGTAAAAACCCATCTGGTTCACTAATGCCATTTAGAGAAAAAAAACTGCCGTCCTTACCTGGTCTGGCCAAAATGTGACTCCAGACCCACAACAATAAAGTTGACTCTTAACTGCCCTCTGAAATGGCCTAGCAAGCCATTCAATTGTACCAAACCGCTGCGACAAAGTCAGCACTGTGGGAGTACCTTCACCACACGGACTGCAGTGGCTCACCACCACCTTCTCAAGGGCAATTAGGGATGGCAATAAATGCCGGCCTTGCCAGCAATGCCCACATCCTGTAAACGAATACATATTTTTAAAGTTGTTGTTCCAGCTAATGTCAGTAGATGGCACACATACCACAATAAAGTTATTTTACCACTCCTGAATTATTATTTCCTAGTTTCACATGCGAGTATACAACTTTATAGCATGAAATTGTTAGTTTGGTCTATAAATAAAGCGCATTCTTTTCTTAGTTCCTTCTTAATGATAGACCTAGAAATCCTAAAATGTCCAATCCATGATATCCTTGATACCTCCTCACCAGGGATCACATGCCTGATTTCAGAGTGAAGGGGAAGGCAGTCAGGTGCAAGGACACCTCTTATTTCTGGCCTTCGCCTAGTAGCAGAGGCACGTTGCAGCAGCTGACATCCTGCACCTTCGTATTATAGAACTACGTCTTTTATTCACAAGCAACAACTCAGAGACAACCCCAGGATCAGTATGAGGGCAGTTCACTAGGTGTAGCAGTGATCACAGGTGAGCAGGAGCAGGTGGTGGAGGAGGAACAAGAGGCCCTTGCCAGAAGGTGACCACAGCTGGTGAGGCCACGGATCCTGGTCTCTAGGACTCAGCTTTTAAAAGAAGAATGCACACTGAGCATGAAAATTGTTTGAGTCTTTGATAGAAGTTCCTTCCAGCTTCCGACACATAGAGGATAAGGTTGAGGAGTCCAGCTCTCCAATGTCTGAAGTGCTATTGCAAGGGTTCCAGACCACTCTGGAGCAAGGGCAGCTCAAGGCATATCTGCAGCACAGCCCTTAATGGCAGAGGGCATTATGCCCATCTTAATATCCCTCTTGAATGCCAAAACTCAAACTATTAAGACCGTGGGAAGCAGTTTGACTTCCTCCTTCAAGAAATGAACAAGTCAGGTTGATCGAACGGAAAGTGCTATAGATAGGGACTTCACATTATTGTTGTTCTCACACAGATCACAAGGCACATGACTCAGAGGCTCCAGCAGAGGCGGGCCAGAACTGCAGAGGGATGAAGTTTCTGTCTCCTGCGATGGAAATCCCACCACTACAGTACTCCCCCCTCCCCCTCCCCACTTCTGAAGACTTCAATAGATCCAATAGGCAGGCAAGCCATGCTGAAGACACATCATTTGAAGCGCCACAATCTGAAACAGGTCCCTTGAGCATCTCCTTGATCCCAAGCCAGCCACCAGTCATGCTCCTGACAAGGGCCTGACGCCCCTTTTCCATCGTCAATCACGAGCAAGGTTACGATCAGTTTTCTCGGGCCTAAAGCAGCCAAACCTGTGGTCCTTAGAGACTGCCACAAAAAAGTTATAAAAAAATGTACATTCTTATATGTGGAGCAAGGCGGAGCTGGAGTGCTCCTCCTCGCTGCTCATTGAAACCACCGGCCCATTCGCCTCCTGCCCCCGCCACTCGGACCCATGTGGCTGACTTTCTTCCTCATCGCGACTGGCACACCGCCTCCTGAGGTACAACTGGCTCCCCCAGCACACCAGTTACGTCCTAGTGAGGCCAGAGGAACAATTTTGCGTGGCCCTCTTGTGCATCAGTTTAGGCACTGCGGTAGTTGCCGGATTCCCGAATTTGGGTGTGAACTGATTTCTAGGCTCTCATGTCAGTGTTGGCTCACATGAACAGGGCCTCTGTCACAGGCTGTATGTATCTATACACCTGACAGATGTTTGAGATGTCACCTGCGCCAGCCTGGAACGACCCCAATGCAAAGAAATTCAAAACAATGGTAACTTTCCCTGCTACAGGGAAGGCCATTCTTGCCACGCATTGGAGCATAAGGTTGTCGTCCAGCATGGCACAAGGCCCCCTTACCACTTCCTGGTAAAGAATTTGAAAAGATATAAAACTGTAGCAATATTAGGCTGAACATCCATTGCCTGGATCCCCAAAGAGATAAGAAACTTCATGAATTTCTTAGGTTTCCTCATAAAGGAGGCCAATGAGACTACTGCATGGATCATTCTGGAGGCTAGCACCCTTCTGGCACGAACAGACTCTGCCACAGTTTGATGGTCTCCTCGAGCAGATCGGTGCCTGGAATGTATCCCTAGGACACCCATCCACTTTATTCAAATTAAGTGACCTTCCCTGACCCCACAAACTTTATACAGTCAGTGCCAGAGGTCACAGGCAGGAGCGCTCTAGCATTTACGGCAGGATGTTGGACCATCGAGCTTCACCCGCATAGTTTTCTTGACATCTAGACCACCCACCACAGCAACTAGCAAAAAGGCAGAAAAATGTCCAGGGTATTCATTTACGTTTGTTCACGGTCACCTTTAGTGAAAAATCCACCATCATCAGCCAGCATGAAAATCCAGCCCAATATTTGTCACGATCACTTCTGCATTTTAGAATGTTCCACTTGAAACCCCACTTCCTGTAAAACTAAACTGATTCCTGTACCCACAACTGGATTTTCCCTTATTCCCTTCCCCCACAATAGATCCAATGGTAAACGGAAGGATGAATCTTCCTGGAAGCTTTTCTTAGATTTACGGCTAACAGGCTCAGAACAGAACACCATTTAATCAGGGGTGGTCAGCACCGAGCCAATAATAAAGAAGCAGAAACGTTTTGGTTAACAGACGGAGAATCTGTGTATGTCCAGTTCCTAAAACTGCTGAAACATCCATAAATAAATCTGTTTAAAACACACAAAACACAGTATTTAGACATGCCAAGATCATATATATGTGTGTGTGCGTGTGCATATATATTTGTTTCAATTTTCCTCTCGCAATGTTCAGGGTGAAAATCCACTATATGAAGTGTTACTGAGTTATATCGATCAGGCCGATCCCAGGTTCAGTCTCTGATCCATTCTGAGTTAGCTTATCTCAGCGGGAGTGCTAAAGTTGGCATCAGCATTCTGAGGTTGGGAAAAGAATGATCAGCCAGTGATCCTGCTGCATTTGTCTTTCTTAATCACTAATTATTTATTTGCAGGAATAACCTTTGATTTTTGAAAATTACACAATGGGTTTTATAGATCATGGTTGCTCCTATACCAACAAAACTCTCAATTCTTCTAGTGTCCCGATGAACACATCCCTCCCATACGTTAAGATAGATGACCGCTTAACATTTTTTTAAACAATATAATGAAGCCTTCTAAAATGTAACATATGGGGCTGAATTTTCAGGTCAGCATCCTGAAAATGGTAGGTAATGATTTACCACTGTGTTGCCACAATGGCAATCTTCCTCAAGCAGCTGGAGAAGCCCCCCGAGTCAGGCGGTAGGCACATTTGAAATGCTAATCGGAGTCTTGTGACGTACAGAGGACCCTGATTGATCTGAACTGGGGAGAGTTGACACCGTGCACGCTCCAACTAGTGTCACAGCCAAGGAGGATGCTGAAGATAAATTCCTCTTCATTTTTGTTGAGGCCAGGAAGACCAAGCGTGCTCCTCCAGGTTGCACAAATACAGCCCGGGCTTCTGCCACTCGGCTCCCCCCACCCCAGAGATCATGGCCTCTCTACTTACCCACCTTCTGGTGATATTGAGCTGGCTTGGAGCAGGTCAGGTGACCCAGGGCACTCGATCACCAGCCACAGCCCTTTGCTCTGATGCTAATGAGGCCCGGCTCTCAAAATGGACCGGGCCTCACTCTGAAGTGTAGTCACTGTTGCAATGTAGGAAATGCGGCAGCCAATTTGCGCACAGCAAGCTCCCACAAACAGCAATGTGATAATGACCAGATAATCTGTTTTTGTTATGTTGATTGAAGGATAAATATTGGCCAGGACACTGGGGATAACTCTCCTTCTCTTCTTCAAAATAGTGCATGGGCTCTTTTACGTCCACTTGAGAGAGCAGACGGGGCCTTGTTTTAACATCTCCTCCGAAAGACGGCACCTCCGACAGTACAGCACTCCCTCAGCACTGCACTGGAGTGTCAGCCTAGATTTATGTGCTCAAATCCCTGGAGTGGGACTTGAACCGACAATCTACCCACTGAGCCACAGCTGACACTGAAGGTTACAACAAATGCTTCACAACCAGAATAATCAATACTGTTTGCTCTGCATATGCTGAGATTTAAATATTGCTGTTACTTTCTTGAAGAAAGATACATTTCTAGTAATTTGATGGCAACATATTTCAGCAGAACTATTTCTCCTAATCATAATGTAGACAAGTGGTTACCTAAGTGAATGCCTATTTTCTTTAGCTTTCAATTTAACATCATCACTGGGAGAGTGAGGAGCGAGGTTTGGAGAGATGTCTTTATACAGAAGGTTGTTAATGCAATCCACAGGGACTGGTTGAGGCAGAGACCATTGCATTTTCTAAGAGAAAATGCGATAAATATTTGAAGCAGAGAGACATATAAGGCTATATATAGAGACAATGGGGTAGGGGAATTCATTTTGGAAGAGCCAGCCCAAATAGAGCCAGGTCAAATTGCCTTGTTCTGTGCTATAAATGTCTATGGACCGATGGATTACTTTTTAGAGGTCTGCATTTTGATGATTGACTGCTCCAACGGAAATGATTTCATTTCCAGCGCGCACAACACTCTTCTCCCTTTACTGGGTAATCACTTATAGTGATATTGCTTACCACAATCAGTTATAGGGATAATCTCCACTAGTATAACCCTTAATTGGAGTTGATCCATATTGACTGTGGTTTCGCCTTGGTATGATGGAATTTGCATTTCACATTTATCTGGTTGACAGAGACTTATAGGTTAGTTTTCACATTTACTGAAATTACATTCAGTTGGCTCAAGTGCTCTTACCAGTTCTAACAGCTCATCCAAGTGCAGTCTCGTTCCAGGGTTCTGAGCAGCACATTTTAGACAAATGGGGGGAAATTCAGTGCTGCTGTTTAAAATTTTGAAAAATTAGCGCCAGGTGCAAACGATTTCTAACTTCTTCTAATTTGGGCTTCAGCACCCCAGGAAGGAAGGGGGCGGTAAATGAGGTGCTAAATACATCAGTGGGGTGCTGCAGGGGCACTAATAGCAGAGCGCTACCCAATTTCACGTGACTTGTATTCAGCAATCATCCTTCAATCCTTGGCACTGGCTCATTCCAGCTCTTAAAGGGGAGCTTATATCAAGCTGTACCTGCTCATTTTCATTTGAGGGAGAGCTGTGAGCAAGTGCAACAAGTTTCTGGGATAGCTGCTGCAAATCCAGCTAGAAGGGAGAGGGCAAGGCGATTTAATGACTTGGCATTGGAGGCATTGGTGGGGGCAGTGGAGAGAAGGAGGGATGCGCCCTTCCCTGCAACTGGAAGGAGGCCATTGCCACAGGTCTTCAGGGCCATGTGGAGGAAAGTGACCAAGGAGGTGTCGGCCAGCACTGTAGTAGATCGAACACTCACACAGTGCCGGAAGAAGTTCAACGACCTCAGCTGGGTGGTTAAGGTGAGTACATGCTTTCACACGTCCTACATACCAGCCTCTGAACCTCTGTCTGTGCACACTGAGCAAACCACCACTCAACCACCAAACATGTGCAGCTACTCAAACTCACATGCTCATCTCATGCCTTGCCTACAATCACAGCTATTGAACGATGGCAGGCATATCTCCCACATACACAGCTAGAATCTTACTCACACAAATTATTTTCTTTTGCAGGCCAAGATGGCACATAATCGGAGAGAGTAACAGAGGACTGGCAGGGGTGAACCTCAGCTACAGGAGCTGTTTGATCTGGAGGAGCGAGTACTGCAGCTCATTGGGCCACAGGTGACCATTGCAGATGTCGACCCTGCTGGGGCTAACAACAGTATTTTTATCCCCTCTCCTTTTCTCATCCCACTTCCCCGTCACACCAGGAAGCTTTATCACTTTCCAGTTCCTGATACTGTCTGTCTTCCTTGCTTCATTCCTGCCCCATTGCTCTCACTTTAACGTGAGTCTTGTGCCATTAATTGTAATGTTGCATATTTGGGTGACTCTCATTTCAGTTTTGGGGCTGTGGTATGGAAGGGGAAATGGATGTGCTGATGGGGATGTGCAGAGGAACTGGGAAGTGGGATGGAATTCACTGGAACTGAAGTCTGATGAGACGGTCACGGACCGCCCTTGCAGAATCGCGATTGAGTGGCTGCCTCCTCTATCGCTGCTGTTGGTGCTCCTGCTCCTCCTTGCCCTCCTCCTCATCCTCCTCCTGTTCCTCCTTTTGCTCCTCCTCCTGCTCCTCCTCTTCCTCTTCCTGAGGTGGCAATGCCTGGTGGCAATGGCTGCGCCCTCATGATGGCCAAGTTGTGCAGCATGTAGCAGATGATGACGGAACGGGATACCCACTCAGCCGAGTACTGCAGGGCTCTTCCCGAGCAGTCAAGGCAGAGGAACTGTTGCTTGAGCACTCCGATGGTCTGCTCAATGATGTCCCTGGTGGTGACATGGCTGTCATTATACGTGTGCTGGCAGGAGTGTTAGGGTTGCAGAGAGGAGTCATGAGCCAGGTGGAGAGTGGATAGCCCTTGTCTCCAAGCAGCCAGCCGCGAGCTTGATGTGATATCTGGATGAGAGCTGGCACAGAATGAACGCATCGTGGTTGCTGCCAGGATAGCGGGCATTGACGGTGAGGATTCTACATGTGTGGTCGCACATCAACTGCACATTCAGTGAGTGGTAGCCTTTGTGATTACGGAATACCTCAGGATTGTGATGAGGTGTCTGCAAAATGACGTGGGTGCAGCCAATGGCACCCTGGACCATGGGAAAGTCCGCATTCCTGGCAAAGCCACATGCACAATCTAGCTGCTTCTCTCTGGGGAAGGAAATGTAGTCCCTTCTCCTTCTGTACAGAGCATCTATGAACTGGCGGATGGAGCAAGGACGGCAAACTGGGAGATGTTGGAGATATCTCCTGTTGCACACTGAAAGGATCCGCTGGCGCAGAAATTGAGAGCAATGATGATCTTGACTGGCACTTAGAGAGCCATCCTCACCCTGGTCTGAGGCTCCAGGTCTGGTTGCAGGAGATGACAGAGCTCTGTGACCACGTCCTTGCTGAAGTGCAGCCTTCGGACACACTGCTCCTCAGTAAAATTGATGTAGGAGAACTGTTGCCGGAATATCCTGGGAGGATAAGGCCTCCTGTTGAAGCCCTGTTGGGTCTCCTCACTCTGACCACATTTTGTTGTCTTTCTTTCTGCCTAAGTTGCCTCGGTGACATCAGAGCAGGTGGTCGAGTGCCTACACAGCCCCCATAAAACGATATAAATGTTGTCCGTTCAAATCTGCCCTCAATGAAAGTCATGAATGTTTAACAGCCAGAACACGCCTTCAACTGAAAATCGCTAAAATCTGTCAAAAAGCCTGTCTGCCTATGTGGAAGTAAGCTGTAAAAAATACTGGCCGACTAAAATTTTTCCCAAAGGTGGCGCCTTTAAATCATGCTCCTCCAGCCAACTCCTGACTGAAACTCGACAGCTAATGCTGTCATTGTCGGCGCCAGGCGGGAACATGGGAGGCGCGACTGAATTTAGCTTCCGGGGTGGTAACGGGGTGCAGCCGAGCGGGGCGCTACGTGTTAGCACCGCCACAAATACCCTGCCCAATTTAGCGTCACCATCAAAGGCAGTCCCTCGAAATTGAGGAAGACTTGCTTCCACTCTAAAAGTGAGTTCTCAGGTGACTGTACAGTCAAATACGGGAATTACAGTATCTGTCACAGGTGGGACAGACAGTCGTTGAAGGAAAGGGTGGTTGGGGCGTCTGGTTTGCCGCACGTTCCTTTCGCTGCCTGCACTTGTTTTCTGCATGCTCTCGGCGAATGAGACGCGAGGTGCTCAGTGCTCTCCTGGATGCTCTTCCTCCACTTAGCGCAATCTTTAGCTAGGGATTCCCAGGTGTCGGTGGGGATGTTGCACTTTTCAAGGAGGCTTTGAAGTATCCTTGAAACGTTTCCTCTGCCCACCTGGGGCTCGCTTGCCGTGTAGGAGTTCCGAATAGGGCGCTTGCTTTGGGGGTCTCGTGTCGGGCATGCGGACGATGTGGCCCACCCAACAGAGCTGGTCGAGTGTGGTCAGTGCTTCGATGCTGGAGATGTTGGCCTGAATGAGAACGTTGGTGCGTCTATCCTCCCAGGGGATTTGCAAGATCTTGCAGGGACATCGTTGGTGGTATTTCTCCAGCGATTTGAGGTGTCTACTGTATATGTTCTCGCCGTGCCCAGGCAAAAACTCATTTGTGCCCCGTTAGCACCCCCAGGGGGCAAAGTACCTGCATTTTGCCCCAAAACTTCCTTCTCTAATCTCTGCTTTGATTTCATGATCTGCAACAGTGAAATTACAGTTTGCTGCTTGTTGACATGAACATGAGTCAAAGGCACATATAGGTTTATTTTTCACTGTGCAGACTATCAAAATATGATTGAATTATATATTGTTATTTGATTTAGAGTGAAATGATCAGCTTGGGCTTTCTTAGCCTTTTCATAGTCTGTGTTATTTACAGTATTAGACAGCTTGTCAAATATATCTTGCAAATGTTCTCACCAATTATGCAAAAGCAAAGCTCTCTTTCACATAGTGGGAAATCAAAACCTGTCAAAGCCGCTCAAAACGTTTCACCCAATTCTCCTATTTTGAAGGTATGCAGTAAAAGAAAGATTTTCATTTATCACTCATGTTGGCTTTCATGACCTCAGGACATCCCAAAGCGATTCACAGCCAATGAAGTACTTTTGAAGCGTAGTCACTGTTGTAATGTATGGAAACATGGCAGCACAGCAAGCCCCACAAATCATTATCATAGGCAGTACCTCGGAATCGAGGAAGACTTGCTTCCACTCTAAAATTGGTTCTTATGTGGCCAATACAAGAACCACAGCCCCTATCACAGGTGGGACAGATAGTCGTTGAGAGAAAGGGTGGGTGGGACAGGTTTGCCGCACGCTCTTTCCACTGCCTGCGCTTGATTTCTGCACCCTCTCGGTGATGAGACTCGAGGTGCTCAGCGCCCTCCTGGATGCACTTCCTCCACTTAGGGCGGCCTTTGGCCAGGTACTCCCAGGTGTCAGTGGGGGTGTCACACTTTATCAGGGAGCTTTGAGGGTGCCCTTATAACGTTTCCTCTGCCCACTTTTGGCTCATTTGCCGCGAAGGAGTTCCGAGTAGAGTGCTTGCTTTGGGAGTCTCGTGTCTGGTATGCAAAGTGTGGCCTGCCCAGCCGAGCTGATCAAGTGTGGTCAGTGCTCCACAAATAGCAAGCCCCACAAATAGCAATTAAATAAATGTCCAGATCGTCTGTTTAAGGTGTTGGTTGAAGGATAAATGTTGACAGGAACACCAGGAGAACTCGCATGCACTTCTTCAAATAGCTTTGTGGACTCTTTTATGTCTATTCATCATAAGACACCCTCTGGTAGTGCAACACTCCCTCAGTGCTGCACTAAAGTGCCAGCCTAGATTTTGTGCTCAAATCTCTGGAGTGTGACTTGAACTCACAACCTTCTGACTTTGAGGCATGAATGAACCAAGGACAGTCAATAAGTTAAATGTAAGTGTGGAAGACCACCCTGCGATCATATTACTCGAACAGACACAGATACGTTGGATATGCTGGATCTATGTGGTTATTGGCTTATTCCAAACTTGCAGGGACCTACATCTAAGCAACAACTGCATGCCATACAGGAGTTAATTAATCCTATTCAAATCTCTGGAACTCAACCTTAATTACTCATAAATTAGCCGCACCTCTCATTTTAATTGAACTATGTCATAGTTGTCTTTATAAAGATGAATTATTTATTTGTGTGTGGGCACCAGTAAGGACAGCTAAGGTTCAGCTGTAATGCATCCCTAATGGACTAGCTTACCAACCATCGCACTATCTGTCTCACACATGATGAATACCCACATGGACAATGTGCCAGTGGACTGCTGACACCTGTGAAGTCACACCCCAGTATCAGGAAAGGTAGGAGAGAAAAGCGGAGGAACAAAATTCATTTTATTCTATTCTGAGAGCATCTGGGTATTCAAGCTATGCTCTTTAAATGAGTACTATTGTTTCAGCGAGATCCCAGCCAGTTGTATGAAATTTCCTCTCATTCTTATTGCATGCTTTAGTGTTTTCAACGACACAAAATCACTGAGTTATTAAATAGCTGAGAAGTTTCAAGAAGAATAGAAGAAAAAGACCTAACCTGATCACCCTGTTCTGGTTAAAGCATGTTTGGGCTGTTAGGGCCCATCAGCAGTCTCGACAGGAATCTCTTCTGGGACGGCAGCATGGAAGTCAGGTGTGCAGCAAGACATTCAGAAGAAGCATGACAAAGACAAAGCCCTATGAAAAGAGGCGTAAGTTTGGAGAAGATAGAGGAAACTTGGTGTGATGAGCAAGCAAAAGGGAGCAAAATGCAAGGGATTGAGGGCTGACAGCTGGAGGCCCAAAATACAAGCGAGAAATGAGGAGCAGAAGCAAAGAAAGCAAGAGGAAGACAAGCTCCAAAAGGATGGGCAAGAAAAAGACAGTAGTCGGAGGCTCATTATCTATAAATGGAGACATTGGTAGAAATTTTAACAGGGTGGGCTAGTTGGGAGCGGGTTGGAGGTAAAAAAATTTAAAATTTCAAACCCGACCCCCAAACCGATCACTTCCTGTTTTAATGGAGGCGGGTCGGGAGGCGGGCGACCAATCCCACTCTCAGCAGGCCGAACGGTCATTAAAATTCTTTTGAGGAGGCTGCACGCCTCCATTTCAACAGGACATTTTTCACCCATGGAGGCTGTGTTTTCCAGGGCTTGGGAGCAATGTTCCCTCCGATTTTTTTTTGGCAAGAGGCCACGCGGGCCATTCAAAATTCCGCACGTGTGATTTTTCGACTCAAAAGCCAGCTTACCAGCTGCATGGTACCTGCAGAGAGCTGCGCAGCTGTGGGCCACGCAGCTAATAGGGAACATTGCTTGGGAATCACCACCAATGAAAGGAGAGAAGGTTCAGATCCATGGGGTAAGTGCACTTACATCACCGCTTGTGTACCAGGAGGAGCAGAGGAGTTTCCTCAAGGTACAACAAGCTAACCAACTCCACCCTGCTATCTCCCACCCCCCCCAGCCGCCGATCTCCACCCCCGATCTCTCCCCGCCCCTGATCTCCCCCCCCCGATCTCCCCCTCGATCTCCCCCCCCCCCCGATCTCCCCCCCCACCGATCTCCCCCTTGATCTCCCCCCACCCCCGGCAATCTCCCCCCCCATCTCTCACTCCCCCCGATCTCTCACTCCCCCCGATCTCTCACTCCCCTCAATCTCCCCCTCGATTTCCCCCCCCCCCCGGTGATCTCCCCCCCCCCCGATCTCCCACCCCCTATCTCTCACTACCCCCAATCTCTCACTCCCCTCGATCTCCCCCTCGATCTCCCCCCCACCCGGCGATCTCCCCCCTCCCCCCGATCTCCCACCCCCTATCTCTCACTCCCCCAGATCTCTCACTCCCCGCGATCTCTCACTCTCCCCGATCCCCCCACTATCTCACCCCCCCGATCTCCCTCCCCGCAATCTCTCACTCTCCCCAATCCTCCCCCATCACCCCCCCCTGATCTCCCCCCTGATCTCCCCCCCCCCGATCTCTCACTCCTCCCAATCTCCCCCCCACCCCCGATCTCCCTCCCCACGATCTCTCACTCTCCCCGATCCCCCCCATCACCCCCCCCGATCTCCCCCCCCCGATCTCCCACTCTCCCCAATCTCCCTCCCCACCTCCCCTCACCACCGCCCGCCCCCCCAACCTACTCTCTTCATGGCCCCAAGTAAATATCATGGACATGGGATCCTCTAGGCTCCAGTTACAGACAGAGGCTTTTAGGTCCCCACAGAAGCCGAACCACAGCAAATACTGGAAGTCAGTGCAAAGTAGAAAAAACTAAGGAGCTATTGGAAACAAGAACTGAAAATAAAATTAAAATAACTAAAACAGGCAACAACATCAAAGGAAAGTTTGTGTAACAATGACTGGCTGAAAAGTTAAAGCAAAAGACGGGTATGCACACACATAAGTAACTTTAGAAGAAAAGAGCACAACAAAAAGAATTGAGCAAGACATATGAACACAACTTTCACAGAAGGTGAGAGACTATAAAGAGTGAATTGTACCAAAATTAAACATTTAGGGGAGAAATTTGCATCCTTTGCGCCTCCCGTTGGGGCATTAACGGGGTGTAAACGATTTCTCGTCCAACACGAAGTTCCACAGGAGTTAGCGGAGGTGCAAACCGGCAGCGCCCCGCTCCTGCTGGTAGCGAACCAGGCCGCACTCCGCTCGCGGGACGAAAATTAAAGGGTGTTGCGGCAAGCACTTTTGTCTTGCCTTGCCTTGCCGAATCTGCAGGGTCTGTGCTACGATGTTGCCATGGCAATCCGCTCCCTGGCAGTGAAATGGGGACCCCTCGCCCCATTGCAGAGATTAAGTGTGCCCTCCCCTTTAACAGAAGGGGAGGGCCCAGTGCTCCTGCCAGTGCTCCATGGCGCTCCATGTAGCACTGGAAAATTCCTGCGCTTAGCGCCCGGTCCCGCCCTCGAGAGTAAGTGGAGCGTCCGACATTGCGCTCCACTTCCTCTCAGGGAGTGTCATGTATGTAACACCACTGTATTACTGTACACACTTGACCTTGATGCACACCTTGACCACGATGCACACCTTGACCACAAGAGATGCACTTGTGGGAGACTGCCCCACACCTGGGCACCCAGGTATATAAAGGGAGGTCCCACACAGGGTCAGGTTGTCTTAGTGCTGTAAATAAAGAGTGAAGGTCTGCGTGTGGCCTTGTCCCCAGGATGTGCCTCATGTGGTTTCATACTATAGAGTGAAGACTTTACAGTGGCGACCAGAAACGGGAATTCACGACCCACAAGAATGGCCACCGGTAGCACAGAAGAATGGTACTGTGTTGGGGAAGATTGGGATGATTTTGTTGAGAGGTTTCAGCAGAGTTTTGTTACGAAGGAATGGCTGGGGGATGCAGTGGCTGACAAGCGCAGGGCTCACCTCCTGACCATCTGCGGACCGAAGACTTACGCACTCATGAAGGACTTACTAGCACCCGAAAAGCCGGCAAACAAAACCTTTGAGGAGCTCAGCAAGTTAATCGGGGAGCACCTCAAACCGGCGAGCAGTGTACACAAAGCCCGACACAGATTCTACACCCACAAACGCCGTGAAGAACAGAGCATACCGGACTTTGTAGCGGACCTTTGGCGTTTGGCCAGCCTCTGTAAGTTCACAGACGCCTGTAGGAGGGAGATGCTAAGGGACTTCTTTATCGAGGGCATTGGTCATGCGGGAATTTTCCATAAATTAATTGAGACCAAGGAATGACCTTGGAAGCGGCGGCATTGGGCTCAAACTTTCATGGCGGGGGAGGAAGAGATGAAAACAATATACGCGTGCAATTCTGCCCCCAATACGGCGATGGATCAGGGAGTCATTATTATTAATGCGACTCAGCGCTCTGCAGGCAAGCAGGGGCAGTCCGTCACCCCCCGGGCAGCCATTGACCCCAGAGTAGGTTTTCCACAGAGACAATGGCAGACTGAACGGACATTTATGCCATCAAAGTGGATAATGCGGCCCGGGATGGGGCCATTGACACCCACTAATAGGGTACTTAAGAGCAGTCAAAGGGACATTCAGAGCGGAATGCCTGGCCATAGTTCTTTCATTCCCAACAATGGAAACTTTAACTCCTGCTGGAGGTGTGGGGGTAAACACTCAGCCAGATCTTGCAGATTCCAACAGTTTGTCTGCAGAAACTGCAATCTCAGTGGCCATTTAGCTCGAATGTGCAGGAAGCCTGCAACCAGACTAATATATGAGGTGGATAAACCAGAAGAGGGTTCTTTGAGGCAGGATGACTTTTGGGGCAAATCGATGAACGCGAGGTGCAGCGGGTCCATGTGGCGAATACTCACAGTTCATACACCAAAACGCCACCAATGATGATGAGGGTTTTATTAAACGGCATCCCAGTACGCATGGAGCTGGACATGGGGGCCAGCCAGTCACTCATGGGCGTTCAGCAATTTGAGAAACTATGGCCCATCAAAGCCAGTAGACCCAAACTAGAACGCATTGAGACACAATTACGGACGTACACTAAAGAAATCATTCCGGTGCTAGGCAGTGCAATGTTGGCTGTCACACACAATGGGTTAGGGAATCGGCTGCCGCTCTGGATTGTCCCGGGCAATGTTCCCGCCCTGTTGGGGAGGAGCTGATTAGCCGAAATGAACTGGAAATGGGGGGATGTCCACGTAATGTCGTCTGTGGAGCGAAGTTCATGCTAACAAGTCCTATAGCAATTTGACTCACTATTTCAACCTGGCGTTGGGACTTTCAAAGCCACTAAAGTAGCGATACACGTTACCTCGAACGCCAGGCCGGTGCACCACAAAGCCAGAGCGGTGCCGTATGCGATGCATTAAAAAATCGAGAGCGAGTTGAACCGGCTGTTGAGAGAGGGCATCGTCTCGCCCGTTGAATTCAGCGACTGGGCGAGCCCCATCGTTCCCGTCCTAAAAGCGGATGGTTCTGTCAGGATCTGTAGTGACTACAAGGCCACCATCAATCAAGTGTCCCTACAAGATCAATACCCCCTCCCAAGAGCGGAGGACCTTTTCGCCACGCTGGCAGGCGGCAAGCTGTTCACCAAGTTGGACCTTACTTCAGCCTATATGACCCAGGAACTGGCCGACGAATCTAAACTACTGACCACCATCACCACGCACAAGGGACTGTTCGTTTATAACAGGTGCCTGTTTGGCATTCGGTCAGCGGCCGCGATTTTTCAAAGAAATATGGAAAGCTTGCTCAAATCCATACCTGGAACAATCGTATTCCAGCATGACATCCCCATCACGGGTCGAGACACCGAGGAACACCTCCACAACCTGGAGGAGGTGCTACGCCGACTGGACCGGGTAGGCCTGCGACTCAAGAAGTCTAAATGTGTGTTTTTAGCTCCTGAGGTTGAGTTTCTGGGCAGGAGGGTTGCTGCAGATGGGATTCGGCCCACCGAATCCAAAACAGTGGCGATTTGACGAGCACCCGGGCCCTGCAACACATCGGAGTTGCGTTCATTCCTGGGACTGTTGAACTATTTCGGGAACTTTCTGCCGAACTTGAGCATGTTGTTGGAGCCGCTCCACGTGCTCCTGCGAAAGGGTTGCGATTGGTTTTGGGGGGACTGTCAGGAACGGGCTTTCAATCGGGCGCGGAACTTACTTTGTTCTAACAAATTGTTGACTTTGTACGACCCCTGTAAAAAATTGTTTCCGACATGTGATGCATCGTCCTATGGGGTTGGGTGCGTGTTGCAGCAGGGCAATGCTGAGGGTCAACTGCAACCTGTGGCTTATGCCTCCAGGTCACTCACTCAAACTGAACGGGGATATGGCATGGTTGAGAAAGAAGCACTTGCATGTGTCTATGGCGCAAAAAAAATGCATCAGTACCTCTTTGGTAGGAAATTTGAATTAGAGACAGACCACAAGCCATTAACGTCCCTGTTGTCAGACAGCCAGGCTGTCAACGCCAATGCATCAGCTCGCATACAGCAATGGGCCCTCACGCTGGCTGCTTATGACTACACAATTCAGCACCGGCCCGATACCGAAAATTGCGCAGACGTGCTCAGCAGGCTTCCGCTAGCCACCACTGAGGGGGCAGCGGAGCAAAGCGCTGAGATGGTCATGGCTGTCGACGCCTTTGGCAGTGCAGGCTCCCCCATCACAGCCCACCAGGTCAAAATTTGGACAAACAGAGATCCCCTCCTATCCCTGATTAAGAAATGTGTTCTGACTGGGGATTGGGCGCCCGCACACGGAGCATGCTCCGAGGAGGTCAGACCCTTCCACAGACGGATGGTTGAGCTCTCCATCCAGGCCGACTGCCTACTATGGGGCAGCCGGGTAATTATGCCCCAGAAGGGGAGGGAGGCATTCATCAGGGAACTCCACAGCGAGCACCCAGGCATCGTGCTGATGAAGGCCATTGCCCGGTCACACGTTTGGTGGCCTGGAATTGATTCAGACCTGGAACACTGTGTTTGCAGGTGCACGACATGTGCCCAGCTGGGTAATGCCCCCAGGGAGGCCCCGCTCAGCCTGTGGCCCTAGCCCACCAGGCCATGGTCACGCATTCATGTAGAATACGCGGGCCCGTTTACGGGAAAGATGTTTCTCATCGTGGTGGACGCGTACTTGAAATGGATCGAGTGCATCATTTTGAATTCATGCACGACATCCACCACCATGGAAAGCCTACGTGCGATCTTCACAACCCATGGCTTGCCGGACATGTTTCACAAGCTACGAATTCCGGGAGTTCAATTCGGGTAATGACATCAACCACATCAGGACTGCGCCGTTCAAGCCGGCCTCCAATGGCCAGGCGGAACACGCGGTCCAAATCATTAAGCAAGGTATGTTCAGCATTCAAGGACCCTCCTGCTGGCCTATAGATCCCGACCGCACTCGCTCACGGGGGTCCTGCCCACAGAGTTACTAATGAAACGGACACTCAAAACTCGGTTGTCCCTCATTCACCCAGTCCTGACCGACATTGTTGAGGGCAAGCGCCAGTCCCAAAACGAGTACCATTACTGCAATTCAAGGGGGAGGTGTATAGAAATAAATGATCCCGTATTCGTCCTCAATCATGCCATGAGGCCCAACTGGCTTGAGGATACTGTAATTGACAAAGAGGAGAATAGGGTCATTGTGGTAAAACTCAACAATGGTCAGACATGCCGCAAGCATCTGGACCAAGTAAAAAAATGGTTCAGCACCGACACGTAGGAACCTGAAGAAGACCACGAGTTGGAACTCACAACACCACCAGTGAACGAGCAACAAGAGCAATCAGCAGAATGCACAGTCCCTGCGGTCAGCCCGGACAGGTCGGAATCACCACAGGTGACAGACACTCACGTTAGTGTCCAACAACCAGAGCCCCAACTGCGCCGCTCCACGAGGGAGCATAGACCATCTGAAAGACTTAACCTATGATCCCAATAGGACTTTGGGGGAGAGGTGATGTCACGTATGTAACACCACTGTATTACTGTACACACTTGACCTTGATGCACACCTTGACCACAAGAGGTGCACTTGTGGGAGACTGCCCCATACCTGGGCACCCAGGTATATAAAGGGAGGTCCCACACAGGGTCAGGTTGTCTTAGTGCTGTAAATAAAGAGTGAAAGTTTGTGTGTGACCTTGTCCCCAAGATTGCCTCATGTGGTTTCATACTATAGAGTAAGGACTTTACAGGGGTGATAGTCCTAATTTCGTGGCTGGGGCAGGACTTCCGTGCCAGGCGCTTGAAGTCCCACCTAGCCCCGGCTACCACCCCCCAAATGGGGCCTTACTGAATTTCGGACCCTGAATATCTTTATTATTTCACTTCTTTGATCAATAAGCTGACATTTAATAAACTGTAAGTTGCTCACATGTTTACTAGCAGTTTGTCTCCAGCAATATTTAATTACAATAAAAGGTATTCCGCTACTGTGCTACATGAATGTGGCCTTATTCTTATGAGTTAAGAGAATTGCTTTGGATTAGAGTTATATTTGGATTATGAATAAGTATTGTATTCCATAGTTTAAAGCACTAGTTGCTTTGAAAAGTGAAACAAGTCAGAAATTATTGCCTGAAACCAGAATTTTAGAAGAAATGTTGGTGTTCTCACAGAACTCCGGAGGTCTCAGTTTGAATCCCACGACAATGGAGCAGCACTACTTTTACCCATTCTTAGCCGGGGGTATTTCACTGAGCATTATGTGTTGGCAGAGCACTGCCTCTTGCAGAGGAGGAGAGGAGATTTTCCGGGAATCTTATCACCAGGAAAGTGCAATTTCTGTCAGCGAGGTGTCACAAGCCTTTGACAGAAAATTGCGGAGAAGTCTTCAAACTATTTTGTTCCACTCTCCTTGCCATAGGCAATAGTACATTGATGGGAAAACGTGTAAGCTTTGAAGCAAGAATATAATGGAGAAAAAGAAGCGAAGGAGTGTTAGATGTAAGTAATGTTCATATAGTTATGATCCATTGAGTGAACTGTTAAGCTGAAGATTAGTCCTTAAATGGATTGGTGCTGGCAGCAGATTCAGTGGGAAGTGGATACAATAGTTTGAAGCTAATGCTTGGTAATACATTAAGAACTCCTTCCAATGCCAGAATAATTGGATCTTTGAACAGCAACAGGCCAACACGGCTGTGATTTATATTGCTGCACACAAAGAAGTTATTCCCAGTCAATTGAGAAGTTTAGGGAACTCCAGGGAAAAAAATCTTAAATTAAGCTGAAAAAAAGCGTTAGCTGCTTCGGGTTTTTAGAAAAAGATTTTCAAACGAACTCACTTCCTAGGAGCTTTTATGAACTGTAATCAACATGGGTGCTATTGGACAATACAGCTGTAACGCCACAGAGTTTAATCTAACGCTAAATCACTTCTTGGATCAAGTTGTTAAAACTTCATTAGACTTCGTTGTACAATGAAACTGGTAAAACCTGTAACTGGTGTGATTTAACAGCTCACGGAGCCACTTGGAAACACAGCACAGCACCATAGCAACGGCGTACGCTGAAAGCATCGATGAGCTGGGTTTGGGAGCATCCTGGCTCGGTGGGAGACAGCTGACATTTTATTTTTGTATAAATGGTTATATGTGGCAGAGTGAAAAAACTGTTTAAAAGAATGGAAGTGATGAAATTTCCCAGCATTGTCCATGTGTAAATTGTGGAGCCTGGGTGTTTTTTTTCCACAACCATTGACTCCAATTTTTATTTGTTATTTGGTCAGCACTCACTTGCCAGCTTGTATATGCATCAGATTTCTACGAATGCCAAACTCTTTCAGATATCCAATTTGCAAAACCAGACTGCTTAATACAATAAGAGCTGGTTTATATTGAGCAAGAACAGAGAGCAGAGTCAACATTTTTAAAATAAAAGCATTTCACCAGAGCATTTTACTTTTGTCTATCATTTACTTTAATCTGGATTTTGTTTCTCACAGAGCTGTCCAGCCTCATTCAGCTGGGGTCAGAATGACTCATTTTAGCTTTAAAATGTGAGCTACTTTGATGCATGTCAGTCTTGAAAATAAAGACAGCGCTGTGTGTTTAAAAGGGTTTGTGATGTGCCTCACACATTTTGACCATGATGCTAGCCCTATCATTTCCAGAATATCGGAAGTCTGCTAAAAAAGGAGGGAGAGAGAAAACAGGGAATTATAGACCGGTTAGCCTGACATTGGTAGTGGAGAAAATGCAGGAATCAATTATTAAAGATGTAATAGCAGCGCATTTGGAAAGCAGTGACAAGATCGGTCCAAGTCAGCATGGATTTATGAAAGGGAAATCATGCTTGACAAATCTTCTGGAATTTTTTGAGGATGTAACTAGTAGAGTGGATAAGGGAGAACCAGTGGATGTGGTGTATTTGTACTTTCAAAAGGCTTTTGACAAGGTCCCACACAAGAGATTAGTGTGCAAAATTAAGGCACATGGTATTGGGGGTAATGTATTGACATGTATCGAGAACTGGTTGGCAGACAGGAAGCAAAGAGTAGGAATAAATGGGTCCTTTTCAGAATGGCAGGCAGTGACTAATGGGGTACCGCAAGGTTCAGTGCTGGGACCCCAGCTATTTACAATATATATTAATGATTTAGATGAAGCAATTGAATGTAATATCTCCAAGTTTGCAGATGACACTAAGCTGGATGGCAGTGTGAGCTGTGAGGAGGATGCTACGAGGCTTCAGGGTGACTTGGACAGGTTAGGTGAGTGGGCAACTGCATGGCAGATGCAGTATAATGTGGATAAATGTGAGTTTATCCACTTTGGTGGTAAATACAGTCATCTGACAAACTCTCTACAGTTCTTTCATTTACACCATCATGAAAAGTAGTTTGTACAAATGGATTGTTTAATAGTTACCTAATGAGGAATGATTTTGAAATAGCCAAGGACAGAGTTGAAAGAGAATTAAGCGTTTCAGGAGACTTAGTGCTCCTCATATCCAATCACCATAGAGCAGCAATCAACCAAGAAAGTGGAATTTGAACTATATAGACAAGCATAGTAAAATATAAGTCAAGAGAGCCATACTCGAACTGTATTGTTCTTGTTAGACCACCTGAGTACCGTGTCCAATTCTGTCCTGGAGGGAGTTCAGAATAAAGTCAGCGCAGGAGAAAAGACTGGAGAAGCTTGAGGTGTTGTGCCTTGAAAGGAGCTGATGACTGAGATAGGATGTTATCGAGATATATAGGTCCTGATTTTCCTCATCCCCCTTGCCTGGCATAGTTCATCTGCCAAAGTGGATTCCACCTGCTATGACCGGAACCCACCTGTACGCCCAGGTTCAGGTCATGAGGCATGGCCTGATGTTCCCAATCAACCAGAAGGCCTCCAGCATGAGACTGATGGCAAAGTCAATGTGAGGTTTACCAACTAGGCTTTTACAATCTATTATGTGGTCATTTTGGGCTCGAAATTGATGGCTTTATTGTCCACTGCTGCCCACTGCCGCCGACATTCCTCTTGAAGTTGCGCCCAGTGCCACTTTCCATTTGGTGTGGAGTGGGCTGGAGATGAGAACCGCTGGGAACCGCACGCTGACGTTAGTGGACTTCCAAGTGGCGCAACTGACCTCCTGCCTGCTGAGATGCCATATTGATGCGGGCGGGAGTCGGCGCCAGAATAGGGAAGGCCCACTGGTTGTAGGCTGTACTATCCCTGATGGTGAGTATGAAGAGCTGAAAAAAAAGGTTAGTAAACATTTTTTAATTTTATTCTTTACAGTGACTTACCTGGATGGGGTCCCCTGAAGGTATTCCGATGGTTGTTTTTTTTGATGATTTTCCTTTTCAGGTCTTTGACCCTCCATGGGCCTGACTCCATCCTCAGCGGCACTTGGGCGGCAAGCGCCTTTGCTGCCGAGATTGGGAGCTCCTGTCGGCTGCCACCCAGATTGGTGGTGTAAGTCCCTCATTTGCCACCCGCCGCTCTTTCAAGGACCTTTTTGACGAAAACCTCGCCCAAAGGACCGTCAGGTACCTCGGCAGCACTTGGGTGGGCGGAGGCCTTCACCAATTTTAGCCCCAAATGTTCTTTCCCCCCCGCTACAAGAAAAATCACAAAAAATACACTGCTCTGTTTTCTTTGATTGACACCAGTCCAGAAGTAAGGCTGAAGAAAAAAGCATTCATGAAAGATAACATTATGTGCAAAGTAATTTAAATACACTCCATATGAGAGCAGCCTGATGGTACAGCAGCTAAAATGCATGCTTTACAACCAGGTGGCAGTCTGTTTGAATCTCAAAGCTGCCTGGCACTCAAATGAGCCAGATATGAACAAAAATGCACTAGAAACCTGTTTGGAATAATCGCAGTAACAACTTGACATATTTCTAAATGGGGGCACAATAGAAATGCTAAAATTCAGATACAGGATGGAGAGCAAGTGGTTAGCAACCACACAGAAATTAGACATTTTGGGGCAGGAATTGGTACACGTGCACCAACTTCGGAGTGTGGTTCTGCACCCAATCTGTCGTGCCCACCGCCAATATTGGTCCTCGCTGTTTCTAGGCTTCCCTGGCAGCATCCTTAGAGCAGAGTTATGCCAGTTTAAATATACAAAGAAGGGTCCTGCACCTGCTTCAGGATTCTTCTGCAATATTCGTCAATAACTAGGCGCCACATGTGCCATGTGAGCTCCAACTAGCAGGAGCAGCATTAGGACTGTGCGGACCATGTAATTACTTGGGGTCCCGAGCCAGTCAGGGGCCCCGAGAAGATCCAGTGATAAGTTTAATTATCATTGTCTAGAAAAATATAGAGACCCCACAAGGCAAACATTACATCTACCAGCTAGTTGTTCCACTTCTACAGTGGCTAACCGGCAGTCTAGAGAAAACAAAGTTAATCATTTTTTTTTTTACTTATATTTATGTGGAGCTGGGGGGAGCAGGAGTGCTCCCCTTGGTTCCATAGCTTTGCTATGGGCCGTTGCCAGCCCTCGATCACCCCTCCTTCCCATTCTCCTCCCCACCTCACAGCACTTACCTGATGGGCCGCTGCCGACAAGACACATAGCACAAATTCTCCTGCGGAGAGCAGTGAGCTGCCTCTGGAAGTGCAACAGCCCTTGGCAACTCGCCGCAGTTAGTAAAATGAGGCATAAGACCAATTTTGGCAGAGCCTCGGGGTGTGCTCTGCAGCGACGCTGCCCATTTTGTATCCTTGTGCCGGGTTCTAACCAATTTCTATCCTTTTGAGTAAGATGCTAAGGCCTTGGTGAGGGTGCAGAAGAGATTTACTCGACTGGTATGAAGGATGAGGGACTTCAGGTATGTGGTGAGACTGGAGAAGCTAGGACTGTTCTCCTTAGAGCAGAGGAGGGGAGATTTGACAGAGGTGTTCAAAATCATGAAGGGTTTTGATAGAGTAAATAAGGAGAAACTGTTTCCAGTAGCAGAAGAGTCAGTAACCAGAGGACGCAGATTTAAGGTCATTGGCAAAAGAATCAGACTGACATGAGAACAAAAAAGTTTAGTTGGCGAGTTGTTATGGTCTGAATTGCACTGACTGAAAGGGTGGTGGAAGCAGATTCAATAGTAACTTTCAAAAGGGAATTGGATAAATACTTGAAGGGAAAAATTTGCAGGGCTATGGGGAAAAGGTAGGGGAGACTAATTGGATAGCTCTTTCAAGGAGCCAGCACAGACACGATGGGTCAAATGGCCTCCTTCTGAGCTGCATGTTACTATGATCCTATTATTTATGTATTTATTTCATGAATTCATTCATTAACAAGAAACATTTAAAAGCTGGTATTTTTCTCCTTAGAGCATGGAAATTAGGGGAGATTTAATAGAGGTAGATAGGCAGTATGGGACTAATGGGATAGCTCTTACAAAGAGCTGGCATGATGGCCCAAATAGCCTCTTCTGTGCTGTAAGTTTCTATAGTCTCGACTTGAAGAAACAGATTCAGCACCATTGGTCTGATTTAGGGCACAGATGTTACAAATACTTACATCTACCTGTAAATTAGTTGAAAAATACATGTGTAGGTGATACATAGTGGCACCCAAGATGTGTTTAAGTTACCTGAGTGGTGAAGAGGTAGTACACAATAATCCATTCATTTCAGGAATAAACTAACTAGTGTTTTTGCTTTTTAATAAACCTGTGATTCTTTATTTATTTTGCCCTAACTGTAAAACACCTCTGCAATGTTGGATTTTCCAGAAAGAATCTTTGCATTAAGGGGGGAAAGGGGTAGATTTCCAGCTGACAATATTATAGTGACACCAAGTGGCTTTTTATAGTATAGCCTGCTATAATGAATGATCTTGTCGGATTAATTATAGAACGCAGCTAGGCCACAATTTGGGTGTGGAATTTCCTGTATATTTGTGCCTAGAGACAGAGGAAAGGGTGCAAGCCATTCAGCCCCTTGAGCCTGTTCCGCCATTCAATCAGATCATTTACCCGCTTTTGATCCAAATCCTTTAATACCTTTTCCAAACAAAATTCTGTCGATCTCAGTCCTCAAAATTTCAATGGTCCTAGCTCCACAGCCTTTTGGGGGCAGCGAGTTCCAGACTTTTACTACCTTTGGTGTGAAGCAATGCCTCTTGATATCATTCGTAAATGGCCCATCTCTAATTTTAAGATTATGCCGCCTAGTTCCAGATTCCCCCATCCGAGGAAGTAGTTTTTCTGTATCTACTCTTTCGAATCCTTTTATCATTTTAAACACTTTGATTTGATCATCCCTCAACCTTCTAAACTCAAAGGAATATAAACCAAGTTTATGCAACCAGCCCTTATAATTTCACCCTTTAAGCTCTGGAGACACGTGTAATCGGGGCTTAAAGCAAATAGCCATCGTAAAAGATTGAGGAAATTTGGACAAAAGTGTGTTATGCACGTCATTTCGCTATGCCTGAATTTCCATGATCTTGTATACTCGTCTATCGACCCCTGTGCCCTAACATACCTCCGCTCATTAGCAACCCCATGCTAAAGGTATACCACGCATATTTCCTGCAATTACAATGGTTTAAAATTAGGGCAAAATAATACTCTTAGAGACAGCAGGAAACAAAATCATCTTTCTGGTGTTTTATCATGATTTTTTAATCATTTTTTTTTTTATCCTCACAGTGATTCGCCTTTACTACAATTCTTCCCCACTGCAGGCTTCCTCTATTACCTCAGTCTCTGTGCAGATGCTGAGCAATAAAAAAATCTGGAGAATGTGCTGTCCAAAAATTGGTTGAGTGTCACAGTTTTCGTAGTCTTAGGTGGCAGTGTCAAAACTCATGTGGAATGGGTTCTTGTCTTGCAGCCAGAACAGGTAAATGGCAAGATGTCAGGAAATCTGTACAAGCAGAGACTCATGTCGATTTTGGAAAAATCAATCACAAATCTATGTGGGCTTATACAAACCTGTTGGGAAAATCGGACAATTCTATCGCTTTACACATATCCTGTCACATTGGTGTTAACTGTGAATCTAAGCTCAACTGCTTCTTGCTTTGATGTTCAGAGCTAAAGTATCCTCTTTAAAATAGCACTATCCCAAAGTCGCCAGTTCAGAATCAATTAACTAGAGATGTTTCTGTATTTGAACAGGTTTGTTTACTAGTAACTTGCTGATTTATTAATTTAAAGTGTGTTACAATTTGCAAGACATTCCAAAGGATAATATAAATTCAACTTTAAAATTAATGATTTTTATTTGATACAGAAATGTCTCCTAGCTTTCTATGGGAGCACAGGTTAAAGGAACAATTAACACAGCCCAAGTCTAATTAGTCCGCATTTAATTATATAAACTGCCCCTATAGACATTCACTAATAGAAGGTTCCTGTCTCTGTGCCATCTAATTCAAATTCCTCAAGCTGCCCGTACCACATAACTGTTGGTTAACATAATTATGAAAGAAACACGCAAACATCTTAAAAGCAACGTTTTTGTACAATTCGATGCCCCAAGGAAAATCCGATACACATTAAAAGCTGCTAAACAATTTGATAACCTTTCACAGGTGACAGTTTCATTACATTGTTATAGATTATTTCAGCACAACAAAATGATTTATACAAATAATGTAAACAGTAGTCACAGAGTGGGAGGTGAAGGCTTGTTACTGTGATTCCCTTCTTGCTGAATCACAGGTTCCAGAATGCTGTTGTGAGGAGGCAGCAAGTGGAGGCTGGGTGACCTGTCAGAGAGAGAGAGTCACCCAAGGCCACTCAGAAAGTGGTGTTGATGAAGGCATAGCAGTCGATTTCCTGGCCTCTTATTTGGTATGTAATACAGGAGGATGTAGATGGAAATAGGAGAAAAACTAAACACTTTTGTTATGTATGAATAACGAGTCTGACTGGATACTGTGAGCTCAAAGTAAAGTGTGACCGTAGTCTTTTATTGTAGGTCTCCAGAGTGCCTCTCCAACCTGTGAGGCCTCCTTAAGTACAGGTGCTCCCAAGAGATTATGGGATCCCTTGGGACTCCAGGGGATGAGCCCTCTGGTGGCTACACAAAGTATATACAGGTTTACATATATAACAACACTCCCCTCCCCACAAAGTCAATGGTGTAACTATTTACAAGGCGAGTCAATCTGGGGCCTTTCTTTCCCAGGTTGATCGTCTCGATTCAAATGCTGGTTTAGGTGAATTGTTTGTTGGGCCCTCGCTGGGCTGCTGTGCAGCTAGCCTTGCTGGGCTGCCAAGTGTAGTGAGTCCTGCTGGGCTGCTGCGGGTGATGGGTTCTGCTTCGTGGTCAACCGCGGTGTGGGTTGCCACTGGTGTCAAAGGAGGGTCAAAGAAGGTAGGGTCCAATATGGGTTGCTCAGGATAGTCTGTGAATCTGAGTTTGATTTGGTGCAAGTGTTTCTGGTGGATGAGTCCATTTGAAAGTTTGACCCAAAACACCCTACTCCCCTCTTTGGCCACAACAGTGCCGGGAAGCCACGTGGGACCTTGTCCATAGTTCATCACAAATACAGGATCATTGATTTCAATTTTGCGTGACACATTTGCGCTATCATAATATGTACTTTGTTGAAGCCGCCTGCTCTCTACCTGTTCATGTAGATCAGGGTGGACCAACGAGAGCCTTGTCATAAGTGCCCTTTTCATGAACAGTTCAGCGGGTGGAATCCCAGTGAGCAAGTGGGGTCTCGTGCGGTAGCTAAGCAGGACTTGGAATAGGCGAGTCTGCAGTGAGCCTTCAGTTACCCTCTGCTTGATGGTTTGCACTGCTCTCTCTGCCTGACCATTGGATGCTGGTTTGAACGAGGCAGATGTGACATGTTTGATTCCATTACGGGTCATGAACTCTTTGAATTCGGCACTGGTGAAACATGGCCCATTGTCGCTCACAAGGACATCAGGCAGGCCGTGCGTGGCAAACATGGCCCGCAGGCTTTCAATGGTTGCAGTGGACGTGCTTGCCGACATTATCTCACATTCAATCCATTTGGAGTACGCATCTACAACCACTAGGAACATTTTACCCAAAAACGGGCCTGCATAGTCGACATGGACCCTGGACCACGGTTTGGAGGGCCAAGACCATAAACTTAGTGGTGCCGACCTGAGTGCATTTCTTAACTGTGAGCATGTGTTACATTTGTGCACGCAGTAAGTCCGCATCGATACCGGGCCACCACACGTGGGATCTGGCTATCGCTTTCATCATGACAATGCCTGGGTGAGTACTGTGGAGATCACTGATGAAAGTGTCCCTGCCTTTCTTGGGGATCACTACCCGATTACCCCACAGAAGGCAGTCTGCCTGTATAGACATTTCATCTTTGCACCGCTGGTACGGCTTTACCTCTTCCTGCATTTCCACTGGGACATTGGACCAGCTCCCGTGAAGCATACAACTTTTTTACTAAGGACACTAAGGAGTCCTGGCTCATCCAGGTTCTAATCTGTCAGGTGGTAACGGGTGATTTCTCACTCTCGAATGCTTTCATTACCATGACTAAATCTGCGGGCTGTGCCATTTCCACACCCATGGCGGATGCGTAGTTGTATGCGGACAACGTGAGCGCCCATCTCTGGATGCGGGCCGATGCATTCGTATTTATCCCCTTACTTTCAGAAAAAAGGGATATCAGTGGCTTATGGTCAGTTTCCAATTCAAACTTGAGCCCAAACGGATATTGATGCATTTTCTTTACCTTCTTTTTCAATCATGCTGAAGGCTCTCTCAGCCTTAGACAGACTTCTGGATGCATAAGCAACCGATTGCAATTTCCCAGATTCATTAGCTTGTTGCAATACATCATCATAGGCAGTCCCTCAGAATCCAAGAAGACTTGCTTCCACTCTCAGCATGAGTTCTTAGATGGCTGTACAGTCCAATACGAGAACCACAGACTCTGTCACAGGTCGGACAGATAGATGTTGAGGGAAAGGGTGGGCAGGGAGCCTGGTTTGCCGCACGCTCCTTCCGCTGCCTGCGCTTGATTTCTGCATGCTCTCAGCGACGATACTCGAGAAGCTCAGCGCCCTCCCGAATGCACTTCCTCCACTTAGGGCGGTCTATGGCCAAGGACTCCCTGGTGTCAGTGGGGATGTCGCACTTTATCAGGGAGGCTTTGAGGGTGTCCTTGTAACATTTTCTCTGCCCACCTTTGGCTCGTTTGCCATGGATGAGTTCCGAGTAGAACGCTTGCTTTGGGAGTCTCGTGTCTGGCATGCGGACTATGTGGCCTGCCCAGCAGAGCTGATCAAGTGTGGTCAGTGCTTCAATGCTAGGGATGTTGGCCTGGACGAGGACGCTAATGTTTGTGCGTCTGTCCTCCCAGGGGATTTGCAGGATCTTGCGGAGACATCGCTGGTGGTATTTCTCCAGCGACTTGAGGTGTCTACTGTACATGGTCCATGTTTCTGAGCCATACAGCAGGGTGGGTATTACTACGGCCCTGTAGACCATGAGCTTGGCGATAGTTTTGAGGGACTGATCTTCAAGCACTCTTTTCCTCAGGCGACTGAAGGCTGCACTGGCGCACTGGAGGTGGTGTTGGATCTCGTCGTCAATGCCTGCTCTTGTTGATAGGAGGCTCCCGAGATAAGGGAAGTGGTCCACGTTGTCCAGGGTCACGCCGTGGATCTTGATGTTTGGGGGTCAGTGCTGTGCGGCGAGGACAGGCTTCTGGAGGACCTTTGTCTTACTAATGTTTAGCGTAAGGCCCATGCTTTCATACGCCTCGTAAATACGTCGACTATGTCCTGGAGTTCAGCCTCTGTGTGTGCACAGAAGCAGGCGTCATCCGCTGCAGCTCGACGACAGAGGTTGGAGTGGTCTTGGACCTGGCCTGGGAATGGCAAAGGTTGAACAGCCTCCCACTGGTTCTGTAGTTTAGCTCCACGCCAGCGGGGAGCTTATCAATTGTGAGGTGGAGCATGGCAGCGAGGAAGATTGAGAAGAAGGTTGGGGTGATGACACAGCCCTGCTTGACCCCAGTCCGGACATGAATTGGGTCTGTGATGGATCCGTTGGTAAGGATCATGGCCTGCATGTCGTTATGGAGCAGGCGGAGTCTGGTGACGTACTTTTGGGGCATCCGAAACGGAGGAGGACACTCCATAGACCCTCGCGGTTGACAGTGTCGAAGGCCTTTGTAAGGTCGAAGAAGGCCATGTATAAGGGCTGGTGCTGTTCCCTGCATTTTTCCTACAGCTGTCGCACTGCAAAGATCATGTCCGTTGTGCCCCAGAGGGGATGAAATCCTCACTACGACCACGTAAGACGATGCATCACATGCTAGTACCAAACGCTTATATGGATCATACAACACAAGCAATTTGTTTGAGCATAACAATTTTCTAACTTTTAAAAAGGCATTTTCTTGGCTTTTACCCCATGCCCATTCGTCTCCTTCATGCAGTAAGGCGTGCAGTGGTTCTAACAGCGTGCTGAGACCCAGTAAGAAGTTACCAAAGTAGTTCAGGAGTCCTAGAAACGACCGCAGCTCCATCACATTCTGTGGCCTTGGTGCGTTCTTGATTGCCTCCATCTTCGAATCGGTGGGCCTGATGCCGTCCGCCACGATTCTTCTCCCCAGGAACTCCACTTCAGGCGCAAGGAAAATGCGCTTCGAGCATTTTAACCTGAGCCCCTCACGGTTGAGTCGACTAAGAACCTCCTACAGGTTCTGCAGATGCTCGAGTGTGTCCCGGCCTGTAACCAAGATGTCGTCCTGGAAGACCACCGTGCGCGGGACCGACTTCAGTAAGCTTTCCATGTTTCTCTGGAATATCGCCGCGGCTGATCGAATTCCAAATGGGCATCTGTTGTAAATGAAGAGTCTTTTGTGCGTGTTGATGTAGGTGAGGCCCTTCGATGATTCCGCCAGCTTCTGCATCATGTAGGCCGAGGTCAACTCCAGCTTCGTGAACGTCTTTCCTTCCGCCAGCGTCGCAAAAAGGTCGTTTGCCTTTGGTAGTGGGTATTGATCCTGCAGGGAGAAATGATTGATAGTTACTTTGTAATCACCACAGATTCTGATGGTGCCATCAACTTGAGGACTGGAACAATTGGACTGGCCCACTCGTTGAATTCGATCGGCAAAATGATGCCCTCTCGTTGCAGCTGGTCCAGCTCGATCTCCACCCTCTCTCTCATCATGTACGGTACTGCTCTCACCTTGTGATGGATGGGTCGTGCCCCCGGAATTAGGTGGATCTGCTCTTTTGCTCCTTGGAACTTCCCGATGCCTGATTCAAACAGCGAGAGAAACTTGTTTAAGACCTGGGCACAAGGAGTCGTCAACAGACGAGAGCGCTCAGACGTCGTCCCAGTTCCAGCGTATCTTTCCCAGCCAGCTCCTGCCGAGTAGCGTGGGACCATCGCCCGGTACCACCCAGAGTGGTAGCTTGTGCACCGCTCCATCGTAGGAGACCTTTACAGTAGCACTGCCGATTACGGGAATCAGTTCCTTTGTGTAAGTTCTAAGTTTAGTGCAAATGGGAGTCAGGACTGGCCTTGAAGCCTTGCTGCACCACAATTTATCGAAAGTCTTTTTGCTCATAATGGACTGGCTTGTGTCAGTGTCCAGCTGCATTGACACCGGGAGTCCATTTAATTCAACCTTCAGCATTATCGGGGGACACTTTGTGGTAAATGTGTGCATCCCATATACCTCTGCCTCCTCGGTCTAAGGCTCTGGTTCATCATGATCTGCCGTGGATCTGTCCTCCTCTGCAACATGGTGGTTTGCAGAATTAGCAGGGTTTGCAGCTCGCCTGCATATATGTTGGAGGTGTCCCATTGTTCCATAGCCCTTGTAAACGTTCACTTTGAAGTGGCATGAATGGAAATGATGATTACCCCCGCAGCGCCAACAAGGTGTTAATGGCCTTGCATTCATCACCCTTGATGGTGGATTCTGAGATATCTGCCGACGTGCAGCTGCAGGCATGTGGGGCCTGTGCTGTACGTTGTGATTTGAAAACAACATCACTTTATTCACAGTACTTGTTGCAGCACTCGTGTGCTGAGAGATTTGCTTAGTATTGTCACTGGTGGCAATGAACGCCTAGGCTATCGCTATGGCTTTACTCAAGGTTGGGGTCTCTACAGTCAAAAGTTTGCGAAGTATTGCTTCATGGCCAATGCCAAGTACGAAGAAGTCCCTGAGCATGTGCTCCAAATGTCCTTCAAATTCGCAATGTCCTGCAAGACGTCTCAGCTCGGCAACATAGCTCACCACTTCCTGCCCTTCGGACCTTTTGTAGGTGTAGAACCGGTACCTCGCCATCAGAACGCTTTCCTTCAAGTTCAGATGCTCCCGGACCAGTGTGCACAAATCATCGTACGATTTCTCTGTGTGTTTCGCTGGAGCAAGCCGATTTTTTATGAGGCCATACGTTGGTGCCCCGTAGACGGTGAGGAGAATCGCCCTTTGTTTGGCAGCGTTCTCTTTTCCTTCCAGCTCGTTGGCCACGAAGTATTGGTCGAGTCACTCCACGAAGGTTTCCCAATCATCTCCCTCTGAAAATTTCTCCGGGATGCCCACTGTTCTCTGCATCGTTGGGTTCGTCATCTGTATCTTGTCACCAGTTATTATGTATGAATAAAGAGTCTGACTGGATACTGTGAGCTCAAAGTAAAGTGTGACCGTAGTCTTTTATTGCAGGTCTCCTGAGTGCCTCTCCAGCCTTTGAGGCCTCCTTAAGTACAGGTGCTCCCAAGGGATTGTGGGATCCCTTGGGACTCCAGGGGATGAGCCCTCTGGTGTCTATACAAGGTATATACAGATTTACATATATAACAACTTTGATATAGTTTTATGGTGCAGCTACAGAACACATGTTGGAGTCAATGGTATCATTCTTTCTACAATGTTCTCCAATGTTCGCCTTAAATACAAATAAAGTGTTAATGCTTTTGACAAGGTACCAGGAGACTATTAGAGAACATTCATGGATATGGAGAAGGTCTATTATTAGGGACCTGGTAACAGGTCACTTAGAAAATCATAATATCATTGGGCAGAATCAACACGGATTTATGAAAGTGAAATCGTGTTTGACAAAGCTGTTAGTGTTTTTTAAGGGGGAACCAGTGGATTTGGTGTATTTGTATTTTCAAAAAGCATTCAATAAGGTGCCACACAAGAGGTTATCACACAAAATTAGGGCTCATTAGATTGAGGGTAATATATTAGCATGGATTTAGAATTGGTTAATGGACAGAACACAGTGAGTAGAAATAAATGGGTCATTTTCAGGTTGGCAAGCTGTAACTAGCGGGGTACCGCAAGGATCAGTGCTTGAGCCTCAGCTATTTCCAATCTATATCAATGACATAGATGAGGGCACTGAGTGTAATGTATCCAAGTTTGCTGAATAAAGATAAATACAAAGATATGTGGAAAAGTAAGTTGAGAAGAGAATGCAAAGAGGCCGCAAAGGGATATAGACAAGTTAACTGAGTGAGAAAGAACATGGCAGATGGACTATAATGTGGAGAAATGTGAAGTTATCCACTTTGGTAGGAAGAATAGAAAAGCAGAATATTTTTTAAATGGTGAGTTATTGGGAAATATTGGTAAACAGTGGGACCTGGTTGTCCTTGTACATAAATCACAGAAAGTTAACATGCAGGTACAGCAAACAATTAAGAAAGCAAATGGTATGCTAACCTTTATTGCAAAAGGATTGGAATGTAAGAGTAAAGCAGTCATACTGCAATTATATAGGGCCCTGGTGAGACCACACCTGGAGTATTGTATAGAGTTCAGGTCTCCTTATCGAAGGAAGGATATACTTGCCATAGAGGGAGTGCAATGAAGGTTCACCAGACTGAGTACTGGGATGGGGGGGATTGTCCTACGAGGAGAGACTAGTTCGCAATTTGTGGTCAGCGGTGATGCGACAGGACTCATCACTGACTTCGCAGAAAGCTGCCCACAGAGATCTCATGATCTCTGCGGCGAAAACCTTAAGTTTCCCAATGTATAATTGATTGTAGTGCTGTGAAAAGGGGATTCCTAGCGTAGAGCAGCAGTGACATCATCAAGCCCTCTAAACAGCCAATCACATTGAAGAATACTCAGTCAACAAACCAGAAATTGCTGCTGGTGTGTCTGGTTCTGCTAGTTTTGGGGCTGATCATGGTCTGATTCTGAGGACCAAAGTGAGACAGTATAAAGGGCATCCATGTTGATGGAATAGATGGCAGGCACTGATTATCTGCACTTTTAAAAAATGTTACGGAGAGCAAAATAAAGATTGAGACATACACATGAGGTTAAAGTAACTGTTGAAATATCATGAACAAACTTTTAAAAATATAATACTTTTAAAATTGTAATTTTTATCATAATAGAGAAATTTGACATTCCACAAATATAGAAATTTAATTTTTCAGAGCCAGGATGGTTGTTTAGCAGTTAATATGCTGTTAAAAACCCCAGTTACACCTATTCCAACAAGGCTTAACATTTAATGAGATATTTAACAGTGATAATAGCGCTGTTGGGACTCCACAGTTAAACCGCCGCAAAGCTCCTTTCCCAATGGTATGTGTGTGATCTCCAATCCGACCCAACCTGAGGCGGGCGATCCATTAACCTAATTATTCAATTGTTGACAGACCCTAAATAATGCTTTTAAGCTTTCCTTTTAACTTTCACTGCTCCCCCACGGTATCCATGCTGCTCAGGAACCACGTCTGTGAACCTGAGGTGGGAGTTGAGTGGCCATTGCTCCAGCTGATTACTTAACAGCTTCAAATGTACAGTAAAAGTTCCCACCTGACAGATCATCATTTTCCTCAACCACAAACTATTTCTCAGTCCATTTCCAGCACAGATTATGCAGGCTTCCACTTTTCACTCTCCATCCACTCTCACCTCATTGGAAGAACTCTCATCATTGACAGAATGTTTCTGTCATCTCTACTTCACCTGCCATCTATTCCATCAACATGGATTTCCTTTATACTGTCTCACCTTAGGCCTCAGAATCTGACCATAATCAGCACCAAAACCAGCAGAACCAGGCACACCAGCAGCATCAATATTACCAACCATTTCTGCAATCACCTAATGCTGCACAGGACACAGGGCTTCAGTACCCGACCACATTGCTGCCCGGGAGGCCAGGGATGGCTTTACCATGGCTAGATTTACTTCACTTGATCTTGTACACCCTGACTGCCACATGATGCATCAGGTTGGCACCACCCCACACCAGCATCATAAAGAATCCCTACAATCTCCAAGCCATTCCTTTCACACTTGCCATCATTGTGGGCGGTACCGTTCTGTATCACCATTTACTGCAACTCACTAAACTACTTCCAAAGCACACAAATCTGTGTAAGAGTGGAAAGTGTTGAAAATAAAAGTTTCAATGTTTGACTGCACATTAACAGAAACTTTGCAAGAACATTGGATAAAACACCCAAGTGGCTACCCTTGTGTGTTGTTAGTTGGTATGATTGCACTTGGATAAGGGTGAGTGTGAGGGGTGGCTACTGAGATGGGGATGTGATAATGTAGATAGAGAGAGAGGGATGGGTGGAGGTGCAAGATAAGTTGGTATGAGTAAGGATATATAGGAGTAGGTGAAGGACAGCAGAGTGATGGGGATGTGATGAGAGGCACAGCAGGATGAGGTTGAGTTTGGCTTTGTACTAATGTTTCGTGATCTAATGAGATAATTGGATGGTTTGCGTCACTGCACCCAGGTCTTCCTGACAACATCCCTGTTTGTGAGCTCATGTGCAGCGTGCAACCAGACTGTGTTGGACTCCTGGGGAAGTCTCTTCTGCCCATGGGAAGGGACGAGGACCACCCTGTGTGCTCTGACTCCCTCCATAAGCAAATGGAGGGAGTCATGGGAGAACCTGGGAGTAGCCCTCTGCCTCTATTCAATGCTGTCGAACACTGACAGCACAAATGTCAAAACAAAGTTGGCCATGGTCCTTTTAAGGAAAGCGGCTGATGACACGTCATGAATTACATCATCAGACCCACTTCCTCTATTTGGGCTGGGAAATGCGCTGGGTGGGCTTAACAAGCCCTATCAACATAAATTCATTTTCCAGAGCAGGACGGAGCCAGCAGTGGAGCTACAACCCACCTTTGACATCACACGCACCGAACCCGCAAGGAAAATCCAGCCCATAGAGATTCAGGGCTCCTGATGCCTTGGCCACTGTTAACAATATTGTCCCTGTTGTGGAGTATTAAAAATATAACACTCGACACAAAGGTCCGTATATAGAGAAAAGAATTGTTTATTAAAATCTGATTAATCAAGGGAGAACCGGTCCATCAGTACCACTACTGGATGCTTTAATCCCCGGTCTCGTGGGACAGCCTGCGCTGTTACATTTTATACAGTCAAAATACAGTCAAAATAATGAAATTACACGGAGAAGTGTTCTATTGGTATTTGCCACCAGTCCCCGTCCACCTGCTCCTAATACATTGATTAATACAGTTACAGTAATTTCATTGGTTACTACAGTTACAGCATTATCATTGGCTACAGTAATTTCTAATGATTTCATTGGTACATTCAGTTATGGCCACTGTAGCTGGGGAGGCCCCCCCTCATCATAGGCAGTCCCTCGGAATCGAAGAAGATTTGCTTCCACACCTGAAGTGAGTTCTTTGGTGGCTGAACGGTTCAATACGAGAACCACAGACTCTGTCACAGGTGGGACAGATAGTCGTTGAGAGAAGGGGTGGATGGGACTGGTTTGCCGCACGCTCTTTCTGCTGCTTGTACTTGATTTCTGCATGCTCTCGGCGTTGAGACCTGAGTTGCTCAGCGCCCTCTCGGATGCACTTCCTCCACTTAGGGCGGTCTTGGGCCAGGGACTCCCAGGTGTCAGTGGGGATGTTGCACTTTATCAGGGAGGCTTTGAGGGTGTCCTTGTAGCACTGCCCACCTTTGGCTCGTTTGCCATGAAGGAGCTCCGAGTAGAACACTTGCTTTGGGAGTCTCATGTCTGGCATGCGGACTTTGTGGCCTGCCCTGCGGAGCTGATCAAGTGTGGTCAGTGCTTCACTGCTGGGGATGTTGGCCTGAGTGAGGACGCTGATGTTGGTGCGCCTGTCCTCCCAGGGGATTTGTAGGATCTTGTGGAGACATCGTTGGTGGTATTTCTCCAGCAACTTGAGGTGTCTACTGTACATGGTCCATGTCTCTGAGCCATACAGGAGGACAGGTATTACTACAGCCCTGTAGACCATGAGCTTGGTGGCAGTTTGGAGGGCCTGGTCTTCAAACACTCTTTTCCTCAGGTGACCGAAGGCTGCACTGGCGCACTGGAGGCGGTGTTGGATCTCGACGTCGATGCTTGCTCTTATTGATAGGAGGCTCCTGAGATATGGGAAGTGGTCCACATGTCCAGGGCCGCGCCGTGGATCTTGATGTCTGGGGGACAGTGCTGTGCAGTGAGGACAGGCTGGTGGAGGACCTTTGTCTTACGGATGTTTAGCGTAAGGCCCATGCTGTCGTACGCCTCAGTAAATACGTCGACTATGTCCTGGAGTGCAGTCTCTGTATGTGCGCAGACGCAGGCGTTGTCCGCGTACTGTAGCTCAACGACAGAGGTTGGGGTGGTTTCGTATCTGGCCTGGAGACGGCGCAGGTTGAACAGGTTCCCACTGGTTCTGTAGTTTAGTTCCACTCCAGCGGGGAGCTTTTTGACTGTGAGGTGGAGCATGGCAGCGAGGAAGATTGAGAAGAGGGTTGGGGCGATGACGCAGCCCTGCTTGACCCTGGTCCGGACGTGAATTGGGTCTGTGATGGATCCGTTGGTAAGGATCACTGCCTGCATGTCGTCGTGGAGCAGGCGGAGAATGGTGACAAACTTTTGGGGGCATCTGAAATGGAGGAGGACACTCCATAGACCCTCGCAGTTAACAGTGTCAAAGGCCTTTGTGAGGTCGAAGAAGGCCATGTATAAGGGCTGGCGCTGTTCTTTGCATTTTTCCTGTAGCTGTCGTGCTGCAAAAATCATGTCCGTTGTACCCCGTAGGGGATGAAATCCGCACTGTGACTCCAGGAGGAGCTCCTCAGCCACGGGAAGAAAACGATTGAGGAGGACTCTAGCCACGACTTTCCCAGTGGCTGATAACAGGGAGATTCCACTTTAGTTGCCGCAGTCAGACTTGTCCCCTTTTTTAAAGATGGTCACGATTACTGCATCTCTGAGATCTCCCAGCATGCTCTCCTCCTGCAGATGAGAGAGATGAGGTCATGTATTCATGCCAGCAGTGCCTCTCCACCATACTTCAATGCCTCAGCAGGGATTCCGTCCGCACCTGTAGCCTTGTTGTTTTTTAAGCTGTCTTATGGCTTTTTCTACCTCATGCAGTGTTAGGGTCTCACTGAGGTGGTGGCGGGTAGCATGCTGTGGGATGGAGTCGAGAATACTCGAGTCAAAGGCAGAGTCTCGATTGAGGAGATCTTCGAAGTGCTCCTTCCAGCGGGCCCTGACTGCCTCGGTGTCCTTGATGAGTGTTTCCCCGTTTTTGGCCAGGAGTGGGGTGGGGCCTTGGGTGTTTGGGCCGTAGCTGGCCTTGACTGTGATGAAGAATCCTTGCACATCATGGTTATTGGCCAGCTGCTGTATCTCCTGTGCTTTCTTCATCCACCACCTGTTCTTATGGGTTACGTGTTACGTCTCTGTGAACTTGTTCCCAGGTTTTAACTCTCAGACTAGAGTCCTTCACAAATACATCTGGCTATCCTCATTTCAAAGGGGCTTTGTTTCTGCTATCTCGTGTGACTCGAACATGGCTGCCTCAGCTCGTTACTTCTGTGAGCTGTCTACATTTATCTTGTTTGCGCTCTCAGGAGTGTTATCTCTTCAGAGGATTCTTTGACCTTAGTCCTGGCCCCTTGTGAGTATGTTGTCCTTTATTTCAGCCTAACTGCTGGAATGTGGGACTCAGCTATTCCTTCATGAACGCATTAAACCTTTCTCTCAGCCTTTCTTGCTTTAGGTTTTAACTTTACCAAATTACTTTTCCCCTGATTAAGGTTTTCGCTACTACAGTCTCAATAATGCAAGTTGTCTGTAGGTCAGTTTCCAGCACAACCCCATCACTGCCTCCCTTGTAAAGGTGTGCCTGCAAAAGTAGTTTTTCAAAGGACATTGCCAGATAATGTGTGCCAGGAACTGTAGACACAGCTGCGTGATTAAGGGCAGGTGCAAACACACTGCCTCTATTGCAAGAAACCCTGCCTTGCATGTTTCCTTTTATCCTCTTCTTCCTTCTCCAAAAAACACAAGAAGAAATGATTCCTATAGGAATTGCCTTAGAGTTTTAGTTGTAGAAATCGAAAATCTTGCTGCAAAAGATCTAACCAAACAAATGAAAATAAGAGAAATGCAGCTACAAAAAAATTGTTACAGCGGGTCTCAAAATTCCAAAATTGAAGTCCAAAATTAAATGTGCTCCAATGAAAAAAATCCAGTAGCTCTCCCTTAACAACTAACATTAAAAGCCCACAAAACGTCTGACTTCCTTCACCCAATCTATACGGGCAAGTTGAACACAGCACATTCCCATCAAAACATTGAGGAATCATAATATCATAATATGAAAGATTGTGTAATGTGTGAAATGGATGGGAGTCTTGTGAACCTCCTCACCAATTTCCCAAATCCGCTAGCCAGAAAATATGTCCTCAAATGCAGCATGCTCCATGTAAATTCATAGCTAATACATGTTACTTTAAAGTTATTGCCCATGGAATGATGAATCCTTGAAACTCAGTAATAAGCTCAGTAAGGCGGGAGGAAGGGGAGGAGTTATATATTTCTCGGGGGCGTTTAATGATAATTCCATTTCTGTGTTGGTGCAAGGCAGTTATGAACAAATTGTAATATAACTAGTTTTAAATGGCTGATTTAAGGGTGCTTTGAGGTTTGGCAGAACATATGAGAATATCTCTTGGAGGTGTCTCTTTGGTTTCACACCCACTGTAGTTTAATTGTAAGAAGCGTGATTCTAAGCTTTAAAGGCAAGGCTGGACCACCTTTAAGTTAGTACAGTTGATTTTTCTCTTCATCCTGAGGAACTGGGGAGGGTAGGAACAGAAAATAGGGTGGGGACTGCATCCCTGCCCATTTCTGCATCCTGAGAGTTTTCTGGCATCACTTCTAGTAAATGCCAGAATCAGCTACCCAAATAGGGGCAAAACATTTAACTGAGGCAGTGATGATGTGGCACAGTCATACATTAATCACAGCTGTATAAAATGGATTGTCCAGTGTTGTTGGGCACTAATGGAAAGCTGAAGATCCCTTGTGTGTATGTGTGGCTATTGGTTCTTTCCATGGTACTTTCCCCTTGTACAAGTGTGTGATGTGTGCTCTCTTAAACCTAGACTCATGTTACTCTGTGGCTGTAGCTTGCAGTATACCATCTACAAGATGCACTGCAGCAACTCGCCAAGGCTTCTTCGGTAGCATCTCCCAAACCCGCGATCTCTACCATTTCGATGGACAAGGGCAGCAGGAGTAAGGGAACACCATCACCTCCAAGTTTCCCTCTAAGTCACACACCAGCCAGACTTGGAAATATATTGCCATTCCTTCATCGTTGCTGGGTCAAAATCCTGGAACTCCCTCCCTAACAGCACTGTGAGAGTACCCTCACCCCACTGACTGCAGCGGTTCAAGAAGGCGGCTCACCACCATCTCCTCAAGAGCAATTAGGAATGGGCAACTTTGTCAGCCACCCACATCCCATGAATGAATAAACAGACAAACTGGTACATGGGTTTTCTCTCCATTATAAGGAATTGCATCATGAATGTGTCCCTGGGAGTTGGCCTTGAGTTTTATTGATGACTCTGCCTCACTCGGGAGCCTTTTAATCCCACACAGTCCACTCCACAGCTGGATGACATGAAACCCGTCTAATCCTGCAGTCCTGTACTTCAAAAGGTTGGACACCCCTGGGTAGGGGAATGTCCACTTTTAGTTAATCGTAACATAAAACCTGATTTCCCAATAAAACAACTGTGCACTGGGGTTGTCCGACTTCTCTTTATTGTGTTGAGGAGGGAACCCCCTGGACACATCAGCAATAAAACCCAAGCCAATCTGAACCGGGAAATCAGTGTGTGGAAATTAAGAGTAGTGAAAACGAAACTTCCTTCACATGGACGCCTATATTGCACCGAGAACGTATAATGAATGTCTCTTTGAAGTCGGCTGGACGCGATGTTTCGGAGTGGATTTCTGAGCTTCACCTTGCCCCTGTGCCTGTGTTGTTTGCCCCGGGACAGTCTGGGAGTCTCGGCTCTTTCTCAGAAGAGCAACTCAAGTAAGCGATCGAGTGAGAATGTTATGAGTGCAAGTTGGTGAAATGCGTGTCTTGTCTTGTTTGGGTTTAGGATTTTTACCCTGTTCAGTATGTGAGGGGTTGGACATTTGTCTATGCTTTGAATGACTTAACTTCTGGGTAATAATCAGCAAACATTTCAAAAGGGAACAGACAATCTCTTGTACATGTTGGGTCAAAATGTTAACATCCGTTTTACTTTCAAAGTCAGTGTGACTTGTCCTGGGATCGTCGGGGACTCATGCCGTCCTATTGTAACCATCAACTAACACGATTTCATATTCCAGTGACAGCCCAGGCGTCTGATGGTCCTGGTGCACTGCAGTCTGCCAAAGTGGGACTGACTGTGACTGGTTGTACATTGCAGTTTGATCTCAATTTGACTGCTCATAGGGTAAAATACTTCAATTATTGTACAGTTAAATTACATTTTTTATTTGACGGGTCATCGACCTGAAACGTTAACTTTGCTTCCTCTCCACAGATGTTGCCTGACCTGTTGAGATTTCCAGCATTTTCTGTTTTTATTCCAGATTCCAGCATTCGCAGTATTTTACTTTTATATTTTTTATTTATTCGTTCTGAGATGTGGGCATCGCTGGCAAGGCCAGCATTTATTGCCCATCCCTAATTGCCCTTGAGAAGGTAGTGGTGAGCTGCCTTCTTGAACCACTACAATCTTTGTAGTGAAGGTACTCCCACAATGCTGTTAGGGAGGGAGTTCCAGGATTTCGATACGGTGACAATGAAGGATGATGTGTAACTTGGAGGGGAACTTGCAGGTGATGGTGTTCCCACAAGCCTGCTGCTCTTGTCCTAGGTCGTAGTGGTCGCGGGTTTGGGAGGTGCTCCAGTGCATCTTGTAGATGGTACACACTGCAGCAGGTGTGCCGGTGGTGGAGGGAGTGAATGTTGAAGGTGATGGATGAGGTGCCAATTAAGCCGGCTGCTTTGTCCTGGATGGTGTCAAGCTTCTTGAGTGTTGTTAGAGCTGCACTCATCCAGGCAAGTGAAGAGTATTCCATCACACTCTTGACTAGTGCCTTGTAGATGATGGAAAGGCTTTGGGGAGTCAGGAGGTGAGACACTCACCACAGAATACCCAGCCTCTGACCTGCTCTTGTTGCCACAGTGTTTATGTGGCTGGTCCAGTTAAGTTTCTGGTCAATGGTGACCCCCAGGATGTTGATGGTGGGGGATTCGGCGATGGTAATGCTGTTGAATATCAAGGGGAGGTGGTTAGACTCTCATTTGTTGGAGATGGTAATTGCACTTATGAGGTGCGAATGTAACCTGCCATTTATCAGCCCAAGCCTGAATATTATCCAGGTCTTACTGCATGCAGGCATGGACTGCTTAATTAGCTGAGGAGTTGCGAATAGAACTGAACACTGTGCAATCATTACCGAACATCACCACTTCTGACCTTATTATGGAGGGAACTCATTGATGAAGTAGCTGAAGATGGTTGGGCCTAGGACACTGCCCTGAGGAACTCTTGTAGTGATGTCCTAGGGCTGGAATGATTGACCTCCAACAACCACAACTATCTTCCTTTGTGTTAGGTATGACTCCAGCCAATGGAGAGTTTTCCCCCTGATTCCCATTTACTTCAATTTTACTAGGGCTCCTTGATGCCACACTTGTTCAAATGCTGCCTTGATATCAAGCGCAATCACTCTCACCTCACCTCTGGAATTCTGCTCTTTTGTCCATGTTTGGGCCAAGGCTGTAATGAGGTCTGGAGCCGAGTGGTCCTGGTGGAACCCAAACTGAGCATCGGTGAGCCGGTTATTGGTGAGTAAGTGCCGCTTGATAGCACTGTCGATGATCACTTTCCATCACTTGGCTGATGATTGAGCGTAGACTGATGGGGCGGTAATTGTCCGGATTGGATTTGTCCTGCTTTTTGTGGACAGGACATATCTGGGTGGTTTTCCACATTGTCTGATAGATACCAGTGTTATAGCTGTACTGGAACAGTTTGCAATTTATTCAGGCATAAACCAAACAGAAAGAAGGTTTGGTGTAAATTGACTGCACACCAGAGTTTCTCTGAAATGAAGGGAATGGCGATTTTTTTTTTTAAGTTGCTTTGCCTGGTGACTGGGCTTTTCTAGCATTTTTCCACAAATTTCTACAAATACTGGTAGAGCACATTGCAGCTGCTAATACTGTACAGAAGCAGTTACTACATTTACTGCCACTGGAATAGGGCACTTCTTACAATGGAAGCAGTTGTGATACCGGCCCAATACTGGAGTTATTACAAGTATTAGTGTAGGGCATGTATTACTGGTGCTTTATTGGCATTGGAGCAGGTTTTACATATACTGCCTGTTGCCCAAAACTCACTGTAGGTTTGTAAACAGTTTACTCGGTGGGTATTTAGTCACTAAAATCGCAACAATTTGGTGGGAATTTGAGTATTGAAAGAAAGTCGTCGACAAATGTTACGTTTAAGCCAAATAAACGTTATTTCCCAAAGTAGAAATAAAGTACAAACAACGTGTAACATAGCACATAAGCCTCACTACTGGTGCCCATATTACCCGTTACAGAGGTGATCAATTTCTGCCATAGGTGTCCTGCTTTAAGCTCCTAGCTTAAGGTCCAGCTTCTCTCGAGGGTAGGTCTTCGTTTCTCGCTGCTAGGTGGGGTTTCCCCTCCTGATTTATACTATTCTATAATCTGTCCCATCTCCTTTGATTGCACATTCATCTGTGCCCTGCTGATTAGTTCATACTATTTTATAGTCTGTCCCATCTCTTTGATTACACATTCGTCTGCCCTGATGATTAGTTTATGCTTGTTACTGGCGATGCTAAGGAAGGATTGACTGAACTTCAATTTCAATTGGTAATTTATTTCTATGTTCAAGGCATCTTAACCTTACTCTCGGGTCTTCCCATCTTATGTTGCCATCGCCTGCATATTTCTACATTCCTCCCTTTGATCATGTTAAATCGAAGATCATCATGGTCACCTGTTCATGTCATCATAAGGCTTCTCTCGGCTTGATTTGTGCAAAGCTTGATAAACCTCTACATTCTCAAGTATTAGCTTCAGCCCCTTTTCTAGTTTCAACATACTTCTCCATGTGAGGCATAAGCATATGAATGCCACCACGATTAGGATCACTGTAACATGTGAGAATATTCTGATCCAGGGATGGATTTTGATGCTGTTTCCCCAATCCCATATCTCATCCCACCACGTTGATTTCCATGGCTGGCCTTCTTTCTATGTTGATGATTTCTTCATTCCCAGTCTCATCGGTATTTGGGGATGTAGACAGAAGGTGGAATCCTTTATTGGGCATACTCTATTCCCATAATGGTAAGTGTTTTCATTCATGGTGATGCAGTAAGCCCCGTTTCCTTGGTAACTGGTTCTTACAATTGATTTCATATTTGCTTCAATCTTCATGGTGCAATTTATGGGTAGATTTCCTTTGAACCCATACCTGGCAGTGTTGGTGGAATAGATTTTGTATGGACATATCACCACTCGCTTTGTTTGTTTGCATTGATCAAATCTGGTGCCAACCAACGTATTATTCTGTTCTACGGCATATGGCAACAGATGGTCATACCTTACCCAGACTCCTTCCTGTATTCTCCCTATATTCTGGACCGCCATCAAATTCATCTTTCCTTAGTCTACCATAATTGGTATACCTATAACTAGACCCAAGGCGCTACTATTGCTACTGCCCTTGCAGTCCTTGTTGAACCAAACTTTACTCAGTATCCTCAGTTCACAATTGTTAATGTGACCATCATAATAATCCTTGCTTCTGACTAGTCTAAACAGTTGGGTATTGTTTAACCAGGTTGGTACTTTCCCCTAGTTAGCTAATATCAAATTTTCTCTTAGTTGATTCAAAACCCAATCCCCGTTACATAACGTTTGGCTTTGGGTTATATTGTCCTGTCTCTGAGTTACCTGGATTATCTTATTGATGGTTTGAGCATGTCCTTCTAAAACTCTCACTATCCTTTTCTGTGTCTGAGCATCTTCCTTGCCTGCCTGTGATGAGGTTTGCTGATTGTCATTCAAATCCTTTAGGACTCCCTTGATCTGATTAGTCAAAGTTTTAATTTTATCATTCAAATTTGTTATATCCAGGTATTTACAGTAGTCATACCGTTGCTATAGACGGTGCCTACATCGTTTACTAATCCTCTCTTCCTTCTCATTTTTCCCTCGGTGGTATTGTTTCCTACCTCTTGCTTGAGTAACACCATAACCAAATTCGCGTAGATCTGTTTCTGCTCCTTTGGACACCAGTCGGGCAATTTCATATTTAACATATTTAGCACAACGGGTACTAGTTCATACCATACATTGTCATACACAACCTTTCTTGCCAGTCTTATAACAATGTCTCCCCTTGGACCTGGCTTGTGTTTGGGGCAGTCCCAAACCGGAAGCGGGGTTGTAGTGATTGGGGTGGTAGTCTGAACAATGAATGACCACCACCCCGATCACTACAACCCCGCTTCCGGGTAGTTGGCTCGCGGGTAGTGGCTGTCTCTAATACCTGAACACTATCTTCCCTTGGTGTTTACATGAGCACGTTGGTTTTAAGCTCTTCCGTGGGTTACTGATTATGTTCCTTACAGTTGGACTGCTGATAAGCTCTTAATGAACCTTCTTAAAATATTGTCATTCCAGAGAGCATTCCAGTCTGCAAGAACACAACAGACTCCACGCCTCCCTCCCCCCCCGCAAAAAAAACCATTATTTTAAGCACAGTTTAAATGGAACCACATAGACTGGACCTTTTCAAAAAATAAGATTGAATTATCCCCTTAAATTTAAGATAAATTTCCCTTCTCGAGTGCTTGAGCAGCAACTCATATCAATTTAGCTAGTCAATTTTAATTTCACAATAAGCTTTGTCCAGCCTTTGTGATTTAACAAAACAAAAGGTATCTGCACTGCATTTTGAAGTCACTTCCATATTAAACAACTCCTCTTGGTAATCTTGCACCAACAGCAGTCCTGCTTAGAAGAAAAAAACAGAAACTCCATTGTGGCTTTCCTGCCATCCCAATGGGTTAGAAACATAGAAATTCGGTGCAGGAGCAGGCCATTCGGCCCTTCGATCCTGCACTGCCATTCAATAAGATCATGGCTGATCATCCAACCTCACTATCACTTTCCTGCTTTCTCTCCATACCCCTTGATCCCTTTGGCCTTAAGGGCCATATCTAACTCCCTTTTGAATATATCTAACAAACTGGTCCCAACAACTTTCTGCGGTAGAGAATTCCACAGGTTAACCACTTTCTGAGTGAAGAAGTTTCTCCTCATCTCGGTCCTAAATGGCTTACCCCTTATTCTTAGACTGTGACCCTTGATTCTGGAGCTCCCCAGCAATGGGAACATTGTTCCTGTCTCTAACCTGTCCAATCCCGTCAGTATTTTATATGTTTCTATAAGATCCCCTCTTATTCTTCTAAACTCCAGTGGATACAAGCCCAAATGATTCAGTCTCTCCTCATATGTCAGTCCTGCCATCCCGGGAATCAATCTGGTGAACCTTCGCTGTACTCCCTCAATAGCAAGAACATCCTTCCTCAGATTAGGAGACCAAAACTGAACACAATATTCCAGGTGTGGCCTCACCAAGGCCCTGTACAACAACAGTAAGACCTCCTTGCTCCTATACTCAAATCCTCTAGCTATGAAGGCCAACATGTCATTTGCCTTCTTCACCGCCTGCTGTGCCTGCATGCCAGACTTCAATGACTGATGTACCATGACACCCAAGTCTCGTTGCATCTCCCCTTTTCCTAATCTGTCACCATTCAGATAATATTCTGTCTTCCTGTTTTTGCCACCAAAGTGGATAACCTCACATTTATCCACATTATACTGCACCTGCCATGCATTTGCCCACTCACCTAACCTGTCCAAGTCACCCTGCAGCCTCTTAGCATCCTCCTCACAGCTCACATCGCCACCCAGCATAATGTCATCTGTAAACTTGGAGATATTACATTCAATTCCTTCATCTAAATCATTAGTATATATTGTAAATAGCTGGGGTCCCAACACTGAACCCTGCGGCACCCCACTGGTCACTGCCTGCCATTCTGAAAAGGACCCGTTTATTCCAACTCTTTGCTTCCTGCCTGCCAACCAGTTCTCTATCCACGTCAATACATTACCCCCAATACCATGTGCTTTAATTTTGCACACTAATCTCTTGTGCGGGACCTTGTCAAAAGCCTTTTGAAAGTCCAAATACACCACATCCACTGGTTTTCCCTTGTCCAGTCTACTAGTTACATCCTCAAAAAATTCTAGAAGATTTGTCAAGCATGATTTCCCTTTCATAAATCCATGATGACTTGGACTGATCCTGTCACTGCTTTTCAAATGCGCTGCTATTACATCTTTAATAATTGATTCCAACATTTTCCCCACCACCAATGACAGGCTAACCGGTCTATAATTCCTGTTTTCTCTCTCACTCCTTTTTAAAAAAAGTAGTATTCCATTAGCTACCCTCCAGTCCATAGGAGCTGATCCAGATTCAATAGAATGTTGGAAAATGATCACCAATGCATCCACTATTTCTAGGGCCACTTCCTTAAGTACTCTGGGATGCAGCCTATCAGGCCCTAGGGATTTATCAGCCTTCAATCCCATTAAATTCTGTAACACAATTTCCTGACTAATAAGGATTTCCTTCAGTACCTCCTTTTTGCTAGACCCTCGAACCCCTGGTATTTCAGAAAGGTTATTTGTGTCTTCGTTAGTGACGACAGATTGAAAGTATTTGTTCAATTGGTCTGCCATTTCTTTGTTTCCCATTATAAAGTCACCTGATTCTGACTGCAAAGGACCTACGTTGGTCTTCACTAATCTTTTTCTCTTCACATATCTATAGGAGCTTTTGCAGTCAGTTTTTTATGTTCGTTGCAATCTTCCTCTCATACTCTATTTTCCGCCTCTGAATTAGACCTTTTGTCCTCCTCTGCTGTATTCTAAATTTCTCCCAGTCCTCAGGTTAGCTGCTTTTTCTGGCCAATTTATATGCCTCTTCCTTGGATTTAACACTATCCCTAATTTCCATTGTGAGCCAAGGTTGAGCTACCTTCCCCTTTTTATTTTTACTCCAGACAGGGATGTACAATTGTTAAAGTTCATCCATGTAATCTATAAATGTCGGCCATTGCCTATCCACTGTCAACCCTTTAAGTATCACTTGCCAGTCTATCCTAGCCAATTCACGTCTCATACCATCGAAGTTACCTTTCCTTAAATTCAGGACCCTAATCTCTGAATTAATACTGTCACTCTCCATCTTAATAAAGAATTCTACCATATTATGGTCACTCTTCCCCAGGGGACCTGGCACAACAAGATTGCTAATTAGTCCTCTCTCATTACATAACACCCAGTCTAGGATGGCCAACTCTCCAGTTGGTTCCTCGACATATTGGTCTAGAAAGCCATCCCTAATATTCTCCAGGAAATCCTCTTCCACTGCATTGCTACCAGCTTGGTTAGCCCAATCAATATGTAAGTTAAAGTCGCCCATGATAACTGCTGTACCTTTATTGCACGCATCCCTAATTTCTTGTTTGATGCTGTCCCCAATGAATTCATCAATTCTGATCCCCTTTTTGTTACTGAGGGAAACATCCACTCAAATTTGAAACTAAAAATGTTCTTAACATTTTAAAATGCTCAAAATATTTATATTCAACTCTGCAAAAGGTGTTGCTTTCTGAAGTCTTGTACAGAGAGTTTCCTTCCCTTTTTGTCCGCATTTTAAAAGTTCGACAACAGGAATCAGAAAGTAGGGCAGGAGAGAGAGAGGCCGTAGTGAACCGGCTGACAGAAGCTTTGAACATTGAAAGGCAGGAGAGAAAAGCACAGGAAGAAACGGCTAGAAACCACGCATACCAATAGGTTACACATTACAATGATTCTCTCTTTCACGCATAATAGCAGTCATTCTCCTTTTTCTCCACTGGTCACACATTCTTGAATTGGTTGGAAATTTTTATTTTTAAAATACCAATATATGTGATTGCCTCATGTCTGGAACTAGAGGTTTTTCACACAATTTAAACCAACCAAAATTCCACCATGGCCGTAATGAAAGTCTGGTTTTCACGGATTAATTAACCTCAATCACTCCAAATTAATTCAAACCAATTTCAAACTAACCAGTGCCAGTTGAGAAAAACTATACAAAACATCCCTGAAAACATCAAAGGTTATTACACAGACTGGCGTTCACACACAACACATCGTACAAACACTATGTTTTATTTCTCTCAGCACGAAAATTAGAAGCTTAAGTGTCAGATTCACCTTCTTAGACTCATCGAAATGCTTTTCTATTATTTCCATCTCTTAAACAAACGGTTTACTACTGTAAACACAATGCTCCCTGTCATGCTTTGTTCTTCCTTTTGGATCCCACATGGTCCTTCTGCTCACCTTGTTGCACCTTTTCTTCCACCACCTTACTGTCAGCTTTCAAATTTCTAAAACTACTTTTGCAGGTACTGATAAGGATCTGCTTCAAGTTCGCATCCTCCAACTCTGGGTTACCCCTCCAAAAATCCACCCAGCGTCTATTAATCCACCCACTATCCATGGAGTTAATGGGGCCTTTCTCCCGGCTCAATGCTGCCAATTCATCCTCATCACAGTTATTGATCAATCCCGGTGCTTCGGGAGATGGCCGACCCTCACTATTCTGGGTCCCATCATCGGGCTCCCTTCTCTCCTCATCCCAATCTACCCCAACTTCCCCCGGTGTCATGAGACAAGCCATACCCCTGGCCCCGAATAATGCTAGGGTCAACTTACTGATTTTTCATTACAGGGCAATATACCCAATTTGAGCTACCCTGTCTGCCACCTTTATATCTTTTAACTGACCCTCGGCCTTGTCAGCTCTCTCAGAGATCCTTTTTCCTTCCTCTCGCTGAGCCTGACAGTGCCTTCTACTTTCGGTGGCATGAAATTGTTTCTAGCCGTTTCTTCCTGTACTTTTCTCTCCTGCCTTTCAATGCTCAAAATTTCTGTCAGCTTGTTCACTGCGGCCTCTCTCTCTCCTGCCCTACTTTCTGATTCCTGTTTCTCTTTTTCTAAATGCTCAACTTGCTCTTTGAGCATCTGAATTATCCCTGGTCTCCCTGTGACCCCTTTTCTGTGGATTCGTCTTGGGGCTCTACACGCCCTAGCCTGGTGATCCGTCTCCCCACAGTTGAAGCAAGTCCATCTTGTTCCTCCAGGTCCCTGTGCGAGGTGTCCTGGAGGCCCTCGGGTTCTTCCCTGATACTTAGGTGGACCTTCTGTCTTCCAGGCCAGAGGATCATATGCCCCAGCGTGTGACTGATAGGCATGCAATCGCTCTGCATAGGTATGGGGGGGTTATTCCAGGGCCTGTCTAAAGTTAGCCAATTCCATGACAGGGTCTTTACTGTTGACCCCTGACACATCCTGTACAGCAGTCCACAATTCCGCCAAGGTGCCCCCTCCCATCCTCTGTGTCTGCGGCCTGGGCCCAAAAATAACCGGTCCCAGAAAGTTACCAATTTCCTTTGTTCCGCCTCTTCTAATCCGTGGGTCTCAGAGGCCTGTAGGACCGATGCTTTCCATAATTTGAAACTATTTTTCCCTTCATATTTAGTGATACCTTTGGAAATTTCACTTAGTTGGGAGACACTCAACGGGGTGGAATACCATATGGGTATGTCAACCTTGGCGCCCGTACCCCTAGTAGTTATCATTGGATTCATGGGGGCCTGTCATGCTGAGTGTCAGGGGCATAAGGTGGGAGCTTTCCTTTTCCTCTAATTCTGGGTCATGTTCATACTCATAGGCTGCCTCGGCCAAATCAGCATAGTTAATTTCAGAACCCCCCTTGGTCAGAGAAACTGCAAATCATTCCTCTGTGGGAGGATAATTGTGCTTTTAATTTATCAATTTCTTCACGACAGGGAGTATGGTGAAACTGCTACATTACCCTAAGGGCTAACTTCAAGTCCTGGCATTTGGTTGCCAGGCAATCTTGGGCCAATCCCGATGCCCTCAATTGTTCCTTTAACCTTTTAGTCTCAAATACACTTGTGTCTACAGCTCGCAGATTAGCCGCCATATGGACGATATATAATTGTTTTTCGTCCTGGAGTTGGGTATTTTCTCTCCTTAATTCCTCTATTTCCCTTTTGACCCTTTCCAATTCGCGTATTTGCACCTGGAGTTGGGTTCGTTCATTCCGTAACTCGTGATAACAAGCACCTATTAGTAAATATTTGTAATTTTTACCTTTCAGGGTTTTACTGGCGCCTTTTAAAGTAGTTTCTAAAAATTTTTGGCCTGTGCTTTCAGTTGGCCATAACATAACATTGCCAACACCCAACTGTGAAATTTCTGAATCATTACTCGGTTAAACTGCTCTTTCCAATCTTGGGAGGTCATTTCTTAGTTCTTTGCCTTTCAGTCGCATACTGACTTTCCTTAGTCCTGGTCCCTGATCAGTTCAAACATTGACTTTCCTTAGTCCTGGTCCCTGACTAGTTCAAACGCTGACTTTCCTTAGTCCTGGTCCCTGACCAGTTCAAACACTGACTTTCTTTCTTTCAATACTCTTTAAATTCACAGTCCCATGTGGGTCGCCAGTTTGTTGCCCAAAACTCATTGTTGGTTTGTTGACAGTTTACTCGGTGGGTATTTAGTCATTACAGTCTCAACAATTTGGTGGGACTTCGAGTATTGAAAGAAAGCTGTTGACAAATGTTATGTTTAAGCCAAATAAACTTTATTTCCCAAAGTAGAATTAAAGTACAAGTAATGTATAAAATAGCACATAAGCCTCACTACTTGTGCTCATATTACCCGTTAACAGAGGTGATCAATCTCCGCCACTGGTGTCCTGCTTTAAGCTCCCAGCTTATGGTCCAGCTTCTCTCAAGAGTAGGTCCTAGGTTCTCGCTGCCTAGGTGGGGTTTCCCCTCCTGGTTTATACTATTCTATAGTCTGTCCCATCTCTTTGATTACACATTCGTCTGTGCCCTGGGGATTAGTTCATACTATTCTATAGTCTGTCCCGTCTCTTTGATTACACATTCGTCTGCCCTGATGATTAGTTTATTCTTGATACTGGCGATGCTAAGGAAGGATTGATTGAACTTCAGTTTCAATTGGTAATTCATTTCTATGTTCAAGGAACCTTAACCTTACTCTCGGGTCTTTCCATCTTACGTTGCCATAGCCTGCATATTTCTACACTGCCCCAGCAGTGAGGCATGTAATACAGGTACTGATGTGAGGCAGCTATTCAATGTTCTAAGATTGGACAAGAGCAAGGACAGGTATTTCATTTGTACCAAGAACATTAGAGTCATTTACAGGTACAGGTTAAATGTAAGATGACTGTAGCTCTGATGTTTCAGATGCCTGCACTATTGCCAGCTTTGCAGCAAACACTAATGGTAACTATTCTGATCTAAGTGCTAGGCTTGGCTCAGCAATAGCACTCTCAACTCTGAGTGAGAAGGTTGTGGGCTCATAGCTCCCATTCCAGACACTTAAGCACATAATCCAGGCTGACACTTCAGTACACTCCTGAGGGAATGCTGTATTGTCAGTGGTCCCGTCTTTTGGACGAGGTATTAAACTGAGGCCCCTTCTGTCCTCTCAGGTGGATGTAAAAGGTCCCATAGCATTGTTTCAAAGAAGAGCACGGGAGTTCTTCTGGTGTCCTGGCCAATAGTTATCCCTCAACCAATTAAAACAGATGATCTGGTCATTTATCTCATTACGGTTTGTGGGACCTTGCTGTGGGCAAATTGCCTGCTGCCTTGCCCTACATTACATTGTTTACACTTAAAGTACTTATTTGGCTGTTAAGTGCTTTGGGATGTCCTGAGGTCATTGCTATATCAATGCAAGTTCTTTCTTTCTCTATTAGTGGGCATTGAATACAAATTGCATTGAATCAGACATGATCAAAATGTTTGGGTTCCAATCTATTCTACTGAATCTATTAAAGGGGCAGCAGTGAACATTATTATAAAGGGGGACAGAATTAGGAAAGATGGAAGTTAACTCTGTTAAAGTTAGGTGTTGAGAAAGTGGTAGCAAGGCGAAGGAGCTTAGGAAGCAAATTTTAAAATGCAGGGGTATGGTGCAAGACGGTTCTGCAACTGATGTGCAGTGGAAGGAGGGGAGGCACAACAGTAGGCCAGAGTTAGAAGGTAGAGGTGCATGCTGGGGTCAGAAACATAAAAACACAGAAAATAGGTGCAGGAGTAGGCCATTCGGTCCTTCGAGCCTGCACCACCATTCAATGAGTTCATGGCTGATCATGCAACTTCAGTACCCCATTCCTGCTTTCTTGCCATACCCCTTGATCCCCCTAGTAGTAAGGACTACATCTAACTTCTTTTTGAATATATTTAGTGAATTGGCCTCAACAACTTTCTGTGGTAGAGAATTCCACAGGTTCACCACTCTCTGGGTGAAGAAGTTTCTCCTCATCTCGGTCCTAAATGGCTTACCCCTTATCCTTAGACTGTGACCCCTGGTTCTGGACTTCCCCAACATTGGGAACATTCTTCCTGCATCTAACCTGTCTAAACCCGTCAGAATTTTAAACGTTTCTATGAGATCCCCTCTCATTCTTCTGAACTCCAGTGAATACAAGCCCAGTTTATCCAGTCTTTCTTGATATGTCAGTCCCGCCATCCCAGGAATCAGTCTGGTGAACCTTCGCTGCACTCCCTCAATAGCAAGAATGTCCTTCCTCAAGTTAGGAGACCAAAACTGTACACAATACTCCAGGTGTGGCCTCACCAAGGCCCTGTACAACTGAAGTAAGATCTCCCTGCTCCTGTACTCAAATCCCCTCGCTATGAAGGCCAACATGCCATTTGCTTTCTTAACCGCCTGCTGTACCTGCATGCTAATCTTCAATGACTGATGTACCATGACACCCAGGTCTCGTTGCACCTTCCCTTTTCCTAATCTGTCACCATTCAGATAATAGTCTGTCTCTCTGTTTTTACCACCAAAGTGGATAACCTCACATTTATCCACATTATACTTCATCTGCCATGCATTTGCCCACTCACCTAACCTATCCAAGTCACTCTGCAGCCTCATAGCATCCTCCTCGCAGCTCACACTGCCACCCAACTTAGTGTCATCCGCAAATTTGGAGATACTACATTTAATCCCCTCGTCTAAATCATTAATATACAGTGTAAACAGCTGGGGCCCCAGCACAGAACCTTGCGGTACCCCACTAGTCACTGCCTGCCATTCTGAAAAGTCCCCATTTACTCCTACTCTTTGCTTCCTGTCTGACAACCAGTTCTCAATCCATATCAGCACACTACCCCCAATCCCATGTGCTCTAACTTTGCACATTAATTTCTTGTGTGGGACTTTGTCGAAAGCCTTCTGAAAGTCCAAATACACCACATCAACTGGTTCTCCCTTGTCCACTATACTGGAAACATCCTCAACAAATTCCAGAAGATTTGTCAAGCATGATTTTCCTTTCACAAATCCATGCTGACTTGGACCTATCATGTCACTTCTTTCCAAATGCGCTGCTATGACATCCTTAATAATTGATTCCATCATCAGAAAGCCCAGGTCATGGGGCAATTGAGAATGTGCTAGCGAGGATAGTGGTAATAGGACTATGGAATAAAGCGCAGAAGAGTTCTGAATGAATTGGAATCTATATGGTAGAGCTTGGGAAGCTAATCAGGAGAATCTCATCAGGACGTGTGGTGGGTATAGATGAGGATTTTGGATGTGGTGGGGTTACATAGGAAAAGGAGTAGAAAATTCAGCCCCTTGAGCCTGATCCTCCATTCAGTTTGATCATGGCTGATCTGAATCTTAACTCTGTTTGCCCACCTTGGTTCCAGAACCTTTAATACCCTTGCCTAACAAAAAACTATCAATCTCATTTTGAAATTTTCAATTGATTTTTGGGGACGAGAGTTCCAGATTTCCACTAACCTTTGTGTTAAAAGGTGTTTCTTGACATCAACCCTGAACGGCCTAGCTCTAATTTTCATGTTATGCCTCCTTGTTCTGGAATCCACCACCAGAAGAAATAGTTTCTCTCTGTCTACCTATCAAATCCTTTTATCATCTTAAACACCTCAATTAGATCACCCTTCAATCTTCTATCCTCTAAGGAATATAAGCCTAGTCTATGCAACCTGTCCTCATAAATTAACCCTTTTAGTCTTGGTATCATTCTGGTGAATGTGCACTGCATCCTCTCGAAGGCCAATATATCCTTCCTAAGGTGTGGTGCCCAGAACTGACCACAGTGCTCCTGATGTGATCTAACTACAGCTTTATGCAACTGAAACATAACTTCCACCCCTCTAGCCCCCTTGAGATAAAAGCCAACATTCCATTAGCATTTTTAATTCTTTTTTGTACCAGTCCACTACCTTTTAGTGATTTCTGTACTTGGACCTGAAAATCTCTCTGCTTATTTCACAGTTCCTAGCTTCTTGCCATTTAGAAAATATTCTGATCTTTCTTAGGTGGACCTCACACTAACCCACATTAAAATCCATCTGCCACAGTTTTGCCCAGTCACTTCATCTATCAATGTCCCTTTGCAACGTCCTTCTCCCGTCTACACTGCTTACTGTGCCACCTAATTTAGTGTCATCAGCAAACTTGTATATGTTACTCTCTATTTCTTCATCCAAATATAAATATAGTGAAAAGCTGAGGCCCCAGTACAGATCCCTGGGGACACCACTAGTCACACCCTGCCAATTTATGTACATCCCTACTCTCTGCCTTCTACCTCCTAACCAATTCCCTGCCCATTTCAATAGGTTACCTCCAATTCCCTGCCCATTTCAATAGGTTACCTCCAATTCTATTCACACTCATTGTTGTTAACAGTCTCTTGGGTTGAGGCAGGGATGTAGAAAAGCAATATTGTAAAAGTGGAATAAGGCAAATGTGCTTGATTGGATGTGGGATTTGAAGCTAAACTTAAGGTTGAGCTCAGTGTCGGTATGATGGAGCCATTTATCTTATGACGGCAGTAGTTATAATCAGATAATATTTATATGGGCTAGACTTTCCACTTCACATCGCCCATCTATGGCCCATATATGGCCCAAAACGGACCTCTATCACCCATCAAAAAGTGGAAACTAGGCCCAAAGTATCGCCCGAAAAATAAGTGTCTAAGTTTCCACTTTGATCGCCGAGAAAATCGCCAAAATTATAGCCCACACAAGGCCCATGCCAAGTTTCAGCACCTAGCATACACTTCGCTGGGCCAATGTATGGCCCAAAAGAGTGCTCAGAAATAGTTGCTTTTTCTGGGCCTAAGAGAAGGAAAATGGGCACTACGGACACCATTTTGACCAGAGGAAGGGTGGAGCATTAGTTGTGAGTTATTTAGAGAGTTAGTTGTACTCAGAATATTGGGACAGGGAATATAAATTAGGTATTATTCAGTTATTTTTGGTAAATATTGAATTTATTAAATAGCTTTTATATAGTGAAGTTGTTACTAAAGTATTTTTGTATATTAAAAGAACAAATATGGATTAACAACTGTATAGTTGATAATTAATATAACTAAGAGAGAAGACACACACAATTTATTGAATCAAACATAATCTTTTTTATTAACAAATGAAAAAAAAATTTGATAAACTATCCCTCCACCCCCCGCACCAACCCACTCTTCCCTCAAATACACAAAATCTTAACAATTAACCAATGAACAATTAACAAATAACAAAACAAGAAGAAGAACAAGCGAACAAGTTAAAAATGAACAAAAATATAAACTTTGTGAAAAAACTCCCCCCTCCCTACCTGCAGCCACGTTTCCCTCCAGGTCCAGTCTTACCCTGTGCTCGTACCCCACCCGCCCGTTTTGGTCTACGCAGACCGACGCCAAGACGTCGTGCAGAGTGGGACGGCAAGACTTCCTGCCGTGGTGGAGGTGTTGGAACTTGTCCTCCGTACTCACCTGTGTGCTCGGGGTCTCGCTGCGAGCAGGCCGACACCTTGGGGTGCAGCACCGTGTCCAGCCAGCAACGTGTGCCGTAGGGCATTGGTTGCGGCTGTCTGCTGCCGAATGGCCTCCAACGTCTCCCTTGCAGTCTGCGCTTGCTCAGAAGACCAGTTGGAGAAGTTCGTGCAGAACTCACTCCAGGATGCTGGAAACTGGCTCCAATTTGCGGAGAACTGGCTCCAGTTGGCAGAGAATCCCGCGAAACCCTGGATAAGGCCGCGACCAATCACGACCGTCTCCCTGCACAAGGATATTAAGCTCTCTGTCTGGCCCTCCATGGTAGGCGATTGCTCACCACGCTGACCGGACCTCCGTGAGGTCGGCGTTTGCAAAATTACGTGCCTTGGCGTCGCCACCTGCACACCGCTTGGTCCCGTGCCTCTTCCCTCAATGGAGATGGCCGCAGGTTGTTTCCCCCCCTCCCACAAAAACAATTTAATCCTCCTCCTGCTCCTCCTCAAATTGACTGACAGAGTGCGTGAAAACGTCCGCCTCCTCCTCCGTCTCTTCCTCTTGCAAGCTGTTGGAGGGGTCGATATTTGAGGATGTTTCCGCTACCTCACAATGCTCAATGGTTACTTGACCTTTCTAAACAACTCATAACAATACTTAATATATATCAATATTTCAATATCAATATCAATATTTCAATAACCCAAAACATTGCAAAACTTTTCAAAACCCCATATGCATAAGGGTTCACCAGGGCCTCATTCGTAGATCAAGACTACATCTAAATAATTGAATTATAATTGTATAACATTACATGCGTAACTACGAAATTTTTTGTATGTGTTAATAATGTTTGACACATTGCACAGTTCCCATTACTCATGAGACTGAAGGATGAGCTCGGCCACGCCACGAGTCGTGACCAAACGGCTTTCAGGCCCCACCAAGGCCACCGCAAGCTCTTCGTATTGAGTAAGAACGTGTACCGTCGCGGAGTCGCCACCCATCCTCCTTTGCTCCGCCTGGTTGATAGTTATCTTCTTCTGCAAATGATAATTTAACATTGCACGGCATAAGCTAATGGACTTGACAGATTTAAATGTTCAATTATTACATAACATTGTAGTGCATATGAATAATTTTTAATACTATAAGATTCAACTTAGTGTTGGGAGAATAAATGTATTTTTAATTTAATTATTTTATATTATAAATAAATGACATTGAGGATTCCAATTACAATTTATAAATTGCAAGTAAATAATACATATGTATGATTTTAAATATGACTTTTACATATGTTTTAAAATAAAATTTAAAATGCAACTTACTCTTGTAGCTGCATGTGAATAATTTTTAATACTATAACATTCAACTTATTGTTAGGATGAATAAATGTCATTTTTAATTTAATGTAATTACTTTACATTATAAATAAATGATAGAGGATTTTATTTACAATTTATAAACAGCAAGTAAATAATACATAATAATAATTTATAAACATCAAGTAAATAATACATGTGTGATTTTAAATATGACTTTTAAATATGTTTTAAATATAGAATATATAATCCAACTTACTCTGGCAGCTGCCAGCAGGCTGTTCCATCTGTTGCCGCACTGGTCCGCAGCCCGCAGCTCATTCGATGCTGATGTCACGACAATCTCCAGCCAAATTCTACGATATGCACGGGGTGGAGGTTTTCCATGCCCACCCCGTGTCAAGTCCTCCCACCTCGTTCTGACCACGTTAACAAGGGCCTCTTTGGCCTCCTCACAAAATGCTTTGGCCCTTCTCCTCTCCATCTCCCTTTTTGCACTTGCATTTGCATCGGCACTGCTACAAAATGTTTTTACAGATAAGAGATAATAGATGCGAGATAATAGTCCCTATACTAGCTATTAGATCAATTAAATGTAATAGATTTGTCAAATATAATGGTTTAATCGATGTTTTTCTCACAGCGAACTACCAAGTCCTCTCTCCTTCTCTCTCTCCCACTTTCTCTTACCCTCCCTGTGCTTCTGAGCATGTGCGATGACCCATGAACTCTCCAAACGCGGCAAAAAAAATCAACCCAAAAAAAAATCCCACACATGCGCACAATAGCGTTGCTAAGGAAGCTTCTTTTTTTTTCTATGACTTCCATTTGTCTTCTGCTTTTGTTGGGCGATCGTGTGATTGCTGAAAAATCAGATCGCCCATTTGACATTGCCGGGGTAAGGCAGAGTGGAAAATCGCAAAAAGAAATGGACCTTGTGCCGGCGATCAGCATGGGCGGGCGAGATGTCCCACATCGCTGGAACAAGACCCATTTTTGGGGGCCTTAGCCACCTAGTGGAAAGTCTAGCTCATAATATTTTTGAAAAGTTTACATTTTTTTCTCTAAAGCTCCCATCGTATACTTTACATGTTTTGTTTCTGAACTTTTCAGAAATGAGTAGGGGAATAAGTAAAATAGGCAATAGTTATTTACAGAAAGAATGAGGTGAAGGATATCTGTGATTTGTTTCACAAAATGGATGAGGGTTGCTTGCTCCATGATTCATTCTGAAACCAAAATTAAAGTTTAGTGTTATTGCGAGCAACAACTTGACAAAATGGGAGTGTAAAAGGGTGTGCCAGGAGCAGCACCCAGGATACTTTAGAATGAGGCACCAACCTAGTGTAGCTACAGCACAGCTACCTGTATGTTAAAGACCAAAAGCCGCAAGTTATAAACAGAACTAAGCGGTCCCACAAGCAATGGATCAGGGAAAGCTCTGTAATCTTACCACATCCAGTCAAGAATGGTGGTAGACAGTCAGGCAACTAACAGTGGAAGGAAGTAGTGAGCGGAAAAGTTTTTAAAAAGCCAAGCAGCTGCTATTAGTGCAAGGGTTAATCAATTGTGTTTCTGAATTTGCAGCCTTCAATTTGTGTGGTGGGTGACTGTATAAACATCGCTATCCTTAACTATGGCAGAGCCCCAAGACTGAGTGCAGGAGATGAAGCTGAAGTGTTATTAAGCATTAATTAGTACAAATGTGCATTTTAACATATTTATAACTTCATGAACTTGAGTTGCTCATTGGTCTACAGGCTTCTAACTGAAAGAAAAAAAAGAAGGACTTGCATTTATATAGCACCTTTCACTAGCACCAGACGTCTCAAAGCGCTTTACAGCTAATGAAGTACTTTTGGAGTGTCGTCACTGTTGTAATGTGGGAAACAAGAGCTGTGTATTCCTCTTGTGAGTGACGGATGGATTGGGTTACTTTATCAACCCCACAGACCAGGCATTTGGCTGTACATAATAATTCTGTAGAACAGTTAAATACTAAGGACTGCTTGAACTGTATCATGGAATTGTGAATAAAACAACAACAACATTTTGTATTTATATAGAGCCTTTAATAAAGTAAAATGTCCCAAGGTGCTTCACAGGCGCATTATCAGACAAAATTCAACATCGAGTCACAAAAGGAGATATTAGGGCAGAAAGAGGTAGGTTTTAAGGAGCATCTTAGAGGAGAGAGAGGTAGAGAGGCAGAGAGATTTAGGGAGGGACTTCCAGACCTTAGGACCTAAGCAGCTGAAGGCACAGCTGGCAATGGTGGAGCAATTAAAATCGGGAATGCTCAAAAGACTGGAATTATAGGAGCGCAGATATCTCGGATGTTTTGGGGGCTGGAGGCGATTGCAGAGATAGGGAGGGACGAGGCCATGGAGGGATTTGAAAACAAGAATGAGAATTTTAAAATTGAGTCATTGCTTAATTGGGAACCAATGTAGGTCAGCGAGCACAGGGATGATGGGTGAACGGGACTTGGTGCGAGTTAGGACACGGACAGCCGAGTTTTGGATGACCTCAAGGAAAACCCGGAGAACCTGAAGAATAAGAATGCAGATTGAATGCTTTTATTGCCTAACTACCCTCAGTATCCCCATACAGTATATGTGCTGCTATCTCAGTCACTACATTGTCATTCACTCGCCCTTTGTAGTTTTCAAGATTCACAACAAATGTTGTGATCGATTGGATGGATGATTTTGAAGCTGAACATAAGTTTGAGCAGCTGTGTCAGTATGATGCAGCCAATTATCTTATGTTGAAGGCTTGCAAGGCCCTGTTCTAATGGTTATAATCAGATAATATTCATAATATTTTTGAAAAATTTGCATTTTTTCTCTAAAGCTCTCATCATGTGCTGTACACACTTTGTTTCCGAACTTGTCAGAACTGATTAGGGGAATAAATAAAATAGGCAAAATTATTTACAGAAAAGAATAAGGTGAAGGATATCTGTGATTTGTTTCACAAAATGGATGAGGGTTGCTTGTTTAATTCTGAAACCAAAATTAAGGTTTAGTGTTATAGCAATAACTTGAAACAGTAGAAGGGTGTGCCAGGAGCAGCACCCAGGGTACTTTCGAATGAGCTATCATATTTGTGTTTTTTGAACATATCTCTTAATCAAACTTGATTATCATTCAAATCCTGACTGTCTCGCTATTGTCTATTCACTCACTGTGACTGGGATTAAAATAATGGCAGAGTTACAACACAGTAGCTCAACTGAGGCTGAGATGTAACATTCAACAAGATTATGGTTTGGAACTTTTTAATGATCTGAGCCATGCACTTCTGAAGATACTAGTGCTCACAACATAGAAATGGTGGTGGAATGGGTTAGTCAGATGTCCTTTAACCTCTGGGAAATGTGTCAGCTTGGGATATTGCTTGCTCAAAAAATTCTAGTGGTATAATCACACAACACAAACTGCCCTGAATTTAGCTTCAATTGTCAATCTCACTCTGAGCCCACGTGGATGGCTGATATGGGGATGGAAATGTCACATTGCTGAAATTAGCAGGGTGATGTTTTAGGTTTGGGACAATGATGAGAGAATTTTAACTTTAGCCGGCTATACTATATCTGACTTGACAGTGCTTGTTGCTGACACCAGGCACCTGAAATTAGAAAGTGATTCATTCCCCCAAACCTTGATAAGCACAAAGGGCTAGAGCCTCCACTTTTTTTGCATGCTGATCGCCCATTTTACCGCTGAAATGACATATAACGCCCAGATATCGCCCATTTAGCCACAACATGGAAACTGACGCCCATTTATAGGAAACTTATCGTCGAGCGTTACTTTCCCCATGTGCATAACGCCGGGAAAAAATATTACCGTCCATGCACTTTTTTGGGTGGAATCATCAGAATGGGCGAAATCAACGCCCATAATATTGCCCAGCGTTAATTTCCACACTGATTTAATGCCGAGATTCAATAATACCGCCCGTCCACTTTTTTTTGTCGTGAAGAGCATACTTACCGAAACTAACGCCCAGCAGATCGCCCAGCCTCAATTTCACTACCTCGCACACATATCGCCCACAATATCGCTTGCCCAAAAAAACGCCCACAAAAAGTGGAACTGTTCTGAAAGAATGCCAGCGGTGTGGCTGGCATTTTTAAAATCCCACTCTTACATGAGGAGCTGATATCTGAACGATTTGCCTGAAAGAGCATTGATGTGAGTGACAGCGCTGACACACTGCTGTGTGTGTGCAGCTCAGACATCAATGGTGCCCATCACCTTGGTGCCAGTTAAAGTTTACGTTGATTGATGTCCAGTTGTATTTAACCCTTTCATGGTAAGGAATCACCAGTGTGTAACGGTGCAGCTATCTGAGACAATGCGCAACAAGGTTATGTTCACCAACAAAAATTTTATACCACCATTGGTCTGAAATCATAAGTATCACAGGCAATAACACCCAACCCCCGCCCACACCCCACTTTTTCCACCATTAACATAAATCACATGATCAACATGTCCAGCAACACAGAATACAAAGGCAAAGCAGGAGCGTGCTCCCCAGCCCCCATACATTGCAACAAATTGCATACATCCAGATGGAGATAAATACAGCCATCACCTGCGGACATGCACCTCACTTTCTTTCCCCCCTCTACTCCTTCCCCTCCTCGCTCCACGGCACTTGGCTGAGGAGCGCTTCAGGCGATGCCTCATTGGGGGGGATGAAGACAGATGCGGTCGTTGCACGGGTATAGGAGCGGGGGGTGCCGAGGGGGGAACATTCTCTAATGCAGAAGCAGGATCTTGGTCCTTGCTCTCTTCTGTCGTTCGCAGTGATGCGGAACCTAGGGGTGGAGTGCCGCGCTCGGGGACCACTGGGAAGCCTGTGCCAGCAGTGTTCCTGGCTATCGCATCCAGGGCCTCTGCCATCCGCAGAATGTACTCGGTCATGGTGCAGGAGATGGTGGCCAGTTGTCGGGATATGCCCCCCCAATGCTTCGATGAGCTGATCACCAATGTTTACAGTTCTCCTGGACAACTGTACCATCTCTCCACTGTCATGTGGCACTCATGGAACAGACCTGCTGCGTCCACAGAACTCCGCGGGGTCAGCGCCGTACTGGGGACAAATGGGGTGCCCTATGGCGAGGTGCTTGAGGCCGGTACCTCCAGAGGCGAGAATGACCGGAGGACCAGATGGCCTTGGGGTGGAATGGCTTCTGGAGCGTGGCGATGCAGGTTCCTCGAAGTCTGCGCTCTCATCCGTGGAGAACAGACCCAACGGATTGACGGGCGAGAATCGGAGCTCCTCAGCACCAGATGTAGTAGGATCTTCCGCCGACTCCTGCCCCGTGACTCCACCTTCCGGCTTCTGTGGTCTTGCCTTGGGACGCGCTGCTGGCTGAGCTGCAAAACATTAGAGAAGAAGGGGGTGCTAGGGTGACAAGGCGAGTCCAGCGCTACACACAGTATATGCACGACAGAAGCACCACCGCTCTCAAAATCATCACAGACATCACATTTCATGACCATCAACACATTTGCATTGTAATGATTTTCATTAGGCCAGCATTATTTCTATGACAATTTTAGAAATTATCTATCATATATGATTGTTCGGATATGAGTGGGTGTGGCATCTATTGACTTTACATCACGCAATGGTATAAACATTACTCACATGGCATCATTTCAGGGTCTGCAGATGCGTCCGTGCCTGTCCGGGGGTGCTTCCCCACGAATGCGAGCACACGCTGCTCCATGTCAGTGATGGCGCTGGGGACTGGTGGCCCCCCACCTGTTTGCCTCTGTACAGACCTCATCGTCGATAGCTTCTTCTGTAAAAGGTGACAGGACGACATGGCATGAGATCATTGCGTGATATCATTGCTAGGTACTGTCACAGACACTGATATAACACATAACCGACAGATGTAATCATGATTATTATAATTATCATTCTTTACCAAAAGATGTACACCGTGACCGCAGGCTTTGAGTAAAACATTCCAGGTAAAAGTGAAAGACCTCACATCTGATGATAGTCATTCATGACTGTTACAAATCAAATTATATAAATACATAAGTACATGTAAATCAATGTAATACTTACTCTTGCGGATCCCACAAGGTCGTTCCATCGTTTGCGGCATGGTTGCCCTTGTTGGTCGCCGATGAGACCACCTCTGCTATCTCGGTCCATATCTTCTGGTAGGTCTTTGGGGTGGGCTTCCCACGCCTTCCCCGTGTCAAATCACCCCAGCATAGTTCGACCTTGTGCAGAAGGGAGGCATTTGCCTCGTTCGAGAACCTCCTGGCTCTTTTGTGCCCTCCAATGTGCTCCTCTCCCAGCTCACTGCTCTCTCCAACGTCAGTCCCCACAGCGTGCTGTGATGCCTCCTCCTCTCCCTCCATTATAGGCCAAATTCAGGCAAATATGTGGCTGATAACAGCTACTTTTTGTTTGCCTACTGCTGTGAAGCTCTAAAGTCTCCCTCCTTCGTCCCAAAAGCAGCCACACCACACCCAGACATGCCTTCAGTCCCTCTGAGCTCCCTCTCTCTCTGTCTCCTCTTCTACACATGTCATGATGACATGAATCGCGGGAATCGAGCGTTGTCATGCCATTGCTAAGGACGGACACACTTTACGGCAGAAGGTCAAAAAAATTTAACGCTACCGCCCATTTTATATCACTCGTGGTAATGCCCATTTTCAAAAGTGGAGACTAGATGCTTCAAGAATGGGCAAGAAGCTGGCGATCTGAAAACCCTTTTTTAATGCCCACACTGGAAATATCGCCCATTTTTGGGTGATAACCACAAAAGTGGAGGTTCTAGTCCAAGAGCATTATTTTTTTAATGCTTCTCAAGGAATTAGAAGTACTTAACAATTCACGACAGGACTCTATTGGTGGTTGAACCAACACCAGTTATAGCATTTCACTCAGTTCTGCTGTCTTCAGGTTTGGTATTGCACATGGATGTTTAAAATGGAAATTTGTACCAACAGAATTGTGCACTGCTTTCATGTGTGTTCCAAATATCCAGTGCATTCCTAAGTGAGTATCATAGAACGCATGACTCCATGATGTAATTGCAACAAACTGAGAATACATTACAGGAAAATACTGCACATGTATTAAAATTATTGTATTGCATGAAAAATTTAAGATGGCTTGGAGTAGTCTACAGGGCTGCAGCACAATTGAAATATTTTGGTAAAGTAAATCTTGATCCATTTACAGTTTCTAGAAGTCTGTTAATCACTTGAGACAGCCTGAGGATGTAATAAGGTTCTATATAAATGCAAGTCCTTTTTCGCCAGTCCTGGCCATTTTCCCCATTTTACTGAACTGTTTGCTATGCAAATTAGGTACAAGTGGAGAAAGTCAGCACTGATTGGCCGCACAGCAGTAGACATTCAGAAATGTGCAGTATACTCAGTCTGTCTGGTCATTTGCATGAGTAGTTTCAGGAGGATGTCAATGTGAATGCAGCAGCACAACTCGGGGTGAGCTTCTGATCTGATTCCCAAGACTTGGAGTTGGGAAACCAATTCTATCTCGAGCAGATAGTCCTTCAGAACTTGATGATCACACGGGCTTCACTGTTTTCCTTCTGGGAGCGGCCGCAAATGCTTTTAAAAAATTCATTCTTGGGATATGGGCGTTGCTGGCAAGGCCAAAATATATTGCCCATCCCTAATTACCCTTGAGAAGATGGTGGTGAGCCGCCTTCGTAATAAGAACATAAGAACATATGAAATAGGAACAGGAATAGGCCATACGGCCCCTTGAGCCTGCTCCGCCATTCAATAAGATTATGGCTGATCTGATCATGGACTCAGCTCCACTTCCCCGCCCACTTCCCATAACCCCTTATCTCTTTATCGTTTAAGAAACTGTCTATTTCTGTCTTAAATTTATTCTATGTCCCCGCTTCCACAGCTCTCTGAGGCAGTGAATTCCACAGATTTACAACCCTCTGAGAAAAGAAATTTCTCCTCATCTCTGTTTTAAATGGGCAGCCCCTTATTCTAAGATCATGCCCTCTAGTTCTAATCTCCCCTATCAGTAGAAACATCCTTTCTACATCCACCTTGTCAAGCCCCCTCAAAATCATTTACGTTTCGGTATGATCACCTCTCATTCTTCTGAATTCCAATGAGTAGAGGCCCAACCCACTCAACCTTTCCTCATAAGTCAACCCCCTCATCCCTAGGAATTAACCTAGTGAACCTTCTCTGAACTGCCTCCAAAAGCAAGTATATCCTTTCATAAATATGGAAACCAAAACTGCACGCAGTATTCCAGGTGTGGCCTCACCAATACCCTGTATAGCTGCAGCAAGACTTCCCTGCTTTTATACTCCATCCCCTTTGCAATAAAGGCCAAGATACCATTGGCCTTCCTGATCACTTGCTGTACCTGCATACTATCCTTTTGTGTTTCATGCACAAGTACCCCCAGGTCCCGCTGTACTGTGGCACTTTGCAATCTTTCTCCATTTAAATAATAACTTGCTCTTCGATTTTTTTTTCTGCCAAAGTGCATGACCTCACACTTTCCAACATTATACTCAACCTGCAAAATTTTTGCCCACTCACTTAGCATGTCTATGTCCTTTTGCAGATTTTTTGTGTCCTCCTCACACATGGTTTTTCCTCCCATCTTTGTATCGTCAGCAAACTTGGCTACATTCCACTCAGTCCCTTCTTCCAAGTCGTTAATATAGATTGTAAATAGTTGAGGTCCCATCACTGATCCCTGCAGCACTCCACTAGTTACTGGTTGCCAACCAGAGAATGAACCATTTATCCCGACTCTCTGTTCTCTGTTAGTTAGCCAATCCTCTATCCGTGCTAATATATTAGCCCCAACTCCGTGAACTTTTATCTTATGCGGTAACCTTTTACGTGGCACCTTGTCAAATGCCTTCTGGAAGTCCAAATACACCACATCCACTGGTTCCCCCTTATCCACCCTGCTTGTTACATCCTCAAAGAACTCCAGCAAATTTGTCAAACATGACTTCCCCTTCATAAATCCATGCTGACTCTGCCTGACTGAATTTTGCTTTTCCAAATGTCCTGCTACTGCTTCTTTAATAATGTACTCCAACATTTTCCCAACCACAGATGTCAGGCTAACTAGTCTATAGTTTCCTGGTTTTTGTCTGCCTCCTTTTTTAAATAGGGGCGTTACATTTGCGTTTTCCAATCTTTTGGGACCTCCCAGAATCCAGGGAATTTTGGTAAATTACAACCAATACATCCACAATCTTAAGACCCTAGGATGCAAGCATCAAGTCCATGGGATTTATCCACCTTTAGTCCCATTATCTTTCTGAGTACCACCTCCGTCGTGATTGTGATTGTGTTAAGTTCCTCCCCCCCACTCCCCATAGACCTTTGACTATCCACTGTCGGAATATTGTTAGTGTCCTCTACTGTAAAGACTGATACAAAATATTTGTTCAGAGTTTCTGCCATCTCCATGTTTCCCATTACTAATTCCCCGGTCTCGTCCTCTAAGGGACCAACATTTACTTTAGCCACTTTTTTCCTTTTTATATACCTATAGAAACTCTTGTTATCTGTTTTTATATTTTGTGCTAGTTTACTTTCATAGTCTATCTTCCCTTTCTTCATCATTTTTTTAGTAATTCTTTGCTGGCTTTTAAAAGCTTCCCAGTCTTCTGTCCTCCCACTAGTTTTGGCCACTTTGTATGCCCTTGTTTTTAATTGGATACCGTCCTTTATTTCTTTAGTTAGCCACGGATGGCTATCTTTTCTCTTACACCCTTTCCTCCTCACTGGAATATATTTTTCTTGAGAGTTGTGAAATATTTCCTTAAATGTACACCACTGTTCATCAACTGTCCTGCACTTGAATCTATTTTCCCAGTCCACTTTACCCAACTCTGCCCTCATACCTTCACAGTCTCCTTTATTTAAGCTTAGTACGCTGTTTAGAGATCCATCTTTCTCACCCTCCATCTGATTTGAAATTCAATCATGCTATGATCACTCATTCTGAGGGGATCCTTTACTAGGAGATGGTTTATTAATCCTGTCTCATTACACAGGACCAGATCTAAGATAGCCTGTCCCCTGGTTGGTTCCGTCACATACTGCTCAAAGAACCCGTCCCTTATGCACTCTATGAACTCCTCCTCAAGGCTACCCTGACCAATTTGATTTGTCCAATCAATATGGAGGTCAAAATCACCCATGGTTATTGCTGTTCCCTTTTACAAGCCCCCACTATTTCCTGGTTTATGCTCTGACCAGCAGAGTTGCTACTGTTCGGGGGCTACAGACTACACCCACCAGTGACTTTTTCCCCTTGTTGTTCCTTATCTCCACCCAAACTGTTTCAACACCCTTACCATTTGACCTGCTGCAGTCTGTGTGGCGAAGGTACTCCCACAGTGCTATTAGGGAGGGAGTTCCAGGATTTTGACCCAGTGACAATGAAGTAACGGTGATCTGCAATCAAGAAATTAAGAAATAATGGAGGCTTGTTAGAAAGGTAAAGCAATAATCATAGGCGATTTTAATCTTCATATTGATTAGACAAATCAGTACGTTATGGAACCAACCAGGGAGCAGGTTATCTTAGATCTGGTACTGTGTAATGAGACAGGATTAATAAATGATCTCTTAGTAAAGGATCCTCAAGGAAAAAATAATCATAGTGTGGTTGAATTTCAAATTCAGTTGGAGGGTGAGAAAGTTGGGTCTCATACCAGTGCCCTGATCTTAAATAAAGGCGATTACAAAGGTATGAAGGCAGAGTTAGTTAAAGTGGACTGGGAAAATAGAACATAGACGGTAGATAAGCACTGGCAGACATTTAAGGAGATATTTCATAACTCTCAACAAAAATATATTCCAGTGAGAAGGAAAGACTTTAAGAGAAGGGAGAACCATCCATTGCCAACTAACGGGGAACCAGTGGATGTGGTGTATTTGGATTTCCAGAAGGCATTTGATAAGGTGCCACATAAAAGGTTACTGCATAAGATAAGAGCTCACGGGGTTGGTGGTAATATACCAGCATGCATAGAGGATTGATTAACTAACAGAAAACAGTGAGTCGAGATAATGGGTCATTTTCCAGTTGGCAAGCTGTAACTAGTGGAGTGCCACAGGGATCGGTGCTGGGGCCTCAACTATTTACAATCTATAGCAATGACTTGGATGAAGGGACCGAATGTAATGCAGCCAAGTTTGCTGATGATACAAAGATGGGTGGGAAAACAAGTTGTGAGAAGGACACAAAGAATCTGCAAAGGATTATAGACAGGCTAAGTGAGTGGGAAAACATTTGGCAGATGGAGTATAATGTGGGAAAATGTGAGGTTATCCTCTTTAGCAGGGAAAATAAAAAAGCAAATTATTATTTAAATGCTTGGAGATTACAAAATGCTGCAGCAGAGCGGGGCCTAGGGGTCCTTATGCATTAAACACAAAAAGTTAGTATGCAGGTACAGCAAATAATCAGGAAGGCAAATGGAATGTTGGCCTTTGTTGCAAGGGAGATGGAGTATAAAAACAGGAAAGTCCTGCTACAACAGTACAGGATATTGGTGAGACCACACCTAGAGTACTGCGTACAGTTTTGATCTCCTTATTTAAGGAGAGATAAACTTTCATTAGATTCAATTCAGAGAAGGTTCACTGGGTTGATTCCTGAGAGGAAGGGGTTGACTTATGAATAAAGGTTGAGCATGTTGGGCCTATACTCATTAGAGTTTAGAAGAATGAGAGGTGATCTTATTGAAACATATAAGATACTGAGCGGGCCCGACAAGGTAGATGTAGAGAGGATGTTTCCACTCGTGAGGGAATCTAGAACTAGGGGCCATAGTTTAAGAATAAGGGGTTGCCCATTTTGAACTGAGCTGAGGAGGAATTTCTTCTCTCAGAGGGTTCTAAATCTATGGAATTCTCTGCCCCAGAGAGCTGCGGAGCCTGGGTCATTGAATATATTTAATGTGGAGATAGACAAATTTTTGAACAATAAGGGAGTGAAGGTTTATGTGGAGTGGGCAGGGAAGTGGAGCTGAGCCCATGACCAGATCAGCCATGATTTTATTAAATGGCTGAGCAGGCTCGGGGGGCCAATTGGCCTATTCCTGCTCCTATTTCTTATGTTCTTATACTTCCAAGTCATAATGGTGTGTAACTTGGAGGGGAACCTGGAGGTGCTGATGTTCCCATACGCCATAAGGTGGTGGTGTTCCCAATACTGGAATCATTAAGGATGACTATTAACAGTGCATGAGTTAATAAAAGGTGCTGCAATTACATATCTGCTACTTAATTCTGCACATTCAACATTAACCCTGTACATTCTATGGGCCCAATTTTGGCCAACCCGTTTTTTTTGGCGTACTTACCTTTTATGCGCCGTTTTTGTGCGCTGAAATCGGTGCTGGAAAAAATGGCCCCATCTTGGCCATTCTGAAGAGTCTGGAGTGCCCTTGCGCGGCGCAGATTAAACAATGGGGGATGGAGCTACAGCCCTGCGCCGAAATCAGTGCCGCGCATGTGCAGTGGCGCCGGGTCCGGTGTTCGCACATGCGTAGTAGTGCCAAAACTTGCAGCCGTGTTCTGCCTGTGTTGCTGTTTGGATGCAAATTATGATGATGCCACATTCGGTCGCCCCCACCCACCACCACCCAGAAGGCCAGCCAGCAGCTCTCTCTCTCTCTCTCTCTCCCCTCCTCCCCTGCCACCCCCCACCCCCCCCTCCCCTACCAATGCAGCGTTCGGTCGCCCCCCACCCCCCCACCCCGAAGCCCAACCAGCAGCTCTCTCTCTCTCTCTCTCACTCTCCCCTCCTCCCCCGCCACCCCCCCCTCCCCTACCGATGCAGCGTTCGGTCGCTCCCCACCCCCCACCCCCCCACCACCACCCAGAAGGCCAGCCAGCAGCTCTCTCTCTCTCTCTCTCCCCCTCCTCCCCCCCCCCCCGCCACCCACCGATGCAGCGTCCCTTCCTTCAGCCTCCCGATGCATCTTTGCCGGCCACCCCTTTCCCAGGCCGAATGGCCTCCCTTACAGGCCGGGCTGCTGCCTTCCCTGGCCGAGTTCAAGTCAAGGTAGGATTTACTACAATTCTTTGTTATTCAATTATTTACCTGAGTTCTTTATTTTTAATTAGTTATTTAAACTTTTATTTGCAATGTTTGGCGTTTGGGTGCAGGTCCTTTCTTACTTACCTGCGCCGATTTCTTAATTGCCCCTTCAGTTTAAGGTAGAATTTGATGCAGTACTTTTCTTTAATTATTTACTTCACTTCTTTATTTTTTATTGAATTGTTATTACTGCTTGTGCTTTCTTTGGTGCTTGAAATGTTGTTTAGATGCAGGGTTCCTTCTATTTTTTTATTTTTTATTTATTGATTGCTTATTACTTTGGTCTTGGTGCTTTAGGTGCAGGATTGCTTCTATTTTATTTGTTAATTAATTGCTTATTACTTTTTGTGCTTTGTTTGGTGCTTGGTGGTGCTTTAAATGAAGTTACTTGTACCGATTCCTTAACTGTAAGTAAGGTCTTTCTGTGCGGACAAAAGTGGACACATATGCTGCCCTAAGTTAGTTTAGTACAACTTTTTTTTGGCCAAATTGGCATAAATGGTGTAAGTGGCTGGGAACGCCCCCTTTTGAAAAAAAACCCAGACCTAACAAAAAACCTAACTAACTCACTTACACTGGCGCAAATTAAATGGCCAAATTCGCAACTTTTAAGATACACCAGAAAAATCAAGTTACACCAAAAAATACGGTGCAACTCATGGGGAAATTAGGTCCCTATAGCACTACATGTCAATCTCTAATAAGATCTTTTGATGAAAAGACAAAATCAACTTGACTTGCGGCCTCCTGCTTGCTCCCTGATGGTTTTCCATGTGTCTACTTGTTTACACACTGAGAAGGAAATGCAAACAGAAAGTGTGCAGAAAGGAAATACTCAGCAGGTCAGGTGGCATCTGTGGAGAGAGAAACAGCGTTAATGTTTCAGGTCGATGACCTTTCATCAGAATTCATCGACCTAAAACTTTAACTCTGTTTCTCTCACCACAGAGGCTACCTGACCTGCTGAGCATATCCAGCATTTTCTGTTATTTTTATTTCAGATTTCCAGCATCCGCAGTATTTTGCTTTTCGGGAAGGAAATGTAGGCCGCGATTTTGCCAACAGTAGCAACACTGGTGTGGCCAGCATTGGTGGCATATAGGGAACGCGCTCCAGGCTCCATCTCAACACAATCTTCCATTAATTAGGCTTGTTAAGCCCATCCTACAAGGTTCCCGGCCAATTTACAGGAAGCGGATCAGATGATACCATCTGCACCCAGGTTCTCCCATCAATCGCTCCAGATGCTTATGGAAGGAGTTACAGCACGCAGGGAGGTTCTCTTCCCTTCCAATGGGCGAAGAGACCTCCCCAGGACACCAACACAGTCTGGTTGCACATTATACAGGAGGACACAAGCAGGGATGTGGTCAGGTGGACCAGGCTGCAGGGGCGCAAACCTTTCAATGATTTCAGTAGATCACGAAACATTACTGCAAAGCCACACTCAACCTCATCCTGCTGTGTGACTCATCACATCCCCATCACTCTGCCTTCCCTACCCTACTGTACATCCTTACTCACACCAACTTACCTTGCACCTCCACCCATCCCTCTGTCTCTCTCTATCTACATTGTCACTTCCCCATCTCACTAGCCACCCCTCACACTCACCCTCATCCTTGTCCAATCCTAACAACTAACAACACACAAGGGTAGCTACTTGGATGTTTTAGCCAATGCTCATGTAGAGTTTCAGCTAACATGTTGTCAAACATTGAAATCTTTATTTTCAACACTTCGTGTCCTTGGACAGATCGTGTGCACCTTTGGAAGTGGCTTAGTGAGTCGTAGTGAATGGTCAGACATAAGGGTACCCTGTACAATGGTGATGAGTATGAAAGGAATGGCTCAGGCATTGCAGGGATGCTTTATGATCTTGGTGTGGGGTGGTGCCAACCTGGCGCATCATGTGGCAGCCAGGGTGTATAACGTCAAGTGACATAAAAGTGGCTAAGGTGAGGCCATCCCTGGCCTCCCGGGCAGCAATGTGGTTGGGTGCGATGCCCTGTGTACTGTACAGCATCATGTGATTGCGGAGAAGGTTGTTGTTGTTGGTGATGCTGGTGTGTTTAGTGATGTTAGGGCTGATCATGGTGGGATTCTGAGGACCAAGGTGAGATTTTTTCAAGAACACCGATGTTGCTAGAACAGATGACAGGTGAGGTTGAGATGACAGAAGCGATGTGTCAATGGTGAGAGAGATTTTCCAAGGAGGTGACAGTGAATAGAGAGTTTACTGCAAACACTTCCAAACCGCATACAGGTTAAAAGTTTCTTCTAAATCCTGAAGGCTTCATCTTCTGACATTGGAAAATGAACAGCTGTGAAATGATAGCTTTTATACGACTTCTGCAGCTGTCAACTAGCCAAAGCAATGGAGAGTCACTGAGAACCTGACACACTTACCTGGTGTGTTCCCCGAGGGACAGCAAACTCATTGAAAACTTGGTTATCTAGTAAGTGCCTGGGTAAAATCCTTTTTAATATCTTTAAAGTACCTGTTAAGTATTTTAATTGACTGGGCCGCCACTTGGTTCGGGTCTGCGATCCACAAGCAGACCCGACACTTGAGAAACTGACACGGAGGTGGGTTCAGAGCGGACATCCGCAAATGACAATTGGGGACATTTTAACACCGGGCCCACTTCCAAACCCACCCTCGCTGGGAAGATACCGGCCATAGTTTTCTCATGATTTTACCTTGGACTGCACAGAATGCTGCCATGACCAATATGACCTGCAGATGGCAGCATTACTACACACATGTAACCATAGGCTGGACATAACTGAATGATAACATAAGAAATAGGAACAGGAGTAGGCCATTTGACTCCTCGAACCTGCTCCGCCATTCAATAAGATCATGGCTAATCTGATCATGGACTCAGCTCCACTTCCCTGCCCGCTCCCCATAATCCTTTACTCCCTATCGCTCAAAAATCTATCTATCTCCGCCTTAAATATATACAATGACCCACAGCTCTCTGGGGCAGAGAATTCCATAGATTTACAACCCCCTGAGAGAAGAAATTTCTCCTCATCTCAGTTTTAAATGGGCGGCCCCTTATTCTAAGCCTATGTCCCCTAGTTTTAGTTTCCCCTTTGAGTGGAAATATCCTCTCTGCATCCACTTTGTCAAGCCCCCTCAATATCTTATGTTTCATTAAGATCACCTCTCATTCTTCTGAAATCCAATGTGTATAGCCCCAACCTACTCAACCTATCCTCATAAGTCAACCCCCTCAACTCCGGAAACAACCTAGTGAACCTTCTCTGAACAGCCTCCAATATATCCTTCCTTAAATAAGGAGACCAAAACTGTACACAGTACTCTGGGTGTGGCCTCACCAATACCCTGTACAGTGGTAGCAGGACTTCTCGGCTTTTAAACTGTATCGCCCTTGCAATAAAGGCTAATACTCCATTTGCCTTCCTGATTACTTGCTGTACCTGCTTACTAACTTTTTGTGTTTCATGCACAAGGACCCCCAGGTCCCTCTGTACTGTAGCATTTTGTAATTTTTTTCCATTTAAGTAATAATTTGCTTTTTTAATTTTTTCTGCCAAAGTGGATAACCTCACACTTTTCCACATTATACTCCATCTGCCAAATGTTTGTCCACTCACTTAGCCTGTCTATGTCCCTTTACAGATTTTTTGTGTCCTCCTCACAACTTGCTTTCCTACCCATCTTTGTATCATCAGCAAATTATGTTACCACAAGAACATTTGATCCTCATGTATCTAATTTTTCTCTCTGCTATTTTAATGGAGGCACTAATCAGTCTGGTTTAATCAAATTAATACCTCTGTTGAGATAAAAAGAGCAAGTGATACATGATTATTAAATGTTTATGCAACATCACCAACAATAATTTCTAGTCAATGGTGGAATCTCATAAAAGTATATAAATTATTAAGTGATATAGCTAAAATGAGCCCAGAATATCAGTTCAAAGTAAGTCATAAAACTAGGACTGGAGGAATGGTAATTGGTGAAAAATATATTTTGAACAAATATTAGGAAAACTACTCAGAGTGTGAAATGTTCAGATTATTCTACCAGCCAAGATAATAGAAGCAAAAATATTCGGGTCATTTAAAATACAGTTAGATGCCATGATGGGAGAGTTAATGTACTGAAAGAATGAACTTTAATCGGCTAAATATTTTCTTCTCATCCCTGTTGATTTTTAAGACTTAAAAATCTGTCTAAAATAAATAAAGGCCATTAAAAAATCCAGGCCCAGAAATTGGATAAGGCCCGAAAATGGGCGGGGGTTGCGCAAAGCACCTGTTCAAAGTGGTACAGGCAGCTCGCAAAATTCGTGCTGCCTTCTCTTTATAATGATTGCAGCACTGATCTCAGTGCTCAAGGCGCTGCTGATTGGCTTAGCACTGAACGGGGGGGGGGGGCAGGTGGTGCGGGGGGGCAGGCAATAATGTCTGGAGTCTACTGGCCAATAAAGTTTGGCCCAGGCTCTCTACACTACTTGAAGGGGAGGTGCTTTGTTTCAGAATCACCTCATTATCATTGTGGATAAAGGCATGGCCCAACATCCAAGAGAGAGAGGGGGAGGAGATTTTCGGATGCAACACTGGAGGCCTTGGTCATAGTGGTTGAAAGACACTGTCAGGTCCTCTACCTGCAGGGGGCAGGAGGCCTTCAAGGCAGAGCAGCAGAAGGCAGTGTGAGAAAATCGCTGAAGCTGTCAGAGCGACGAGTGTTGTCTTCAGGACCTAGATCCAGTGCCGCGAGAAGTTTAATGACCTCGCACGAGTGCCATATCCCACCATCATCTTCAAATGCTATATCCCATCATCTGCACCACAAGCTTCATACACTGCTCAATGCACCACACCCCCAGCACTTGCCTACCAACAATCTCTAGCAACTACCACTCGTACCTCACAATCATAGCTTCACTTCACCCTCACACAGTGTATGCAATGAGTTGCAATGACTGTTGAGGCCGGCAGGAAACCCATTATTCACATTTCTAAGAAGTCTGCCAACCATATTTCTTAATTCACACTTTCTTTGTGGTGGCTGTGGTGGTAACCTGAGCAGCATCAGCATGATCGATGCGCTCGATGCTGCTCACAAGTATAAACCCACTTCCATCAGTAATGTATGTTAACAAATAGATAGCAGGAAGGCTTTGCTGAACGTTTACTCTTGATTGTGGTTAAAAGAAGCAAACTGTGTATCTGCATATTCTGCTAAGAACAAAATCGAGAGGTGAAATCCAAATCATTATTTTTTTACAAACTGCTGCGAAATGGGCATTGCGAAGGGAACATACGCTGGTAGATGTCGGCCTGCGTCTCGCTCATGTGCTTAATACGGCGAGCCACAGACGCTAATTGAAGGTCGCTGGTCGAGGCCTCAGGAAAATCTGCCGGCCCTGTCACCGATAGGTCCATGGTGGGGGCAAGGGCTGGGGGGACACTCCTGCTCCTCCTCACTTAATTTAAATGTAAAACAAAATATACTGCAACGGCCTCCGGTTAGGCCGCTGTAGTCCCGGAAAAATTCAGCGAGGCCATGCATGGTGCATGCTCTGGCCAGTTTATGCTGAATTTGGGAGCAGGATCCTAAAATGGCGATTGGGGATTTGATTTGCATATTCAAGGGCCCAAACGCCTGTTTCCGGCCGGCGCCTTGGACACTTGGAAGTCGTCAACTTTCAATTTTGCAGCTGCCACACTGCGTGGAGAGGTCGGTCACAAGAGCTCGCGCCCGCAAATTGTCATCTAAAAACAGGCATGATGGGTGGCTATTTCTCACCATTGTCTTCATAAAATGTGTTTGCAACCAAACCAGAAAAGGTTGGAGAAACACAAGAGGTAATGGCACAATTTGCATCAAATGTTCCATAGATCAGTCAAGCAAGGTTTCTTCACAGTGAGAAAGACCCTTTCAAACTACAATTCCTTTGTCATCAGCCACTATCTCGTTAAATGGCGGAACCGGCTCGAGGGCCTACTCCTGTTCCTATATGATTGGCAAGGTTTCAGCAGAGCGCTGACAGAAGTGAATAGTGCAGTGGTGATTCCGCCACACAGTTTGGCTGTAGTGGCCATTGGTGCTTGTGACAAATGCAGCAGGATCCTCACTGCAGGAGTGACCTAAGGAGCACAGGAGGCAAAGCAGATACTCCGCTCCCAGAGTAATTTAGCCAGGCAGCAATCGACCACAGTAGGTGCAGCTATCCGGGCCTTCATGGGAGATCAGTGACTCAACATCAATTTGCCAGATTAGATGTTTTTAGATTTGAATTGTATTTCATGTGTACTTGCACAACAGTCAGTTAGTTTCAGAGGAGTCAGGAACATGTAACAACTGGGCAGTAAGTGTTGCCCCACTTTAGCTCCTTCTTGGCCTTACTTTGTAATCCTTCCACACCAGTCTGCATGGTACTTCTCATAAACACACTTATTGCTATGCATTATTGGCATACTTCAGGGTGTAGCTTTAGTCTGAATTTGAGAATATGCACTAGTTTTATAGATTTCTTGTAATGTGTCTTTTCAAATCCCATTCCCCATTGACAAGTGAATGTTTCACTGATTCTGCAGATCTACGCAAGATGATGGCCGTTGCTACAGCCTCACAAGCACAGACTATGCTTGTACAATTCAGCATTGAATCACAATCTCACTGATAAATGTCCATGACGTGAAAATAAAGCTAATCAATAGTCCAATTGAAAATGGCTTCTTCAGGGATGGTAGTTGTGGAAATCGTCCTGATGCACTAAGCATTCCTTTGTGAAGCTGAGGTTAAGTAGGTTAAGTCATATTGTTGAGACAGACTGCAAGAATCTATGCTCCCTGTTGTACTTCCCCAAAGAGTGCTGGATCTTGTTGACATTTTACACTCAAAACAGAGAGTGTTCCATTGTACATAAGGGAATTTCCACAATTCAAAAAGCACATTTTTTTTTAAATTTCAGTTTTATTGATAAAAGTGGGATAGGCTTCCTTCCCACCCCTCCCCAAACCAATAGCATGGGGCTTATAACATTATTTTCATGGCCTAGAACATTTATCAAGCTCCGTGGGAAGACAAAAGGACCGGTGTCAGCAAGAGGCTGCAGCAGTGTGAACCGTGGGCCCGAAAACCTGACCTTCCTCAACAGCTTAGTGTATTATTTATAAATGTCCTTCATTAGTGTGACGTCATAATTCTATGTATTATGTGTCAGCTGTGGCTCAGTGGGTAACACACTCACCTCTGAGTCAGAAGATTGTGGTTTCAAATCCAGGAACTTGAGCATATAAATCTAGGCTTACACTCCAGTGCAGTACAGGGGGTTGACTTATGAGGATTGGTTGAGTAGGTTGGGCCGACACACATTAGAGTTAAGAAGAATGAGAGGTGATCTTATTGAAACATATAAGATAATGAGGGGGCTCGACAAGGTGGATGCAGAGAGGATATTTCCACTCATTGGAGAAATTAAAACTAGGGGACATAGACTTAGAATAAGGGGCCGACCATTTAAAACTGAGATGAGGAGAAACTTCTTCTCTCAGAGGGTTGTAAATCTATGTCCCAGAGAGCTGTGGAGGCTGGGTCATTGAGATAGGCAGATTTTTGAGTGATAAGGGAGTAAACATAGAAACATAGGTAATAGGTGCAGGAGTAGGCCATTCAGCCCTTCGAGCCTGCACCACCATTCAATAAGATCATGGCTGATCATTCACCTCAGTACCCCTTTCCTGCTTTCTCTCCATACCCCTTTATCCCTTTAGCTGCAAGTGCCATATCTAACTCCCTCTTGAATATATCCAATGAACTGGTATCAACAACTCTCTGCGGTAGAGAATTCCACAGGTTAACAACTCTCTGAGTGAAGAAATTTCTCCTCATCTCAATCCTAAATGGCTTACCCCTTATTCTTAGCCTGTGTCTCTTGGTTCTGGACTTCCTCAACATCGGGAACATTCTTCCTGCATCTAACCTGTCCAGTCCCATCAGAATTTTAGATGTTTCTATGAGATCCCCTCTCATCCTTCTAAACTCCAGTGAATACAGACCCAGTTGATCCAGTCTCTCCTCATATGTCAGTCCTGCCATCTCGGGAATCAGTCTGGTGAACCTTCCCTCAATAGCAAGAACGCCCTTCCTCAGATTAGGAGACCAAAACTGAACACAATATTCCAGGTGAGGCCTCACCAGGGCCCTGTACAATTCCAGTAAGACCTCCCTGCTCCTATACTAAAATCCCCTAGCTATGAAGGCCAACATACCATTTTCCTTCTTCATCGCCTGCTGTACTTGCATGCCAACTTTTAATGACTGATGTACCATGACACCCAGGTCTCGTTGCACCTCCCCTTTTCCTAATCTGCCGCCACTCAGATAATATTCTGCCTTCGTGTTTTTGTCACCAAAGTGGATAAACTCACATTTATCCACATTATACTGCATCTGCCATGCATTTGCCCACTCACCTAACCTGTCCAAGTCACCCTGCAGCCTCTTAGCATCCTCCTTACAGCTCACACTGCCACCCAGCTTAGTTTCATCTATGGGGCGCGGGCAGGGAAGTGAAGCTGAGTCCATGATCAGATCAGCCATGATCTTATTGAATGGCAGAGCAGGCTTGAGGGGTCAAATGGCCTACTCCTGCTCCAATTTCTTATGTTCTTATGTATGCAGTGCTGAGGGAGCGCTGCACAATCGGAGGTGCCATCTTTCAGATGAGACGTTAAACCAAGGTCTCGTCTGCCCTCTCAGGTGGATGTAAAAGATCCCATGGCACTATTTCAAAGAAGAGCGGGGAGTGTCCGATCCAATATTCATCCCTCAATCAACATAACAAAATCTGATTATTTGGTCATTATCACATTGCTGTTTGTGGTGGTTTCCTGTGCGCAAATTGGCTGCTGCGTTTCCCACATTACAACAGTGACTACACTCCAAAAGTACTTAATTGGCTGTAAAGCACTTTGAGACATCTGGTGGTCGTGAAAGGCGCTATATAAATGCAAGTCTTTTTTATTTGTTTTGAATTTGTAGTGTATATGTGCAACTGTTAAAATATAGGCAGCTAAAAATGTTTGCCTCGTAACACTGCGCAATCTAAATTTTCCGTCCTCACTACTTTGCTGTGCTCCCACCCTGTGTGTCCCCAGATTCAGTTCAGAAAATATGGTCATCCATTTTTACAGGCATGTTTGGGGCAGCATGCGAGGTTCTTGCTGCAGGGAGGCGAAGGCCTCATAAATATTCTAAAGTCAAAGTCCAATGACGCCATTCATCAGCAAACGCCTACATGTGGAGAACACTGTAGGAGTGTAGAACATTGATGATTGGCATGTACACTTTAGTTAAAAATTAAACAAAACAAAATTTTAATGTTTTATGGAACTGAACCCCAAAGTCCCATTTTGCTTCCCCACATAGAGTGAATTCCATCTGGTTTTTTTTATGGTCAAAAATATACTGCCTCATCCTTGGTTACGTTAAATCGCATCGGTCATTATTCTGCCCACTTACTTAATCTTTTCCTAATTTTTTACTTCCTCCTTCATAATTCACGATGCCTCCTCGCTTAGAATCATCTGCAAACTTGGATCTGCTCAGGTAACAACCTTGGCTCAGTGGCAGCACTCTCGCTTCTGAGTCAGAGGATGTAGCTTCAAGCCCCACACCAGCATTGAGCATATGATCTAAGTTGACACTTCAGTGCAGTACTGGAAGAATGCTGCAATACCTTTCAGATGAAATGTTACACTGAGGCTCTATCTGCCTTCGCATTCAAAGAGCAGGGAAGTTCTCCCCGGTGTCCTGACCAATATTTATCCCTCAATCAACAGTTCAGGGGCAGGCCACAGCGTCATGTTTTCTGGGTGCCTCTGCAACAGGGCTCTCAGAAAATTTGCATGTTGAGAATTGCCTCATTTAATATGGGTCTGAGGTGGGTAGCTGAAAATGTCTCCTGGTGCCTTATTAATATAGCTGTGATAGGCCTGTGCCTATGCCTGGTGCAGGTCAATCTCTGCCCCTCCAGGAAAGCCAGTTCACCCCTTTTCCCTAACCTTTGTGCCTGGATAAATGGGCATTCACTGAAGGCAAGAATCAAGAAAATCTGTCCTATTAGGTCAACAGGAAGAACCTAAAACCGAATAGGAAGTTATTGGAGTATGAGTGAGCTGGTTGACTTAAGGTGGTCAAATTGGCATCGGGTGGCTATCCTTACACTACCACATCTCAATTTAACGATCATAGAAACATAGAAACATAGAAAATAGGTGCAGGAGCAGGCCATTCAGCCCTTCTAGCCTGCACCGCCATTCAACGAGTTCATGGCTGAACATGAAACTTCAGTACCCACTTCCTGCTTTCACGCCATACCCCTTGATCCCCCGAGTAGTAAGGACTTCATCTAACTCCCTTTTGAATATATTTAGTGAATTGGCCTCAACTACTTCCTGTGGTAGAGAATTCCACAGGTTCACCACTCTCTGGGTGAAGAAGTTTCTCCTTATCTCGGTCCTAAATGGCTTACCCCTTATCCTTAGACTGTGACCCCTGGTTCTGGACTTCCCCAACATTGGGAACATTCTTCCTGCATCCAACCTGTCCAAACCCGTCAGAATTTTAAACGTTTCTATGAGGTCCCCTCTCACTCTTCTGAACTCCAGTGAATACAAGCCCAGTTGATTCAGTCTTTCTTGATAGGTCAGTCCCACCATCCCGGGAATCAGTCTGGTGAATCTTCGCTGCACTCCCTCAACAGCAAGTATGTCCTTCCTCAAGTTAGGAGACCAAAACTGTACACAATACTCCAGGTGTGGCCTCACCAAGGCCCTGTACAACTGTAGCAACACCTCCCTGCCCCTGTACTCAAATCCCCTCGCTATGAAGGCCAACATGCCATTTGCTTTCTTAACCGCCTGCTGTACCTGCATGCCAACCTTCAATGACTGATGTACCATGACACCCAGGTCTCGTTGCACCTTCCCTTTTCCTAATCTGTCACCATTCAGATAATAGTCTGTCTCTCTGTTTTTACCACCAAAGTGGATAACCTCACATTTATCCACATTATACTTCATCTGCCACGCATTTGCCCACTCACCTAACCTATCCAAGTCACTCTGTAGCCTCATAGCATCCTCCTCGCAGCTCACACTGCCACCCAACTTAGTGTCATCCGCAAATTTGGAGATACTACATTTAATCCCCTCGTCTAAATCATTAATGTACAATGTAAACAGCTTTAACTAAGCCTTAAAACTAAAAAGAAATCTAAGGCAACCCTGCAAAATCTTTGTTGATACCTTCTTGCAAAAAATTGGGGTGATCTTGGACTAAAAATTACATTTATTCCTCTGTGAAATATAGGAAGCTCCACAGTTTAGGAACCAATCATTATACAATACAATTAAGATGAATTTGGTGAACTTTCAGTACAGTTAAGAAGTACTAACATAGTGACAATGGCAGGAAATTTGCCTACCTGGGCGGGTCTGGGGTGGTCGGTGTCCATTGCGGGTCGTGACCCCACTACTGGTTCCATCCTGCTGCAGAAAATGACCTTACCTTAATAGGGCCTATTAAGCCCGCCCAGCGCGTTACCCGGCCCAATTAGATGGAGTGGATCTGGTGACGTCATTCAAGACAAGTTTTAAGCCAGGATCCTTAAAGGGACCATGGTCGCATTTGATTTTAAGTTTAATCTAAAATAGTAGATGTTGAATCTTTACTCGACAATAATATCATAAAAATGAGATATGAGTGACAAAGAAATATTTAAATAATATTATCATTAAGCAATATGACGCCATCTACAAATATGGTCAAGAACATAATTTAAAAAGTACGTTAATTGGGAAGTTATTGGTGCTTTAGTCACAAATCTATAGACTTTTGTATCAGTAACTGGTACAAATAAAAGATGTGTGTGCATATGTAATTTATAAAATGAAACAGATTTTAAATGTAATTGCAAAGAGATAGATTTACAATCTTCTGCAAGTTCAATGCAAGAGTGTATACCCTGAAAAACAGTGCATTTGGTGTTTACAATAATGTTTCTGGGATTTTTGCAGCTCTTCCGTTGAAGTTAACAATGGGCAAGTGAGAGAACCTCCACAGAAATTCACCCCCAAAGTCCCAGACTGAAAAATTAAATTAGTCATATTTAGGGACTGAAGCAAATTAAACCAGTGGAATAAGGGATGAGAATTAAATTGTTACAGTTGATGACTTGATTTCATCATCATCATAGGCAGTCCCTCGGAATCAAGGAGGACTTGCTTCCACTCTTAGAATTAGTCCTTACGTGGTTGTACAGTCCAATACGAGAACCACAGTCCCTGTCACAGGTGGGATAGATAGTCGTTGAAGGAAGGGGTGGGTGGGACAGACTTGCCGCATGCTCTTTCCGCTGCCTGCGCTTGATTTCTGCATGCTCTCGGCGGTGAGACTTGAGGTGCTCAGTGCCCTCCCGGATGCACTTCCTCCACTTAGGGCGGAGGGACTCCCAGGTGTCGGTGGGGATGTTGCACTTTATCAGGGAAGCTTTGAGGGTGTCCTTGTAATGTTTCCTCTGCCCACCTTTGGCTCATTTGCCGTGAAGGAGTTACGAGTAGAGCGCTTGCTTTGGGAGTCTCGTGTCTGGCATGCGAACAATGTGGCCTGCCCAACGGAGCTGATCAAGTGTGGTCAGTGTTTCAATGCTGGGGATGTTGGTCTGGTCGAGGACGCTAATGTTTGTGCGTCTGTCCTCCCAGGGGATTTGTAGGATCTTGCGGAGACATCGTTGGTGGTATTTCTCCAGCGACTTGAGATGTCTACTGTACATGGTCCATGTCTCTGAGCCATACAGGAGGACGGGTATTACTACAGCCCTGCAGACCATGAGCTTGGTGGTAGATTTGAGGGCCTGGTCTTCGAACATTCTTTTCCTCAGGCGGCCGAAGGCTGCACTGGAGGCGGTGTTGGATTTCGTCGTCGATGTCTGCTCTTGTTGATAAGAGGCTTTTGATTTTTGCAGCGCGACAGTTGCAGGAAAAATGCCGGGAACAGTGCCAGCCCTTATACATGGCCTTCTTCGACCTTACAAAGGCCTTTCACACTGTCAACCACGAGGGTCTATGGAGTATCCTCCTCCGTTTCGGATACCCTCAAAAGTTCATCAACATCCTCCGCCTGCTCCACAATGACATGCAAGCCGTGATCCTTACCAATGAATTCATTGCAACCCAATCCACGTCTGGACCGGGGTCAAACAGGGCTGCGCCATCGCTCCAACCCTCTTCTGACTTGATTTAATGTGTAACTGGACAATCACAGTATACCTGACCAGAAACAAACCAAAGATTTATTTAAATGGTATGTGTCATTTTTTATAGTGCAGATTAATTCACTGCAATTATTGTTCAGTTGGAAAGCAACAGCCGAGCATGGCCAGTGAAAAATGTACTTCCCTCACCATCCAGGGTGGCACTTGCATCCCTTCAGGAATTTCTGAATTAACATTTTCCGGTAGCTTTTCAAGTAGAACAGAATATCCATCAATCTGTTAGCCGATGTAATCAACATGTTTTTATTTTGGTTTGTTTTCCATGCTGTCAAGTAATCAGCTGGAGCAATGGCTACAGAACTCCCGTCTCAGGTTGACAGACGTGGTTCCCGAGCTCTGTGAATCCTGTGGCCATGCAGGGAAATTTAAAAAGTGGGGGAAAAAGGCTCTTAAGTTCCTGTCAACTATATGATAATGATCTCAATTGGATCCCCCGCCACTGCCGGTCGGATTGGCTCCGCTACGACAGACCTGCCTGGAGGAAAGGTGCGTGGGAGGGAGATGACAGCAAGGTCCTGACCCACTGTCAAAAATAACAACTTTCCCACCCGACCTGCCACCGATTGCACCTGCTACCACCCGGAAAATGCAGCCCAATTTTGCAGAATCCAACTTTATAGCAGTTCATTCCATAAAAGAGTTGGGTGCATATGTTTAACAAAACATTGTTTCCTTATGTGTATTTTTTAATTCATATCCATGTTTTAATAATTAAGGAATATTTTGCTTAATTCAAATAGCTTTCATTTATTTTTTCTAACTTGTTCAGCTTGGGTGACAGATTTTGTGGGCGCCTATGGTATCTGTCACTACATTGGGATCAGGGCCAGACTTCAGGTGGGCAGGACAGCCTGTTCTTCTCGTTCTTCTTGACTTGTCTGCAGCCTTTGACATGGTTGACCACTCTATCCTTCTCCAACGCCTCTCCACTGTCGTCCAGCTGGGTGGGACTATACTTGCCTGGTTCCATTCTAATCTATCTAATCATAATCAGAGAATCACCTACAATGGCTTCTCTTCCCACTCTCGCATCATTACCTCTGGTGTCCCCAAGGAACTATCCTTACCCCCCTCCTATTTCTCATCTACATGCTGCCCTTTGGCAACATCATCCGAAAACACAGCGTCAGTTTCTACATGTACGCTGATGACACCCAGCTCTACCTCACCACCACTTCTCTCCATCCCTCCACGGTCTCTAAATTGTTAGACAGCTTGTATGACATCCAGTTCTGAATGTGTTAAGTATCGAATAACTCCACGAGGCTAAGTACGGTGAGCTAGTTCTGGCATGACCTTACTCCAGTTTATTTATTCTCAAAGTGAGGATTCAACATGGCTGCCAACATTATATACACGGCTTGCACGTGTCTGCCAGTGACCATAAGGACTCCGACAGGTAAAACCCAGTTAACATACATAACATCATTCCCCCCAAAGACCTTGGTACAGGTTGTATTTACAAGTTGAGACGGTCCGGGGCCTTCCACTCCCTGGTTGATTTTCTCAGTTCGAACCCAAGCTTGGCTGAGTTAGTGGGACCATTGCTGCATTGCGGAACAGTCGGTCTGACAGGACTGTCGGGGATGGTAGGTTCGTCTTCGTGAACGACACAAGAGTCAACTGATGGTTGGATGTGTGTTGGTTTGTCGATGATGATGTCATCTTCAATTTGTTCTGGGTTGTCTGTGAATCGTAGTTTGATTTGGTCGATGTGCCTCTTGCATGTTTTGCCATTTAACAGTTTGACTACAAACACCCTGTTCCCCTCCTTGGCCAAAACCATGCCAGCAACCCACATTGGACCATGACCATAATTCAGGACAAACACAGGATCATGATCAGCAATTTCACGTGATACGGCCGCACGCTTGTGGTACCACTGCTGCCATTGCCTTCTGGTTTCAACGTGATCATTGAGAACCAGGTGTACAAGCAAGAGCCTGGTTTTGAGGCCTCTCTTCATTAACAGCTTTGCAGGAGGGACCCCGGTGAGCGATTGGGGTCTCATCCAGTAACTGAGCAGAATGCGGGACAAGCAGGTCTGTAGGGAGCCGTGAGTCATGCGTTTTAGGCTCTGCTTAATGGTTTGAACAGCCCGCTCCACTTGACCGTTAGACGCAGGTTTGAAAGGGGCAGACCTGACATGCCATTACGGGTCATAAACTCATGGAACTCCGAACTGGTGAAACACAATCCATTGTCACTGACAAGGACGTAGGGAAGGCCATGGGTGGTGAACATGGCCCGAAGGCTTTCAATAGCGTCTGTGGATGTGCTGGATGACATGATTACGCATTCAATCCATTTGGAATAAGCGTCCACTACCACTAAAAGCATTTTGGCGAGAAAGGGGCCATCAAAGTCTATGTGGATCCTTGACCACGGTTTGGATAGCCATGACCACAGACTTAGCGGACCCTCCACAGGTTCGTTACTCTGTTGCATGCAACTGTTGCACTGATGCACACATGACTCAAGTCTGAGTCAATGCCGGGCCACCAAACGTGAGACCTGGCAATGGCCTTCATCATGACAATGTCTGGGTGGGTACTGTGTAAATCTCGCACAAAAGTTTCCCTGCCTTTTTTGGCATAACAACACGATTACTCCACATTAGACAATCAGACTGAATAGACAATTCATCTTTGCGGCGGCTATAAGGCTTAATTTCATCCTGCATTTCTCTGGGAATGGCAGACCAATTTTCATTTAGGACACACTTTTGTACGTTTGACAGTACAGGATGCTGGCTGGTCCAGGTCCTAATTTGGCGAGCCATGATAAGTCTGCGGGCTGCGGTATTCCCACCCCGGTTGTGGGCAATGGTAGCCGGCTAAGCGCATCGGCAGTTTTCAGTTCCCGGTCTGTGGCGGATGACATAATCATAAGCGGATATGTCAGTGTCCATCTTTAGATGCGGGACGAGGCATTGGTGTTTATAACTTTGCTCTTGAAAACAATGAAATGAACGGCTTGTGGTCTGTTTCAAGCTCAAACCGAAGCTCAAACAGGTATTGGTGCATTTTCCTAACCCCATATACGCATGCTAAAGCCTCTTTCTCTACCATACTACACGCTCTTTCAGCCTCAGACAGACTTCTGGATGCGTATGCAACTGGTTGGAGTTTGCCTGCTACATTGGCTTGCTGGAGCACACAACCGATCCCATATGATGAGGTGTCGCAGGCCAGCACCAACCGCTTACATGGGTCATAGTGTACCAGTAATTTATTGGAACATAGCAGGTTCCTGGCCTTCTCAAAGGCTCTGTCTTAAGATTTGCCCCAAACCCAGTCGTTACCCTTATGCAAGGGCTCTAGCAATGAGCTCAAACTAAGTAGAAAGTTACCGAAATAGTTGAGAAGACCCAGGAACGAACGCAGCTCCGTCACACTCTGGGGTCTGGATGCATTCTTGATGGCCTCTGTCTTCGAGTTCGTAGGCCTGATGCCGTCCACTGCAATCTTTCTCCCCAGGAATTCGACTTTTGGTGCCGTGAAAGTGCACTTGGAGCATTTTAACCTGAGTCCCACTCTGTCCAGACAACGTAGAACCTCTTTCAGGTTGTGCAGGTGTTCGGTGGTGTCACGACCGGTGATCAGGATGTCATCTTGGAACACGATAGTTCTCGGGACGGACTTCAGCAAACTCTCCAGGTTTCTCTGAAATATGGCTGCCGCCGAGCGAATTCCAAAAGGGCATATGTGGTATACAGACAGTCCTTTGTGCGTGTTGATGCACGGCAGTTTTTTCAATGGTTCGACCAACTCCTGTGTCATGTAAGCGGAGGTCAGGTCCAATTTGGTGAATAACTTCCCCCCGCTAGCATTGCAAACAGGTCGTCAGCTTCGGGTAACGGGTACTGATCCTGTATTGAGACTCTGTTGATCGTTACTTTGTAGTCGCCGCAGATCCTGACCATGCCATCACTTTTCAATACCGGTACAATTGGACTGGCCCATTCACTGAACTCGACTGGTGATATGATTCTTTCCCATTGAAGTCTGTCCAGTTCGATCTCGACTTTCTCCCTCATCATGTATGGAACCGCCCGAGCCTTGTGATAGACGGTTGTTGCATCTGGGCCTAGGTGGATCTGCACCTTGGCCTGATTTGAACAACGAGGGAAACTTGCTCAGCACTTGAGCACTTCCACTGATGATTAGGCTTTAATATCGTTCCAGTTCCATTTAATTTTCTCAAGTCAACTCCTGCCGAACAGCGTTGGGCCATTGCCTGGAACGATCCACAGCAATAAATCATGTACAGCTCCATCGTGCGATACCTTTACTGCCGCACTGCCAATGATTGGTATGAGCTCTTTGGTGTAGGTACGCAGCTTCGCATTGATTGGGCTCAGTTTGGGTCTTTTTGCCTTAGTGTCCCACAGCTTTTCGAAAGCCCTCTGGCTCATTATTGACTGATTCGCACCCATGTCCAATTCCATGGATACTGGAACCCCACTTAATTTAACTTCCAGCATTATCGGAGGACTTTTGGTAAAAGAATGTACCCCATACATTTCTTCGTCCTGTACCTCGGGTTGAGATGCCTGTGCCGCTTGATCTAAGCTGGATCGATCATCCTCAGCCACGTGGTGTGTCGCAACATGCTCGCTCGGTTGTGGACACATTCGCTGAAGGTGCCCCATTGTGGCACAGCCTTTGCACACGTATTGCTTGAATCGGCATTGATGGGCCCGATGATAGCCCCCGTAACGCCAACAAGGCGAGATTTGATTCACCCCCGATGGCAGACTTTGAGCAGTTACAGGTCGTACGAACGCAGACGAGTTTAGGCCCTGCCATGTGCAGCTCTGCCTGCCGCCGATATTATTTTATGCACAGTACTTGCCGGTGAGTTTCAATGCTGGGAAGATATCTGTTTCGAGTTTTCGTCCATGGGCATGCATGCCTGGGCGATCGTGATGCATGATGGCCTTGCTCAGGTCTAGAGATTCAGCAGCCAGCAGCTTTCGAAGGATGACCTTGTGGCCAATGCCAAGCACAAAAAAGTCCTGCAGCATTTCCTCCAATGCAGCTTCGAAGTTGGCCCAGTGAGACGTCTCAGGTCAGCGACAAATTCCGCCATGTCCTGGCCCTCGGAGCGATTGTGCGTATAGAAACGATACCTCGCCATGGTGATTTTCTTCGGTTTAAAGTGGTTCTGAACCAGTGTACACAATTCATCGTATGTCTTATCTGTTGGTCGAGTCGGTGAGAGTAGATTCTTGATAAGGCCATAAATTTTTGACCCTCAAACGGTGAGGAGAACTGCCCTGTGCTTAATTGCGTTATCGATTCTTTCCAATACGTTGGCTACGAAGTACTGGTCGAGGAGATCAGTGAAATCCTCCCAGTCTGCCCCTTTCACGAATCTCTCCAAAATTCCAACAGACATGGTTGCGTGAAAGTTCGTATTTTTAACTCGTCGCCAACTGTTAAGTATCGAATAACTCCACGAGGCTAAGTATGTTGAGCTAGTTCAGGCGTGACCTTACTCCAGTTTATTTATTCTCAAAGTGAGGAATAAACATGGCTGCCAACATAATATACACAGCTTGCACGTGTCTGCCAGTGACCATTAGGGTTCCGACAGTGGCAGGTAAAATCCAGTTAACATACATAACAGAATGAGCAGAAATTTTCTCCAATTAAATAGTGGGAAGACCAAAGACATTGTTTTCGGTCCCCGCCACAAACTCTGTTCCCTAGGCACTGACTCCATTCATCTCCCTAACATCTGTCTGAGGCTGAACCATCGTGTTCGCAACCTTGGTGTCATATTTTACCCTGAAATGAGCTTCTGACCACATATCCGCAGCATAACTAAGACTACCTATTTCAACCTCCATAATTTCGCCCGTCTCTGCCCTTGCCTCAGCTCATCCGCTGCTGAAACCCTCATTCATGCCTTTGCTGGCTCTAGATTTGATTATTCCAACACACTCCTGGCTGTCCTCCAACAATATAAACCTAAGTAAACTTGAGGTCATCCAAAACTCGGTTGCCCACGTCCTAACTCGCACCAAGTCCCTTTCACCCATCACCCCTGTGCTCACTGGCATACTTTGGCTCCCTGTTAAGTAGCGCCTCGATTTCAAAATTCTCATCCTTGCTTTCAAATCCCTCCCTATCTCTGTAATCCCCTCTAGCTCCACAAGCCCCCTGAGATATCTGCACTCTTCTAATTCTGCCCTCTTCAGCATTCCTGATTATAATTGCTCAACCATTGACAGCCATGCCTTCTGTTATCTAGGCTCTCAGCTCCGGAATTTCCTGCCTAAACCTCTCCGCCTCTCTACCTCTCTCTCCTCCTTTAAGATGCTGTTTAAAACCTACCTCTTTTTGACCAAGCTTTTGGTCACCTGCCTAATTTCAATTTATGTGGCTCGGTGTCAAATCTTTTGTCAAAATACCCCTGTGAAGCACCTTGGGATGTTTTACTACATTAAAGGCGCGATATAAATACAAGTTGTTGTTGTTGTGAAGCCTGTACATAGTAAGGTAGAAGGATTATTATTCAACTTCAAGACTTAAAAAAAAGAAAGTCTTGGGTGAATTCACAGTCCTGTAGGGTGCATCATCATCATCATATCATCATCATCATAGGCAGTCCCTCGCAATCAAGGAAGACTTGCTTCCACTCCTGAAGTGAGTTATTTGATGGCTGAACAGTCCAATACGAGAGCCACAGACTCTGTCACATGTGCACTGGATTGTGGAATCACCCTGTATATTTTTTTATTTGGAAAATTATGACAATATTAGAGATCCTATCCAAACAGTTCTAGCATCTGAAAGAACAAGTGCAAGTTAATATTTTTCATGGGACCCATCATCAGAACCGAGTAACTTCTGACACTTTCGCAAATCTTTCTCTTTCAGACCGCTTTACATTTCCAGTATTTCTGTTCTTATTTTCTATTTCTAGCATTTGCAGCTTTTTTTTTATCTGGTCTTGCACAGATGGACTGCCTGTGTTATCCCACTGCAGCGATCTTTTATCAGAAGGGACAGCAGAGAGAGAATGTGAAAGTCAGATATAAAAGCTATGTCGGAGCATTTAAGGTTTCACAATAAAATTGAGCCACTTTATTACCAAGATGGCAGCCCATATAAGGGCGAAATGACAGCACTGAATTTCACTTTAATGAGATTACCACCACTTCAACTGCTACTTAGTTGTCAGCCTTGACTTAGTCATGGTGCTCTTGCATCTGAATCACAATGTTGTGGGTTCAAGTCCCACTCCAGAGACTTGAGTACATTATCTCGGGTGACAGGCTGAGGGAGTACTACATTGCTGTAGGCGCTGTCCTTTGAATAAGATGGCTGTAAACAGAAATCCTATGGCACTATTTGAACAAGAGTAGGGGAGTTCTCTCTGGTGTCCTGACCAACATTTATCCCTCAACCAAATTCACTAAAACAGGTTACTTATCTCATTGCTCTTTGGGGAGCTTGCTGTGCACAAATTGGCTGCTGCGTTTCCTATATTACAACAGTGACGACACTTCAAAAGTCCTTAATTTGCTGTGAAGCACTTTGGGACACCCTTAGGTCATGGAAGGCGTAAGTCTTTCTTTCTCGCAACAAAATGGAGCTCCCACAATAGCCATGTACAGGTACAATCTTTCAATTGAATGCCTATTGTTACATTTTCATCACATTGCCCACATCTGTTCCTCAGTTGTTTGCCTTGGTGTCTGTTTTTCTTTGGGTGTGGTTGCTGGTATCTCGCCTGGGCTGTCTGTTTCGATTGGTGGGATTGTTGTTGACTCGCCTGCGCTGACTGTTGGGATTGCCCTTTCCTCAGGTTGTTCCCTCTGCCTGTCCACCAGGTGTGGTGCGAGTTCCACATTGTAGTCTGCCTCTGGTTCCGCAGTGTTGTTGGTAAATCTGCTTTTGACTTGGTCTACATGCCTCCGGCAGGTTTTGCCATTGTCCATTTGTACTACCAGCAGCTTGTTTCCTTCCTTGCCCGTTACTGTCCCTGCAAGCCATTTGGGACCCCTGCCATAGTTTAGTACAAACACGTTGTCCCCTATCTCATTCCATCGCCCCCTCGAATTTCTGTCATGGTACTCAGTCAGCTTACGGCACTTTGCCTCAATGATTTCGTGCATGTCTGGGAGGATTAATGAGAGCCTTGTTTTTAAAGTCCTTTTCATCAATGAGTGCAGACGAGATCTGTATGCCAGCAGCAGTCGCGACAAGCGACCCTGCAGCGTGGGACCTTTGATTTTAAGCATGCCTTGTTTAATGATTTGCACTGCTCTCTCCGCCTCGCCATTGGAGGCCGGCTTGAACGGTGCTGTCTTGACGTGATTTATGCCGTGGTCAATTATAAAGTCTTGGAATTCTGCGCTGGTGAAGCACGGACCATTGTCACTGACCAATATGTCAGGGATTCCGTGCATTGCAAACATGGTTGCGAGGCTTTCCACAGTGGTGGAGGTTATGCTCGAGTTTAAAATGGTGCATTCGATCCACTTTGAAAATGCATCTACAACTACGAGGAACATTTTGCCCATGAATGGGCCCGCATAGTCTACGTGCACCCGTGACCACGGTTTGGTAGGCCAGGGCCAGGGGCTCAGTGGAGCCTCCCTGGGGGCATTGCTGAGTTGGGCACAAATGGTGCACCGTCGGACGCAGAGCTCCAAGTCCGCGTCAATACCAGGCCACCAGACGTGGAATCTGGCTATGGCCTTCATGAGAACAATCCCCGGGTGTTTGTGGTGGAGCCCCCGGACAAATGCCTCTCTGCCTCGCAGAGGCATGACTACTCGGCTGCCCCACATCAGGCAGTCTGCTTGTAGTGATAGCTCATGCATGCGCCTGTGAAAGGGTTTTAATTCCTCGGGGCAGGCATCGCGAGCCTCTGCCCAGTCATCAGTTAGGACACATTTTTTTACTAAGGATAACGTGGGGTCGCTGGCCGTCCAGGCTCTGATTTGGCGAGCCGTCATGGGCGAACCTGTGAACTCAAAGGCATTGATTGCCATGACTATCTCACAGTCCTGTTCGTCAGACCCTTCCGTGGTCGCCAGGGGTAGCCTGCTGAGCGCGTCGGCACAGTTGTCTGTGCCTGGTCTGTGCCTTATGGTATAGTTGTAGGACGCCAGCATGAGTGCCCACCATTGAATTTGCACCGAGGCATTGGCGTTTATTGCCTTGCTCTCGGATAGGAGGGACGTGAGGGGCTTCTGGTCAGTTTCTAACGCGAACTTGGCCCCGAAAAGGTATTGGTGCATCTTTTTGACACCGTACACGCATGCGAGCGCCTCCTTCTCTATCATTCCGTACCTGCGCTCCGCCCGCGAAAGTGACCTGGAGGCATAAGCTGTGGGTTGTAATTTGCCTGCACTTTTGACATGTTGCAAAACGCACCCGACCCCATACGCTGACACATCGCATGTGAGAACTAGCTTTTTACCTAGATCAAAGAAAGTCAAAACACTGTTGGAACACAGAAGGTTGCGTGCCTTATCGAAGGCGCGTTCCTGGGCGTCCCCCCAAAACCAATCGCACCCCTTCCTGAGTAGCACGTGGAGAGGCTCCAGCAGCGTGCTTAAGTTCTGCATAAAGTTCCCAAAGTAATTGAGTAGCCCGAGAAAGGCATGCAGTTCTGAGACATTCCGGGGCCTGGGTGCCAGGCGAATTGCTTCTGTTTTGGACTCTGTTGGGCGGATTCCATCAGCGGCAATCCTTCTGCCCAAAATTCAACCTCGGGTGCGAGAAACAGGCACTTGGATTTCTTGATTCATAGGCCTACCTAATCCAACCGCTTTAGTACTTCCTCCAAATTACGGAGATGGGAGTCGGTGTCCCTGCCCATGATAAGTATGTCATCTTGAAATACAACCGTCCCCGGGATGGACTTGAGCAGACTCTCCATGTTGCGCTGGAATATGGCAGCTGCCAACCTGATGCCGAATGGGCATCGATTGTACATGAAAAGGCCTTGATGTGTGTTGATGGTGCTGAGTAGCTTGGATTCCTCGGTTAATTCTTGCGTCATATACGCAGATGTGAGGTCTAATTTTGAGAAAAGTTTACCTCCAGCCAATGTGGCAAATAAGTCCTCCGCTCTGGGCAGCGGGTACTGGTCCTGTAGGGAGACTCTGTTTATGGTAGATTTGTAGTCCCCACAGATTCGTACGCATCCATCAGGCTTCATGACTGGGACGATTGGACTTGCCCAGTCGCTAAATTCCACAGGTGATATAATGCCTTCCCGCAGAAGCCTGTCTAGTTCGTGTTCAATCTTTTCCCTCGTCACATAGGGTACAGCTCTGGCCTTGTGATGGACTGGTCTAGCATCCTGTGTGATGTAGATTTTGACTTTGGCCCCTTTGAAAGTGCCCACACCTGGCTGAAAGAAATGTTCAAATCGCTTTATAACTGTTGAGCAGGAGGTCCATTCCTCTAATGACATGGCATGGACATCATCTCATTTCCAGTTTAATTTTGCCAGCCAGCTTCTCCCCACCAGTGCTGGGGGATCTCCGGGGACAATCCACAGGGGAAGTCGATTCACTGTCCCTTTGTGTGTGACAGAGAGCATGGCGCTGCCGAGGACTGGTACGATTTCTTTGGTATAGGTCCTTAGTTTGGTGTCAATCCTTGTGAGTTTTGGTCTGTCTCTTTTATGCGGCCACAGTTGTTCAAATTGTTGAGCGCCCATGAAAGATTGACTCGCTCCCGTATCCAGCTCCATGTTGACAGATATCCCATTGAGTAGGACCCTCATCATTATAGGAGGCATCCTGTTGTAGGAGCAGTGGCCATTGATTGTGTTGGCCCGCTGTACATCGGTGTCCCGGGTACTGTCCCCACCATCTTCTGGTCCGCTTTCCGACCCATCCGATTCGTATACCAGCCGAGCTGCCGTTTTTTTGCACATGCGGGCCAAATGCCCTGTATATTCACAATTTCCCACCCGAGTGCCCACCCCCACACCTCCAGCACAGACCTGTTCCATTGTTCAAAGTGTTCCCAAAGAATGAGCTGCGTCTGGCTGATCTCGCTTGAGCTTCTCTCAGTTTGTAGTTGATTGCTCGCATTGTGGGTTGATAAGATGTGAACGGCCGTTCCTGTGGCCCTTGATGGCTTCTGCCTGCTGTCGAGAGCCTGTTCTCCCAGTTTTGCCTGTGTGTGGGGGTAGCAGCTTGTTTAGTGCTGTGAACTTCTTGTTCCGATATTTCGTTAGTTGTCGTACCTGCATTGTAAATCAACCTCGTTTCTTCTTCCCCTCACAAGAATGTCTGTGCAACCAGTGCTGCTGCCTCTAAGGTCAGGTTCTTGGTCTCTATGAGCTTTCAGAATATGCCTGCGTGGCCTATTCCTTCAATGAAAAAGTCTCTCAGCATTTCTCTCCTCAGTTCATCGGAGAACTCACATAAACTAGCCAACCTCCGAAGTTCTGCCACGAAGTCGGGTATGCTTTGGCCCACACAGCGTCTGTAGTTGTAGAACCTGTGTCTGGCCATGTGTAGGCTGCTCGCTGGCTTCAGGTGGTCTCTTACCAGTGTGCTCAATTTTTCAAATGACTTGCTTGCTGGTTTCTCGGGTGTCAACAGATCCTTCATTCAAGCATATGTTTTCAAACCACAGCTGGTCAAGAGATGGGCTCTTCTCTTGTCTGCCTTATCATCGCCTAACCAGTCTTTGATTACAAAGCTTTGCGAGGAGCCTTTCTATAAAGTCCTCCCAATTGTCTCCCGCATTGTACTTTTCATCTGATCCGTTGTTCGCCATTCTGTGGATTCTGTAATCCCGTAACTCGTCGCCACTGTAAAGTCCTGTCCCCTCAGTACACATTCACACGAGGCAAGTAGTGAAGTCAAGGTCACTCTGGACCTGCACCTTTATTTCACAGCTCTGCAATGCTGCACTTGCCTGAGACCTGTCCTTATATACCTGTCTCTTGCGAGTGCACCCCTGGTGGTAAGGTATGCTGGTGGTTACAGGTCATATCTTATTACAGTCATGTACAGCATGTTAGGATACAGTTATATATAATAATGTAAGATACATGACATCCGTAATGGCAAAGGGATAACTCTCATTTTTGTTGCTGGTGTAACACTCAACTGGCATGAGTTCTTTTGGGCTGAATGACAATGTAATAGGTGAAATTCCTAGAGGACCCCAGGAACTGCTCCATGACATCCAACCCAAAGCAGTCTTTGGATGTGGGGAAGGTAGGGGGTGCAGGGTGGAAGGCTTGAACCTGGCTGGAATTTAGGCTAGATTTTACAATCCACCCCAAATTCTAGCCCTCCAGCATGAGATACAGTTAAGTTCCGTCCCATAGTAACTCATATGGAGTTATAACATACTTACTGATGCAGTGTTGCTAACATTTTGTTCGTAATGTAAATGGAGAGTTGCAGTTACACTTCCTGCTTGGACCTCTGGGGAATGAGATAACAGAACTAACTGAGTTTCCTCTGTTGAGATACTATTTAAATGAAAAGGCCTGCAGAGATAATAAAGCAGAAGTTAGTCATAAAAGTTGATTTAAGCTTTTGTTATTTCGTTCCGCCATGTTATAAGGTGATCTCCCACCACTTTCCTTCACATCAATGTCCTATCTTTTACTTTTCAAAAAGAAAACTCAAACAGCCTCCTGTCATGCCAATCTCTTTCTACCTATTGAAAAGGTCTGTTAGCTTTTCAATCAGCAGTAGACACACCACAGTATGGATGGCTGATAAGTAACCATTTGAGCATGTGGTGTATGAATCTCTGCCACATTACCCCTTCCCCTGATCCACAGTCATCTCTAGAATGAATGACCCAAAATTTGATAGCAGGTGCAACTTCCTGCCAGTTTTCAGCCTTTCATGACCACAGGACGTCCCAAAGTGCTTTACAGCCAATGAAGTATTTATGAAGTGAAGTCACTGTTGCAATGTAGCAAACGCGGCAGCCAATTTGCGCACAGCAAGCTCCCACAAACAGCAATGTGATAATGACCAAATAATCTGTTTTTAGTGATGTTGATTGAGGGATAAATATTGGCCAGGGTACCGAGGATAACGCCCCTTCTCTGCCATGGGATTTTTTACATCCACCCGAGAGAGCAGACGGGGCCTCGGTTTAATGTCTCATCTGAAAGATGGCACCTCCAACAGTGCAGCACTCCCTCAGCACTGCACTGAAGTGTCAGCCTAGATTTTTGTGCTCAAGTCACTGCAGTGGGACTTGAACCCACAACCTTGCAGAAATGGAGAAAAATATCTTGGGGCAGGGAGGGAAGCAGAGCAATGTCAAAACCACCCTGTAATATGCTCATCGCTTGCCAATCACCAGCAGCTACATGGGATTTATTTAAAAGGACCATGCAATGGAGCTCCTTCTGTCTTTTCCGCTCTCCTCCACTCCCCATAGTTTTGCTCTTGTTTCAGTCTAAATTAATTTGTCATAAAATAAATTATTTATTGCTGGTCCATTTCCAATTTAATTCTCAAACCAAATATGATCGCATATTGTAAACCCCTACGTTGTTGGTCCATCACACATTTTATACAATATAGTATTTACCTGGAATAAGGGCTGCTTAAATATATCAAGATGTTGCACCTGGCTTCTATTCATTAAATGCTTCATTCGCAAATTGGCATCAAAAAAAGGATTTGTGTGACTGCTGGGGAGAGTTTATGCTTTTTTTATTGTCACAAAGACCAGTGCGGTTTTATTGCTAGGCACCTGGTACAAAATTTCAATCTTCACCACATATTCAAAAGTTCGTATAAAATGGATTGTAATGGGAATGGGTATGTGCACTTTCTCCTTACAAAGATGCTTACAATATTATCCTTTAATATCCTTTAAAGAACTGAAAGCAGACTACATTCAGTACTTCTTCTATTGGCCCATAAACTCAAATATGTTTTGCACGGTGTAACTCAGTAGAATAGATTGTTGCCATCCTGGTTTAATCTCGCTTCCTTAACCCATGACGTAGAGTTCTCTGTTTCAGTTCCATGGAGCTACTGATCTTTTCTGCAATAAACTTTGGCCATTTTCCACAGCACGATTCATGACATTTTTTTGGTTTGTTCTGGGGATGTGGCCAATGCTGCAAAGCCACGTTTATTGTTCCTTCCTACCTGCCCTGTGAAAGTGGGGGGCCTTCTCCTTGAACTACTGCAGTCCTTGTGCTCCCACAATGGTGTTAGTAGGGAATTCCAGGATATTGACTCAGTGACAATGACGGAATATGTGTCCAAGTCAGGATGGTATGTAACTTGGAGGGGAGCTTGGAGACGATGGTGTTTTCACGATATTATTGCTTTTGTCTTTCTCAGTGGTACAGGTTAACCATTGGCAGGATAGGCGCACCAACATTAGTGGTGCACCTCGCTCAGGCCAACATCCTCAGCATTGAAGCATTGACAATGCTCGATCAGCTCCGATGGACGGGCCACATTGTTCACATGCCTGATACGAGATTTACAAAACAAGTGCTCTACTCGGAGCTCCGACATGGCAAACGAGCCCCAGGTGGGCAGAGGAAGCGCTTTAAGGACATGCTCAAGGCCTCCTTGAAGAAGTTCAACATCCCCACTGACACCTGGAAATCCCTGGCGCAAAATCGCTCAAAGTGGAAGAGAATAATCCGTGAAGGCGCTGAGCACCTCGAGTCTCTCCGCCAGGAGCAAGCGGAGACCAAGCGCAAATGGCGGAAGGAGCGCATGACAACTCAAGCACTTCAACAAACCGGCACTTCGACCAACGTCCTTTCAACCACCGTCTGTCTAACCTGCGACAGAGACTGTAGGTCCCGCATCGGACTTATCAGTCACCTGAGAACTCATTTTTAATGTGGAAGCAAGTCATCCTTGACTCCAAGGGACTGCCGAAGAAAAAGGTACAGGTTAGGGAGCTGGGAGGTGGCATATAAGTACACTTAGAGAGCTGCTTTAGTGTAACCTGTAAATAGTACATACTGCAGTCAGAATGATGCTGGAGAGGGTGGATATTGAGTCCAGTGCAGGTGACCTACTGTTGAAATGACTGGCCCGGTTAAGCTCTGGTCAGTAATGTTGATGGTGGGAGATTCGGCATTGGTGATGCGGTTGTAGGTCAGGAAAGTTGATTGTGATTTTTTTTTTGGAGATGGTCATTATCAGGCGGGAATATTACCTGCCACTTCTCCGCTCCAGGAAGGATGTTGTCCAGGTCCTTCTGTAGGTTGGCATGGCTGGTTCATTACTAGAAGAGGTTTGAATATGGTTGAACACTATAGCATCATCAGCAAACAACCCCAGTCCTAGTTCTCTTTTGTGTGTTACAGAGAGTAGCAAATGTATGCAACAATATTGAATGCAATATCCACTGATTATTAATTCAGTTGCAGCAATCGTTAATGGAGCAGTCCAGCTTCAAGAAAACACATGCTGAAAAGCTAGAATGACTCGCTTTTAACACCCATCAAGATGGGCTAGCCGGTGTACTGCAGGTGCACTATCTAATCCATAGAATTTTCAGCAGACAGCAATTATTCCCTCATTTTGATAATATTACGCATTTAAATGAATCTCTTGCATATTCTGTGCAGGAGCAATCAACACAGGCAGACAACTAGTTTCCATTTTTTTGTACTACGCTGAAAAAATGGTAAGCTTCCATTTAGAAATTCCCACTTTCCAGGCCCTCACACACCCATTTAGTGCTGCTGGGACTGTTCCTGACAATTTGAAGCACCACCCTACTAACCTTTGATTATGTTAAAATAATTACAACATTTTTTCCTGCAGCAATTTCTCCGCTCCAGTACCTCACCAAATACCTATTATTGATGTGTGGCTATCAACAGTGAATAGCAGTAGACAGTTTGACTGTAGCTAACATCATAGCAAAGCCCAATCCTGTCTTCACCCAATATCCAAATAATAATCAACATTAGGGGGTCGAAATTTGGTTGCTAACGCCTGCTGATAACGCCAGTGTTAGATGTTAACTGGGAGTTAGGCGGTTGGGAGTGGCGCTCACTGCTGTTCACGCCTGACGCGAAATTTGGTGGTAATTTTTTAAGGGTGTTAAAACGTAACGTACCGCCGGTTAATGCCATGGACATCATGACATCAGTACATGTGCAACGCCTCCTTAGCACCCTTCTTGCCACATTCACTTTTGCCGCCTCATTTAACGGCTGGCGCCCATGCAAAAGTTGGATTGCACAAGGCAGAGAAACTAATCCGGGGTGTTATTTAAAGGAAGTTGCAGCCTGGGCTCAGAAGTCTCGATCAGTGCTGCGTTTGATGCTCGCACAGACATTAGGGTGTTGGCATCATACTGCAGTTGACTTGTCAGATTGACCATTAGTATCTGGGACACATTGGCTTCCATATCGGATACATTTGAAATCTCCATTTCGCTATGACCTGTGCCAAGTGATAGGGGCAGTGATTGCACACTACGTCGTCCTGTGCCTCTGACTTGAAAGGCGCCCGCTGCAGAGACAGCTTATGGTAAATGTGGACCCTCTCCAGAGGAGATGCCCCAGATGGCGGGGCAGGAGTTTACCATGCGCATTACTTGTACCTTGAGATATCCTGAGGAGCACTGCTTAAGAAGGCTGAGGTTCTGCAAGGAGGTGGTCACGGAGCTTTGCCACTCTCTGTGGACATACCTGGCAGCTGACATCGGCACCAGGACCTCGCTGGCAGTGGCAGTGAAAGTGACAGTAGCCCTCAACTTCTATGCTACCAGCACCTTCCCATCTCCTGTAGGCAATATATATGCAACATCTCACAGTTTGCAGTACATTGCTGCATTCGCCTGGTGACCGAAGCTCTCTACGGCAAACAAATGGATTACATCAAGTTCAGCATGTCCAGGGAAGACTGGGATGAGCGCACCTGTGGCTTTGCCAGGATAGCGGGCTTCCCTAGGGTTCAAGGAGCTATTAATTGTACACATGTGGCATTGAGGGCCCCGCCCTACAATGGAGAGGTCTTTCAGAATCTCAAGGGATTCCACTCCCTCAACGTACAGCTGGTCTGCAATCACAGGCAGATGATCCTTGCTATCAATGCCTGCTATCCTGACAGCTGCCACGATGCGGGAGACCACTGTGCCATGACTCTTCAAACCACCGCATGAAAGCCATGCCTGGCTCCTGGACCACAAAAGATATGGTGTGGTCACCTGGCTGATGACACCCCTCTGCAATCCCGCCACCCCTGACGAGCAGCGCTACAACACCAGCCAATCCACGGGATTCTGAAACAGCGTTTCTGCTGCCTTGACCACTTTGGAGGGGCATTCCATTACTCACCTGATAGAGTCTCCATGATCACTATTGTCTGTTGCATTCTGCACAACCTGGCCATTATGAGGGGCCAGCTATTACCACCAGGATGGACGAGCCACCTCAGGAGGAGGACGACGATGATGAGGAAGATGAGTCTCACCGAAGGAGGAGGCAGCCTGACACTGTGCGGCTGGAATGGCTGCTCATCAGAGACTCATCGCTCATCGATTCCAATGAATGACTCTTGACATGCCCAATGGCCAGCCTATACACCTGAGCATCAACTCAACACATCGCTACACACCCTCCGTTTTATATAATCAGTGCCTCATCATGTGAATAATCCAAACTTGATTTATTGCAAACATAAATCATGTGTGCTGAAAATAAGCACAAGACAACAACTTCATCTCCAACACATCAACATACCCATTAAACCCCTTCAAACATTCTCAGATATCCAAGTGCAACTATTGACATCAGTTCATTTTATAGCAAGGTAGCCATCACTAGCAAGTACCAAACAATTGTTGCATCATTCATCCAACCGCAACAATTTACATGAGCTCACATTGCAACAACCTAGCCATCTCTTGACTATCACGCAAGTGCGTCATACAAGTGCAACTAATTTTAAAAGCTCATATCTTCACAAGGCTCATATGTGGCCACCTTCCCACAGGTCTTTACTTTGTCTTAAAGAGTGCTTTACCACCCCTTCCCTTCTCCCCCTCCCACGCCTACTGCTCCTCCTCAATGGGGTCTCAAGCTGGGTAGTCGGTTGCTGACTTGGATCTGCAGCCACACATGATGGCCTAGCAGGATGTCCCCGACCAGCTCAGGCCCTGTAAGACCCAGCTGCGGATTGCATTGGCTTAGCATGGCTGGAAGCACTGTTATGGATGGGGTGCAGAGAGCAGCAGCTGCGAAGGCGGAATGATGTTGCCCTGAGAAACAACATCACAGTCCAATTGGCCCAACAGGCTGCTACTCCCCTGGGGCAAAGCATCATCATCTGCAGAAATCTGGATGAAGTCAGATTCCTGCCCCGGTTCGGCAAGGTTACTTCCCCATTCAACTGATGGGGCCCCAGACCGGATAGCAGCGGTCAGTGCATCCATTGAATCTATTTGTCTCTGCATCATGAGTGTCTGCGACTGCAGTACACCAGAGAGCTAACTCTGGATACCACGCACTGATGAAATTTGAGTATGGAGGCCTACAATAGTATCGGCCTGGTGCTCAATGTCCATTGCAACATCAGTCATAGCCCGTGCCACCATGTCTGGGACCCATGGTCACTGTTTGCATCCAGCGTCCATTGGTATCTACAAGGATGGGCTCAGTGGGCTGCTGAGAGGCATGAGCAACAGTTGAGGCAGATTCCTCCATCCTCACAATTAGTGCATCAAGAATCAGTGGCACGCTTGCTAGTGCACCCAGCACATCGATGTGCAACTGCAGGGATAGGCTTGCAACAATCTTTAGGTCAGGTTCATCATCTGAGTGCTGCTGAGCATCATTCAGGCGCACAGTCACCCTCCAGGGAGCTGGCCTCCCGGGCTTCCCTTCCCTTATAGCGTGGACTTGCTGTATCATTGCTTGAATTAGGGTGCCAGGATCTAACAGTAATGGGGAGGCTACTATCTTCGAAACGCATATGAAGACTGAGGAGTCAACAACATGAGGAGTGGGTCTGCAGAATTGAGTAACAAGGTTAACAGCACATGCAGGCCCTTCAAGTGGGTGAGGCTGCAAATGGGAACCCAATTAGAGCATGGATTCAGAAGCACTACATTGAACAGAGAGTGCACATTGAGGTCAGAGAAGTTTGAAATTAAAGATACTCACCCTAACTAGCCACGTCAGGTCATTGCACTTTTTCTGACATTGCATCGCTGTCCTTGGCATTGTGTCACTTGCAGACACTCGCTCTGCTATCTTCCTCCATAGCATTTGATATGTTTGGGGTTGGGGTCTCCTTCCAGCCTCTGCCCTCAGCACCTGCCGATGCCTCACCAGGGCATCAAGGAGTGCATCCACTGCGGCATCCGAGAACCGGTGGGCACGCTGACGAGCTGCTGCTACAAGGTCTGCCATCCTCACGGTCTGAGTGGTACGTAGGAAACGAATATAGCCATGAGGCGTTGAGGTGGCCAATCAACGCCTCAATTCAATCCACGTGGCACCACTATGTGGCACAGCTCCAAATGCTGCCCAACTCCCGGATGTTGAGCCCATGCTTAATGGCCCATTTAGCACATCCAAGTTAATGAGCAACGCCAAGATTTTACGTTGTTATCAATTCTTTAAGTGCCAACACTGAATTTCGCGTATGGGGACCGCGCCTGAAGCGAGGCGTTAAAAATTTCTCTTATGCGGTGATAACAGCTCAAAAATGGCGGTACCAAATTTCGACCCCTAGGAGTCCTGGCTAATGTTTTCCTCCCTAACCGATGACAGTGAAGTCAATCTGGCCAAGTGGAGGCCCAAAATTACATTGAGGTCTTACGTACATCATAAGACCATGATAGGGCTAATGAAACACCCACCTATTCCTGGCAACCTCCCATAAGAAGGACCCTACAATAATAGTGGCAGGAACGGGATGGTAACTGCAAACCCATTGCTGCCCCTATACAGGCCTCTCTGAGTCATTAGAGGAGCCCTTTCAATTTGTTTTACCTAGTTTACTTTTTTTAACCTAGTTTCCTCTGCTCTGACGTCCCACTGTTCGACCAACTAACTGAAGACTACAAGAGGCGGAGGAATGCCTGCTAGGTTGAGCTGGTTTCTCCAGCGGAATTCACCTGAAATCGGCCAAACCAGCGCAAAAGATCGAGGAATTTCAAGCGCAAGTTACGTCCAGCGCAAATTGAGATTCTGCGCTTTTACGCTAGTTTCAAAATATTGCGCTGGATACCTGCCCTACCCATAAAGCTCATCACACCCCAAGATCGAATTAATCAGCTTTCTACAATTGCGTCCGTTTGCGGGCCTTCAAGGAGGCTCTTAAAATTAAGCTTCTTTTAGGTGCAAGGGCGCAATTAGCCCCTTTTTAAAGTTTTTAAATATTACAATATATTTAATTTACTAAGAAACTGAGTAGTGTAAACCAATGGAACTAGTACATGGTTCAGTATAGTCTCTTAAAGTAATTTTCAGTTATTTAAAATCAGCTTACTCACAGATCGTTGACTAAACACTGATTAAAAATGCTTATTTTTTGTGATAAACCCATTAATGAATAATAATGGGTTTATAAAATGGCACCAGGTAACCATTCTTAAATGTATCAAGGGATATTTTTTTAATGCTGGAAAAAAAATCAATTATATTCCATTACGCTGACTGATGCCGCTGGTTCAAGGAAGCTTGTAAGTTTGTGATTATGCAAATGTGTTTGAGTGGAAACTTAACTTCATTTTGGAAAACCAGCACTATTTTAAGTGCCAGTCAATAGACTACTCCAGATCAAACTTCAATACAATTATTTCCCATCAAATTAATATTGTAGACTGGAAAATCCACATTTTTAGGCAGCTTTCGGGTGAGGGTAGAGCAAATATTTGAGTGGAGTTCAGTTATTCCAGGTCTTAGCCCCATTTGATATTCTGTTGGGGTTTCTTGTAGAGCTGGAGGCAGATGATTGTTGCGTCTGTCTCTTATAACGCACTGTCAGAAATGGAAGCAGGTCTAGTAGGGTGAAATTAAACACAATCCGCCTTCACTAGTCCCAACGTACTGTTTGCTTGCAAAAATCAGGTGTACAGTATTTCACAGGGCAAAAGTGAGGCGCACAATACAATTTCAGGTTGGCACAGTCATTCTAAAGCATTTTCGACAAGGGTGTTAGTCAGATGATATGGTTCAGGCCTGTCGAATCAGACACATGTATATATTTTTTAATTAATTTATTCTTTATTCTTTAGTTACGACAGACTTTCAAGTACCAGCAAAGCAGCAATGTGTGAATTGGAGAATTGCAAATGTTACACCCTTGTTCAAAAAAGGATGTAAGGATAAGCCCAGCAACTACAGAATAGTCAGTTTAACCCTAGTAGTGGGGTAGCTTTTAGAAATGATAATCCGGGACAAAATTAACAGTCACTTGGACAAGTATGGACTAATTAAGGAAAGGCAGCACGGATTTGTTAAAGGCAAATCATGTTTTATAAAGTTCATCATAACTTCCTTGCTTTTGTACTCAATGCCTATATTTATGTACCCAAGATCCCGTATGCTTTTTTAACTGCTTTCTCAATCTGCCCTGCCACATTCAACAATTTTTGGGCATATACCCCCAGGTCTCTCTGTTCCTGTCCCCCTTTAAAATTGTACACTTTAGTTTATATTGCCTCCCCTCATTGTTCCTACCAAAATGCATCACTTTGTATTTGTTGTGCATAGAGAGAGAGTCAGACTGAAACTGTGAGGGATTGTGGGATCCCTTGGGATTCCAGGGGATGAGCCCTCTGGTGGCTGTACAGAGTAAATACAAGTCCACATATATAACAACACCCCCCCCCTCCCCCCCGCCTCCAAAGTGTAACTATTTACAATGTGAGTCGACTTGGGGCCCTTCTTGCCCTGGTTGATCGTCTCGGTGTGAAAGTTGGTGTTGTTGAATCATTTGTTGGGCCCTCACTGGGCTGCTGTGCAGCTGGCCTTGCTGGGCTGTCTGGTGTGTTGGGCCCTGCAGGGCTGCTGTGGATGATGGATTCTGCTTCGTGGTCAACTGTGGTGACGGTTGCCACTGGTGTGTACGTTGAGGGATCAAAAAAGGTAGGGTCCAAGGTGGGTTGCTCAGAATAGTCCGTGAATCTGAGTTTGATTTGGTCAAAGTGTTTTCGATGAATGAGTCCATTTGAAAGTTTGACCTGAAACACCCTGCTTCCCCCTTTGGCCACGACAATGCCGGGAAGCCACTTGTGACCTTGTCCATAATTTAAAACAAATACAGGATCATTGATTTCAATCTCGCGTGACATATTTGCGCTGTGATGGTCTGCACTTTGTTGAAGCCGCCTGCTCTCTACCTGTTCATGTAGATCAGGGTGAACTAATGAGAGCCTTGTCTTAAGCGCTCTTTTCTGAGCAGTTCAGCAGGTGGGATCCCAGTGAGTGAGTGGGGTCTCGTGCGGTAGCTAAGCAGGACTCGGGATAGGCGAGTAGGCAGTGAGCCTTCAGTTACCCTCTTCAAGATTTGCTTCATGGTTCGCACTGCTCTCTCTGCCTGATCATTGGACGCTGGTTTAAATGGGACAGATGTGACATGTTTGATCCCATTACGGGTCATGAATTCTTTGAACTCAGCACTGGTAAAACATGGCCCGTTGTCGCTCACCAGGACATTGGGTAAGCTGTGTGTGGCAAACATGGCCAGCAGGCTTTCAATAGTGGCAGCGGACGTGCTAGCCGACATTATCTCACATTCAATCCACTTGGAGTCAGATCTAGCTTCGTGAATGTCTTTCCTCCCGCCAGCATTGCAAAGAGGTCGTCGGCTTTTGGTAGTGGGTATTGGTCCTGCAGGGAGAAACGATTGATAGTTACATTGTAATCGCCACAGATTCTGACAGTGCCGTCTCCCTTGAGGACTGGGACAATAGGACTGGTCCACTCGCTGAACTCAATCGGTGAAATGATGCCCTCTTGTTGCAGCCGGTCCAGCTCGATCTTTACCCTTTCTCTCATCATGTACGTTACTGCTCTCACCTTGTGATGGATGGGTCGCGCCCCCGGAATTAGGTGGATCTGCACTTTTGCTCTTTGGAATTTCCCGATGCCTGGTTCGAACAGCGAAGGAAATTTGTTTAAGATCTGGGCACATGAAGTGTCGTCAGCGGGTGAAAGCGCTCTGACGTCGTCCCAGTTCCAGCGTATCTTTCCCAGCCAGCTCCTGCCGAGCAGCGTGGGACCTTCGCCCGGTACCACCCAGAGTGGTAGCTTGTGCACCGCTCCATCATAGGAGACCTTTACGGTAGCACTGTCGATTACAGGAATCAGTTCTTTCGTGTAAGTTCTTAGTTTCGTGCGAACTGGAGTTAAGACTGGCCTTGAGGCCTTGTTGCACCACAACCTTTCAAAAGTCTTTTTGCCCATGATGGACTGGCTCGCGCCCATGTCCAGCTCCATTGACACAGGGAATCCATTTAGTTCAACATTCAGCATTATCGGGGGACAATTCATGGTGAATGTGTGCACCCCGTGTACCTCTGCCTCCTCGGTCTGAGACTCTGGTTCATCATGATCCTCTGTGGATCTGTCCTCCTCTGCAACATGGTGGTTTGCAGGTTTAACAGGCTTAGCAGTTAGCCTGCACACTCGTTGGAGGTGTCCCATTGTTCCACAGCCCTTGCAAACATACTCTTTGAATCGTCATGAATGGAAACGATGATTACCCCCGCAGCGCCAACAAGGTGTTAATGGCCTTGCATTCATCACCCTTGATGGTGGACTCTAAGTAATCTGCAGACACGCAGCTGCAGGTATGTGTGACTTGTCCTGTACGTTACGATTCGAAAACAACATCACTTTGTTCACAGTACTTGTAGCAGCACTTGTGTGCTGAGAGATTTGCTTCGTATTGTCACTGGTGGCAATAAACGCCTGGGCTATCGCTATGGCCTTACTCAAGGTTGGGGTCTCTACAGTCAAAAGTTTGCGAAGTATGGTTTCGTGACCAATGCCAAGTACGAAAAAGTCTCTGAGCATGTGCTCCAAATGGCCTTCAAATTCGCAATGTCCTGCAAGGTGCCTTAGCTCGGCGACATAACTCGCCACTTCCTGGCCTTCAGACATTTTGTCGGTGTAGAACCAGTACCTGGCCATCAGAACGCTTTCCTTCGGGTTCAAATGCTCTCGAACCAGAGGGCTCAAATTGTCGTACGATTTCTCCGTGGGTTTCGCTGGAATGAGCAGATTCTTCATGAGGCCATACGTTGGTGCCCCACAGACGGTGAGGAGGATCGCCCTTCGTTTGGCAGCGCTCTCTTCCCCACCTAGCTTGTTGGTCACGAAGTATTGGTCGAGTCGCTCCACAAAAGTTTCCCAATCATCTCCCTCTGAAAATTTCTCCAGGATGCCCACTATTCTCTGCATCTTTGGGTTCGCTATTTGTATCTCATCGCCAGTTGTTGTGTATGGAGAGAGAGTCAGACTGAACACTGTGAGCTCAAAGTAAAGTGTGACCTTAGTCTTTTATTGCAGGTCTCCAGAGTGCCTCTCCAACCTGTGATGCCTCCTTAAATACCCTCCCAAGAGATTGTGGGATCCCTTAGGACTCCAGGGGATGAGCCCTCTGGAGGCTGTGCAGAGTAAATACAAGTCCACATATATAACAGTACTTTTCTGCGTTAAATTTCATCTGCCACGTGTCCGCCCATTCCACCAGTCTGTCTATGTCTTCTTGAAGTCAATCACTATCCTCCTCACTGTTCACTATGTACATGGACTTCCAAAAAGCGTTTGATAAAGTGCCAGATAATAGGCTTGCCAGCAAAGTTGAAGCCCATAGAATAAAAGGGACAGTGGCAGCTTGGATACAAAATTGGCTAAGTGACAGGAAACAGAGAGTAGTGGTGAACGGTTGTTTTTCAGACTGGAGGAAGGTATACAGGGGTCATTACTAGGACCACTACTTTTCTTGATATATATTAACGACTTGTACAGGGCACAGTTTCAAAATTTTCAGATGACACAAAACTTGGAACTATAGTGCATACATTATACACCTCATGCCAACTCTGCCACATAGCTGAACCGAAAGTGGTTCCATTCCTTCAACGTGCAGCTGGTGTGTGACCACAGGCAGCGCATCATGCAGGTCAATGCCTGTTTCCTGGCCGCAATCACGATGCCTTCATTCTGCGGCATTCCTCTGTGCCTGTCTCATTTCTCTCCGCCTCGCTGTCTCTCACTCTTTCTGCCTTTCTCTTCTCTGCTTCAGTCCCTCTTTCTGCCTCACTCTCAGTTCCCCTCTCTCTGCATGTATCGAACCTCTGTCGTCACTCCGCCTCGTTCTCTCTCTCGCTTGCCATCTCAGCCACTATCTCTTTCCCTCCTCTCTATCCCTGCCTCATTCTCTCTCTCGCTCTCTCTCACTCCTTTTTTTTCCTTTAAGTCTCTCTCTGTTAATCATTTATTTTACAGTGGTTTCTTCTCTGCTCACATCTCTCTCTCTCCTTCTCTACCGCTCTTTCTTTTCTCACTACCACTCTCTATCTCCCCTCTGGTTCTGTTTCCTTTCTCTCTGCTCTTGTCTCTCTCCCAGTTTCACCCTTTCTCTCTCTCTCTCTGTCAAGATTCCTGATGTAATAGGACTGTCTCAACACAAACACGAGCCCAACCCGTACTCTGAACACATTGCATGAGCTGATCACAGCTTCTACACCCCGCCGTTTTAAAATGAGCTGCCCATAATGTGCCCGCTCTCACCAGGGGATTGGAGCCCTGCAAGATTTTGCTGTTAATTAAGAGGGAAGCTTGCTTTTGGTTCTAACCTCTGCCTCCACAGCTCATCCAGCCTGGCATGTATTCAACTATCATTGTAACCCATGTATAAGCTGACCTAAGTTTGGCTAGGATAGATTGGCGAATGATACTTAAGGGGTTGACAGTGGATGGGCAATGGCAGACATTTAGAGACCGCATGGATGAACTACAACAATTGTACATCCCTGTCTGGCGTAAAAATAAAAAAGGGAAGATGGCTCAAGCGTGGCTATCCAGGGAAATCAGGGATAGTGTTATGTATTCAACCAGCATTGTAACCCATGTATAATCTGACCTAAGTTGTACGCTGTGAGAACAATGACCACTTGGTGGGAGACACTCCTTACCTGTTGCTTCAGGTACAAAAGGGGAAGCTCCACCCACCTTCATCACTTGAGTGCTAAGGAATAAAGGACAGGTCACAGACGGACCTTCTCTCAAGCATGGGCCTCGTGTGCGTTTATACTGTATGGTAAGGAACTATCAGATAGTATTAAAGCCAAGGAAGTGGCATACAAATTAGCCAGAAATAGCAGCAAACCCAGGAACTGGGAGAAATTTAGAACTCAGCAGAGGAGGACAAAGGGTTTGATTAGGGCAGGGAAAATAGAGTACGAGAGGAAGCTTGCAGGGAACATTAAGACGGACTGCAAATGCTTCTATAGATATGTAAAGAGAAAAAAGTTAGTAAAGACAAATGTAGGTCCCCTGCAGTCAGAATCAGGGGAAGTCATAACTGAGAACAAAGAAATGGCAGACCAATTGAACAAGTACTTTGGTTCGGTATTCACTAAGGAGGACACAAATAAACTTCCGGATATAAAAGGGGTCAGAGGGTCTAGTAAGAAGGAGGAACTAAGGGAAATCCTTATTAGTCGGGAAATTGTATTGGGGAAATTGATGGGATTGAAGGCCGATAAATCGCCAGGGCCTGATGGACTGCATCCCAGAGTACTTAAGGAGGTGGCCTTGGAAATAGCAGATGCATTGACAGTCATTTTCCAACATTCCATTGACTCTGGATCAGTTCCTATGGAGTGGAGGGTAGCCAATGTAACCCCACTTTTTAAAAAAGGAGGGAGAGAGAAAACAGGGAATTATAGACCGGTCAGCCTGACATCGGTAGTGGGTAAAATGATGGAATCAATTATTAAGGATGTCATAGCAGCGCATTTGGAAAGAGGTGACATGATAGGTCCAAGTCAGCATGGATTTGTGAAAGGGAAATCATGCTTGACAAATCTTCTGGAATTTTTTGAGGATGTTTCCAGTAGAGTGGACAAGGGGGAACCAGTTGATGTGGTGTATTTGGACTTTCAGAAGGCTTTCGACAAGAGATTAATGTGCAAAGTTAAAGCACATGGGATTGGGGGTAGTGTGCTGACGTGGATTGAGAACTGGTTGTCAGACAGGAAGCAAAGAGTTGGAGTAAATGGGTACTTTTCAGAATGGCAGGCAGTGACTAGTGGGGTACCGCAAGGTTCTGTGCTGGGGCCCCAGCTGTTTACATTGTACATTAATGATTTGGACGAGGGGATTAAATGTAGTATCTCCAAATTTGCGGATGACACTAAGTTGGGTGGCAGTGTGAGCTGCGAGGAGGATTACGAGGCTGCAGAGTGACTTGGATAGGTTAGGTGAGTGGGCAAATGCATGGCAGATGAAGTATAATGTGGATAAATGTGAGATTATTCACTTTGGTGGTAAAAACAGAGCGACAGACTATTATCTGGATGGTGACAGGTTAGGCAATGGGGAGATGCAACGAGACCTGGGTGTCATGGTACATCAGTCATTGAAGTTTGGCATGCAGGTACAGCAGGCGGTTAAGAAAGCAAATGGCATATTGGCCTTCATAGCGAGGGGATTTGAGTACAGGGGCAGGGAGGTGATACTACAGTTGTATAGGGCCTTGGTGAGGCCACACCTGGGGTATTGTGTACAATTTTGGTCTCCTAACTTGAGGAAGGACATTCTTGCTATTGAGGGAGTGCAGCGAAGGTTCACCAGACTGATTCCCAGGATGGCGGGACTGACATATCAAGAAAGACTGGATCACCTGGGCTTGTATTCACTGGAATGAGAGGGGATCTCATAGAAACGTTTAAAATTATGACGGGTTTAGACAGGTTAGATGCAGGAAGAATGTTCCCAATGTTGGGGAAGTCCAGAACCAGGGGTCACAGTCTAAGGATAAGGGGTAAGCCATTTACGACCGAGATGAGGAGAAACTTCTTCACCCAGAGAGTGGTGAACCTGTGGAATTCTCTACCACAGAAAGTTGTTGAGGCCAATTCACTAAATATATTCAAAAAGGAGTTAGATGTAGTCCTTACTACTAAGGGGATCAAAGGGTATGGCGAGAAAGCAAGAATTGGGTACTGAAGTTGCATGTTCAGCCATGAACACATTGAATGGCGGTGCAGGCTTGAAGGGCCAAATGGCCTACTCCTGCATCTATTTTATATGTTTCTATGTTTTTTATGTACACCTTGAGAACATTGACCACAAGGGGGTGAACTTGTGGGAGACGCTCCTAACCTGGACTTTCAGGCATAAAAGGGGAAGCTCCACCCACCTTCATCACTTGAGGTCTTGGTAATAAAGGTAACTTGTCACAGAGTGACCTTCTCTCAAGTATGGGCCTTGTGTACATTTATACTGTATAGTAAGGACTTATCTTTGGCGACGAGAAACTGGAATTTAAACCACGCGAGCATGGACATGAGCAGCACAGAAGAGAGGTACTGTGTTGGTGATGATTGGGACGACTTTATTGAGAGACTACAGCAAAGTTTTGTCACTAAAGAATGGTTGAGACAGGATTCGGCCGACAAACGCAGGGCTCATGTCCTGACAGTTTGTGGATCCAGAACGTACTCCCTGATGAAGGACCTTCAAGCGCCAGAGAAGCCGGCGGACAAGACTTTCGAAGAGCTCAATAAGTTGATCGGGGAACATCTTAAACCGGCGATTAGCATGTACACGGCGAGACACCGGTTTTACACGCACCGGCGGTGAGAAGGGCAAAGCGTTCCAGACTTTGTGGCAGATCTCCGGCGACTGGCAAGCCTCTGTAAGTTCCCAGATGCATGCAGAGCGGAGATGCTGTGAGACTTTTTTATTGCGGGCATCGGGCACGCTGGGGTTTTCAGGAAACTGATTGAGACCAAAGACTTGACCTTGGAAGCGGCGGCTCTGATAGCCCAGACAATTATCTCAGGGGAGGAAGAGACCAGAATGATGTGTGACAAAATTCTTGGCTCAAATGCGGCAAACGACCAGGGAGTCAACATTGTTAATGCAGCACACAGTTCTCTAGGCAGACAAGGGCAATCAGCATGTAGTCGAACCCAAAGGGGGAATTCAACAGAGACAATGGCTAGCTGAACGACGATTCATGCCATCGCAATGGACAATGCAGCCAGTAATGGTGCCATCAACATCTGTTAATGGTGCGCTTAAGGACAGTTACAGAGACAGTCAGAGACGATCGACTGGTAATGGACCTTTTGTTTCCAACAACGGGGCCTCCAGCTCATGCTGGAGGTGTGGAGACAAATACCCAGCCAGAGCTTGCAGGTATCAGCAATACACCTGCAGGAACTGCAATGTCAGTGGTTGCTTGGCACGTATGTGCAGGAAGCCTGCAGCCAGGTTGATGTACGAGGAGGATGGGCCCGATGTAAACCCTACGAGGTCAAATGAATACTGGGGGAAATCGCTGGAAGCTGAAGTTTAGCGAGATCATGTGGAGCACATATACAGTTCATATATCAGGACGCCACCGATAATGATGAAAGTGCTCCTCAATGGCATCCCAGTATTAATGGAGCTAGACACAGGGGCCAGCCAGTCCCTGATGAGTATCAAACAGTTCGAAAGGATGTGGGTGTCCAAGGCCAGGAGACCAAAATTATTGCCGATTGACGCACAGCTACAGACATATACAAAGGAGATCATTCTGGTGCTCGGCAGCACCACGGCAGTCGTGACCCACAAAGATTTGGAGAACAGGTTGCCACTCTGGATTGTCCCAGGGGATGGTCCCGCACTACTGGGAAGGAGTTAGCTTGCTGTCATGAACTGGAAATGGAACGATGTCAATGCGATTTCTTCTGTGGACCGAGTATCATGCTCACAGGTCCTGGACAAATTTGACTCATTATTTCAACCCGGCATCGGCACTTTCATGGGGGCCAAGGTAGTGATTCACACAAACCCGGACGCCAGGCCGGTACACCACAAGGCCAGAGCGGTGCCGTATGTGATGCGGGAAAAGATAGAATGCGAATTGGACCGCCTGCTGAGGGAAGGCATCATCTCGCCAGTCGAATTCAGTGACTGGGCGAGCCCGATTGTGCCGGTGCTCAAGGCGGATGGGTCGGTCAGGATATGTAGCGATTACAAGGCCACCATCAATCGGGTGTCACTCCAAGACCAGTACCCGCTACCGAGAGCGGAGGACCTCTTTGCGAGGCTATCCAGTAAAAACTTTTTTCAAAATTGGACCTGACCTCAGCTTACATGACCCAGGAGCTAGCGAGTGAGTCGAAGAAGCTGACCACCATCACGACACACAAGGGGTTGTTTGAGTATAACAGATGTCCGTTCGGGATTCGTTCGGCCGCCGCGATCTTTCAGCGAAATATGGAAAGCCTCCTTAAGTCGATTCCAAGGACGGTGGTTTTTCAAGTCGACATCCTCATCACGGATCACAATACTGAAGAACACCTCCACAACCTGGAGGAGGTGCTATGCAGACTGGACCGGATAGGGCTGCGACTGAAAAAGGCGAAGTGCGTCTTCTTAGCTCCAGAGGTAGAATTCCTGGGGATGAGGGTAGCAGCAGACGGGTTCAGACCTATTGCGTCTAAAATGGAAGCGATCCAGAGAGCACCCAGACCCCGTAACACGACGGAGCTGCGTTCGTTCCTGGGGCTCCTGAACTATTTTGGTAACTTTCTTCACAAATTGAGCACGCTGTTAGAGCTGCTACACGTGCTCCTACGCAAAGGTCATGATTGGGTCTGGGGGGACAGCCAGGAAAGGGCTTTTGATAGAGCACGCAATTTGTTCTGCTCCAACAAACTGTTAACGTTATATGACCCATGTAAGAAACTTGTTTTAACGTGCGATGCATCGTCCTATGGGGTCGGGTGTGTGTTGCAGCATGTGAATGCCAATGGTCAGTTACAGCTGGTAGCTTATGCCTCCAGAAGTCTGTCCCAGGCAGAAAGGGCTACGGGATGGTAGAAAAGGAAGCGCTAGCATGTGTATAATGTCAGTAAAAAAAATGCACCAGTACCTGTTTGGCAGGAAATTTGAGCTGGAGACAGATCACAAACCCCTAACGTCCCTTTTGGCCGACAACAAGGCCATAAATGCGAATGCATCGGCCCACATTCATAGGTAGGCACTCACGTTAGCCGCCTATGACTACACTATTCGGCACAGACTGGGCACTGAAAACTGCACCGATGCACTCAGCAGGCTCCCACTAGCCACCACTGAGGGGGCAACCGAGAATGATGCTGAGATGGTCATGACTGTTGAAGCTTTCGAAAGCGAAGGTTCACCTGTGACAGCCTGTCAGATTAAAGTCTGGACAAATAAAGACCTGCTACTGTCTTTAGTTAAGAAATGTGTCCTGAATGGGGACTAGGCAGCCACGTACGGGACATGTCCTGAGGAATTTAAACCGTTTCATAGGCGCAAGGATGAACTCTCAATTCAGGCCGATTGCCTATTGTGGGGAAACCGAGTAGTCATGCCCCAGATGGGCAGAGAGGTGTTTATCATGATGAAGGTAATTGCCAGGTCACACGTTTGGTGGCCAGGGATAGATGCAGACCTGGAACTTTGTGTTCGCAGGTGCAATACGTGTACTTAGCTGGGCAATACACTCAGGGAAGCCCCCCTTAGCCCCTGGTCCTGGCCCACCAAGCCATGATCATGCATCCATGTGGACTACGCAGGTCCTTTCATGGGAAAAATGTTTTTGGTTGTAGTTAACGCCTACTCCAAATGGACTGAGTGTGCCATTTTAAATTCAAGCACATCCTCTGCCATGGTAGAAAGTCTACAGGCAATGTTCACCGCCCATGGTCTACTGGTTGTCTTGGTCAGCGACAATGGCCCGTGCTTCACAAGCACTGAATTCCAAGACTTCATGGCAGGCAATGGAACCAACCATGTCAGAACGACACTGTTCAAGCCTGCCTCAAACGGCCAGGCAGAACGAAAAGTTCAGATAATCAAACAGGGGATGCTCAGAATCCAACGGGTTTCCCTACAAAGCCGCTTATCACGCCTCCTGTTGGCCAATAGATCCCAACCACATTTGCTCACAGGGGTTCCACCCACAGAGCTGCTAATGAAAAGGACGCTCAAAACCAGGTTATCCCTTATACACCCTACTATGAAAGAAATTGTTGAGAGCAGGCGTCAGTCACAATGTGACTACCATGACAGGAATGCGAGGGCGCGATGTATTGATGTCAATGACCCTGTTTTTGTCCTTAATTACGCTGCAGGGCACAAATGGCTTGCAGGCACTGTGATTGCCAAAGAGGGGAATAGGGTTTTGGTAGTTAAACTTACCAATGGACAAATCTGCCGCAAACATGTGGATCAAACTAAAAGGAGGTTCAGCAACCCCATAGAAGAAGCAGAGGAAGAACACGACGTAGAGTTTACTCCACCACAGGTGACCGAACACCGGAACCAAGTGGAGGAGAGCCCAGTCACTGTGGGCAGTCTGGACAGGCCTGAGGCACCGCAAACAGCAGACACTCAGGCCAGCACCCAACAACCGGAGCCCCAACTCAGGCACTCTACGAGGGAGCGTAAACCACCAGAGAGACTTAACCTGTGATCCCAATAAGACTTTGGGGGGAGGTGACTGGTAAGTCCTTACTCTACAGTATAAATGCACACGAGGCCCATACTCGAGAGAAGGTCACTCTGTGACCAATTACCTTTATTACCAAGACCTCAAGTGAGGAAGGTGGGTGGAGCTTTCCCTTTTATACCTGAAAGTCCAGGTTAGGAGTGTCTCCCACAAGTTCACCCCCTTGTGGTCAATGTTCTCAAGGTGTACAACTTAGGTCAGCTTATACATGGGTTACAATGATAGTTGACTACATGACACTGCCCTATTCCTGAACTCGTTTTATTACATTTCATCGTCCAGTGCATATCCACCTGCTTTTGTATACATTGTCTCTGATGTATTCCTCACTGTAAATCTACTGGGCCTTGTTTTTCCTTATTTTTGACAGCCTGTTTCTTTAATTGTCTGTTTGGTCATTATGTAAATTTCTGAAATTTTTGAAGAATTAGCTAGCGATTCCTGCTGATCTGCTGAGCGTATTTCCATATAGGACGCAGAAGCTTTGGGGGAGCAGGGTTTCCAGTCACGTTAAAATAATAGTAAAAAGGTTATTCTGGAGATCACCTAGCAGTGGAAGGAAACCGAAGGGAAAATATGTAAGAAAATGTATAAAGTAAATAATATACATATCATCATAATCATGAGAGATTTTTAACTACACCAAATAATCTGTCAAGAAGAGGTAGGGAAAGAGGAAAAGGGAATGAAGTATTTACCGAGTGTTCAGGACTCCTTTCTTACCCAGTATGTAAGAAGCCCAACAAAGAGGAATCACTGATGGATCTATAATGGGTAATGAACCTGAGCAGATAAAAGAAGCTTAGCTGAAAATGTAGGCTATATCGATCACAACATAATAAGGTTTAACATAATGATTAAGAAAGACAAAAGTAATAGTTTGAAAGAAACTAATTTTTTAAGTGGAACAAGGAAAGATAAACTGGAACAGAATATTGACAGGCAAAGATAACAGCAGTGGGAAATATTTAAAAAGGTGATCAATAGAGTTCAGGAGAAATATATTCCACTAAACAAGAACAAATTAGCCAATAATGAAACACCATGGATGAACAGGACAGGGACAGAGCCACTAAAGGATTCACAAGATAAACTCACAGGTAATGACAGCAAAATGGCAGAAATATTGGAGGGTATTTAAAGGGATGAGCAACCAGGTTATTGAGAGGTCACAGTGAGTGCTACGTATCCACATAGCACGGTGCGTGAACTTAAAGTTAAGTAGTGATTTTAGGTGTGCATTTACATGGGTGCATTGCTATCATGCCGCTGTCACCTCCTCCAAGCTATTGATAGGCGGCGTCTCCAGAGAAAGGAGCTTGGAAATGTGGGGTCATGAATGAGGAGACCCCATAGACATAAGAACATAAGAAATAGGAACAGGAGTAGGCTAAACGGCCCCTCGAGCCTGCTCCGCCATTCAATAATGTCATGGCTGATCTGATCATGGACTCAGCTCCACTTCCCTGCTCGCTCCCCATAACCCCTTATTGCTTAAGAAACTGTCTATTTCTTTCTTAAATTTATTCAATGTCCCAGCTTCCACAGCTCTCTGAGGCAGCGAATTCCATAGATTTACAAACCTCTGAGAGAAGAAATTTCTCCTCATCATGTTGGGACAGGAGGCCTTACCCGCCATGGGTTTATCGGGAGCAGTCCTCATACCTGGAGATGTCTGAGGAGCAATGTGTAAGAAGGCTGTGGTTCCTCAAGGAGGCCGTAACCGAGCTATGCCATCTCCCACAGTCAGACCTACAGGCTGAAAAAGAAACATAGAAACATATAAACATAGAAAATAGTTGGGGGAGGCCATTCTGCACCACCATTCAATAAGATCATGACTGATCATTCACCTCAGTACCTCTTTCCTGCTTTCTCTCCATACCCCTTGATCCCTTTAGCCGTAAGGGCCATATCTAACTCCCTCTTGAATATATCTAACGAACTGGCATCAACAACTCTCTGCGGTAGTAAATTCCACAGGTTAACAACTCTCTGAGTGAAGAAGTTTCTCCTTATTTCGGGCCTAAATGACTTACCCCTTATCCTTAGACTGTGACCCCTGCTTCTGGACTTCCCCAACATCGGGAACATTCTTCCTGCATCTAACCTGTCCAGTCCCGTCAGAATTTTATATGTTTCTATGAAATCCCCTCTCATTCTTCTAAACTCCAGTGAATATAGGCCCAGTCGATCCAGTCTCTCCTCAAATGTCAGTCCTGCCATCCCAGGAATCAGTCTGGTGAACCTTTGCTGCACTCCCTCAATAGCAAGAATGTCCTTCCTCAGATTAGGAGGCCAAAACTGAACAAAATATTCCAGGCGAGGCCTCACCAAGGCCCTGTACAACTGCAATAAGAACTCCCTGTTCCTATACTCAAATCCCCTAGCTATGAAGGCCAACATGTCATTTGCCTTCTTCACTACCTGTTGTACCTGCATGCCAACTTTCAATGACTGATATACCATGACACCCAGGTCTCGTTGTACCTCCCCTTTTCCTAATCTGCCACCATTCAGATAATAATCTGTCTTCATGTTTTTGCCACCAAAGTGGATAACCTCACATTTATCCACATTATACTGCATCTGCCATGCATGTGCCCACTCACCTAACCTGTCCAAGTTACCCTGCAGCCTCTTAGCATCCTCCTCGCAGCTCACACCACCACCCAGCTTAGTGTCATCTGCAAACTTGGAGATATTACACTCAATTCCTTCATGTAAATCATTGATGTATATTGTAAATAGCTGAGGTCCCAGCACTGAGCCCTGCAGCACCCCACTAGTCACTGTCTGCCATTTTGAAAAGGACCCGTTTATCCCATCTCACTGCTTCCTGTCTGCCAACGAGTTCTCTATCCACGTCAATACATTACCCACAATACCATGTGCTTTAATTTTGCACACCAATCTCTTGTGAGGGAACTTGTCAAAAGTCTTTTGAAAGTCCAAATGCACCACATCCACTGGTTCTCCCTTGTCCATTCTACTAGTTAATCCTCAAAAAATTCTAGAAGATTTGTCAAGCATGATTTCCCTTTCATAAATCTATGCTGACTTGGACTGATTCTGTCACTGCTTTCCAAATGCGCTGCTATTTCATCTTTAATAATTGATTCCAACATTTTCCCCACCACTGATGTCAGGCTAACCAGTCTATAATTCCCCATTTTTTCTCTCCCTCCTTTTTTAAAAAGTGGTGTTACATTAGCTACCCTCCAGTCCATAGGAACTGATCCAGAGTCAATAGAATGTTGGAAAATGATCTCTAATGCATCCACTATTTCTAGGGCCACTTCCTTAAGTACTCTGGGATGCAGCCTATCAGGCCCTGGGGATTTATTGGCCTTCAATCCCATCAATTTCCCTAACACAATTTCCTGACTAATAAGGATTTCCTTCAGTTCCTCTTTCTCGCTAGACCCTCGGTCCCCTAGTATTTCCGGAAGGTTATTTGTGTCTTCCTTCGTGAAGACAGAACCAAAGTATTTGTTCAATTGGTCTGCCATTTCTTTGTTCCCCATTATAAATTCACCTGATTCTGACTGCAAGGGTCCTACGTTTGTCTTCACTAATCTTTTTCTCTTCACATATATATAGAAGCTTTTGCAGTCAGTTGTTATGTTTCCAGCAAGCTTCCTCTCATACTCTATTTTCCCCTCCTAATTAAACCCTTTGTCCTCCTCTGCTGAATTCTATATTTCTCCCAGTCGTCAGATTTGCTGCTTTTTCTGGCCAATTTATACGCCTCTCCCTTAGATTTAACACTATCCCTAATTTCCCTTGTTAGCCACGTTGAGCCAACTGCGGGAGAGCACTGCGCCACGACTGTTCGAGCCACCACATGAAGGTCACAGCTGGCTGCTCGGGGACAAAGGCTATGGTCTAGCCACCTGGCTCATGACACCCTTCCGCAAACCCAACACCCGTGCTGAGCATCATTATGACAGCCATGCAGCCACCCAGAATATCATAGAGCAGACAATCAGGGTGCTAAAGCAACGTTTCCATTGCCTTGATGCTTTGGGGGCAGCTTTCAGTACTTCCCTCATCAAGTGTTGCTGTTCATTGTGGTCTGATGCATGCTGCACAACCTGGCCATAATGAAGGCCCAGGCATTGGCACTGGGGATTGCAGCTCCACTTCAGGAGGAGGAAGAGGAAGAGGAACATGATGAGGCAGATGAGGTGGAGGATCAGCAGCCATGGAGGAGACACTGTGGCAATATTGCTGCTGCAAGGGCCACACGTCAGCACCTCATACTGCATCGATTCAGATGAATCAATGACCAGATGATGACTGGCCCTGATAGTCATATCGCTATATGCTAGGCTCATGGAGCAGCTCCGTGAAATTCTCCATAATACACATGACGGCAATGCAAACAGTCAAATCAACATTTCATTATCTCAAGCAAGAGTGTGCCCTCAAGCAGCACATCAATAACCCTTCACCAGCAACTAATAAAGAATGTAACAAATGCCTGTTGAAAGAGCATAACACACAATCAACCTCAGGAATACATACACAAACACCCCTCCCATCTGAAATGCAAGACCAACTCCCATGAACCATATTATGATTAGACCCTTCCACAAATAACAGGCATCAAATATCAGCAACGACATATGTACAATTATATTTACAATGTGGACATTGGCCATGGTCGGAAAGTCCTCATTTGGACTTGCTCACATATTTCCCACCCCTTCCCTTTTCCACCCTCCCACGCCTAGTGCTTCTCCTTAATGTGTCCCCAGTGCCTGCAGCAAGGCTGCTGTGTCTGTGAGGCAGAGATTGCAGATGGCCTTGCAGGATGCCCTGTCCCAGCTCTGGGCCTGGAAGGCCCAGCTGCGGACTGCACCACCTCAGCACGGGCAGCAGTCTGGGATGGGTGGGGTGCAGACCGTGGCAGGTGCAATGACAGAGTGGCAGTGGTGGGAGCTGGAATGCTGTCATCGTGAGAGAGGACAGCACCTTCCATTTCCATCAACACACTGCCCTCCCCCGGGACAGAACCTCAGCATCCGGAACAATCTGCTGGAACACAGATTGCTGGCCTGCTTCAGCATCGTCAGTTCCCCGTTGAACTGTGGGGAATCCAGAGAGGATGTCAGCAGTCAGTGTTTGAATGGCCTCAATCTGAGTCTGTGTCAGAGCAGACTGAGTCTGCAATGCAGCAGACTGAGAATTAATGCCACCAACCAATGACTGCATCACATCACGAAGGTCTTGTGTTGCTTTGGCCTGTGCAGTGATAGCTGCTGCCATGTCAGCCATGACACGTGCCATCACCTCAGGGTCCCTATGGTCGCTCGTCGACTCCAACATCCTTTGGTACTTGTCAAGGATGGGCTCGATGGAATGTTTAGAGGCATGGGGAATGCTTGAGGTGGCCTTCCCCAAACTCATAGCAAGTGCATCCATGCTCTATGGGACCTTCACACTTGGCATTGCTACAAGCCATTGTGTCTAGGAACCTCAGGCTCATCAAACTCCAGGAAGAGGCTCGAGGTGGTGTCCCCACTATGTGCAGCAGATGGATCGTGCCAGACTGGTGCAGAACTGTCATCCTCTTCCTCCTCCTCACCCCCGTCATTGGAGGTGGACACCTCACGGACAGGCTGTTGCACTTCTGGCTCATTATCTGTAAGCACAAAGTGACAGAAATATGGTTAGCAGCAGTGGAGGGGGCAGAAAGAGAAAAAGGAGGTGACATAAGACATTTATATGTAAAGGGGGTAAGGCATGTGGATTCAAGGGAAAATGGTGTCATATAGGAGGCAAAGGGCATGAACATACCGTCACTGTCCCCTGGTGATCGGCTTCCCCGACCGCCAACACACCCACTAATACATCCATAATGGCGGACGCTCGCTCTTCCACCTCCAGGAGGACATGGAGGTTAGGATACCCTCCTGTGATCCGCATTTGTTCTCGCCTATTGTGAGTGAGTTTCGACTGCAATACAATTAGTAGGTGTGAGTAAGTTCGCAGCTCATCGTCTGTCACATGTGCCTTGCAGAGTTGAATAGTTGCTACTGTATGGAAGTGTGCAATGTCCATTTGACTCTCAGTAGCTGCGCATAGTGGCTGTGTGAACAGTTGGATTTGGTGTCTACCGGCTAAGATTAAGGGTATGGCTGACATTTTGCAAACACATATAAAGAGTGAAATGGTATTAAGAGGAGGAGTGAGGCTGGGTAAGGACCAACAAGGTAAGCTAGGCTTGGATGGCCAGGGTATGGCTGCTGAAGTGAGGCGGAACATTGCAGCTCTCTTCAGCAATGAAGACCATGGCCTGGTACACATAGTGAAGGAGCAGGTACTGTGGGAGACAGTGAGGTTACATTATGGCATCATAATATTAATAGAAAGGGTACTCAGCCTGATGACCCTAGTGAGGTCTATAAGATTTAGGTCACGCACAGATACCCAAAAGGTCTTAGGAGTCATAAGGCATATTATTAAAGGAGCAATAGTTCAAATATAGTCAAACATAACACATAATCAGGATAGGCATAGTAGCCATACAACCGTGACAAGTAGCTGTTATTAGTCCCGATCAGACAGATGAACAGTTCTTATCTTCACCGACTGCCCTGAAACGCCTTCTGGGTCTTTCGTTTATTCTCTTTTTAGGGGTGGGCCTGGTGTAGGATATTGGCAGGACCATTTAACCTGTGATATGTCGGGTTCGTTGTCTCAACACTTGGGTGAAACAATCCTCTTCACATCCTCCCAAGGTTAGAGTCAGACATGCCATACTTGGCCTTCAGATGTTTCGAGCTGTCTGTTATCAGTTATTTATGTTCACGCTGTTCAAGTTGCTTTAGCTATTGTACCATGGAATGATTCCTTCAATTCTAACACCAGTCTGAAGAGACTTTTTAGTCTCAAGTTATTTCTTCCAATTCAAGATTTCTTACAGGTCATTGAACTTCTTGTGACATTGTATCGCAGTTCTGGGCACCGTGTACGTGGCTGACACTTGCTGTGCCACCTCCGTCCACAACCATCTGAAAACTCTAGGAGGTGGCCCTCAGCCACTCTCATAAGAACATAAGAAGAAATAGGAGCAAGAGTAGGCCATTTAGCCCCTCGAGTCTGCACCGCCATTTAATAAGATCATGGCTGATCTTGGGCTCAGCTCCACTTCCCTGCCCACTCCCCATAACCCTTCACTCCCTTATTATTCAAAAATCTGTCTATCTCTACCTTAAATATATTCAATGACCCAGCTTCCACAGCTCTCTAGGGTAGAGAATTCCAAAGATTCACGACCCTCTGAGAGAAGAAATTCCTCCTCATTTCCATTTTAAATGGGCGACCCCTTATTCTGAAACTATGCCTCCCTAGTAAGATCACCTCTCATTCTTCTAAAATCCAATGAGTATAGGCCCAACCTGCTCAACCTTTCTTCACAAGACAACCCCTTCATCTCAGGAATCAACCTAGTGAACCTTCTTTGAACTGCCTCCAATGCAAGTATATCCTTCCTTAAATAAGGAGACCAAAACTGTACGCAGTACTCCAGGTGTGGTCTCACCACACCCTGTACAGTTGTAGCAAGACTTCCCTACTTTTATACTCCATCCCCCTTGCAATAAAGGCCAACATTCCATTTGTCTTCCTAATTACTTGCTGTACCTGCATGCTAACTTTTTGTGTTTCATGTACAAGGACCCCCAGATCTTTCTGTACCTCAGCATTTTGTAATCTCTCCCCATTTAAATAATTTGATTTTTTATTTTTCCTATCAAAGTGGATAACCTCATATTTTCCCACATTATACTCCATCTTTGTGCCCACTTACTTTGCGTCCTCCTTCACAACTCAGTCTGCAGGACATTCTATCGTCTCTCCACACCCTCGATTAATGCCTCTAGGGCCGCGTTCGAAAATAGGTGGGCATGCTGCCAACCTGCTGTCTCAGCCATGCTCTGACCAGACACCGATGGTGAAACTGCACCTGTGCAGAGTTATCTTACCTCGTCTTTAAGAAGCGGCTGGTGCCGGAATGTTTAATGACCATCGCCTCATCCACATTCACTCTGAGAATTTATCGCAACATTTTCAGCTTCACCGCCCTAAGAGAATTGTCAAACAACTGAATTACCGATCCATTTCCTCGTGGGGTGCTGAAACCGAATTTTACGGTAGACGGTGCTATCTTTCACAAGGCACTACAGTTACCAGCCAGCCGGGCTTACCGCCTCAAAATAGGCGATACCGAATTTCTAGCCCTAAGTTTCTAAATGGGTTAGAGGAGCAAAATGATCTAAAGGAACAGATGCACAAATCATTAAAAGCAGGTTAACAAGGCCATGAAAGTGCAAACAAAGCACTGGGGTTCATTTCTAGAGTAAGAGATTTGCCAAGCAGAGAAGTTATGTTAAACATATATAGAACCTTGGTTAGACCACGCATGAAGTACTGTATGCTGTTCTGGTTTCCTTATTACAAAAGGACATCGAGGCACTGTCGAAGGTGCTACAAAGATTGAAAAGTGTGATACCAGAACTGAGAGGTTATATGTATCCAGAATGACTAAACATGCTGGGGCTGAGTGGTGACGTAATAGAGATCTTGATGGGGTAGATGTAGAGAATATGTTACCACTTGTGGGCAGTCCAATACTAGGGGTCATAAATATAAGATAGTCATTAATAAATCCAATAAGGAATTCAGGAGAAACTTCATTACTCAGAGAGTGGTTAGAATGTGGAGCTTGCTAGCACACGGAGTAGTTAAGGTGAATAGTGTAGTGCCTTTAAAGAGATGCTAGATAAGTAATGAGGGAGAAAGGGTGAGGTGTAGTAAGGTAAGAGGATGCTCGTGTGGAGTATAACTACTAGCATAGGCCTGGTGGGCTGAATGGCCTGTTTCTGAGCTGTAAATTCTATGTAATTCTCTATGTAATTCTATGTAATTTTATACTCCGTTTCTTATCACAACTATGCGACAGCTCTACCGTAACTCCCCTTTGTTTCTCAGCTTTCCTGTGAACTTTATTACACTTATCTGAACAGATGGCTTCTCTCTGCTGTGGTTGTCCTTGTAATTTGCACTAGTAAATATCAATTACCTTTGACTCCGCAAAAAGGCTATTCGACAGGGTGGGGAAATTGGAAACGTAGAGATCATGTGATGAATCCTCCAGGAATATGTCCAACTAGAGTTGGTGACCCTAATTCAGACAGGGGTAATCTTTCCAAAATTGTACTCCATGTGTGGAACCTTATCCTCCTTGGTGCATATGAGAATTTGGGGCATGTTCTCCCTATATATGGGCAAGTGTATTCAAATTAAATGCAAGTTAAAGAAATGGATGCATTTTCTTGTACTGCTAAAATGGCCGCATTGTCTCTGATTGGCTCTCCATTATCACATGACCTTTTGCAGATTGGTCCCCTTGGAGGATAAGCCACACTCTGAAGTTTCTCTGGAATGTGTAACCGGAACCACTCAGCCCAACTTCTGACTGACTTTGCAAATTGTAATTCAATCCATTTTGACTTCAGAAGCCAGAGAGGATAGATCTCCACCAGCCCAGTAAAAGCCTCCCAAGTTCCAGCCGAAGCCCCTTACCCCAGTGCAAGTGCTGCCTCCCCCAGCCAAAGTCCCTTACCCCAGCGCAAGTGCTGCCTCCCCCAGCCGAAGTTCCTTACCCCAGCGCAAGTGCTGCCTCCCCCACGCACACGCAGCAAGCTTTCCGAGAAATCAGATGTGGGTGTAAAGGGGTTTGGAAGAATGTGATCCTGAGTTTCCTCTCTCCCCTCTCCCACTTTCCCTTCCGCTCCCCCTGTGTCTCTCTCTCTCTCTCCACAGTCCGCAAGCTCACTCCCCGCTGCCCGCCGCCCCTCTCCCCGCCGCCCCTCTCCCCGCCCTCCCTCTCCCCAACCTCCCTCTCCCCGCCCTCCCTCTCCCTGCCGACCCTATCCCCGCCCTCCCTCTCCCCGACCTCCCTCTCCCCGCCCTCCCTCTCCCCGACCTCCCTCTCCCCGCCCTCCCTCTCCTTGCCGACCCTTTCCCCGCCCTCCCTCTCCCCGCCCTCCCTCTCCCCGACCTCCCTCTCCCCGCCCTCCCTCTCCCTGCCGACCCTTTCCCCGCCCTCCCTCTCCCCGCCCTCCCTCTCCCCACCGCCCCTCTCCCCGCCCTCCCTCTCCCCGACCTCCCTCTCCCTGACCTCCCTCTCCCTGACCTCCCTCTCCCCGACCTCCCTCTCCTCGCCGCCCCTCTCCCCGCCCTTCCTCTCCACGCCCTCTCTCCCCACCCCCTCTCCCCGCCGCCCCTCTCCCTGCCCCCTCTCCCCGCCCCCTCTCCCCACCCCCTCTCCCTGCCCTTCCTCTCCCCACCCTCCCTCTCCCCACCCCCTCTCCCCGCACCCCCTCTCCCCGCCCTCCCTCTCCCGCCCCCTCTCCCACCCCCTCTCCTCACCCTCCCTCTCCGGCGCCCCTCTCCTCGCCGCCCCTCTCCGGCACCTCTCTCCCTGCTGCCCCTCTCTCCAGCGCCTGTAGACTCTGAGGATCAATGTGGTTAATTGTGGAGCCCCACTTCCGGTTTCGGGCGGGGGGCGGAGTCTAGAGGTCGCAGGCGCAGAAAGACAGAAAAAGGACAGTATAAATAGCTACTCTGTAAAGAAATATACCCTCTTTTCATTTGCGTCACTACTATACTGAATGCGAGGATGTTGCCTGACCCAGGTGATGTATGTTGCAAAGATGAATGGGAATGGGTTCTATTGTGTTCCTAACACAGATGAGACAGCACACAGGTAGGTTAAAGTAACAGTGACCTCAGTCTTTATTAAGACACTCCAGAGTGAGGAACAGGCCGGCTTATATACAGTGCTCCTAAGGGATGCTGGGATCCCTTGGGACTTCAGGGGATGCACTCCCTGGTGGTGGAACATGGGAGTGCATGCTTTACAGATACACAACATCACTCCCCCCCCCAAAGTCAAAGTGAAAACTACAAGGTGAGGCGGTCGGGAGCCTTTCTTTCCCTGGTGGACCGCCTCGGTACAAATGTCAGTTCTGGTGTGTTGGCTGTGCCCTCGCTGGGCTGGTGTGCTCTTGGCCCTGCAGGGCTGCTGGGTGAGCCTAGGCTATTGGGCGTGATGATTTAGATTTCCTGGTCCGGGGTGGTGTCGTTGATCCTTTGGGTATGTGTTGTGGGCTCGAAAAAGGTGATGTCTGCTGTGGGTTGCTCAGGGCAGTTTGTGAACCGCAGCCTCGTTTGGTCCAGGTGCTTTCTGCAAATTTGTTCATTGTCTAGTTTGACTACAAACTCCCTACTCCCATCTTTAGCTATCACCGTGCCCACGATCCACTTGGGACCATGTCCATAGTTTAGCACATACACAGGGTCATTCAGATCAATTTCCCGTGACCATCGTTTACATTTTGTTGCTGCCGCCTGCTCTCCACCTGATCATGCAGGTTGGGGTGAACCAGCGAGAGTCTGGTTTTAAGTGTTCTTTTCATGAGTAGCTCAGCCGGGGGCACCCCTGTGAGCGAGTGGGGTCTCATGCGGTAGCTGAGCAGTACTCGGGACAGGCGGGTTTGGAGTGAGCCTTCTATGACTCGTTTGAGGCTCTGTTTGATTGTTTGTACTGCTCGCTCTGCCTGCCCATTGGAGGTCGGTTTAAACGGGGCCGAGGTGACATGTTTGATCCCATTGCGGGTCATGAATTCTTTAAATTCGGCACTGGTGAAACATGGCCCATTGTCACTGACCAGTATGTCAGGCAGGCCGTGGGTGGCAAACATGGCCCTCAGGCTTTCAATGCTGGCGGTGGTGGTGCTTCCCAACATTATTTCACATTCAATCCATTTTGAAAAAGCATCCACCACCACCAGGAACATTTTACCGAGAAATGGACCCGCATAGCCGACATAGATCCTCGACCATGGTCTGGAGGGCCAGGACCACAAACTTAGAGGTGCCTCTCTGGGCGCGTTGTTCAACTGAGCACACACGCTGCATTGCCGTACACAGGACTCTAAGTCAGAGTCGATACCAGGCCACACATGTGGGATCTGGCTATCACTTTCATCATTACTATACCCGGGTGTAAAGGTTGCAACTTCCCCGCAACGTTAGCTTGTTGTAATACACACCCGATTCCGTACGACGACGCATCACATGCTAGCACAAGTCTTTTACACAGGTTATACAATACAAGCAGCTTATTGGAGCATAAAATGTTTCTGGCTTTCTCAAAAGCAATTACTTGGTTTTTTTCCCCATACCCAGTTCTCACGTTTATGCAATAACACATGAAGGGGCTCTAAGAGGGTGCTTAACCAAGGTAAGAAGTTACCAAAATAGTTGAGGAGTCCCAGGAACGACCGCAGCTCCGTGACGTTCTGTGGCCTGGGCGCGTTCCTGATAGCCTCTGTCTTGGCGTCTGTGGGCCGAATGCCGTACACCGCGATCTTTCTCCCCAAAAACTCCACTTCTGTTGCCATGAAAACGCATTTCGACCTCTTCAGCCGCAGCCCAACGTGATCCAGTCGCAGGAGGACCTCCTCCAGGTTTTGTGGGTGCTCGACGGTGTCCCGACCCATGACCAATATGTCATCCTGAAAAACCACCATGTGTGGTACCGACTTGAGTAGGTTCTCCATGTTTCTCTGGAAGATCGCTGCAGCGGACGAATTCCAAACAGGCATCTGTTTAGATGAACAGTCCCTTGTGCGTGTTGATACAGGTGAGGCCCTTCGAAGACTCCTCCAGCTCCTGCGTCATGTAGGCCGAAGTCAGGTCGAGCTTGGTGAACGTCTTGCCTCCTGCCAGCGTCGCAAATAGGTCGTCTGCCTTAGGTAGCGGGTATTGGTCCTGTAGAGAGAAACGATTAATAGTTACTTTATAATCGCCGCAAATCCTGACCGTGCCATCACTTTTGAATACTGGAACAATCGGGCTGGCCCACTCACTGAATTCCACTGGGGAGATGATGCCCTCGAGTTGCAGCCTGTCCAGCTCAATTTCCACTCTCTCCCTCAACATGTGAGGTACCGCTCATGCCTTGTGGTGAATGGGTCGTGCCTCTGGGACCAAGTGGATCCGCACTTTCGCCCCTGAAGAGTTTCCATTGCCTGGCTCAAAAAGGGAAGGAAATTTGTTCAGAACCTGGGGACATGAGGCCTCATCGACATGTAATAGCGCTCGGATGTCATCCCAGTTCCAGCGGATTTTGCCCAGCCAACTCCTTTCAAGCAGTGTGGGGCCATCGCCCGGGACAATCCAGAGTGGCAGTTCATGCACCATGCCCTCATAGGTGACCTTGACCATGGCGCTGCCCAGGACAGTGATAAGCTCTTTGGTGTACGTTCTCAGTTTCATGGGGATGGGGTTCAGGGCTGGTCTGATTGCCTTGTTGTACCACAGTCTCTCAAACATCTTTTTACTCATGATGGATTGGCTAGCGCCAGTGTCCAGTTCCATGGCTACAGGTAAGCCATTCAATTTTACATTTAGCATTATAGGTGGACATTTCGTCGAAAATGTGTGCACCCCGTGTACTTCAGCATCTGCCTTCTCTCTCTTAGGCTCGAAATTGTTTTGATCCACCATGGACCGATCTTCCTTTCCCATGTGGTGGTTAGTAGGTTTTGCAGAGCTTGCAGCTTGTCTGCAAGCTCGTTGGAGGTGCCCCATTGTTCCACAGCTCTTGCAAACATACCCTTTGAAACGGCATGAATAGGCTGAATGGAAGCCTCCACAACGCCAACAAGGTGTGAATTGCCTTGCATTCATCCTTTGTTGTGGATTCTGAGTCATCTGGGTCACCTGAGGCCTGCTGGCAGTTGCAGACTCGTGATTTCTGCCCTGTACATTTCTGCTCGCAAACACAGTTCCAGTCAATTTATGAACATTGCTCACACTTGTGAGCTGAAAGATTTGTTTGGTGTTATCACTGGTGGACATAAACGCCTGTGCTATCGCAATGGCCTTATTGAGGGTCGGTGTCTCTACAGTCAAAAGTTTCGTAGGATGGTCTCGTGGCCAATGCCCAGTACAAAAATGTCTCTGAGCATCTGCTCCAGGTAGCCATCAAACTCACATTGTCCTGCAAGTCGCATTAGCTCGGCGACGTAGTTCGCCACTTCCTGACCTTCAGATCGCTGGCACATGTCGAACCGATACCTCGCCATCAGCACGCTCTCCCTCAGATTAAGATACTCCCAAACCAATGTACACAGCTCCTCATATGACTTATCTGTGGGTTTCACCGGAGCCAGAAGATTCTTCATGAGGCTGTAGGTCGGTGCCCCGCAGACTGTGAGGAGGACCGCGCTCCTTTTTGCAGCGCTTCCTTCTCCGTCCAGCTCATTGGCTAAAAAGTACTGGTCTAGCCATTTGACATAGGCTTCCCAGTCCTCACCCTCCGAGAACTTCTCCAGGATGCCCACAGTTTGCTGCATCTTTGCGTTGTATTCGTATACTCGTCACCAGTTATTGTGTTCCTAACACAGATGAGACTGCACACAGGGAGGTTAAAGTAACAGTGACCTCAGTCTTTATTGAGACACTCCAGATTGAGGAACAGGCCTTAGGGGCCGACTTATATGCAGTGCTCCCAAGGGATGCTGGGATCTCTTGGGACTTAAGGGGATGCGCTTCCTAGTGGCGGAACATGGGAGTGCATGCTTTACAGATACACAACAGGTTCCATGTTTTTTTCTATTTGCAGGGTCGGTGTAATTGCTCTCAAAGCAATGGATTATACAGGCCCAAAAGGCTGCTGCAAACATGCAGCAAAATCTCACCCACATGATTCCGTGGCAGAGACAGGGGAGCTCACTGCCAAAGTTCAAATGAGCCCAAGGCAGGAAGCTCGTTTGGTGTTAGGACGGCATCTTTGTGGTGGATGTAAGTCCTTCCTGCCCCTACCCAGAGGTGGCCCCAGCAACAACTAGACAGATTCTCGGCCAGCCTGTCAGCATGCACAGTGGTGTATTGGCAACGAGCCAGAATGAGTCATTCCTTGCTAATTCTCTGGAGGGTAACCAGTCAGATGTTTTGGAGAGTGGGGATTTCCAACCATAAGATTTGTTTAGGACTGTGTTTGGCACCATTTCTCTTTTAGCCCTTTGAGAAATGCATAAGCCTAAAGTCAACACACATTTTTCTTTCAAACCTGATACTGGGAACTTCCTTGCACGTACATGTACTTTAAGACCAGTGTATTTTGATGTACAATATGCAGTAGAATAAAATGATTAAAATGAAGGTTTCTCCAAAATGTATAGGGCTTTCATTGTAAATGTAACTATTTGAACTCAGATGAGAGCCAGGTTACAATCATAGAATCATAGCACAGAAGAAGGCCATTCGGCCCATCAAGCCCGTGCCGGCTCTTAGCTTGACGCACTCCGCCGCCCTTTCCCCGTAGCCCATTAGCCAGGTAGCCAGGTTATTTTATTATGTGTTTTTAAAGAAGTAATGGGACGCCGGTGCCATTGCTCCTGTTTTATAATGACAGGAGTGTGACACCCTGTGATATACAGTTGTCGGGAACTTAGTCAAGGATTTGCCTGATCAGCTTTCATAACTTCGTCAGGAGATTAGCGGAAATTCCAGATAGATGCATAAACATGTCCCTCTGAAGTCACGGCTGCTGACCGGAAGAACCCCGGAGGGAATTCCTGGTGAGCGTTTTAAACAATAAGTTGATCTCTTGTAGCATTTTTAATGGACAAAAATAATTGGGGGGGGGGTGAATCTTCTTGGCGTTTTCAATGCAGTAGCTGCATATAAATAGGGTGGGAATTTTGTTTCAGCGAGGAAATTTGGGTAGCAGTAATGTTCACCACGTGTGCCTTTACAATACTACCCTCGAGTTTCCTTGCACTTTTTGAGTCTTTCCACCAACTGTGTCCCTGCTGACCTGATTTGCGTATGTCAGAGTGAGAGCCAGTGGCGTAGCAGCTGTGAGTTTCCTGGGTTTGCATTGCTAAAGTACGTAACTTGGGCTGAAATTTGTGAGGCATAGCAGCTGCCAGGATCAGCAGATACAGGCGTAACTGAGGAGTTCCTGACGCAGATGATTCAGGAGAGTTTGAATATAGACTCATGAAGTTGGGAAACACTTTTTAAATGTGTTTGTTTTGCTATTCTGCCCACGTACACCTGGATTTGCTTCTCACAGGGTCAGACCACCTGTAGGTTTGTGGACCTCTTATAGTCAGGGGTTCTCAGGAACGGGTATTGCATTCCCTATGGGCATATGCTTGTTATGTCATTACAATAGAGGAGGAGGAGGAGCACCAGAGGATGCAGCAAAAGAGACTCGGGCAGCATTTACTGCAAGAAGCACACAGCATGATATCACTAAAGTTTTCTGTGAAAAAATAGTCTATTTTTGACACAACAGGTTTACATCCCTCTCCCCCACTTTCAAATAAAGGGACATTCCCTCAAACTACTATCCATTCTATCACATATCAATACAGCTCTTGGCTCTTACCTGACCATGTCAGGCATATTCACCTGAGTGAAAATGTTATCACCGGGCTCAATTTTCTCCAGTGATTTGCGGCATTTATTTTGGAGCAGGCTGCTCTTTTTGGCCTAAGTTGAAAAACCACAGTTTCCCCAATCAATTTGCACCAGTTAGTTACGATTTTTCTTTAGGTCAGTTTTTTTTTCAGCCAAAGGGGGCGTAACCAACCACTTACACCACTTCTGGCCATTTAGGGAAGTTTGGCCAGCTGAGAGTTACTCCAGTTCTGATTAGGCCAGCGTCTGTAGCCTCTCCAGAAAAATCTTCCGGAGAGTTAAGGAAATCGGCGCAGGTATGGAAATCGGCGTAGCAGATGTCCGGACACACTAAAAGAATTGAAAAATACATAGCAGCAACTTATCTCCAACCCCGCCTGAAAGGCTTGCCGGTCCGGTCCCATTCTCGGTCCCCGGTTCAGAAAGAGAGCAAGAGAGAAAGCGAGACCGATCTTTTAGGTGCAGATCAAAGCTCTACCCCCAAAACTAAAGGTCGGGTTATGCCATGCCCAAAATAAAGAAATCCAATGGGGAAACTTGGAATATTTTTTTGGCATACTTAGGCCCCAAAAGATTGGGTGTGACTCTTCAAATACGCCAAAAAAATGCTTTGGGGAAAATTGAGCCCAGTATAACTGAACTCTTTCCTGTATGACACTAACCTCCATTAATAACAAAATGCTATTTGATTGGATGTTATATTTTATTACAGTGAATTCCAAAGTGCACACAATCAACCTGCTCTTTCTTAACACTGATCTTCCCCTGGGTGCTACATATGTATTTTTAAATAATTCTCATGCTTCTTCCAGGTGCCAGCTGTTTAAGGGGTTTAAGGGTTGAGCATGTAAGAAATTTCAGGTCTACACTCCAAAGATATCACTATGAGAATTGTGTGGGTAGAAGTTCCATCTGCCACATTGATGCTCGATGTCCGGCTGGAGATGGGGCAGGCAAGATGTCGTTATCTATCGGAATTCCTGCTACTCCGACCTCTCTTGATCTAAGTAACATGGACACTGAGTGGTGGAAATGGGCCCCACAAGGGTGTCCAGCACTTTGGGCTGGATCATTCCAGAGGATCATAGGCAGCACCAATTAAATGAAAGGGGCTGTTTTCCACACTCTTTGGAATTTTCAGCCAGTTATGGTGTCTTGACCCCCAGGAGTTGTCAAGCACCACATTCTAGTGAGAAACTGGATATGAGACTTCATGGATGGGTCCAGGCCTGGGACTAAGTGGCAAACTGCAGTCCCAGGAGATTCCACACTCATGGATGGAAGGCAGAGGGAAGTGTGAAACTGGGGAGGGGGGCGAGGGGAGGCACCTGAATCACCCATGCAGGAGTGGAAAAGCAGAGGCCTGAGTTACACATGTACATCACTGAGGGGCACTAATGGGTTACTCCTGCATAAAAGCTCCAAAATATTCAGGGCAAAGTCTGTGCATGTGCACGGAGTCCCAACAAATATTGAGAAGGGAATCCCATATGACAAAACCATGCGTCAGGAAACAGCCAAATTTAGCCCCAGGTTCCCGAGAGAAGTAAGACCAAAGGTCAGAACTGAAAGATCAACAACCTGAAACATTAAGCCGACCCTTCCTCCCTCCACAGATGCTTCCTGACCTGCTGAATGTTTCCAGCATTTTCTGTTTATATTTCAGATTTCCAGCATCTGCAGTATTTTGCTTTTTGTGTTAGATGCTGTAGGGTCCAGATGGATGGAAGAATTAAGAATGGGTTTCTTCATAGAAACATTGAAATTCACAGCGCAGAAGGAGGCCATTTCGGCCCATCATATCCACGCCGGCCGACAAAGAGCCGCACGGACCTTGGTCAGCAACCCTGAAGGTTACACATAAACCTATGAACAGTGAACAATGGCGGAAAGACAAAGAGCACCCAGCCAAACCAGTCCGCCTCACACAACTGCTCACCCCTTATATTAAAACATTCTACATTCCACCCCAACCGGAGCCATGTGATCTCCTGGGAGAGGCAAAAACCAAATAAAAATTCAGGCCGATTTAGGGAGAAAAAATCTGTGAAAATTCCTCTCCGACCCATCCAGGTGATCGAAACTAGTCCAGGAGATCACTCTGGCCGCTTTCGATTCCCTGCAGTACTTACCATTATATCTGCGCCGGCCAACAAGAGGTTATCCAGTCTAATCCCAATTACCAGCTCTAGGCCGTAACCCTGCAGGTTACGGCACTTTAAATGCCCATCTCTTAAAAGTGGTGAGGGTTTCTGCATCCACCATTCTTCCAGGTAGCGAGTTCCAGATCCCTACAACCCTCTGCGTTAAGAAGCCCCCCCCCCCTCAAATCCCCTTTAAATCTTCCACCAGCCACTTTAAAACTATGCCCCCTCGTAATAAACCCCTCCACCAATGGAAATAGACCCTTACTATCCGCTATGTCCAGGCCCCTCAATATTTTGTACACGTTAATGAGGTCTCCTCTCAACCTCCACTGTTCCAATGAGAACAAACCCAGCCTATCCAATCTGTCCTCATAACTAAGATTCTCCATTCCAGGCAGCATCCTAGTAAATCTCCTCTGCACCCTCTCTAGTGCAATCACGTCCTTCCTATAATATGGCGACCAGAACTGCATGCAGTACTCCAGCTGTGGCCTAACCAAAGTACTATACAATTTAAGCATAACCTCCCTGCTCTTATATTCTACGCCTCGGCCAATAAAGGCAAGCATTCCGTATGCCTTCTTATCCACCTTATCCACCTGGCCTGCAACTTTCAGGGATCTGTGGACAAGCACTCCAAGGTCCCTTTGTTCCTCTACACTATTAAGTGGCCTACCACTTAATGTGTATACCCTTTCCTTATTAGCCCTCCCAAAGTTCATTACCTCACTCTTCTCGGAATTAAATTCTATTTGCCACTGCTCTGTCCACCTGACCAGTAGATTGATATCCTCCTGCAGCCCATGACTGCAATAATCTTGTCATCTTGTGAGACATTGCTGTGCACAAAATGGCTATCAAGTTTACCCATGTAACAGCAGTAACACAATGAAATTTATTCTCGATGAAGCGCTTTGGGTTGTTTCTGAAAGATATCACAAAGCACTATATAAATGCAAATTCCTGCTGTCTTATACACAAGTTTAGGATTTCACTGCAGTCAACAGACAAAATGCCTTTCCCTCCCAGTTTTCAGTCGAGTTAACAAATTCGACCATAATCCCCTGAGCCCACCATCTTAGACTTTGTGCCTCCACCCACAGATTGTAATCTGTGACTTCTGACTCTGTAACTCTCATGACCTTTGATCATCTACCATGACCCCGATTGGTAAAACCAGTCAGATCACAAAATATTTTTGTTTGGGGTCTAATGCGATTCAACTGCTCTTGAAACAGTTTGCGTACAGTTTGTCTGAAAAGCACGACAGGAAGTCCCAAATTTGGTTTTAATTAGTCATATATTTTTCCTTTGAAAGGAACCACAGAATGTGAACACATTGGTAACGGGTTATGGTAAGGAAGGTTAATGATATTTCTTGTGAGTGCATGAATCAGGATTCTTCCATTGTTCTGACATAGTGTCAGCTGTGGCCCAGTGAGTAGCACTCTTGCCTCTAAGACAGAAGGATGTGGGTTCAAATCTCACTCCAGTGAATTGAGCACAAAAATCTTGGCTGACAATCCAGTGCAGTGCTGAGGGAGTGTTCCACTGTTGAAGGTGCTGTCTCTTGAATGACACATTAAACTGAGGCCACGTCTGCTCTCTCAGGTGGTTGTAAAAGATCCCATGGCACTATTTTGATGAAGAGCAGGGGAGATCTCCCTGGTGTCCTGGCCAATATTTATCCTTCAATCAAGAAAAACAGATTATCTGTCATTATCACAGTGCTGTTTGTGGGAGCTTGCTGTGCACAAATTGGCTGCCACATTACAACAGTGCCTGCACTCCAAAAGTACTTGATTGGCTGTAAAGGGCTTTGAGATATCTGGTAGTCATGAAAGGCGCTATATAAATGCAAGTTTTTCTTTTATTGTTCTTACATTTGAATGTTATTTATTTTGCAGGTTATCATGAACTTCCTCCTCCAGTGAACCTCTCTTTAACGTCTTACAACTTTAAGACCACATTAACATGGGCCTATGCAGATGAGACATCTGAAAAAACAAACTTTACTGTCCAGTTCAGGGATTACCAGTGTGTATTTAATTTCATTTTTAACTTATTACAATTGTTTCAAACAGTTTGGAATTTGATAAACTGAACAGGAATTCCTTTGCTTTTTCTTTATATATAGAACCGCTCAATGGCAGCTGTTTCCACCCTGCTCAAACATTGCATTGGCTCGCTGTGATGTCACAAAAGCCTTTAACATGAAACTCACTGCATTAAATTCCTATTATGCTAAAGTCAAAGCGGTTACACAATTTCAAGAGTCACAATTTGCTTTCACTGAAAGATTCTGTTTTAAAGAGAATGGTAAGTTGATTTTGTCATTTAATAGGTCATTTCTATGAGGTACAACAAGATGAAACAGCTTTTGAACGATAAACAAACAGTGACAGACAGCAAAAGACCTCCTGGTCTACCCAGCCTGTACCACACAATTGTGATACCTCGTGCATCACAACCCAGAGAGCTGTGGAGCCTGGGTCATTGAATATATTTAAGGCAGAGATAGACCGATTTTTGAGCGATAAGGGAATAAAGGGTTATGGGGAGCTGAGTCCATGATCAGATCAGCCATGAGCCATGAGCACAGCAGGCTCGAGGGGCCAAATGGCCTACTCCTGCTCCTATTTCTTATGTTCTTATATACACTTCCCACCCAACCCAAAACCATTAAATCTCCTGTTAGTTGGTATCGCAACTAACATTTTTATTTATAGGGTAGGTTTTCCAAGTTCACTTGCCATGGCCGGAGATTCAGAAAATCTTCCATTATGTCTCCCTGTCTTTCATTGATTTACCAAATGATAAATTTTCCAATTGTCATGGGCAGTGGAGCCGAGTGGGAATGGGCAATCGGAGGGATGGGAAATTGGGCATGGATTGTCCTTGTAGGTTCTCTTCCCATTCTGCACCTTGCCTGCTATTCTGGGTGATCTAAAGTTATTTAAATATTGTTGTGTATGAAATAACTGTTAGACTGAGTACTGTTTAACTCCAAGAGGTATGACCTTGGCTCTGCTTTATTAAGGCCCAAAGTAACTAATATACAAAATGGCTGGCCTTTTATACTTGGACTGCACACACGTGCGTCTTCAACAGTGACACCATCTAGTGGCTAATGATTCCAAAAGTACATACATGACACAGTCTTTTACAAATTGAGAAGGTCCGGTGTTTTATGCTCCCGGGTTGACCGTCTCAGTCCAACACCGGCCTTGGGTGAGTGTTCAGAGTCTGTTGTGACTGGTGGCTGATCTGGTGGGAGTGACAATGGCCATATCAGGGATTGAAAGTCAATTTTCATTGAACATGTCAGTGACTGAAAGTCCCGATTCACTGATGACCAATGAGTCCTCTGATGACTGGGGGTAGGTTGGTTGGTTGTCGAATGTCTCTTCCTCGGACTGTTCCGGTTCGTCTGTGTGCCGCAGCTTTGTCTGATCCATATGTTTCCTGCATGTTTGCCCATTTTTGAGCTTGACAATAAATACTCTGTTGCCCTCCTTGGCCATAACAGTACCAGCGATCCACTTGGGACCCTGACAATAATTCAGAACATATACAGGATCATTTACAGAAATATCACGTGACACAGCTGCGCGATCGTGATACCCTTGCTGACTTTGTCTTCCATATTCAATATGATTATTCAAGTCCAGGTGTACAAGAGATAGCTTGGTCTTAAGAGCTCTCTTCATCATTAATTCAGCAGACGAGACCCTGGTAAGCATGTGTGGTCTTGTCCTGTAACTCAGCAGTATGCACGACAGGCAGATCTGCAGTGACCCTTGGGTTACTCGCTTCATACTCTGCTTTATGATTTGGGCAGCACGTTCTGCTTGCCCATTGGATGCAGGTTTGAATGGTGCTGACTTTACATGTTTTATACCATTGAGTTTCATGAACTCTTGAAACTCCTGACTAGTGAAGCACGATTGTCGTTAACAACGATGTCAGGCAGACCATGTGTCACGAACATGACACTGAGATTCTCAATGGTAGCTGTGGATGTACTGGATGACATGATTATACAATCTATCCACTTCGAATATGCATCCACCACACTAAAAACATCTTCCCCAGGAAGGGACCTGCAAAGTCTATGTGGATCCTGGGCTAAGGTTTGGACGGCCACAACCACAGACTCAGCGGCGATTCCGCTGGTGCTTTGGTGAGCTGCATGCAAGCATTGCACTGATGCACACATGATTCCAGCTCAGAGTCAATTCCCAGCCATCATATATGAAACCTGACGATGGCTTTCATCATTACAATGCCGGGATGTGTGCTACGTAGCTCACACATAAATTTCTCTCTCCATTTCTTGGGCATAACAACACGATTGCCCCACAGTATACAGTCCGACTGAATAGACAGTTTGTCTTTGCGATGAATGTAAGGTTTGGTTTCCTCGCACATTTGCTTGGGTATGGCAGACCAATCACCTTTGAGGATGCAACTCTTCACCACCGATAAAATCGGGTCCTGGCTGGTCCAGGTCTTAACTTGTTGAGCAGTGACAGGATTCCTTCACTCTCAAAATCATCCAAAACTAACAATAGGTCCGCTGGTTGTGGCATTTCCACCTCCAGTGTGGGCAACTGCAGATGTCTCAAAGCATCGGCTCAATTCTCGGTGCCAGGCCTATGGCGAATGACATAATCATAAGTGGATAATGTCAGCGCCCACCTCTGGATGCGGGATGAAGCATTGGTATTGATACCTTTGTTTTCAGGGAACAGTGAAATGAGCGGCTTGTGATCTGTCTCCAGTTCAAACCGAGTTAGACTGAGTACTGTTTAACTCCAAGAGGTATGATGTTGACTCTGCTTTATTAAGGCCCAAAGTGACTAATATACAAAATGGCTGACCTTTTATACTTGGGCTGCACCCATGTGCGAGCAGCCCAAAGGCCGCCAACAGTGACGCCATCTAGTGGCTAGTGATCCCAAAAGTACATACATGACAAATATTATAATGCCTTTTAATGCATCCTCCAGTGATAGGAGTAAGTGAGATCGTTGGATTTCTCAGTGAGGTAACTGGATGGTGCAGATGTGTGCTCTAAGAGATGTCAGTCGCATCTATTTCTGCTGCAGCCATACACCACTGCTGCTGGGTACGGCCACAACATGTCCGGTGAGCTACAAGGAACAGATCGCTAGAGAGCAGCCAGGGCAGAAAATGGCTCCCTCCATCTACTCCCAAAGATGTTCAAGACAGACACAATAGCCTCCTAGAAATTGGAGCCCATGACCGCAAATAGCTGGGTAGCATTCACAAGAGAATCTCCTTCGGTGCGAAGGACCTCTTTCACTGGGGATCTTCAATGCAATTGCTCCAGGAGTTGTCACGTAGCTCCTGGTGGACTGCACATAACAACAGTTGATCCACTTGCATATGAAACACTTTGAGACATTCCTAAAACATAGAAACATTGAAACATAGAAAATAGGTGCAGGAGTAGGCCATTCGGCCCTTCGAGCCTGCACCACCATTCAATAAGATCATGGCTGATCATTCACCTCAGTACCCCTTTCCTACTTTCTCTCCATACCCCTTGATCCCTTTAGCTGTAAGGGCCATATCTAACTCCCTCTTGAATATATCCAACGAACTGGCATCAATAACTCTCTGTGATAGAGAATTCCACAGGTTAACAACTCTCTGAGTGAAGAAGTTTCTCCTCAAATGGCTTACCCCTTATCCTTAGACTGTGTCCCCTAGTTCTGACTTCCCCAACATCGGGAACATTCTTCCTGCATCTAATCTGTCCAGTCCCGTCAGAATTGTAGATGTTTCTATAAGATCCCCTCTCATCCTTCTAAACTCCAGTGAATACAGGCCCAGTCGATCCAGTCTCTCCTCATATGTCAGTCCTGCCATCCCGGGAATCAGTCTGGTGAACCTTCGCTGCACTCCCTCAATAGCAAGAACGTCCTTCCTCAGATTAGGAGACCAAAACTGAACACAATACTCCAGGTGAGGCCTCACCAAGGCCCTGTACAACTGCAGTAAGACCTCCCTGCTCCTATACTCAAATCCCCTCGCTATGAAGGCCAACATACCATTTGCCTTCTTCACTGCCTGCTGTACCTGTATGCCAACTTTCAATGACTGATGTACCATGACACCCAGGTGCTCAATAAATGCAAATCTTTCTTTCTTCAAAATTAATTGTAAGAAACAAGGGCTGGAATTTGAACGCCCAGCGAGAATGGTGTATGAGGGGGGTTAAAATTTGAAAAATTTATCACTCGGCTCCAACCCGCCACATTCCCAGCCAGCATCATTTTTACAACAGCGAATCCGGACATCGGCGAGGCTCCTGCTAAAGGCAGGCTGAGGCCTACTTAACATAGAGAAGTCCTGGCCCGGTGACATTATCGGTGTCACGACGTAATATTAGCTTCCAGCCCGGGGGAGGCCTGCAGTGCCTGCAGCCCGGCAGCAGAGGCACGGCAGGAGGGGCAGACTGGCCAGAAGAGGTAAGCAGAGTAAAATGAAGTAAGTTTCAGATATTTGCTTCAGTTTGAAATCCCTGTGGGCCAGAGTGCTCCCCCAGGCCCTGCAAGGAATCCTTGAGCCTCCCCAGCCACAGCCTCTCCTGGTTGCATTCAGATCTGGCTGCTAGTCCGTTCCCACGGGTCCCCAGCTGCGCCCTTCTGTCGTCAAATTCTCGCTCACACCCGCCGGGACTCCATGAACTTTTATTTAAATGAGGCCCTGTCGTTAAGATCAGCGGGACCTCCAAATCCCCGGACTCGCTGGGTGCACTGCCCACTGCTGGGCTTGCTTGCACCATACCCACTCCCCATTTAAAATCAGGGTCAAGGTTTCATTGTACCATTGAATGGTATGAGAAGATCAATTTGAAATGGTTTAATCATTGTACTGGGAGAAAAATCAGGTTGCGCATTTGAAAGATGTAATGGAATTTCAGTGAGAGAGTGAATTCAGAAGAAATCAAAGCAGCATAGTTCAGTACAAAATATATTTTTAAGAACGGCTGGGGGTTCGTTATGGTTTATAACACAATGTCAGGAAAGATTCTTATTTCGTCGTAATTTGTAGTGAAATTGAAAGTGTTTTCTTTATAAATATATTTAAGTTCTTGTTCCAAATAGCAGAGAGGAGATCTTCACCCTGTTTGCTTTCTGTTAACTTTATAGATAATTTCTACTTTACTCTTACATTTGAATTTTCAGAAGGCATTCGATAAGGTGCCACACAAGAGATTGTTGCACAAGATTAGGCCTCATGGGATTGAGGGTAATATATTAGCATGGATTGAGGATTGGTTAACGGACAGAAGAAACAGAGTCATTTTCGGGGGGGCAGGGTGTAACTAGCGGAGTGCTGCAAGGATCAGTACTTGGGCCTTATCTATTTACAGTCTATAGCAATGACTTGGATGAAGGACTGAGTGTAATATATGCAAGTTTACTGATAATATAATGCTAGGTGGGAAAGTGAGCTGTGAGGAGGATGCAAAGAGACTGCAAAGGGATAAAGACCGATTAAGTGATGGGCAAGAACATGGCAGATGGAGTATAATGTGGGGAAGTTTGAAATTATCCACTTTGGTAGGAAGAATAGAAAAGCAGAATATTTTTTAAAAGTTGAGAGATTAGTAAATGTTGATATTCAGAGGGATTTGGAGGTCCTTGTACACAAATCACAGAAAGTGAATATGCAGGGTACAACAAGCAATTAGGAAGGCAAATGGCATGTTAGCCTTTATTGCAAGGGAGTTAGAGTACAAGAGTAAGCAAGTCCTGCTGCAATTATATCAGGCTCTGGTGATACCACACCTGGTGTACTGTGTACAGCTTTGGTCTCCTTACCTAAGAAAGGATATACTTGCCTTAGAGGTGGTGCACTGAAGATTCACCAGGCTGATTCCTGGGACGAGAGGGCTGTCTTATGAGGAGAAATTAAGTAGAATGGGCCTCTACTCTCTGGCGTTTAGAAGAATGAGAGGTGATCGCATTGAAATGTATAAAATTCTGAGAGGGCATGACAGGAAAGATGCTGAGAGGCTGTTTCCGCCGGCTAGAGAGTCTAGAAAAGGGACGGCCATTTAGGACTGAGATGAGGAGAAATTTCTTCACTCAGAGAGTCGTGAATCTTTGGAATTCTCAGCCCCAGAGGGCTATGGATGCTCAGCCGATGAGTATATTCAAGACCGAGATCAATAGATTTGTGGGAACCAAGGAAAAGTGATGTAGAATTTCAGTCATGATATTATTCAATGGCATGGAGGCTCGATGGCTTGTATGGTCTACTCCGACTCCTACTTCTTATGTTCTTACAGACAGTTCCTCAGATTTTCATTGCTGAGTAACTTTTAAAATTAAGTAAAGTTTTTCAGTTACAGAATGTAAAGGATTTAAAAAATATTCTCTGTACGCTCCACACATTGTGCAGCTGAGGTGAGGTATGAACATTGCCATACATTTTATTTTAATGGTAACATTAACTTATTGAAAATAATCAGATTATTGCCTCAGTTAAGATCATTGGCAAAAAAGCCAGCGGGGAAATGAGCAGAATTTTTTTAACGCAGTGTGTTGTTATGATCTGGAATGCATTACGTGAAAGCGTGGTAGAAGCAGATTCAATAGTCATTTTCAAAAGGGAATTGGATAAATACTTGAGAAGGAAAAAAAGTGCAGGGCTATAAAGAAAGAGCAGGAGAGTGGGACTAATTAAATTGCTCATTCAAAGAGATGGCACAGGTACGATGGGCTGAATGGCCTCCTTCGGTGCTGTATGATTCTATGATCTGAGGCAGCAAAATTTCAGTAATTCAATATCATTCCATGGGGCTGAAATTGATGATGTCCCGCTGGTACCTGTTTCTCGCTAGTATTCCGGCGGTCCGTGGTTTTTCACCGCCCACTGTGATCCTCCAGCGCGCCTGTGCTGGAAATGTAGCGGGTGGCAGCGGGAGCGGTGTGTAGCGGGCGTCGGTGGTGGTGCAGGCCATTAGATTTGGCAAAGATCGGGGGCCGAGTTCTGCGCATGCGTAATTTTTTATTAAGGTTATTGAAGGTATTGCTGGGGGAGTAGGCTGGGGATTGGTGAGTGAGTGTGGAGATCAGGACCACAAGGGGCTGGGGGAGTGGGCTGGGGATTGGTGAGTGAGTGTGGAGCTCAGGACCACAAGGGGCTGGGGGAGTGGGCTGGGGATTGATGAGTGAGTGTGGAGCTCAGGACCACAAGGGGCTGGGGGAGAGGGCCGGGGATTGATGATTGAGTGTGGAGCTCAGGACCACAAGGGGCTGGGGGAGAGGGCCGGGGATTGATGAGTGAGTGTAGAGCTCAGGACGACAAGGGGCTGGGGGAGTGGGCCGGGGATTGATGAGTGAGTGTAGAGCTTAGGATGACAAGGGGCTAGGGGAGTGGGCCGGGGATTGATGAGTGAGTGTAGAGCTCAGGACGACAAGGGGCTGGGGGAGTGGGCTGGGGATTGATGAGTGAGTGTGGAGCTCAGGACCACAAGGGGCTGGGGGAGAGGGCCGGGGATTGATGAGTGAGTGTGGAGCTCAGGACCATAAGGGGCTGGGAGAGTGAGCTATAGATTGGTAAAATAAAATTATTAATCTCAGTTGGACTGTGTTGGAAGGGCTGAGCATGTGTAAGTCCAAGTAGAACTGAGGAATTTTTTCATGAGAAGGGTGCGTTCCGTCCGCTTAAGATCGGCTAAGATCAGGTAAGACCTTAGTTTTCAGGACGGCATTTAGGGCGGTCAGTAAATGGATCTTAGTGATCAAATTTGCGTTTTTGGGGCCTTCTCCAATGGGCGGACAGTATCGATTACCGCAGGCAGTAAATATCTAATGAATTTACCGCCGGTGGGAATGTGGGCAGTAATTGATTTTTTTTAATCAAATTCGCATTTCTGGGCAGTAAGAGGACGGTAATATGATGAATTTCCAGCCCCATAAACTTTGTTTCTCATCTGCAAATATCTAAGTTAAAGAAAAATCTATCTGACACACTGGAGTTCACAGGGTCCTGTTTATGATATTCTGTTCATATGACCTTCTTCTGTGAACTAATATAACTGAGGCAACAATCCCATTATTTTAAAAAGGTTAATGTCACCATTAAAATAAGAGGCAGATAAATGTCATCCAGACACATTAAGCATTCATCTGCTAATTATTGCGAACAGTCATTTCTAGCCTTTACGCATATAGACTTGAACAGGACTTTGAATGTTATTTAATTATATTGTTTCCATGCTTTACACAGCCACAATAGGTGCTCCCACTGTAGAAGTTCAGGTCCATGGACAACAAGTAATTCTGAGGTGTATTTACCCTGTTGTTGCAAAACTGACTACAGAGACTGGCCTGAAAGTAAACCGTGACTTTAGATGTAATATTTGCATTTGGCAGGATGGAAACAATGAATTGGTATGTACTGTTAAATACTAAAATGTTATTGGCAAATGTTGATTATGCACAGTTCAAGTGAATGTAGCTTCACTGCTCATGTCAAACAATGCTGTTATTTATCATTGTTTAATTACGCTTTTTAATGTGTTCCATAAAATTAGAAAACTTTACAGCACAGACCAGCCACTGGCCGCTGTCTGAGGCTGAACCAGACTATTTGGAACCTTGGCATCCTATATGACCCGGGCGGAGCTTCTGAACCCATATCCTCTCCATCACCTACTTCCGCCCACTTCCACCTTCGTATCACCGTCTGTTTCCACCTCAGCTCATCTGCTGCTGAAACCCTCATCCAAGCCTTTGTTACCTCTAAACTTGACTATTGCAATGCTTTCCTAACTGGCCTCACACCTTGCACACTCCGTAAGCTTGAGCTCATCCAAAACTCTGCTGCCCATATCCTAACACATATCAAGTCCCGTTCACACATCCCCCTATACTCGCTTACCTCTACTGGCTCCCGATCCAGCAATGCCTCGATTTTAAAATTATCGTCCTTTTTTTCAACTCCCTACATGGTCTCACCTCTCCCTATCTTTGTAACTTCCTTCAGCCCTACAACCCTCCGAGATCTCTGCACTTCTTCTATTCTGGCCTCTTGAACATCCCCAATTTTCATCGCTCCACCATTGCCAGCCGTGCCTTTAGCTGCCTAGGCCCTAAACTCTGGAATTCCCTCTAAATGTTTTTGCCTCACTACCTCTCTTTCCTCCTTTAAGATGCTCCTTAAAACATACCTTTTTAACCAAGCTTTTGGTCATCTGCTCTAATATCTCCTTATGTGGCTCAGTGTCAAATTTTGTTTGATAATGCTCCTGTGAAGCACCTTGGGACATTTTAGTATATTAAAAGCACTATATCAATGTGAGTTGTTGTTGCTCTTGTTTAGCATTATTTTCGGCTCTATTGTCCCTGCATTGTTCTTCTAATTTGTCTACATATGTCTTTGTCTATCACTTTTCCACTGTTTAGTGGTCTACATACTTCCAATAAAGTACCCTTTTCATTCTTTGGGGCTAAAATTGCCCCTTCCCTTAAGGCCTGTTACCGGCGGAAATCGGCGGTCACGCTGCGGAGTGCAATGGCCAACGATTTTTTGTATAATGGCCGCCATTTTGAAAATTCCACTCCTGCGGTATCCCAGTAGTGACCCGCTCCTCACCGCCCCCACCCCCCCCCATTTGCTTTGCTGCTGCCAATCCGTCATAAGTGCGTCATAAGAGTGTGCACCGCTGATGTTCCTCCCCGATGGTGAAATTCCGCTGAAAAATTCTTGCTCCCGCCGCGCAGTGCCAAAAGCTGCTTTTTTCTGCCAGTGCAGTGAGGCTGTAGTCCTTGTAAAATAGCGGTGCAGCTCCCATTAAAAGGGAGGACCTACTGCCGCTGCTGGTGTGTTTTTTTTTTGTCTGCCGACTGCCAGGTCGGCCCGACAATTATGCCCCCGGGTTTGGCCGGGCTGCCAACATGCCCTCTTGGGTGCCAAGCCATTGGCCTGGCCGAAACCCTCCTTGGTAGCCCAGTGGACCGAACTTAAACAATCGCACAGGCTCTCCCCTTTAAGTGAAGGGGAGAGCCGTAGTAACGCGACACCATGCTGATATCAGTGCTATGCTAATGACTAACCACGGCAGCCACTCTGCCCGCCCCCAACTTCCGCCCCTCTAGAGTGCGAACTTCCGCTTACCACCCCACATCTGCCCCCATTATGACCAACTTCCAGTCCGCCGGAAAAAAAAAACGCTAAAGAGCGGAATTTCGCTCAAGAGGCCACTGCATCCATTGCGCCGATAAGAACTACAGAAACAGAGAAGATGAGCCCCGTTTCGAGCGGTGGGCAATTTCGGCCCCTTTAACTCTAATATTTTGTAACTAACAATGTTCAACTTCCAGATCTGCCCTAACCTAAGTTATGTCTTTTTAAAATCCTAATATATCATTACTACCCCCAAAGCAATTGTGCCACTAGCTCACGAGTTTTACTCACCACCTGTCTCTGTTTATTTAATAATCTTACTCATTTTAATCCATTCTCCTTCTGATCTGTTCTTTATCATTTTCTTTTTTTTTAATCTTTTATCTTTTCTACACTCTTTATCCCTTTTTCTTTCCTTTCTGCTTTCTCATCTTGGTTTTCTCTCTCCCATGGCACTAGTTACTCTCCCAGTGAGGACATTGGTCCCAGCCTTATTCAGGTGAATCTCAATTATCCTGTAGAAATGTTTCTCTAGCCAGGCATTTAATTCCTTTATCTTAATATTCTTATACCGACTGGTGCATGGCTCCAGGAGTAATATTGAGCTTACTACCCGTGATGTCCTGCTCTTTAACCTATCTCCTAATTGCCGAAACGTCTTTTGCAGGGTCTCAATTTTATTTCTTCGTGTGCCTGCAGTTCTAGCATGAAACAAAGAAGAGCTTGCATTTATGTAGTATCCTCACATCTTCAGGACTTCCAAAGCCCTTCATAGTCAATGAATTATTTTTGAGTCCAGTCACTGTTATTGCATATCCTGGTCTGGGTCTTGAACCCACAACCTCTGACTCAGACAACAATGTTACCACTGAGCAAGTTGATAAATAAAATCTGGCAGTTGTTCTTCCCTATCCAAAATCCTGAGCACCACTTCCATGCTATCCCTTATCCTGACACCTGGGAGAAAACATATTATTTTAACCTTTGGCTCTGGCTATTCTCCTAACTATGGAATCTCTTATTACTAACAGACTAACTGGAACAAACTAATACCAGACGCATTATAAATTATATATATTAAAGTGAATTACTTTGTAATCTTACTCTTTTATTATACAATTCCCTAGCCGAAGAAAAATTGTCGAATTAGAAAATCAAGGTGGAAATTAAATATAACACAGCCAAGAGTTACTTTATGTGTGTCTGCTCGAGTGAATTCAAAGCAATGGAAAATGAAAGAAGAATGGTCAACACAAAAGTGCTTCAAAGTTCAGTCCTTAAATCTACAAGGTAATGTGGCCATACAGTTAGAATTACATTCAGAATTGCATTGTAAATTGCAACTATTCAAATGGCCCAAGACATCAGCTAAACCTGTGTTAATCTGCAGACTCAGTGTTAACTGATATTCACAACACCTGCAATTGCCATCAAAGATCTCATTACACATGGCCAAAATAATAATTGGTTTCACCTTATTGAGATTTTTGAGCTTTTGCATCTTACTTGTGTTCTCTTGACATGGATTATGACTTGAAAATAGTACTGCTGACATACAATATATGACATATCAAGCATATCTAATTATATGAAATAAATATAATGAAATACATTGAGAAACTAATATAAACCATTATGTTAGAACAAGTGATCCCTCTATTCCATTATCCTTCTATCTCTATACTCATCTGATACATTTTTTTGATGTCACAAACTGAAATACTCATTATTCTATCACCCTGCTAATTTTAATTCGGCTTCAGTTGTCACAAGGGTATTTTATTTTGGTATTATTTAGCTGTAGTTCATTTTTTTATTATAGTACATATTGACAGCAGAGAAATAATGGCAAGATCAGAGTGCAATGCTAGTTGACAGTAAAAAAGGGCACCAAAACTCCATGGTCCTAGGGCAGCAAAATGAACAATTTCTAGGCAGGAAGGGCTGAAGTTACACTAAGAGGCAGAGAATCTGGAAGAAATGCGGTGAGGGGGGAGATGGTTGGTCATACGAATAATAAAAATACATCATACAACATAGTTCCTGCCTTAGTGACTCAAGGTGCATCTCTGGTGTTCAGTGTTGCTAAGGATCTCGGTGGGCGGGTGGAGTGGAGGGGTGGTGGTTGGAATTTAAGCTCTATAAGACTGGTTTCCTGAAATTGTATTTTCTTGGGTCATTTCTCAGTACCTGATGCGATTCCCTGATTATATGGCAAAGGTGTAGGCACCTGCTAACGTTTGCTAACATCACAGTTTGTATTGGTTTTTCAATGCATTTTATTATATTTTATTTTATTTATTTCGCATGATTAGATATGCCTAATATACACACATTTTCTTGTTTTTATATTTTATTTTAATTTAATATTTTATATATACAAATGCCCCTGACCCTGAGGTTTGGAATAGGACCAGGGTGCATACATGAATTTCTGGACCATAATTTATAAGAGAAGATATATTGCATTTAGTTCTCTGATGTAGGTTCAAGTAATATCATCATTCTAAGGAGAAGGTAGTATGCAGTATTTTACATCACATTTTATATAGAACAATAGTGCAATTTCAATTTTATTTTCAGGAGATTTCTTACACCTGCATTAGTGAGTAATAATGTTTTGTTCTCGTTACTTTTTTGTCTTCTAGAGACTCTGATTGTTCTTCTAGCTGTGGTTGCATTTTTCTTGGGGTTTGTAACTGTCAGCGTTCTCTGGAAACTTTTAAAAAAGGAATTAGTCTTACCAAAATCCTTGGTAAGTAATTCTGTAATTTAAAAATAACAGGGGGGCTCTTGGTGCATGCATTGTTTACATTAACCTTTCATCTTTGGGACCTGAACTTGAACCCAAACCACACTGAATGAATTAAAGTTTGCTTTCAGGTGGTCGAAAAAAAACTAAGTAAAATGAACTTGAGCAGGCCCAATCCAAATCCTAGTTGCAGTCAGTACAAAGCAGAAAACCACTGATAATTTGACTAATAGTGGTAAGGAAAGTGCCACACAGGAGTAGTTGGGAGGGATACTGCCATGAATCTGGGGTTAAAGTATATTACTGGGTAAATAGCTCATGTCTGAACGTAAGAACATAAGAAATAGGAGCAGGAGTAGGCCATTTGGTCCTTTGAGCCTGCTCCACCATTCAATAAGATCATGGATGATCTGCTCTTGGCCTCAGCTCCACTTCCCTGCCCACTACCCATAACCCTTGACTCCTCTATAGTTCAAAAATCTGTCTATCTCCACATTAAATATATTCAATGACTCAGCCGCCACAGGTCTCTGGGATGGAGAATTCCAAAGATTCACGACCCTCTGAGAGAAGAAAATCTTTCTCATCTCTGTTTTAAATGGGCAGCCCTTTATTCTGAAATTATGCCCCCTAGTTTTAGATTCCCCCACTAAAGGAAACATCCTCTCTGCATCTACCCAGTCAAACCCCCTCAAAATCTTGTACGTTTTAATAAGATCACCCCTCATTCTTCTAAACTCCAGTGAGTATAGGCCCAACCTGCTCAACCTTTCTTTGTAAGACAACCCCTTCATCTCAGGAATCAACCTAGTGAACCTTCTTTGAACTGCCTCCAATGCAAGTATATTCTTCCTTAAATAAGGAGACCAAAACTGTACACAGTACTCCAGGTGTGGTCTCACCACACCCTGTATAGTTGTAGCAAGACTTCTCTACTTTTATAATCCATCCCCCTTGCAATAAAGGCCAATATTACATTTGCCTTCCCAATTACTTGCTGTACTTGCATGCTAACTTTTTTGTGTTTCATGTGCAAGGACCCCCAAATTTCTCTGTACCACAGCATAATGTAGTCTCTCTCCATTTAAATAATAATATTCTTCCTACCAAAGTGGATAACCTCACATTTTACCACATTATACTCCATCTGGCAATTTTTTGCCCACTCACTTAACCTATCTATATCCCTTTCCAGATTCTTTGTGTCCTCCTCACAATTGGCTTTGCCGCCTATCTTTGTATCATCAGCAAATTTAGCTACAGTGCATTTGGTCCCTTCATCCAAGTCATTAATATAGATTGTAAATAGTTGAGGCCCCAGCACTGATCCCTGTGGCACCCCACTAGTTACAGTTTGCCAAGCTGAAAATGACCCATTTATCCTGACTCTCTGCTTTCTGTTAGTTAGCCAATCCTCTATCCATGCTAATATATTACCCCCAACCCCATGATCTCTTATCTTGTGCAGTAACCTTTTATGTGGCACCTTATCGAATGCCTTCTGGAAATCCAAATGTACTACATCTACTGCTTCCCCTTTATCCACCTTGCTCGTTACATCCTCAAAGAATTCTAGCAAATTGTCAAACATGATTTCCCGATCATAAAAGCATGCTGACTCTGCTTGATTGTATTATAATTTTTCTTAATGTCCGGCTACTACTTCCTTAATAATGTAATCCGGCATTTTCCCAAGGACAGATGTTAAGCTAACCAGTCTATAGTTTCCTGCTTTCTGTCTCCATCCCTTCTTGAATAGGGGTATTACATTTGCGATTTTCCAATCCGCTGGGACCTCTCCAAAATCCAGGGAATTTTGGTAGATTACAACCAATGCATCCACTATCTCTGCAGCCACTTCTTTAAAGGACCCTAGGATGCAGGCCCAGGGGACTTGTCCACATTTAGTCCCATTAGTTTGTCTAGTACTTTTTCTCTAGTGATAGTGATTGTTTTAAGTTCCCCCCTCCCTATAGCCCCTTGATTATCTATTATTATTGGGATGCTTTTAGTGTCTTCTTCCATTGGTGTGCAAAATCAAAACACATGGTTTTGGGGGTAATGTACTGACGTGGATAGAGAACTGGTTGGCAGGCAGGAAGCAGAGAGTTGGGATAAACGGGTCCTTTTCAGAATGGTAGGCAGTGACTAGTGGAGTGCTGCAAAGCTCATGCTGGGACCCCAGCTCTTTACAATTTACATCAATGATTTAGATGAAGGAATTGAGTGTAATATCTCCAAGTTTGCAGATGACACTAAACTGGGTGGCGGTGTGAGCTGTGAGGAGGATGTTAAGAGGCTGCAGGGTGATGTGGATAGGTTAGGTGAGTGGGCAAATGCATGGCAGATGCAGTATAATGTGGATAAATGTGAGGTTATCCACTTTGGGGGCAAAAACACAAAGGCAGAATATTATCTGAATGGCGGCAGATTAGGAAAAGGGCAGGTGCAACGAGACCTGGGTGTCATGGTTCATCAGTCATTGAAAGTTGGCATGCAGGTACAGCAGGCGGTAAAGAAGGCAAATGGTATGTTGGCCTTCATAGCTAGGGGATTTGAGTATAGGAGCAGTGAGGTCTTACTGCAGTTGTACAGGGCCTTGGTGAGGCCTCACCTGGAATATTGTGTTCAGTTTTGGTCTCCTAATCTGAGGAAGGATGTTCTTGCTATTGAGGGAGTGCAGCGAAGGATCACCAGACTGATTCCCGGGATGGCTGGACTGACATATGAAGAGAGACTGGATCAACTGGGCTTTTATACACTGGAGTTTAGAAGGATGAGAGGGGATCTCATAGAAACATATAAGATTCTGACGGGACTGGACAAGTTAGATGCGGGAAGAATGTTCCCGTTGTTGGGGAAGTCCAGAACCAGGGGATGCAGTCTTAGGATAAGGGGTAAGCCATTTAGGACTGAGATGAGGAGAAACTTCTTCACTCAGAGAGTTGTTAACCTATGGAATTCCCTGCCGCCGAGAGTTGTTGATACCAGTTCATTGGATATATTCAAAAGGGAGTTAGATATGGCCCTTACAGCTAGGGGGATCAAGGGGTATGGAGAGAAAGCAGGAAAGGGGTACCGAGGGAATGATCAGCCATGATCTTATTGAATGGTGGTGCAGGCTCAAAGGGCCGAATGACCTACTCCTGCACCTATTTTCTGTTTCTATGAAGACCGATACAAAATATTTTTCAAAGTCACTGCCAATTTCTTGTTTTCCCATTATTCATTCCAGTCTCATCCTCTAAGGGACCAACGTTTACTTTAGCTACTCTATACCTTTTTATATACCTCTTATTGTCAGCTTTTATATTTCTTGCTAGTTTACTCTCATAATCTATCTTCTCCCTCTTCATTACTTTTTTAGTCGACGTTTGATGGGTTCTAAAAATTTCCCAATCCTCTGGCCTGCCACCAATCTTTGTAACATTGTATGCCTTTGTTTTCAATTTAATATCATCTTTAACTTCCTTAGTTAGCCACGGATGGTTCATCCTTCTCTTCGAGTCTTTCTTTCTCACTGGAATATATCTTTGCTGGGAGTTATGAAATATCTTCTTAAATGTCTGCCACTGCTTATCTACCGTCCTATTTCCCCAGTCCACTCTAGTCAACTCTGATTTGTATTACATCTCTTCTAGGTGCTTGACTCAAGCACTAGGGCCTAGAAATTTGAAGCATTGCTAACAGGGCGCAAATGTATTACCAACCGGGCGCAGCGCTGGTGACGACTCCCGCCATATTGGGGAGGAGTTTAGTGGCAGCGCTACGGCTTTGCACCCCGATCTCCTGCACCCAGAGATCGTGACATCATCACTGTGCGCATCATCCTGTTAGCACCCCAGTCCCAAAATTGAGTTTCGCCCCCTTTAGCAGCGCCGAGCGAAAACATAGGCAGCTGCAGAAGGCATGGATCAGGCGGATGGTCACTACCATGGCTGTAATTAAAGACGAGGAGGCTGAGGTAAGTGTATAAAAAAAAGTACCTTTGTTTTCAATGTTTTCGTCCGTGTTCTTCGTGGGGTCCTGCCCGCGATTGCTCAGCCTGGCACTCTCCTTGAGTGCCAGGTCCCCCGCTCCATTGGTGATTCAGGTAGCTGATTCATTTTTTGCAGAGCCTGTAGCGATGGCCCTTCCCGTTAAGGGAGGGAAGGGCCTGTTGAATGCGCCAGTGCTACAGGCTCTAGTGTGCAGTGTTGCTGATGCGTCCGCCACTTTAGCGTTCCAAGAAGGAAATGGAGCACTTGATTTAGCGCTCCACTTTTTTCCATGATTGCTAATGCAAATTTTTTGAGGGGGCGACAATCAATTTCTCCCCCGAGGTGACCAGAGTAGAAAACTGTTCCATTCTCCAGTAATGTTCCTCACCTTAATTAGTACAATATTACAAAAATACTCGTTTTTACTATATCTACATAGTATATTATATATTAGCTCATATAGGATTTTAATATCATGAGAACTTATCCCAAACTTTCTGGAAGAGAATCTCTTCTGCAGGTGGCAAATGTTTCAAAAATATTAATGTCACATGTTTCTACAAAGAAGATAGAAGTAAAAAACAAACGCCCAAGGTCTATGTTGCACAAGCAGAATTACACAAAAATTGCAATATGCAAACCAGCCATTGAGTCCAACCTATTCATGTTGGTTTATATCCTCCATATGAGCAGTAAGAAAGACTTGCATTTATATAGCACCTGTCACAACCACTGGATGTCTCAAGGCACTTTACAGCCAATGAAGTACTTTTGGAGTGTAGTCACTGTTGTAATATGGGAAATGCAGCAGCCAATTTGCATACAGCAAGCTGTCTCAAACAGCATTGTGATAATGACCAAATAATCTGTTTTTGTTATGTTCATTGAGGGATAAATATTGGCCAGGACAGCGGGGGCAATTCCCCTGCTCTTCTTCGAAATAGTGCCATGGGATCTTTGATATCCACCTGAGAGACAGACGGGAACCCGGTTTAATGTCTCATCCAAAAGACAGCGCATCCTCAGCCTAGATTTTTGTGTGCAAGACCCTGGAGTGGGACTTGAACCCACAACCATCTGACTCAGAGGCAAGAATACTACCCACAGAGCCGCAGCTGACACACAGTAGTCTTAATCGCATGTATCTACCCGATTCCCATATCCCTTTATTTCCTTTTCCTTTAACCATCAATCCCATCTGGTCTTAAAAGTTGACATAGTCCCTACTTCAATCACCAGTGAATTCCTCAGCCACACAACCATCTGTGTTAAAACGTTTGTCCCGATAGTGTTCTACATCTCTTACATTTAGGGAGACAAATTCCGTTGCTCCCCGTTTGGAGATGGTAACATTTGAGAGTCGAGACATTTTGTGCCAGGCACGGAAGTCCCGCCCCGCTAGCTAAATTCGGGTTACCGCCCCTGAAAGGAAGTGGAGTGCAAAATAATGTGCTCCATTTCCTTTCTGCGGCGGTAGTGGGGCGGATGGGTTGGGAGCAGGGCACAGCACTACGCACTGTAAAGATAAACCCCAGCTTCTATTCTCCACTGCTAACCGTCTTTTTAAACCCCTCTCCCCAGTCTCCACCCTCACCTCCGACAATAAGTGTGAGGAGCTCATGGACTTCTTTGTCTCTAAGATTGAGACTATCTGTTCAGCCGCCTCTGCCTCTTCCCTTCCTTCCCCAGGCTCACCAGGCCAAACTTCCTCTATGGATCCCCTGCCCTAGCCCTAACCTCACATCTTTCTCCAGTTTCTCTCCGATTTCCCCTCATGACCTTTCCAAGCTCATCTTGTCCATGAGACCCACTTCCTGCTCCCTTGACCCTGCTCCCACCAAACTTCCTTTTCAGCTCCCATGTTAGCTGACATTGTTAATGGTTCTCTCTCCTCAGGTACTGTCCTCGCCTCCCTAAAATTTGTTGTCATCGCCCCTCTCTTCAAAAAAAACAATCCTCGACCCCTCCATCCTTGCAAACTGCTGCCCGATCTCCAACCTCCCTTTCCTTTCCAAAGTCCTTGAACGTGTTGTCGCCTCCCAAATCCTTGTCCATCTTTCCCGCAATTCCATTTTGAATTCCTCCAATCCGGTTTCCGTACCTGCCACAGAACTGCTCTCATCAAAATCATAAATTACATCCTTTGTGACTGTGACAAAGGAAAATGATCCCTCCTCGTCCTTCTTGATTTGTCTGCAGCCTTTGACATGGTTGACCACTCTATCCTCTCCACCGTCGTCCAGCTGGGTGGGACTGCACTTGCCTGGTTCCATTCTTATCTATCTAATCATAGCCAGAGAATCATCTGCAATGGCTTCTTTCCTGCCTCCGCATCGTTACCTCTGATGTCCCCCAAGGATCTATCCTTGGCCCCTTCCTATTTCTCATCTACATGTTGCCCCTTGGCAACATCATCCAAAAACACAGCGTCAGTTTCCACATGTACGCCGATGACACCCAGCTCTACCTCAATACCACTTCTCGCGACCCCCTCCTCGGTCTCTAAATTGTCAGACTGCTTGTCCGGAGCAGAAATTTTCTCCAATTGAATAATGAGAAGACCGAAGCCATTGTTTTTGGTCCCCGCACAAACTCCGTTCCCAAGCCATTGACTCCATCCCTCTCCCCAACTTCTGTCTGAGGCTGAACCAGACTGTTCACAACCTTGGCGTCATATTTGACCCTGAAATGAACTTTCAACCACATATCCGCAGCATAACTAAGACCACCTATTTCCACCTCTGTAACATCGCCTGTCTCCGCCCTAGCCTCAGCTCATCCGCTGCTGAAGCCCTCATCCATGCTTTTGTTACCTCTAGACTTCATTATTCCAACACACTCCTGGCTGGCCTCCCACATTCAACCCTACATACATTAGAGGTGATCCAAAACTCAGCTGTCCTTGTACTAACTCACACCAAGTCCCGCTCACCCATCACCCCTGTGCTCGCTGACCTACATTGGCTCCTGGTGAAACAATGCCTTGATTTCAAAATTCTCATCCTTATTTTCAAATCCCTCCATTGCCTCGCCCCTCTCTAGCTCTGTAATCTCCTTCAGCCTCACAATCCCCCAAGGTGTCTGCACTCCTCGAACTCTGCCCTCTTGAGCATCCCTGATTATAATCGCTCAACCATTGGTGGCCGTGCCTTCTGTTGCCGAGGCCCTAAACTCTGGAATTCCCTGCCTAAACTGTCTCTTTACCTCTCTCTCATTTAAGATGCTTCTTAAAACCTGCCTCTTTGATCAAGCTTTTGGTCACCAGCCCTACTTTCTCTTTAGGTGGTTTAGTGTCAAATTTCTTGTCTCATAATATTCCTGTGAAGCGGCTTGCGACGTTTCACTACGTTAAAAGCGCTATATAAATACAAGTTGTTGTTGTAGCGCTGCCACTTAGGAGGGGCTCTTCTCTTAATTAAAGGGAAAGGCCCAAGCTACAAATGCCGTATTTTAAAAATGGGCCTTCCTGGACCACCAGAGAACAGGGGTGCCATGCCGCCCTGTAGGTGACCCCTGAAGCTGTCCCTGGCATCGCCTGGTGCAGCTTCACGGCACGATACCCAATTTAGGGTCTGGGGTGCTAGCGGGGCTCTGTGCACGTCATCATTTCCGGTGCAGCGGAGCGGGGCACTATGGGTTACTGCACCGCTAAACTCCCATGGAATTTAACAGGAGTCACTAGCGCTGCTGCACCCGGGCAAATAGTCATTTGCACCCCGGGATCCCCGGAGGCGCTAATGGGAGGCACAAACGACCAAAATTTCTCGGCTTTCATTTTTTAACTACGTCCCTTCATTCTAGACCCTCCAGCACTCAAAACAGTCTGGTCTATCTACCTTGCACTATCTATTCATAATTTTAAACACCTCTAAAAACATCACCTCTTAATCTGCTTTGTTCTAACAAAAACAGTCCCAATTTTTCAAGTCTTTCTTTGTGTTTGTATTTCCTCATACTAGGCACCATCCTAATGAATCTAAGCTACAAATGCCGTATTTTAAAAATGAGCCTTCCTGGACCACCAGAGAACGGAGAACACGATCTAATGCTTCAATATCCTCTGCCCTCTCTATTGCCTCAATATTATTCCCATAGTGTGGAGCCCAAAACTACATACAGTACTCCAACTCTGATCTTACTAAGGTTTTATATAAATTTACCTTAACATCATGGCTTTTAAATTTTACTCCTCTTGCAATAAAACCCAGCATTCCATTAGCTATTGTTTTTACTTTATCCACATCATGTACATTGTCATGTGAACTTGAATCTCCAAATCATAGTGCTCTTCCATGTTACCCAGATTTCTCCCATTCAAAGTAAAATTATTGCTTTTTTTTTTCACCAACATGTTCCACCTCACATTTACTGACATTGAATTTAATCTTGTTTGCCCATTCTACCAACTTATCAGTATCCCTTTGTAGATTTCTTTGGTCCTCTGAATTATTTACTATGCCTCCTATTTTAGTATCATGTGAAAATTTGGACACCACTCCTTCTCGCCTTACTGACAAATCATTGATGTACACAGTGAACAGAAATGATCCCAGAACAGAACCCTGTGGGACACCATTACCAACCACTCTGAGGAGATTCCCTTAACTCCTACTCTAAAACCAGTTTTTAATCTAATTTGCTACCGATCCCCCAATTTCATACCCCTTGATTTTATCCGATTGATCTGTGAGGTACCTTGTCAAAGGCTTTCTGAAAATTCACATCCACTGCATTTCCCCCATCCGTCATATCTGACACCTGCGCAAATAAATCATTAGGATCCTTTTAAAATCTGTGTTGGCTGTTTGTAGTTATTTTCTTTTCATCTAGATATTTCATTTTGTCTTCAATTAAATATTCAAAAATTTTCTATACCACAGATACCAAACTAACTGGCATGTAATTACTCAGGTTAGTTCTGTCCCCTTTTTGAAAATGTGTATTGCTTTCTCTACTTTGCAATCCTCCACTCTTAAAGAATCCTAAAATGATAGGGATCTTTCTGAAATTTGTCCTATTCCAATCTAGTGCCCTTGTTTTGTACCTACTTTTTCCGCTTTCTGTTTAAATCTTAAACCATATCATACAATGGTCACTATTCCCAAGATGCTCACCCACATTTAACTCATTAACCTGATCTAAGAAGAATGGCCATTGATGTTGACCCTGCCCAATTGTTGGGGATGGGGCAATTTATATAGTTGAGTGGTTGGTCTGTCCCTGTACAGACACAACAGAGGTGCCCACTCTGACTGCCGGATGTAATAATGCAGCGGTACTCTGCAGCTTCAGTAGAAGAAGCAAGAGGCCCTTGATGGGTCAAAGTTTTAAGTGCCTTGATTTGCATTTTGGGGGACTTTACAGGGCTGAGAGTGGAACCAACAGCTGCTTATATTGAGCTGAGAATATAATGGTTGGAATTTCAGGATAGTCCAGGGCAGAAATCCAACAAATCTGGGTTCCACCCCAAATTGTGAGATCCCGCCCATGGGTGATTTACCTGACTTCCACCTCCCCAAACATTTGAATTCCCAGAGCAAAGTGATTAAAGTGCATCTCAGTAGTCATTAAACAACTCTATTGAGGGTGTTAATCAGCAGTGTTACCAGTTATTTATTTAAGGACGTGCTTATTTGTACTGCCAAAATGGCCACCATGCGCCACCCTTTGTCTATGATTGGTCCCCTTGGCGGATAAGCCACATCCTGAAGTTTCACTGGAATGAAGGTCTCACTGACTTTGCAAATTGTAACTTGATCCACTTTGACTTCCTGAAGCGACACAGGACAGAGCTCCCCAGAAGACAACAAGGGCCAGCCAAAGTGCTTTACCCTAGTCCAAGTGCATGCCTCCCCCAGCCAAAGTGCCTCCTCCTCCATCCCCCCCTCAACCACCCACCCACCCAACCCCACTCCACCATAGATGGGGCAGGCATTGTGTATGGATTGTTAACCTCACTCTCTCTCCCCCCAGCTTCTCTCTCTCTCTCGCTCTCTCCCCGCAACCTCTCTATCGCTCCCCCTAGCCTCTCTCTCTCTCTCTCTCTCCCCCAGCCTCTCTCTCTCTCTCTCCACCCAGCCTCTCTCACTCTCCCGCCAGCCTCTCTTTCTCCCCCCACCCCAGCCACTCTCTCTCCCTCCAGCCTCTCTCTCTCTCTCTCTCTCTCCCCAGCCTCTCTCTCTCTCTCTCTCTCTCTCTCTTCCCAGCCTCTCTCACTCTCCCCTCAGCCTCTCTCACTCTCCCCCCAGGCTCTCTCCTCCCAGCCTCTCGCTCTCTCTCCTCCCAGCCTCTCGCTCTCTCTCCTCCCAGCCTCTCTCTCTCTCTCCCCAGCCTCTCTCTCTCTCCCTCCAGCCTCTCTCTCCCACCCCCCAGCCTCTCTCTCTCTCTCTCTCCCCACAGCCTCTCTCTCTCTCTCTCTCTCCCCCCAGCCTCTCTCTCTCTCCCCCCAGCCTCTCTCTCTCTCTCCCCCCAGCCTCTCTCTCTCTCCCCAGCCTCTCTCTCTCTCCCCAGCCTCTCTCTCTCTCCCCAGCCGCTCTCTCTCCCCAGCCGTCCTCTCTCCCCAGCCGTCCTCTCTCCCCAGCCGCTCTCTCTCCCCAGCCGCTCTCTCTCCCCAGCCGCTCTCTCTCCCCAGCTTCTCTCTCCCCCTAGCCTCTCTCTCTCTCTCCCCCCAGCCTCTCTCACTTTCCACCCAGCCTATCGTACTCTCCCCCAGCCTCTCGTTCTCTCTCCCCAGCCTCTCGCTCCCCCCCTCCCAGCCTCTCTCTCTCCCCCCCAGCTTCTCTCTCTCGTCCCCCAGCTTCTTTCTCTTCCCCCAGCTTCTCTCTCCCCCGCAACAGCCTCTCTCTCTCTCACTTCCCCAGCCTCTCTCTTGCTCCCCCAGCTACTCTCTCCCCCTCCCCCCTCTCTCTCTCTCCCCCCAGCCTCTCTCTCTCTTTCCCTCCCCACAGCCTCTCTCTCACTCCCCCAGCTTCTCTCTCTCCCTCCCCCTCTCTCTCTCGCTTCCCCAGCTTCTCTCTCTCCTCCCCCCCTCTCTCTCCCCCCCAGCCTCTCTCTCTCCCCCCCCCCCCCCCGCAGCTTCTCTCTCTCGCTCCCCCAGTTTCTTTCTCTCCCCCCAGCCTCTCTCTTGCTCCCCCAGCTTCTCTCTCTCCCTCCCCCCTCTCTCTCTCTCCCCCCCCCCACCCACCCCAGCCTCTCTCTCATTCCCCCAGCTTCTCTCTCTCCCTCCCCCTCTCTCTCTCACTCACTCCCCCAGCTTCTCTCTCTCCCCCCCCAGCCTCTCTCTCTCTCCCCCAGGCCGGCTGCTCTCAGTCCCACGCCGGCTGGGGGTGGAAGCGAGTCATGGTGGGGGGAGAGGTGGAGGGGGAGGGAGGCGGGGTGGGGGCGGGAGAAGGCCGGGGCCACTGAGTGGGCAAAGAGAGTGGAGCCTCAGGTCCTGCTTCTCGGCACCACGTGGATAGAATGATTCGGGCCGGGGGGGTGGGGGGAGGGGGCGGAGTTTGACAGGGGCGGGGCTAGACACATGTTTGTCAAAAAAAGTGCAGTACAAATAGTTACATCGTTTATTTAATCAATCTTTATAGATTAGTGTATTGGCATTAAGTTTATCAATGCTCTGATTTTGAATTCAACTTGCAACTTCTATTTCCTAGATGCTTATTGTAAAGGCCATTAACCCATATGTAGACATGAAGATTGAGGAGGATGTATCTGTTGTGATCAAATATGAGGAAGTGATTCCTGTTGAATGTGATCATTTTTTTGAGGAAGCGGCAAGGCCCATTTCAAATCCAGAGATCACTGAACCACTTACCGTTGATCTGAAATATGCTGGGAAGAACTGGTCTTATGATAGACCTCAAACGCTCTTAAATTTTCATTAACTCTTTAATTCCCAAGGAAGCTACATGCTGTCATTGCAGCTCCTTGTCCCAAGTAAATGGTAGATGTTATGCATCATTATTGCGGCTGTATAGGGTCGATATGGACTGAAAATAAAATCACAAAATGACATTGTGTGCACTGTGTAATGAATGAGTTAAAGAACCTCACAAAGTGTTTCTTGATTAGAGAGAGAACTACATGAAAGTTCAACATTTGAATACAACATTTGAATAATATTACATTTCAGAATTTGGTTGGTAATGAGAACCCTCCTAGCATTAAGGAAAGATTCATAGGTTCTCAGCTCATGTGTTTGGTGTATATGTAGATTTTGAACCTGAATAAAATTGAGAAAGAAATAAAGAACAAACATTTATATTGTGCCTTTTGTGCCCCAAATCATTTTACAACCAACGAACCACATTTGAAGCATGGTCACTGTTGTTACATAGACAAACACCAATTTACACACAGCATGGCCTCACAAACAGCAATGAAATCTGACCGGTTAGTTTATTTTGGTGATGTTGACAGAAAGATAAATATTGGCCAAGATATGGGGAGAATTCCCATATACTTCAAAATACTGCCACGGGATCTTTTACATCCACCCGAACAGGCAGATGGGGGTTGATTTCCATTTTTGGCTTCCACTGTGCAGGTGGTGGGTGGCGTGATCGCACTATCCACCTGATGAAGCTCACCGAACACCCAATCCATTTCCATGGTCGGGCCTCATTGGAATAATGTCACTCAGCTCTCATCATCATCATAGGTGGTCCCTCGAATGAGGATGACTTGCTTCCACATTAGTTCACAGATGTCTCATTTGGAAAATGGTGACATGATAGGTCCAAGTCAGCATGGATTTGTGAAAGGGAGATCATGCTTGACAAATCTTCTGGAATTTTTTGAGGATGTTTCCAATAAAGTGGACAAAGGAGTACCAGTTGATGTGGTATATTTGGACTTTCAGAAGGCTTTCGACAAGGTCCCACACAGGAGATTAATGTGCAAAGTTAAAGCACATGGGATTGGGGGTAGTGTGCTGACGTGGATTGAGAACTGGTTGTCAGACAGGAAACAAAGAGTAGGAGTAAATGGGTACTTTTCGGAATGGCAGGCAGTGACTAGTGGGGTACCGCAGGGTTCTGTGCTGGGGCCCCAGCTGTTTACATTGTACATTAATGATTTAGACGAGGGGATTAAATGTAGTATCTCCAAATTTGCGGATGACACTAAGTTGGGTGGCAGTGTGAGCTGCGAGGAGGATGCTATGAGGCTACAGAGTGACTTGGATAGGTTAGGTGAGTGGGCAAATGCGTGGCAGATGAAGTATAATGTGGATCAATGTGAGATTATCCACTTTGGTGGTAAAAACAGAGAGACAGACTATTATCTGAATGGTGACAGATTAGGAAAAGGGAAGGTGCAACGAGACCTGGGTGTCATGGTACATCAGTCATTGAAGGTTGGCATGCAGGTACAGCAGGCGGTTAAGAAAGCAAATGGCATGTTGGCCTTCATAGCGAGGGGATTTGAGTACAGGGGCAGGGAGGTGTTGCTACAGTTGTACAGGGCCTTGGTGAGGCCACACCTGGAGTATTGTGTACAGTTTTGGTCCCCTAACTTGAGGAGGGACGTTCTTGCTATTGAGGGGGTGCAGCGAAGATTCACCAGACTGATTCCCGGGATGGTGGGACTGACCTATCAAGAAAGACTGAATCAACTGGGCTTGTATTCACTGGAGTTCAGAAGAGTGAGAGGGGACCTCATAGAAACGTTTAAAATTCTGACGGGTTTGGACAGGTTGGATGCAGGAAGAATGTTCCCAATGTTGGGGAAGTCCAGAACCAGGGGTCACAGTCTAAGGATAAGGGGTAAGCCATTTAGGACCGAGATAAGGAGAAACTTCTTCACCCAGAGAGTGGTGAACCTGTGGAATTCTCTACCACAGGAAGTAGTTGAGGCCAATTCACTAAATATATTCAAAAGGGAGTTAGATGAAGTCCTTACTACTCGGGGGATCAAGGGGTATGGCGTGAAAGCAGGAAGTGGGTACTGAAGTTTCATGTTCAGCCATGAACTCATTGAATGGCGGTGCAGGCTAGAAGGGCTGAATGGCCTGCTCCTGCACCTATTTTCTATGTTTCTATGTTTCTATGTTTCTATGAAGGACCCGATGTTCCAGTCCTAAACTCCAATTGAAGGGGTGAGGCATGTGCATGGATTTTTTTAACATGTGGTGACCATTGCACACCAGCCATCACATGGGCTTGACAAAACTAGGCCTTTATCCAGTGGCAAGGGTTAACCAGGACGACTGGAGACCTGCTTTGCTGCACAGACCTAGTGCGCGCACATATCACAGTGTGGGCAGGCCCGTGTTGCCCCTGGGCCCTTGGGTCTTCTGGGTCCCATACCCTCTGATACGTCCTTACTATACAGTATAAATGCACACGAGGCCCATGCTTGAGAGAAGGTTAGTCTGTGACCTGTCCTTTATTTCATAGCACTCAAGTGCTGGAAGTGGGTGGAGCTTCCCCTTTTATATCTGAAGGTCTAGGTTAGGAGTGTCTCCCACAAGTTCACCACCTAGTGGTCAGTGTTCCACAGTATACAACTTAGGTCAGATTATACATGGGTTACAATGCTGGTTGAATACATGACATCACCTCCCCCCCCAAAGTCTTTTGGGATCACAGGTTGAGTCTCTCTGGAGGTTTACGCTCCCTTGTAGAGCGCCTGAGTTGGGGCTCCGGTTGTTGGGCGCTGGCCTGAGTGTCTGCTGTTTGTGGTGCCTCAGGCCTGTCCAGACTGCCCACAGTGACTGGGCTCTCCTCCCTTTGGTTCCGGTGTTCGGTCACCTGTGGTGGAGTGAACTCTATATCGTGTTCTTCCTCTGCTTCTTCTATGGGGTTGCTGAACCTCCTTTTTGTTTGATCCACATGTTTGCGGCAGATTTGTCCATTGGTAAGTTTAACTACCAGAATCCTATTTCCTTCTTTGGCAACCACAGTGCCTGCGAGCCATTTGGGCCATGCAGCGTAGTTGAGGATAAAAACAGGGTCATTTACATCAATACATCGCGCCCTCACATTCCTGTCATGGTAGTCATATTGTGACTGGCGCCTGCTCTCGACAATTTCTTTCATGGTGGGGTGTATAAGGGATAACCGGGTTTTGAGTGTCCTTTTCATTAGCAGCTCTGCGGGTGGAACCCCTGTGAGCGAGTGTGGTCGGGATCTGTAGGCCAACAGGAGGCATGATAAACGGCATTGTAGGGATCCCCCTTGGATTCTGAGCATCCCCTGTTTGATAATCTGCACTGCTCGTTCTGCCTGGCCGTTTGAGGCCGGCTTGAACGGTGCCGTTCTAACATGGTTAATTCCATTGCCTGCCATGAAGTCCTGGAATTCAGTGCTTGTGAAGCATGGGCCATTGTCGCTGACCAAGATGTCCGGTAGACCATGGGCGGTGAACATTGCCCGTAGACTTTCTGCCGTGGCAGAGGATGTGTTTGAATTTAAAATGTCACACGCGATCCATTTGGAGTAGGTGTCTACTACAACCAAAAACATTTTTCCCATGAAAGGACCTGCGTTGTCCACATGGATGCGTGACCAAGGCTTGGCGGGCCATGGCCAGGGGCTAACGGGGGCTTCCCTGGTCGCATTGCCCAGCTGGGCACACGTGTTGTACCTGCGAACACAAAGTTCCAGATCTGCGTCTATCCCTGGCCACCAAACGTGACAATGCCCGGGTGCTCATTGTGGAGTTCTCTGATGAACACCTCTCTGCCCATCTGGGGCATGACTACGCGGTTTCCCCACAGTAGGCAATCGGCCTGAATCGAGAGTTCATCCTTGCGCCTGTGAAATGGTTTAAATTTCTCAGGGCATGCCCTGTCCGTGGGTGCCCAGTTCCCATTCAGGACACATTTCTTGACTAGAGACAATAGCGGGTCACTATTTGTCCAGACTTTAATCTGATGGGCTGTCACGGGTGAGCCTTCGCTTCCGAAAGCTTCAACAGCCATGACCATCTCAGCAGCATGCTCAGTAACCCCCTCAGTGGTGGCTAGTGGGAGCCTGCTGAGTGCATCAGCGCAGTTTTCGGTGCGCGGTCTGTGCCGAATTGTGTAGTCATAGGCGGCTAACATGAGTGCCCACCTCTGTATGCGGGCCGATGCGTTTGCATTTATGGCCTTGTTGTCGGCCAAAAGGGACGTTAGGGGTTTGTGATCTGTCTCCAGCTCAAATTTCCTGCCAAACAGGTACTGGTGTATTTTCTTTACCGCATATACACATGCGAGCGCCTCCTTTTCTACCATCCCGTAGTCCCTTTCTGCCTGGCACAGACTTCTGGAGGCATAAGTTATCGGCTGTAACTGACCCTTGGCATTGACATGCTGCAACACACACCCGACACCATAGGACGATGCATCGCACGTTAACACAAGTTTCTTACATGGGTCATATAGCGTTAACAGATTGTTGGAACATAACAAATTGCGTGCTATGGTAAAAGCCCTTTCCTGGCTGTCCCCCCAGACCCATTCGCGACCTTTGCGTAGGAGCACATGTAGCGGCTCTAGCAGCGTGCTCAATTTGGGAAGAAAGTTACCAAAATACTTCAGGAGCCCCAGGAATGAACGCAGCTCCATCGTGTTACGGGGTCTGGGTGCTCTCTGGATCGCTTCCGTCTTGGACGCAGTAGGGCTGATCCCGTCTGCTGCTAACCTCATCGCCAGGAATTCTACCTCTGGAACTAGGAAGATGCACTTCGCCTTTTTAAGTCGCAGCCCTACCCTGTCCAGTCTGCGTAGCAACTCCTCCAGATTGTGGAGGTGTTCTTCAGTATCGCGACCCGTGATGAGGATGTCGTCCTGAAAAACCAGCGTCCCTGGAATCGACTTGAGGAGGCTTTCCATATTTCGTTGCAAGATCGTGGCGGCCGAGCGAATCCCGAACGGACATCTGTTGTACTCAAACAACCCCTTGTTGGTCGTGATGGTGGTCAGCTTCTTCGACTCACTCGCCAGCTCCTGGGTCATGTAAGCTGAGGTCAGGTCCAATTTTGAAAAAAGTTTGCCACCGGATAGCGTCGCATAGAGGTCCTCCGCTCTCGGTAGCGGGTACTGGTCTTGGAGTGACACCCAATTGATGGTGGCCTTGTAATCGCCGCATATCCTGACCGACCCATCCGCCTTGAGCACCGGCACAATCGGGCTCGCCCAGTCACTGAATTCGACTGGCGAGATGATGCCTTCCCTCAGCAGGCGGTCCAATTCGCCTTCTATCTTTTCCCGCATCACGTACAGCACCGCTCTGGCCTTGTGGTGTACTGGCCTGGCATCCGGGTTTATGTGAATCACTACCTTGGCCCCCATGAAAGTGCCAATGCCGGGTTGAAATAATGAGTCAAATTTGTCCATGATCTGTGAGCATGATACTCGCTCCACAGAGGAAATTGCATTGACATCGCCCCATTTCCAGTTCATGACAGCAAGCCAACTCCTCCCCAGTAGTGCGGGACCGTCCCCCGGGACAACCCAGAGTGGCAACCTGTTCTCCGAATTTTTGTGGGTCATGACTAACATGGCGCTGCCTAGCACCAGAATGATCTCCTTTGTGTATGTCCGTAGCTGTGCGTCAATCGGCGATAATTTTGGCCTCCTGGCCTTGGACGCCCACAACTTTTTGAACTGTTTGATACCCGTGTCTAGCTCCATTGATACTGGGATGCCATTGAGGAGCACTTTCATCATTATCGGTGGCGTCCTGGTGTATGAACTGTATACGTGCTCCACAAGAACTCGCTGAACTTCAGCTTCCAGCGATTTCCCCCAGCGTTCATTTCTGCAATTTCTGCAGGTATTTTGCTCATCTCTGCAAACTCCGGCTGAGTGTGTGCCTCCACGCCTCCAGCATGAGCTGTTGTTTGAAACAAAAGGTCCCTTGCCAGTCGATCGTCCCTGACTGCCCCTGTTATTGCCCTTGAGTGCGCCATTAACAGGTGTTGATGGCTCCATTACTGGCCGCATTGTCCCTTGCAATGGCGTGAATCGCTGTTCAGCTTGCCATTGTATCTGTCGAACTCCCCCTCTGGGTTCGACTACATGTTGGGGCATGCCCGACTGCACTTGTCTGCCTGGAGAACTGTGTGCTGCTTTAACAATGTTGAATCTTTGTCCCAACCATCCCTTAACACAGTACCTCTCGTCTGTTCTGCTAGTGGCCATGCTCGCGTGGTTTAAATCCCAGTTTCTTGTCGCCATTGATACGTCCTTATTATACAGTATAAAAGCACATGAGGCCCATGCTTGAGAGAAGGTTAGTCTGTGACCTGTCCTTTATTTCATAGCACTCAAGTGCTGGAAGTGGGTGGAGCTTCCCCTTTTATATCTGAAGGTCTAGATTAGGAGTATCTTCCACAAGTTCACCACCTAGTGGTCATTGTTCTCACAATGTACAACTTGGGTCAGATTATACATGGGTTACAATGCTGGTTGAATACATGACACCCTCATTCACCGCATTTCCGCCACGATCCCTCACCGCTCCTCTGCCACAAAAACACTCGCCGCACCTCCTCCACGATCTCTTGCCACATCTCTGCACCAAACACTCACCGAACCTCCACCACGATCACCCACCAAATCTCAGCCACGATCCTTCATCACTCCTCCGCCTCGATCACTCGTCGCAAGTCTGCCACGACCTTCCCACTCCCCTGCTGTACCAGGGCACCGCCAATGCTCCTGCCCCCGCTTCAAATGGCGACCTGGGTCCTGATGACGTTATATATGTATTTACTCTGTACAGCTACCAGAGGGCTCATCCACTGGAGTCCCAAAGGATCCCATAATCCCTTGGGAGTGCAGGTATTTAAGGAGGCTTCACAAGTTGGAGGCACTCTGGAGACCTGCAATAAAAGACTAAGGTCACACTTTACTTTGAGCTCACAGTGTTCAGTCTGACTCTTTCTCCATACAGTACAACTGGCGATGAGATACAGATAGCGAACCCAAAGATGCAGAGAACAGTGGGCATCCTGAGAAATTCTCGGAGGGAGATGATTGGGAAACTTTTGTGTAGCGACTTGACCAATACTTTGTGGCCAACGAGTTAGATGGGGAAGAGAGCGCTGCCAAACGAAGGGCGATCCTCCTCACTGTCTGTGGGACATCAACGTATGGCCTCATGAAGAATCTGCTCACTCCAGTGAAACCCACGGAGAAATCATACAATGATGTGTGCACACTGGTCCGAGAGCATTTGAACCCGAAGGAAAGCGTTCTGATGGCGAGGTACCGGTTCTGCACCTACAAAAGGTCTGAAGGCCAGGAAGTGGCGAATTATGTCGCCGAGCTGAGACGCCTTGCAGGACATTGCGAATTTGAAGGACATTTGGAGCACATGCTCAGAGACTTTTTCGTACTTGGCATTGGCCATGAAACCATACTTCGCAAACTTTTGATTGTAGAGACCCCAACCTTGAGTAAGGCCATAGTGATAGCCCAGGCGTTCAGTGCCACCAGTGACAATACGAAGCAAATCTCACAGCACACAAGTGCTGCTAAAAGTACTGTGAACAAAGTGATGTTGTTTTCAAATCGTAATGTACAAGACAGGTCACACATACCTGCAGCTACACGTCTGCAGATGTCTCAGAGTCCACCATCAAGGGTGATGAATGCAAGGCGATTAACATCTTGTTGGCGCTGCGGGGGTGATCATCATTTCCATTCATGACGATTCAAAGAGTATGTTTGCAAGGGCTGTGGAACAATGGGACACCTCCAAAGATTGTGCAGGCGAGCTGCAAAGCCTGTTAAACCTGCAAACCGCCATGTTGCAGAGGAGGACAGATCCACGGAGGATCACGATGTACCAGAGCCTCAGATCGAGGAGTCAGAGGTACATGGGGTGCACACATTCACCACGAATTGTTCCCCGATAATGCTGAATGTTGAACTAAATGGACTCCCGGCGTCAATGGAGCTGGACACGGGCACGAGCCAGTCCATCATGGGCAAAAAGACTTTCAAAAGGTTGTGGTGCAACAAGGCCTCAAGGCCAGTCTTAACTCCAGTTCGCACAAAACTAAGAACTTACACGAAATAACTGATTCCTGTAATCGGCAGTGCTACCGTAAAGGTTTCCTATGATGGAGCGGTGCACAAGCTACCAGTCTGGGTGGTACCGGGCGATGGTCTCACGTGCTTGGCAGAGGCTGGCTGGGAAAGCTACGCAGGAACTGGGACGATGTCCGAGCGCTATTGCCCGCTGATGACACTTTGTGTGCCCAGGTCTTAAACAATTTTCCTTCACTATAAAGGCTCAGCGGCAGCGAGAGGTGGCAGCAGTCCGAGAGGCGGGAGTTCCTGGCGTTGGTGAGGCCTATAAAGGCTCAGCGGCAGCAAGAGGCGGCGGCAGTCTGAGAGGCGGGAGTTCCTGGCGTTGGTGAGGCCTATAAAGGCTCAGCGGCAGCGAGAGGCGGCGACAGTCCGAGAGGCGGGAGTTCCTGGAGTTGGTGAGGCCTATAAAGGCTCAGCGGCAGCGAGAGGTGGCGGCAGTCCGAGAGGCGGGAGTTCCTGGCGTTGGTGAGGCCTATAAAGGCTCAGTGGCAGCGGCAGTCCGAGAAGCGGGAGTTCCTGGCGTTGGTGAGGCCTATAAAGGCTCAGCGGCAGCGAGAGGCGTACCTGTGCAGCTGCAGCGGGGAGAGAAGGCAAAAAAGAAGTAGAAAGAAATCAAAAGGTGATGTCACAGCCAAGAGGGTAAGTGATTGGCTGGTGATTGGTGAGTAGTTTTTCTTTTTTCTCTTCTATAACAGTAAGTAAACTTTAACATTGTTGTTGCCAATTTAAGTGTATCTAAGGCTTAAGTCATGGCAGGAGAGCTCAGTCGGGTGTTATGCTCCTCCTGTACCATGTGGGAACTCAGGGACAACTCCAGTGTCCCTGACGACTATGTGTGCAGGAAGTGTATCCACCTCCAGCTCCTGATGGTCCGCGTTGCGGAGTTGGAGCTGAGGGTGGATTCACTCTGGAGCATCCACGATGCTGAGAATGACGTGAGTATCACGTGTAGCGAGTTGGTCGTACCGCAGGGAAAGGGTCCACACCCAGATAGGGAATGGAAGACCAACAGGAAAAGCAGTGCAAGGAAGGTAGTGCAGGAGTCCCCTATGGTCATCCCCCTGCAAAACAGATACACTGCTTTGGGTACTGTTGAGGGGGATGACTCATCAGGGGAGGGCAGCAGCAGCCAAATTCATGGCACCGTGGCTGGCTCTGTTGCACAGGAGGGCAGGAAAAAGAGTGGGAGAGCGATAGTGATAGGGGATTCAATTGTAAGGGGAATAGATAGGCGTTTCTGCGGCCGCAGCTGAGACTCCAGGATGGTATGTTGCCTCCCTGGTGCAAGGGTCAAGGATGTCTCGGAGCGGTTGCAGGACATTCTAAAAAGGGAGGGAGATCAGCCAGTTGTCGTGGTGCACATTGGTACCAACGACATAGGTAAAAAAAGGGATGAGGTCCTACGAAATGAATTTAAGGAGCTAGGAGCTAAATTAAAAAGTAGGACCTCAAAAGTAGTAATCTCGGGATTGCTACCAGTGCCACGTGCTACTCAGAGTAGGAATCGCAGGATAGCTCAGATGAATACGTGGCTTGAGCAGTGGTGCAGCAGGGAGGGATTCAAATTCCTGGGGCACTGGAACCGGTTCTGGGGGAGGTGGGACCAGTACAAACCGGACGGTCTGCACCTGGACAGGACCGGAACCAATGTCCTCGGGGGATTGTTTGCTAGTACTGTTGGGGAGGAGTTAAACTAATATGGCAGGGGGATGGGAACCAATGGAGGGAGACAGAGGGAAACAAAAAGGAGATAAAAGCAAAAAACAGAAAGGAGATGAGAAAAAGTGAGGGCAGAGAAACCCAAGGCAAAGAACAAAAAGGGCCATTGTACAGCAAAATTCTAAAAGGACAAAGGGTGTTAAAAAAACAAGCCTGAAGGCTTTGTGTCTTAATGCAAGGAGTATCCGCAATAAGCTGGATGAATTAACTGTGCAAATAGATGTTAACAAATATGATGTGATTGGGATTACGGAGACGTGGCTCCAGGATGATCAGGGCTGGGAACTCAACATCCAGGGGTATTCAACATTCAGGAAAGATAGAATAAAAGGAAAAGGAGGTGGGGTAGCATTGCTGGTTAAGGAGGAAATTAAGGCAATAGTTCGGAAGGACATTAGCTTGGATGATGTGGAATCTATATGGGTAGAGCTGCAGAACACCAAAGGGCAAAAAACGTTAGTGGGAGTTGTGTACAGACCTCCAAACAGTAGTAGTGATGTTGGGGAGGGCATCAAACGAGAAATTAGGGGTGCGTGCAATAAAGGTGCAGCAGTTATAATGGGTGACTTTAATATGCACATAGAAACATAGACATAGAAACATAGAAAATAGGTGCAGGAGTAGGCCATTCGGCCCTTCTAGCCTGCACCGCCATTCAATGAGTTCATGGCTGAACATTCAACTTCAGTACCCCATTCCTGCTTTCTCGCCATACCCCTTGATCCCCCTAGCAGTAAGGACCTCATCTAACTCCTTTTTGAATATATTTAGTGAATTGGCCTCAACAACTTTCTGTGGTAGAGAATTCCACAGGTTCACCACTCTCTGGGTGAAGAAGTTCCTCCGCATCTCGGTCCTAAATGGCTTACCCCTTATCCTTAGACTGTGACCCCTGGTTCTGGACTTCCCCAACATTGGGAACATTCTTCCTGCATCTAACCTGTCTAACCCCGTCAGAATTTTATATGTTTCTATGAGGTCCCCTCTCATTCTTCTGAACTCCAGTGAATACAAGCCCAGTTGATCCAGTCTTTCTTGATAGGTCAGTCCCGCCATCCCGGGAATCAGTCTGGTGAACCTTCGCTGCACTCCCTCAATAGCAAGAATGTCCTTCCTCAGGTTAGGAGACCAAAACTGTGCACAATACTCCAGGTGTGGCCTCACCAAGGCCCTGTACAATTGTAGTAACACCTCCCTGCCCCTGTACTCAAATCCCCTTGCTATGAAGGCCAACATGCCATTTGCTTTCTTAACCGCCTGCTGCACCTGCATGCCAACCTTCAATGACTGATGTACCATGACACCCAGGTCTCTTTGCACCTCCCCTTTTCCTAATCTGTCACCATTCAGATAATAGTCTGTCTCTCTGTTTTTACCACCAAAGTGGATAACCTCACATTTATCCACATTATACTTCATCTGCCATGCATTTGCCCACTCACCTAACCTATCCAAGTCGCTCTGCAGCCTCACAGCATCCTCCTCGCAGCTCACACTGCCACCCAACTTAGTGTCATCCGCAAATTTGGAGATACTACATTTAATCCCCTCATCTAAATCATTAATGTACAATGTAAACAGCTGGGGCCCCAGTACAGAACCTTGCGGTACGCCACTAGTCACTGCCTGCCATTCTGAAAAGTACCCATTTACTCCTACTCTTTGCTTCCTGTCTGACAACCAGTTCTCAATCCATGTCAGTACACTACCCCCAATCCCATGTGCTCTAACTTTGCACATCAATCTCTTGTGTGGGACCTTGTCGAACGCCTTCTGAAAGTCCAAATATACCACATCAACTGGTTCTCCCTTATCCACTCTACTGGAAACATCCTCAAAAAATTCCAGAAGATTTGTCAAGCATGATTTCCCTTTCACAAATCCATGCTGACTTGGACCTATCATGTCACCTCTTTCCAAATGCACTGCGATGACATCCTTAATAATTGATTCCATCATTTTACCCACTACCGATGTCAGGCTGACCGGTCTATAATTCCCTGTTTTCTCTCTCCCTCCTTTTTTAAAAAGTGGGGTTACATTGGCTACCCTCCACTCCATAGGAACTGATCCAGAGTCAATGGAATGTTGGAAAATGACTGTCAACGCATCCACTATTTCCAAGGCCACCTCCTTAAGTACTCTGGGATGCAGTCCATCAGGCCCTGGGGATTTATCGGCCTTCAATCCCATCAATTTCCCCAACACAATTTCCCGGCTAATAAGGATTTCCCTCAGTTCCTCCTCCTTACTAGACCCCCCGACCCCTTTTATAACCGGAAGGTTGTTCGTGTCCTCCTTCGTGAATACCGAACCAAAGTACTTGTTCAATTGGTCCGCCATTTCTTTGTTCCCAGTTATGACTTCCCCTGATTCTGACTGCATAGATTGGGTTAACCAAACTGGAAGCAATACGGTGGAGGAGGATTTCCTGGAGTGCATAAGGGATGTTTTTTTAGACCAATATGTCGAGGAACCAAGTAGGGGGGAGGCCATCTTAGACTGGGTGTTGTGTAATGAGAGAGGATTAATTAGCAATCTCGTTGTGCGAGGCCCCTTGGGGAAGAGTGACCATAATATGGTGGAATTCTGCATTCGGATGGAGAATGAAACAGTTAATTCAGAGACCCTGGTCAAGAACTTAAAGAAGGGTAACTTTGAAGGTATGAGGTGTGAATTGGCTAGGATAGATTGGCGAATGATATTTAAGGGGTTGACTGTGGATGGGCAATGGCAGACATTTAGAGATCGCATGGATGAACTACAACAATTGTACATTCCTGTCTGGCGTAAAAATAAAAAAGGGAAGGTGGCTCAACCGTGGCTTTCAAGGGAAATCAGGGATAGTATTAAAGCCAAGGAAGTGGCATACAAATTGGCCATAAATAACAGCGAACCCGGGGACTGGGAAAAATTTAGAACTCAGCAGAGGAGGACAAAGGGTTTGATTAGGGCAGGGAAAATGGAGTACAAGAAGAAGCTTGCAGGGAACATTAAGACGGATTGCAAAAGTTTCTATGGATATGTAAAAGGTTAGTAAAGACAAATGTATGTCCCCTGTAGTCAGAATCAGGGGAAGTCATTACGGGGAACAAAGAAATGGCGGACCAATTGAACAAGTACTTTGGTTCGGTATTCACTAAGGAGGACACAAACAACCTTCCGGATATAAAAGGGGTCGGAGGGTCTAGTAAGGAGGAGGAACTGAGGGAAATCCTTATTAGTCGGGAAATTGAGTTGGGGAAATTGATGGGATTGAAGGCCGATAAATCCCCAGGGCCTGATGGACTGCATTCCAGAGGACTTAAGGAGGTGGCCTTGGAAATAGTGGATGCATTGACAGTCATCTTCCAACATTCCATTGACTCTGGATCAGTTCCTATGGAGTGGAGTGTAGCCAATGTAACCCCACTTTTTAAAAAAGGAGGGAGAGAGATAACAGGGAATTATAGACCGGTCAGCCTGACATCAGTCGTGGGTAAAATGATGGAATCAATTATTAAAGTTGTCATAGCAGCGCATTTGGAAAGAGGTGACATGATAGGTCCAAGTCAGCATGGATTTGTGAAAGGGAAATCATGCTTGACAAATCTTCTGCAATTTTTGAGGATGTTTCCAGTAGAGTGGACAAGGGAGAACCAGTTGATGTGGTGTATTTGGACTTTCAGAAGGCTTTCGACAAGGTCCCACACAAGAGATTAATGTGCAAAGTTAAAGCATGTGGGATTGGGGGTAGTGTGCTGACATGGATTGAGAACTGGTTGGCAGACAGGAAGCAAAGAGTAGGAGTAAATGGGTACTTTTCAGAATGGCAGGCAGTGACTAGTGGGGTACCGCAAGGTTCTATGCTGGGGCCCCAGCTGTTTACATTGTACATTAATGATTTAGACAAGGGGATTAAATGTAGTATCTCCAAATTTGCGGATGACACTAAGTTGGGTGGCAGTGTGAGCTGCGAGGAGGATGCTATGAGGCTGCAGAGTGACTTGGATAGGTTAGGTGAGTGGGTAAATGCATGGCAGATGAAGTATAATGTGGGTAAATGTGAGGTTATCCACTTTGGTGGTAAAAACAGAGAGACAGACTATTATCTGAATGGTGACAGATTAGGAAAAGGGGAGGTGCAAAGAGACCTGGGTGTCATGGTACATCAGTCATTGAAGGTTGGCATGCAGGTGCAGCATGCGGTTAAGAAAGCAAATGGCATGTTGGCCTTCATAGCGAGGGGATTTGAGTACAGGGGCAGGGAGGTGTTGCTACAGTTGTACAGGGCCTTGGTGAGGCCACACCTGGAGTATTGTGTACAGTTTTGGTCTCCTAACCTGAGGAAGGACATTCTTGCTATTGAGTGAGTGAAGCGAAGGTTCACCAGACTGATTCCCGGGATGGCGGGACTGACCTATCAAGAAAGACTGGATCAACTGGGCTTGTATTCACTGGAGTTCAGAAGAATGAGAGGGGACCTCATAGAAACGTTTAAAATTCTGACGGGTTTAGACAGGTTAGATGCAGGAAGAATGTTCCCAATGTTGGGGAAGTCCAGAACCAGGGGACACAGTCTAAGGATAAGGGGTAAGCCATTTAGGACCGAGATGAGGAGGAATTTCTTCACCCAGAGAGTGGTGAACCTGTGGAATTCTCTATCACAGAAAGTTGTTGAGGCCAATTCACTAAATATATTCAAAAAGGAGTTAGATGAAGTCCTTACTACTAGGGGGATCAAGGGGTATGGCGAGAAAGCAGGAATGGGGTACTGAAGTTGCATGTTCAGCCATGAACTCATTGAATGGCGGTGCAGGCTAGAAGGGCAGAATGGCCTACTCCTGCACCTATTTTCTATGTTTCTATGTTTCTATGAACCAGGCATCGGGAAATTCCAAGGAGCAAAAGTGCAGATCCACCTAATTCCGGGGGTGCGACCCATCCATCACAAGACTAGAGCAGTACTGTACATGATGAGAGAAAGGGTAGATATTGAGCTAGACCGGCAACAAAGAGAGGGCATCATTTCCCCCATCGAGTTCAACGAGTGGGTCAGTCCTATCGTCCCAGTCCTCAAGGGAGACAGCACCGTCAGAATCTGTGGCGATTACAAAGTAACTATCAATGGTTTCTCCCTTCAGGACCAATACCCAATACCAAAAGCGAACGACCTCATTGCAACGCGGGCGGGACGTTCACAAAGCTGGATCTGACCTCAGCCTACATTACGCAGGAATTGGAGGAATCATCGAAGGCCCTCACCTGCATCAACACGCACAAAGGTCTTTTTCTTTATAACAGATGCCCATTTGGAATCCGATCGGCGGTGGCGATATTCCAGAGAAACATGGAAAGCTTACTGAAGTCAGTCCCACACACCGTGGTCTTCCAGGACGACATCTTGGTCACAGGTCGGAACATAGTCGTGCATCTGCAGAATCTGGAGGAGGTTCTTAGTCGACTCAACCACGTGGGGCTCAGGTTAAAATGCTCAAAGTGCGTTTTCCTGATGCCTGAAGTGGAGTTCCTGGGAAGGAGAATTGCGGCGGACAGCATCAGGCCCACCAACGTGAAGCCGGAGGCAATCGAGAACGCACCGAGGCCACAGAACGTGACGGAGCTGCGGTCATTTCTGGGACTCCTGAAGTACTTTGGTAACTTCTTACCGGGTCTCAGCACACTGTTAGAACCACTGCATGTCTTACTACGAAAAGGGGATGAATGGGTTTGGGGCAAAAGTCAAGAAAATGCCTTTGTAAAAGCGAGAAAATTGTTATGCTCAAACAAATTGCTTATGCTGTATAATCCATGTAAGCGTTTGGTACTAGCATGTGATGCGTCATCATAAGGCGTATGGCAAAAAGCTAATGATTTCGGGAAACTGCAACCAGTTGCTTATGTATCCAGGAGTCAGTCTAAGGCTGAGAGAGCCTACAGCACGATTAAGAAAGAAGTGTTAGCGTGTGTCTATGGGGTAAAGAAAATGCATCGATACCTGTTTGGGCTAAAATTCGAATTGGAAACTGACCATAAGCCACTTATATCCCTGTTTTCTGAGAGTAAAGAGATAAATACCAACGCATCGGCCCACATCCAGAGATGGGCACTCATGTTGTCCGCGTACAACTACGCCATCCGCCATAGGCCAGGTACAGAAAACTGCGCCGATGCTCTCAATAGGCTGCCATTGCCCAACACGGGGGAGGAAATGGCGCAGCCCGCAGATCTAGCCATGGTTATGGAAGCATTTGAGAGTGAGCAATCACCCGTCACTGCCCAGCAGATCAAAACCTGGAAAAGCCAGGACCCCTTATTATGTCTAGTCAAAAGCTGTGTGCTCCACGGGAGCTGGTCCAGTGTCCCAGTGGAAATGCAGGAAGAGATAAAGCCATTTCAGCGGCGCAAAGATGAAATGTCTATGCAGGCAGACTGGCTTCTGTGGGGCAATCGAGTAGTGGTCCCCAAGAAGGGCAGCGACACCTTCATCAATAACCTCCACAGTACCCACCCAGGCATCGTAATGATGAAAGCGATAGCCAGATCCCACGTGTAGTGGCCCGGTATCGATACGGACTAAGTCCTGCGTTCACAGATGTAATACATGCTCGCAGTTAAGCAATGCATCCAGGGAAGCACAGCTAAGTTTATGGTCTTGGCCTTCCAAAAGAGGTCTAGGGTACACGTCGACTCTGCAGGCCCATTCTTGGGTAAAATTTTCCTTGTGTTCGTAGACGCCTACTCCAAGTGGATTGAATGTGAGATAATGTCGACTAGCACGTCCGCTGCCACTGCTGTGGGCCATGTTTGCCACACACGGCCTACCCGATGTCCTGGTGAGCAACAATGGGCCATGTTTTACCAGTGCTGAGTTCAAAGGATTCATGACCCGTAACGGGATCAAACATGTCACATCTATCCGATTTAAACCAGCATCCAATGGTCAGGTAGAGAGAGCAGTGCAAACCATCAAGCAAGGCTTGAAGAGGGTAACTGAAGACTCACTGCAGACTCGCCTATCCCGAGTCCTGCTTAGCTACCGCATGAGACCCCACTCACTCACTGGGATCCCACCTGCTGAACTGCTCATGAAAAGAGCACTTAAGGCAAGGCTCTTGTTCGTTCACCCTGATCTACATGAACAGGTAGAGAGCAGGCGGCTTCAACAAAGTGCATACCATGATAGTGCAAATGTGTCATGATCCTGTATTTGTATTATATTATGGACAAGGTCCCAAGTGGCTTCCCGGCACTGTCGTGGCCAAAGAGGGGAGCAGGGTGTTTCGGGTCAAACTTTCAAATGGACTCATTCACCGGAAATACTTGGACCAAATCAAACTCAGATTCATGGACTACCCTGAGCAACCCACCTTGGACTTTACCTTTTTTGATCCCCCAACATACACACCAGTGGCAACCGACACCACGGTTGACCACGAAGCAGAACCCATTTCTACAGTAGCCCAGCAGAGTCCAACACACCAGGCAGCCCAGCAAGGACAGCTGCACAGCAACCCAGCGAGGGCCCAACAAATGATTCAACAACACCAGCTTTCACACCGAGACGATCAACCAGGGCAAGAAGGGCCCCAGATCGACTCACATTGTAAATAGTTACACTATTGAGTTTGGTCGGGGGGGGGGGGGAAGTGTTGTTCTATATATGTAAACTTGTATTTACTCTGTACAGCCACCAGAGGGCTCATCCCCTGGAGTCCCAAAGGATCCCATAATCCCTTGGGAGCACAGGTATTTAAGGAGGCTTCACAGGTTGGAGAGGCACTTTGGAGACCTGCAATAAAAGACTAAGGTCACACTTTACTTTGAGCTCACAATATTCAGTTTGACTCTTTCTCCATACACGACAGACGTCACCCAGTCGCCCACCTTGAAGCTGTCGCACATTTGTGTCAGCTCGTGCTGAAGCTGCAGTGGCATGCTCCAGCTCTTTTTATAGCCCCAACCTGTGGTGATGTTCTCTCACAGGTCAGGATGGCCTACTGTGTCCCAGGGCCCGGCGCTCAACTCTACCATTGAACTAATGCTAATAGGCAGCTCGCCAATCAGGGAGGTGGCATTCCGGAAGTCTTCCACAGAGTCAAGCCATAAGTGTGTTGTTAAAGAGCTGGGAAAGCAATTCCAATGGGGGGAGGAGGCCACAAAGTGACTGGCAGCAGATTGAAAGATTTTTGAGGGCCCAGGATGAGCATCCTTTAAGGACCATTCCTTTGGCTGCTCAATGCTAATTTTGACTGGGGAACAGCATGCCGTCCATCTAGTAGTACCCTAAAATTGTATTGGGGTCCTAAATTTGCCATTGGTCCCCAATTTTAATATTTTAACGAAACTCCTGACTGTTTCAGGCGGGAGTGCTGGCTGCCTATCCCACAAATCGAGTCAGGCAGCCCTGGCATAGCAAATGAGCACCAGGTGTTGTTTTTAATTTCCTTCTGCCTGATCACACGAAATAATGGGGCAGACGAAAATCACACCCCATGATGTGTTAGTTCAACAATTCATTTGAAAAATGGCATCTCCAACAATGCAGCAATGCCTCATTATAGTGCTCAAATGTCATCCCAGATTGTGTGCTGAAGACCTGAAGCAGGGCATGAACCACTGACCTTTTGACTCAGCAGGGTGCTACCAATGATCCAAGCTGTCATTAAATGGGCAGAAAATCTTAACTGAAGTCCCTCATCCCTGGAACCATTCTTATAAATCTTTTTTGCACCGTCTCTAAGGCCTTCACATCCTTCCTAAAGTGCAGTGCCCAGAATTGGATACAATACTCCATTTGAGGCTGAACCAGTGTTTTATAAAGGTTCATCATAACCACCTTGCTTTTGTACTCTATGCCTCTATTTCTGAAGCCCAGGATTCCGTATGCTTTTTTAACCACTTTTTCAACCTGCCCTGCCACCTTCAACCATTTGTGCACATATACCCTGTTTTTGCTGTTCTCTCTGTTCCTGCAGCCCCTTTAGAATTGTATCCTTTAGTTTATATTGCCTCTCCTTATTCTTCCTACCAAAATGTATCACTTCACACTTTTCTGCGTTAAATTTAATCTGGCACATGTCTGCCCATTCCACCAGCCTGTCTATGTTTTCTTGAAGTCTATCACTATCCTCCTCATTGTGTCATCTTCACAATTTGAAGTTGTGTCCTGTACACCCCAGTCTGAGGGCTAGAATTTCCTAACAACCCGCCAGCGCCCAATTGTCGGCCAAAAGACCGCTAAGATTCCCAAGGTTATCGCCGGTGAAAACTTCCCCCCCCCAAAAAAGAAAAAAATACGCCCAGTGAAAAGAATGGGCGTTGCACCCTGATTCTCGGCGAAAAGGTGAAATTTAGGGTCGATTGGGCGGTTCTTAAAGAAAATGGGCGATAATTTAAAAATTAATTAAAATTTATCCCGAGGCTGCGGGTTGGGCCGAGGAGGAGAAAAACACTAAAAATATTTTTTCAAAAAACTGAACATAAAAAAACCATAAAAACATTATCAGGACCCTTTTAACTTAAATTACCGCAACAGAATTTTAAAATGATAAGTAAACAACCAATTACTTATCTTTATCTTGCAGAGCTACTCACCTACCGCCCAGCTCCACTGATTCTCATGGGCGTTTTTTTTAATACTTACCTACGGGTCACCGCTGAGCCAAATATCACGCCTTGGCGATCTATGAACAGTGTACGCCGGCAGTCCGTTCCCAGCGGTACCTTGAAACTGCCGGCGTAACTCAACCTGCAATTTCTCGCCGACCCAGTTATCGCCCAAAATGGCCAATATCGCCCAAAAACCAGGTGGTGAGCCACTGCAATTTCTAACCCTAAGTCATTAATATATATCAAGAAAAGCAATGGTCCTAGTACCGACCCCTAGGGAACACCACTGTATACCATCCTCCAGTCTGAAAAACAACCATTCATCACTACTCTCTGTTTCCTGTCACTTAGCCAATTTCGTATCCATGCTGCCATTGTCCCTTTTATTCCTTGGGATTCAACTTTACTGGCAAGCCTATTATGTGGTACTTTGTCGAACGCCTTTTGGAAGTCCATGTACATATCAACCTCATTGCCCTCATCAACCCTCTCTGTTACCTCATCAAAAAACTCGACCAAGTTGGTTAAATATGATTTGCCTTCAACAAATCTATGCTGGCTTTCCTTAATTAATCAACATTCGTCCAAGTACCTGTTAATTTTGAACCTGATTATCGTTTCAAAAAGCTTCCCCACTACTGAGATTAAACTAACTAGTCTGTAGTTGCTGGGTTTATCCTTACACTCTTTTTTGAACAAGCGTGTAACATTTGCAGTTCTCCAGTCCTCGGGCACCAGCCCCGTATCCAAGGATGATTGGAAGATCATAACCAGTACATCGACAATTTCTACCTTTACTTCCCTTTTGAATAAGAGGTGATCGTAGAAACATAGAAACATAGAAACATAGAAAATAGGTGCAGGAGTAGGCCATTCGGCCCTTCCAGACTGCACCGCCATTCAATGAGTTCATGGCTGAACATGCAACTTCAGTACCCCATTCCTGCTTTCTTGCCATACCCCTTGATCCCCTTAGTAGTAAGGACTACATCTAACTCCTTTTTGAATATATTTAGTGAATTGGCCTCAACAACTTTCTGTGGTAGAGAATTCCACGGGTTCACCACTCTCTGGGTGAAGAAGTTTCTCCTCATCTCGGTCCTAAATGGCTTACCCCTTATCCTTAGACTGTGACCCCTGGTTCTGGACTTCCCCAACATTGTGAATATTCTTCCTGCATCTAACCTGTCTAAACCCATCAGAATTTTAAACGTTTCTATAAGGTTCCCTCTCATTCTTCTGAACTCCAGTGAATACAAGCCCAGTTGATTCAGTCTTTCTTGATAGGTCAGTCCCGCCAACCCGGGAATCAGTCTGGTGAACCTTCGCTGCACTCCCTCAATAACAAGAATGTCCTTCCTCAAGTTAGGAGACCAAAACTGTACACAATACTCCAGGTGTTGCCTCACCAAGGCCCTGTACAACTGTAGCAACACCTCCCTGCCCCTGTACTCAAATCTCCTCGCTATGAAGGCCAACATGCCATTTGCTTTCTTACCCGCATGCTGTACTTGCATGCCAACCTTCAATGACTGATGTACCATGACACCCAGGTCTCTTTGCACCTCCCCTTTTCCTAATCTGTCACCATTCAGATAATAGTCTGTCTCTCTGTTTTTACCACCAAAGTGGACAACCTCACATTTATCCACATTATACTTCATCTGCCATGCATTTGCCCACTCACCTAACCTATCCAAGTCGCTCTGCAGCCTCATAGCATCCTCCTCGCAGCTCACACTGCCACCTAACTTAGTGTCATCCGCAAATTTGGAGATACTACATTTAATCCCCTCGTCTAAATCATTAATATACAGTGTAAACAGCTGGGGTCCCAGCACAGAACCTTGCGGTACCCCACTAGTCACCGCCTGCCATTCTGAAAAGTACCCATTTACTCCTACTCTTTGCTTCCTGTCTGACAACCAGTTCTCAATCCATGTCAGCACACTACCCCCAATCCCATGTGCTTTAACTTTGCACATTAATCTCTTGTGTGGAACCTTGTCGAAACCCTTCTGAAAGTCCAAATATACCACATCAATTGGTTCTCCCTTGTCCACTCTACTGGAAACATCCTCAAAAAATTCCAGAAGATTTGTCAAGCATGATTTCCCTTTCACAAATCCATGCTGACTTGGACCTATCATGTCACCTCTTTCCAAGTGCGCTGCTATGACATCCTTAATAATTGATTCCATCATCTTACCCACGACCGATGTCAGGCTGACCGGTCTATAATGCCCTGTTTTCTCTCTCACTCCTTTTTTAAAAAGTGGGGTTACATTGGCTACCCTCCACTCCATAGGAACGGATCCAGAGTCAATGGAATGTTGGAAAATGACTGTCAATGCATCCGCTATTTCCAAGGCCACCTCCTTAAGTACTCTGGGATGCAGACCATCAGGGCCCTGGAGATTTATCAGCCTTCAATCCTATCAATTTCCCCAACACAATTTCCCAACTAATAAGGATTTACCTCAGTTCCTCCTCCTTACTAGACCCTCTGACCCTTCTTATATCCGGAATGTTGTTAGTGTCCTCCTTAGTGAATACCGAACCAAAGTACTTGTTCAATTGGTCCGCCATTTCTTTGTTCCCCGTTATGACTTCCCCTGATTCTGACTGCAGGGGACCTACATTTGTCTTTACTAACCTATTTCTCTTTACATAGCTATAGAAACTTTTGCAATCTGTCTTAATGTTCCCTGCAAGCTTCCTCTCGTACTCTATTTTCCCTGCCCTAATCAAACCCTTCGTCCTCCTCTGCTGAGTTCTAAATTTCTCCCAGTCTCCGGGTTCGCTGCTATTTCTGGCCAATTTGTATGCCACTTCCTTGGCTTTAATACTATCCCTGATTTCCCTTGATAGCCACGGATGAGCCACCTTCGCTTTTTTATTTTTATGCCAGACAGGAATGTACAATTGTTGTAGTTCATCCATGCGGTCTCTAAATGTCTGCCATTGCCCATCCACAGTCAACCCCTCAAGTATCATTCGCCAATCAATCCTAGCCAATTCACGCCTCATACCTTCAAAGTTACCCTTCTTTAAGTTCTGGACCATGGTCTCTGAATTAACTGTTTCATTCTCCATCCTAATGCAGAATTCCACCATATTATGGTCACTCTTCCCCAAGGGGCCTCGCTCAACGAGATTGCTAATTAATCCTCTCTCATTACACAACACCCAGTCTAAGATGGCCTCTCCCCTAGTTGGTTCCTCAACATATTGGTCTAGAAAACCATCCCTTATGCACTCCATGAAATCCTCTTCCACCATATTGCTTCCAGTTTGGTTAGCCCAATCTATGTGCATATTAAAGTCACCCATTATAACTACTGCACCTTTATTGCATGCACCCATAATTTCCTGTTTGATGCCCTCCCCAACATCACTACTATTGTTTGGAGGTCTGTACACAACTCCCACTAACGTTTTTTGCCCTTTGGTGTTCTGCAGCTCTATCCATATAGATTCCACATCATTCAAGCTAATGTAATTCCTAATTATTGTATTAATCTCCTCTTTAACCAGCAATGCTACCCCACCTCCTTTTCCTTTTATTCTATCCTTCCTGAATGTTGAATACCCCTGGATGTTGAGTTCCCAGCCCTGATCATCCTGGAGCCACGTCTCCGTAATCCCAATCACATCATATTTGTTAACATCTATTTGCACAGTTAATTCATCCACCTTATTACGGATACTCCTTGCATTAAGACACAAAGCCTTCAGGCTTGTTTTTTTAACACCCTTTGTCCTTTTAGAATTTTGTTGTACAGTGGCCCTTTTTGTTCTTTGTCTTGCGTTTCTCTGCCCTCCACTTTTTCTCATCTCCTTTCTGTTTTTTGCTTTTATCTCCTTTTTGTTTCCCTCTGTCTCCCTGCATTGGTTCCCATCCCCCTGCCATATTAGTTTAACTCCTCCCCAACAGCACTAGCAAACAATCCCCCGAGGACATTGGTTCCGGTCCTGTCCAGGTGCAGACCGTTCGGTTTGTACTGGTCCCACCTCCCCCAGAACCGGTTCCAATGCCCCAGGAATTTTAATCCCTCCCTGCTGCACCACTGCTCAAGCCACGTATTCATCTGTGCTATCCTGCGATTCCTACTCTGACTAGCACGTGATACTGGTAGCAATCCCGAGATTACTACTTTTGAGGTCCTACTTTTTAATTTACCTCCTAGCTCCTTAAATTCGTTTCGTAGGACCTCATCCCTTTTTTTACCTATGTCGTTGGTACCAATGTGCACCACGACAACTGGCTGTTCTCCCTCCCTTTTTAGAAGGTCCTGCACCCGCTCCGAGACATCCTTGACCCTTGCACCAGGGAGGCAACATACTATCCTGGACTCTCGGTTGCAGCCGCAGAAACGCTCATCTATTCCCCCAACAATTGAATCCCTTATCACTGTCGCTCTCCCACTCTTTTTCCTGCCCTCCTGTGTAACAGAGCCACCCATGGTGCCATGAACTTGGCTGCTGCTGCCTTCCCCTGATGAGTCATCTCCCTCAACAGTACTCAAATCGTATTGAAACTTCTAAGATAATGAGGAGGTTACTGCAGAAGATAAAGGTACGCCGAGTCAGAGGAAATGTATTAGCATGGATCAAGAATTGGCTGGCTAACAGAAAGCAGAGAGTCGGGATAAATGGGTCCTTTTCGGGTTGGGAATCAGTGGTTAGTGGTGTGCCACAGGGATCGGTGCTGGGACCACAACTGTTTACAATATACACAGATGACCTGGAAGCGGGGACAGCGTGTAGTGTAACAAAATTTGCAGGTGACACAAAGATTAGTGGGAAAGCGGGTTGTGTAGAGGACACAAAGAGGCTGCAAAGAGATTTAGATACGTTAAGCGAATGGGCTAAGGTTTGGCAGGTGGAATACAATGTCGGAAAATGTGAGGTCACCCACCTTGGGAAAAAAAACAGTAAAAGGGAATATTATTTGAATGGGGAGAAATTACAACATGCTGCGGTGCAGAGGGACCTGGGGGTACTTGTGCATGAAACACTTTTGAGTTTACCTGAAAATAAACATAAACATTAAACCGTGCCACCCGCCTGGGTGACACAGCAGACATTTTAAAGGCCCCTTTTTTTTTCCCTTTTTTTTTTGGGGCACTAAAATCAAATTTTTTCCAGTGCCCCCTATAAAAGGGGAGGGGGACACTAAAAGCACCAGCAATTAAAACAAATTAAACTTTAAAACGTAAAATCAAATTAAAATTTGGTTGCCGGGCATGATGATGCACTCCAGTCCCTCCGGTGCCCACCTCTTGCGGAAGGCCGCGAGCGTACCGGTGGACACCGCGTGCTCCATCTCCAAGGACACCCTGGACCGGATGTAAGAGTGGAAGAGAGGCAGGCAGTCAGGTTGAACGACCCCCTCGACCGCCCGCTGCCTGGACCGGCTGATGGCACCCTTGGCCGTGCCCAGGAGCAGTCCTACGAGGAGGCCTTCGGACCTACCCGCTCCCCTCCGCACAGGGTGCCCAAAGATCAGGAGAGTGGGACTGAAGTGCAGCCAGAATTTCAGGAGCAGCCCCTTCAAATAATAAAACAGGGGCTGCAACCTTGTGCATTCCATAAAAACGTGGAACACGGACTCTTCCAGACCGCAGAAATTGCAGGCGGCCTGGGAGTCCGTGAACCGGCTTAAAAATTTGTTGCACGGCACTGCTCCGTGCACCACCCTCCAGGCCAAGTCCCCGATGAATAGTGGGAGGACCCCTGCGTAGAGTGCCCTCCATCGGGGACCCCCGCCTCCTCCGGACGGCAAGATGGTACGCCATGGCGTGTCCGGACGGCCGGCAAGGATGGCAAAGTTGAGGGTATGCAGGAGCAGCCCGTACAGGAAACCCCTCCGCGCGGAACTGAAAGGCACGGAGGGGATTTCCCCGAGGCGGCTCAAGTTGTGAGGCGCCGGCCCCCGAGGGAGGTTCTGGGGTTTGGCGCCGATGAGGAATTCCGTCCGGACGGGGGTCAGTTCGGACGGGATCTCCCCACGTGCTTGAGCCTCCTCGATGCACCTAACGGAGTCAGGGCCCAGAGCTGTTTTTAGCGACTCGATGGCATCGGCCGCGTGGCGGACGTTGGCAGAATTTAGGCGCCGCGCCAGCGTGTCTGGCGCCATCCAGCCCGCTCCTCCGCCATCGAGCAGGTCCCTGACCCTGGTCACCTCACCAGCCACAGCCCTCTCTTCCGACCGCCACATAATACCTCGGCCGTGGAGGTACGGATTCCCGAGCAGCGGTTCCTGCAGGACGGCCGCCACTCCAGCCGGCGGAGAGCTGCGCTTGGTGGAGACTTTGTTCCAGACCCTGATGAGTTCCCTGTAAAAGACAGGCAGCTCCCGGAGGGCGGTCCTGGCACCCCCCAAGTTCACAAACAGGAGCTGCGTGTCATAATTGAGGTCGCGCTGCTGGCGGAAGAAATACCTCGATAGAGCGCACCACCTAGGAGGGGGCTCGACGTAAAGGTATCTCTGCAGGGTCTGAAGACGGAAAGTCGCGAGCTGGGCGCTGACGCACACCAACGACTGACCGCCCTCCTCAAGCGGGAGACTCAAGACCGCGGCAGAGACCCAGTGCTTCCTGTTGTTCCAGAAGAAGTCCACCAGCTTCTTCTGTATCTTGGCGACAAACGCAGGGGGAGGGGTCAAGGTGACCAGCCGGTACCACAACATTGCGGCCACCAGCTGGTTTATGACTAGCGCTCGACCCCTGTAGGACAGCACTCGGAGCAGTCCTGTCCAGCGCCCGAGGCGAGCGGTGACCTTGGCCTCCAGCTCCTGCCAGTTCGCCGGCCAGGCTCCCTCGTCGGGGCTAAGGTAGACTCCCAGATAGAGGAGATGGGTCGTGCTCCAGGCAAAAGGCCTGAGCTCCTCCGGCAGGGAGTCCACCCGCCACTGACCCACCAGGAGTCCGGAACATTTCTCCCAGTTGATCCTGGCGGAGGACGCGGCCGAGTAAATCTCCTGGCATTCACGCATCCTCCGCAGGTCAGGGAGATCCTCTACCGCGAGGAGCACGTCATCGGCGTAAGCCGAGAGGACGACCTCCACGCCCGGCCCTTGCAGAGCCAGTCCCGTCAACCTCGTCCGCAAGAGGTGCAGGAAAGGCTCCACGCAAACGGCGTATAACTGGCCGGACATGGGGCATCCCTGGCGCACCCCTCTCCTAAAGCGAAGGGGCGCCGTCAAGGACCCGTTAACCTTAATCAGACACCCCGCGGCGGCGTACAAAAGTCGGATCCGGGCGACGAAATGCGTCCCGAACCCGAAAGCGCGCAGAGTTCCGAGCAGATAGTCGTGATCCACCCTGTCGAACGCCTTCTCTTGGTCGAGGGATAGGATGGCGACCGACAGACCAGCCTCCTGGGAACAATGGATGAGGTCCCGGACCAGATGGATGTTATCGTGGATTGTCCGGCCCGGGACCGTGTAGGACTGGTCGGGGTGGATCATGTGGTCCAGCACGGCACCAAGGCGAGCAGACATCGCCCTGGCGAAGATTTTGTAGTCCGTGCTGAGGAGGGAGACCGGGCACCAGTTCTTAAGGAGGCGGAGATCGCCCTTCTTAGGCAGCAGGACGATGACTGCCCTGCGCCAAGAGAGAGGCATCTCCCCGGTCGCCAGACTTTCCCCCAGGACCCGCGCGTAGTCGCCCCCCAGGACGTCCCAGAACGCCCTGTGGAACTCCACGGTCAGCCCGTCCAGCCCCGGGGATTTCCCCTCGCGAGCCGGTCGAGGGCACCGGTCAGCTCCGCCAGGCTTAGCGGAGCTTCCAGATTTTCGGCGCCCTCCGGGCTGACCTTCGGCAGGTCCTCCCACAAAACTCTACGCGCTTCCTCGCTGGACGGATCCGGAGAGAACAGAGCCCCGTAATATTCACGGGCCCTGTTGTTGACGCCCTCCGGATCCGAGACGAGAGAGCCGTCGTCGGCCAGCAGCGTCAAGAGCTGCTTACGGACACTCTGCCTTTTTTCCAGCGAGTAGAAGAAGGGGGAGCCGCGGTCCAGATCCCGCAGGAACCGGATCCGCGACCTCACGAACGCGCCTCGGGACCCGACGAGCTGCAGGTCCTTCAGCGCGGCCTTCTTCGCTTCGTACACTGTCCGCAGGGCCGGGTCCTGGACGACTTGACCGAGACGGGCTTCCAGGTCGAGCACCTCTTTTTCTAGGCGCCCGACTCTGGCCGCCCGTCTCTTGGTCGACCCCCTCGCGTACTCTTGACAGAAGACGCGGACGTGAGCCTTGCCCACGTCCCACCACAGCCTCAAGGAGGGGAAGCCCCCCTGCTTCCTTCTCCAGTCGGACCAGAATCGACGGAACGAGTCCTGGAACCGCACGTCCTCCAGCACTCGTTCCGTCGATTCTGGTCCGACTGGAGAAAGTGCCAGTACGCGGACCCCGTCCCCGCGCGGAGCGAAGCGAGCTCCGCCCACACCAGGTGGTGGTCCGAACACGGCACCGGCCGCATGGAGGCCGCCGGGACGCAGGAAACGTACGCCCGAGACACGTAAAGGCGGTCGACTCTAGACCATCCTACTCCAGGCCTCACCCAAGTAAAGGCGCTGGAGTCGGGGTGGAGATTTCGCCAGACGTCCACCAAGTCGAAGGACCCGACCAGGTCCCTCAACTTCTCCATCACCGTCATGCACTGCGGGGCACTGGAGCGGTCCCTCGCCTCGAGGGTGCAGTTAAAATCCCCCCCGAGGACAATGCAGTCGCCGACGTCGACGGAGCCAAGAAGAGCGGACACCTCTTCAAAGAAGCGCGTTTGCTGCGGGCCGGGCTGAGGGGCGTACACGTTCACGAGATGGAGCGGCACGTCCCCCAGGTGAACCGTTACGTGCAGCAAGCGGCCTGGCACGGGCTCCTCGACCCCCAAGATCTCCGGCTGAAAATGCGGGCCCAGCAAGATGGCCACCCCACTAGAAATGGCGGTGAGGTGGCTCATGCGGACCTCTCCTTGCCATTCCAGGAGCCACGTGGCTTCGTCTCCCGGAACGGTGTGGGTTTCTTGCAGGAAGCACACCGCATATTTCCCCTCCCGCAGGAGCGAAAAATTGTCAAATCTACGGCGTGCCCCTCTGCCGCCGTTGATGTTGAGGCTGGCTGTGGTTATCTTCATGGCAAAAGCATAGTGCAACCTCTACCTTAACCTATTGTGGGGGGAGGGAGCGGAGTCTTTTGTTGAACTCCGCTCCCTCCGCAGCCCAGCGAGGAGTCCCTCGAGCTCGCGCAGCTCAAGGTGTTGCGCCTTTGTCAAGGACCCGCCCGCGGCCAAGGTTTTAACGGCGGCGCGGACGGACCCCTTGATCAGCTCTGGCTCGGACCATTTTTCCAGGGCCAGTCGGGCTTGGTTGCAGCGACCCCGGCTCTGGGCCAAAAAGTCCCGGAGTTCCTTTGCAGGAATGAGGATGGTCTCGGCGGCGGCCGCGAGCAGATCCACCGCCTCGCTGGCGGTGGTCTCTAGGTTTTCACCCGCGTCCCCCACTGAGTCCCTGTCCTCCTCCGGGAGGTGGCCGCCAGCAGCCGGCCCATCGACCGCACAAGGTACGGCAAATGACCCGGCCGCTCCAACCGGCCCTGGCTCTGCCCCGATCCCACCCCCAGGATCGTCGGCAGAGGAGTCCCCACTGGGCTCTTTTAAAAATGGTGCTGGGTCGGGAAATGACAGCGGAAGGGGTTCCCCCTCCGCCCCAGGAACCGGGGAACAAGGAGAGACCCGGCCATAGGAAATCCCCAGGCTCCCCAAGTGCTCCAGCTCCAAAGCAAGGGGCGAGGGTGGGTGTTCCTCTCCCTCCCCGCTGCCACCCCCCGGCCCAGCATCTACAGTGTCATAAAAAACATTTGTTTCGGTTTCTGCCGGGTCGAGCGACTCCCGGAGGAAGTTGGGTATTGGCTGGGCGGGCTCAGGTTCGGCCTTTTCGGCCCCGCCCGCCTCAGTCCCCGGGACACCCGACCCGGCGGCAATGCATTCCTCCGCGGTCCCCACGCCCCCCACGACAGGCAGATCTTCCACGCCATCCCCGAAAGGCAGAGGCTGGGCAGCCTCGACTGTCTCACCCTCCCCGGGGACAGACTCCTCCCGCCTACGGCGCTGCTTGGGGGCGCTGGTGGGGGACGCGGGACACGCGGCGGGCACCGAATCCTCCGCGGAGGGATGTTGTTCCCCTCCGCCTTAGCGGAGCGGCGCCTTCTTTTGTTGCTGGAGGTGCGCTGAGGCAGGGAGACCTCCATGTCTGCCGAGGCCTCCCGCTCCGCCCCCCCCTTTTTCTTTTCTTGCCCGCGCCCGGGCCCCTCTGCGGTGTTGTTCAAGGGCTCGGGCACGGGCTCAGGGCACCCCGCGCTCGCCGCTGGCTGGGTTGGGCCGAGCGCGGTGGTCAATCTTACTGGCGCACTGAGGGGACCCGCCTCTAGATGTTTCTCCTTGTTCCGCGCCTTCTTTCCGTTCGGACGCTCTCCCTCCCCCCCGCCGGAGGCCCTGAAAACAAAGGCCTCTGACGATGCCCGCGCACCTACGGCTCCCGGCACGCGGACGCAACTAGGGGGAGGGGTGGCGGCGGCGCCAGCCTTGGCCGCCTTCGGTGGTTTGGCGGCCTTGGAGGCGGGGCAGTTCTTGCGAACGTGCCCCACCTCCCTGCAGGCATGGCACCGCACGCCGTCCGACGTCCAAAAGACGCGGTAGACAGTCCCCTCGTGCACCACATTAAAGTTCCCCTCCGTCGTCTCCTCCCGCGCCAGCCGGACAAAGAGCTGGCGGTGGAAGGAGAACACGTGGCGCAGGCTGCTCTCCCTGAGGCCGAGTGGTATGGGGTTGATCCCTGATCCCAGTTGGTGTAGGTGAGGGAGGAGGAGCTCAGCGGGAACAAAGGGCGGGACATTTGAAACGATGACCCTCTGCGCGGTGGCCTCGAGAGGGTCCACCGGCAGGAACGTCCCGCCCACCGTGACCCCCTTTTCGAGGCCAGGGACACCGCCCGCTCCGACCCCAGGAAGAAAACAGCCTTCCCAGACATCTTGGAGGCCGCGACAATGGCCGAGGGGCCGACTACCCCAGCCATCGCCCGCACGCACTCCTCAATGCTCATTGTGGGGTGAGTGTAGCTCTTGACCCCGTGTTTTCTGGTAATTAATCTGAATGGTGGCAGGGCAGCGGGTGGCGCAGGAGGTGCCGTGGAAGCGGTTGCCACCTGCGCATATGTCTTCGCTGGCCCTGTCACCGGCGTGGATGGGGTCGCCATCACGGGGTCCCTTTAAGGGCTACACCCACCCCAAAGTCACAGGCCTTAATGGTCTTAATTGGCCTCTTATATAAAAGACTGAGCAGAGGAGCTCTTAACGAGGCACCTCTCCCCTATTTGGCAATTGGGGAGGGGCCTTGCTCCCTCTGCTCAGTTGTCTCAATTGTTTTGTTGGGTTTTTTTTTAAATTTAGGAGGAAGGGGTCTCAGAGAGAGAGGGGAGAAAAACAGAGAGTAACGGAGAAAGAGAGAGGGGGGGTGGGAAGGGGGGGGGGAACTGCGAGGGCAGGTCTCCCCTCGCAGCTGTGGGTGTGTGCACTCCCCAGATGGCAAAACACAAAAACACAGTCTTTGGATTGGTCTTCAGGTGGGGGGAGAAGACGTCTTCACCTGGGGCAGCTAGAGCCACCAGGCACACACTCCTAACGATGTTCAGTGGGTGATTAAAGAAATCTTCAGCCTGGTAGCTCCAGCTATCCCAGGCTAGGCAATTCTGGGGGGGGGGGTTCAGTTGTGTGTGGGGCCTAGTTGTAGCAAGGCCCCCACACACACTTCCACACACACCAACCCCCGCGATGTTCCGGCCCTCAGTGGTCTTCTTTCCTCCCCCCACCGATACAACAAAGTCTTTTTGGGAAATGCACCCACACCCACCTGTCGAAATGGTAGAGTCTCCCTCCTTCCACACTGGATGTTGTTGGTCTTTTCCCCCTCTCTCCAACTCTTTGCAGAAATGGTTAAGATGTCAAAGTTTTCTGCTTTTTCCTCCTCTCCCTCTGGGTGAAAGTTGGTGGTGAAGCCCCTTCCTTCCTTCTCTTCCTGGGCTGTTCTCAAGGCCTTCCAGGCAGGAGCTAAAGTTGGTAGCTGCTCCTCTCACTGCTCACAGCTCCAACTGAGCAAGACACGCCTCCACTGCTCCACAATTGGTCCTTGTGCATGAAACTCTTTTGAGTTTACCTGAAAATAAACATAAACATTAAAACCATGCCACCCGCCTGGGTGACACAGCAGACATTTTCAAGGCCCCTTTTTTTTTTCCTTTTTTTTTGTGGTTTTTTTTGGGGCGCTAAAATCAAATTTTTCCAGTGCCCCCTATAAAAGGGGAGGGGGACACTAAAAGCACCGGCAATGAAAACAAATTAAACTTTAAAACGTAAAATCAAATTAAAATTTGGTTGCCGGGCGTGATGATGCACTCCAGTCCCTCCGGTGCCCACCTCATCCTTGTGCATGAAACTCTTTTGAGTTTACCTGAAAATAAACATAAACATTAAAACCATGCCACCCGCCTGGGTGACACAGCAGACATTTTCAAGGCCCCCTTTTTTTTCTTCTTTTTTTCTTCTTTTTTTTTGGTTTTTTTTTTGGGGCGCTAAAATCAAATTTTTTCCAGTGCCCCCTATAAAAAGGAAGGGGGACACTAAAAGCACCGGCAATTAAAACAAATTAAACTTTAAAACATAAAATCAAATTAAAATTTGGTTGCCGGGCGTGATGATGCACTCCAGTCCCTCCGGTGCCCACCTCTCGCGGAAGGCCGCGAGCGTACCGGTGGACACCGCGTGCTCCATCTCCAAGGACACCCTGGACCGGATGTAAGAGCGGAAGAGAGGCAGGCAGTCAGGTTGAACGACCCCCTCGACCGCCCGCTGCCTGGACCGGCTGATGGCACCCTTGGCCGTGCCCAGGAGCAGTCCTACGAGGAGGCCTTCGGACCTACCCGCTCCCCTCCACACAGGGTGCCCAAAGATTAGGAGAGTGGGACTGAAGTGCAGCCAGAATTTCAGGAGCAGCCCCTTCAAATAATAAAACAGGGGCTGCAACCTTGTGCATTCCATAAAAACATGGAACACGGACTCTTCCAGACCGCAGAAATTGCAGGCGGCCTGGGAGTCCGTGAACCGGCTTAAAAATTTGTTGCACGGCACTGCTCCGTGCACCACCCTCCAGGCCAAGTCCCCGATGAATAGTGGGAGGACCCCTGCGCAGAGTGCCCTCCATCGGGGACCCCCGCCTCCTCCGGACGGCAAGATGGTACGCCATGGCGTGTCCGGACGGCCGGCAAGGATGGCAAAGTTGAGGGTATGCAGGAGCAGCCCGTACAGGAAACCCCTCCGCGCGGAACTGAAAGGCACGGAGGAGATTTCCCCGAGGCGGCTCAAGTTGTGAGGCGCCGGCCCCCGAGGGAGGTTCCGGGGTTTGGCGCCGATGAGGAATTCCGTCCGGACGGGGGTCAGTTCGGACGGGATCTCCCCACGTGCTTGAGCCTCCTCGATGCACCTAACGGAGTCAGGGCCCAGAGCTGTTTTTAGCGACTCGATGGCATCGGCCGCGTGGCGGACGTTGGCAGAATTTAGGCGCCGCGCCAGCGTGTCTGGCGCCATCCAGCCCGCTCCTCCGCCATCGAGCAGGTCCCTGACCCTGGTCACCTCACCAGCCACAGCCCTCTCTTCCGACCGCCACATAATACCTCGGCCGTGGAGGTACGGATTCCCGAGCAGCGGTTCCTGCAGGACGGCCGCCACACCAGCCGGCGGAGAGCTGCGCTTGGTGGAGACTTTGTTCCAGACCCTGATGAGTTCCCTGTAAAAGACAGGCAGCTCCCGGAGGGCGGTCCTGGCACCCCCCAAGTTCACAAACAGGAGCTGCGTGTCATAATTGAGGTCGCGCTGCTGGCGGAAGAAATACCTCGCCAGAGCGCACCACCTAGGAGGGGGCTCGACGTAAAGGTATCTCTGCAGGGTCTGAAGATGGAAAGTCGCGAGCTGGGCGCTGACGCACACCAACGACTGACCGCCCTCCTCAAGCGGGAGACTCAAGACCGCGGCAGAGACCCAGTGCTTCCTGTTGTTCCAGAAGAAGTCCACCAGCTTCTTCTGTATCTTGGCGACAAACGCAGGGGGAGGGGTCAAAGTGACCAGCCGGTACCACAACATTGCGGCCACCAGCTGGTTTATGACTAGCGCTCGACCCCTGTAGGACAGCACTCGGAGCAGTCCTGTCCAGCGACCGAGGCGAGCGGCGACCTTGGCCTCCAGCTCCTGCCAGTTCGCCGGCCAGGCTCCCTCGTCGGGGCTAAGGTAGACTCCCAGATAGAGGAGATGGGTCGTGCTTCAGGCAAAAGGCCTGAGCTCCTCCGGCAGGGAGTCCACCCGCCACTGACCCACCAGGAGTCCGGAACATTTCTCCCAGTTGATCCTGGCGGAGGACGCGGCCGAGTAAATCTCCTGGCACTCACGCATCCACCGCAGGTCAGCGGGATCCTCTACCGCGAGGAGCACGTCATCGGCGTAAGCCGAGAGGACGACCTCCACGCCCGGCCCTTGCAGAGCCAGTCCCGTCAACCTCATCCGCAAGAGGCGCAGGAAAGGCTCCACGCAAACGGCGTATAACTGGCCGGACATGGGGCATCCCTGGCGCACCCCTCTCCTAAAGCGAAGGGGCGCCGTCAAGGACCCGTTAACCTTAATCAGACACTCCGCGGCGGCGTACAAAAGTCGGATCCGGGCGACGAAATGCGTCCCGAACCCGAAAGCGCGCAGAGTTCCGAGCAGATAGTCGTGATCCACCCTGTCGAACGCCTTCTCTTGGTCGAGGGATAGGAAGGCGACCGACAGACCAGCCTCCTGGGAACAATGGATGAGGTCCCGGACCAGATGGATGTTATCGTGGATTGTCCGGCCCGGGACCGTGTAGGACTGGTCGGGGTGGATCATGTGGTCCAGCACGGCACCAAGGCGAGCAGACATCGCCCTGGCGAAGATTTTGTAGTCCGTGCTGAGGAGGGAGACCGGGCGCCAGTTCTTAAGGAGGCGGAGATCGCCCTTCTTAGGCAGCAGGACGATGACTGCCCTGCGCCAAGAGAGGGGCATCTCCCCGGTCGCCAGACTTTCCCCCAGGACCCGCGCGTAGTCGCCCCCCAGGACGTCCCAGAACGCCCTGTGGAACTCCACGGTCAGCCCGTCCAGCCCCGGGGATTTTCCCCTCGAGAGCCGGGCGAGGGCACCGGTCAGCTCCGCCAGGCTTAGCGGAGCTTCCAGATTTTCGGCGCCCTCCGGGCTGACCATCGGCAGGTCCTCCCACAAAACTCTACGCGCTTCCTCGCTGGACGGATCCGGAGAGAACAGAGCCCCGTAATATTCACGGGCCCTGTTGTTGACGCCCTCCGGATCCGAGACGAGAGAGCCGTCGTCGGCCAGCAGCGTCAAGAGCTGCTTACGGACACTCTGCCTTTTTTCCAGCGAGTAGAAGAAGGGGGAGCCGCGGTCCAGATCCCGCAGGAACCGGATTCGCGACCTCACGAACGCGCCTCGGGACCCGACGAGCTGCAGGTCCTTCAGCGCGGCCTTCTTCGCTTCGTACACCGTCCGCAGGGCCGGGTACTGGACGACTTGACCGAGACGGGCTTCCAGGTCGAGCACCTCTTTTTCTAGGCGCCCGACTCTGGCCGCCCGCCTCTTGGTCGACCCCCTCGCGTACTCTTGACAGAAGACGCGGACGTGAGCCTTGCCCACGTCCCACCATAGCCTCAAGGAGGGGAAGCCCCCCTGCTTCCTTCTCCAGTCAGACCAGAATCGACGGAACGAGTCCTGGAACCGCACGTCCTCCAGCAGCCGGTTGTTAAAGTGCCAGTACGCGGACCCCGTCCCCGCGCGGAGCGAAGCGAGCTCCGCCCACACCAGGTGGTGGTCCGAACACGGCACCGGCCGCATGGAGGCCGCCGGGACGCAGGAAACGTACGCCCGAGACACGTAAAGGCGGTCGACTCTGGACCGTCCTACTCCAGGCCTCACCCAAGTAAAGGCGCTGGAGTCGGGGTGGAGATTTCGCCAGACATCCACCAAGTCGAAGGACCCGACCAGGTCCCTCAACTTCTCCATCGCCGTCATGCACTGCGGGGCACCGGAGCGGTCCCTCGCCTCGAGGGTGCAGTTAAAATCCCCCCCGAGGACAATGCAGTCGCCGACGTCGACGGAGCCAAGAAGAGCGGACACCTCTTCAAAGAAGCGCTTTTGCTGCGGGCCGGGCTGAGGGGCGTACACGTTCACGAGATGGAGCGGCACGTCCCCCAGGCGAACCGTTACGTGCAGCAAGCGGCCTGGCACGGGCTCCTCGACCCCCAAGATCTCCGGCTGAAAATGCGGGCCCAGCAAGATGGCCACCCCACTAGAAATGGCGGTGAGGTGGCTCATGCAGACCTCTCCTTGCCATTCCAGGAGCCACGTGGCTTCGTCTCCCGGAACGGTGTGGGTTTCTTGCAGGAAGCACACCGCATATTTCCCCTCCGGCAGGAGCAAAAAATTGTCAAATCTACGGCGTGCCCCTCTGCCGCCGTTGATGTTGAGGCTGGCTATGGTTATCTTCATGGCAAAAGCATAGTGCAACCTCTACCTTAACCTATTGTGGGGGAGGGAGCGGAGTCTTTTGTTGAACTCCGCTCCCTCCGCAGCCCAGCGAGGAGTCCCTCGAGCTCGCGCAGCTCAAGGTGTTGCGCCTTTGTCAAGGGCCCGCCCGCGGCCAAGGTTTTAACGGCGGCGCGGACGGACCCCTTGATCAGCTCTGGCTCGGACCATTTTTCCAGGGCCAGTCGGGCTTGGTTGCAGTGACCCCGGCTCTGGGCCAAAAAGTCCCGGAGTTCCTTTGCAGGAATGAGGATGGTCTCGGCGGCGGCCGCGAGCAGATCCACCGCCTCGCTGGCGGTGGTCTCTAGGTTTTCACCCGCGTCCCCCACCGAGTCCCCGTCCTCCTCCGGGAGGTGGCCGCCAGCAGCCGGCCCATCGACCGCACAAGGTACGGCAAATGACCCGGCCGCTCCAACCGGCCCTGGCTCTGCCCCGATCCCACCCCCAGGATCGTCGGCAGAGGAGTCCCCACTGGGCTCTTTTAAAAATGGTGCTGGGTCGAGAAATGACAGCGGAAGGGGTTCCCCCTCCGCCCCAGGAACCGGGGAACAAGGAGAGACCCGGCCATAGGAAATCCCCAGGCTCCCCAAGTGCTCCAGCTCCAAAGCAAGAGGCGAGGGTGGGTGTTCCTCCCCCTCCCCACTGCCACCCCCCGGCCCAGCATCTACAGTGTCATTATAAACATTTGTTTCGGTTTCTGCCGGGTCGAGCGACTCCCGGGGGAAGTTGGGTATTGGCTGGGCGGGCTCAGGTTCTGCCTTTTCGGCCCCGCCCACCTCAGTCCCCGGGACGCCCGGCCCGGCGGCAATGCATTCCTCCGCGGTCCCCACGCCCCCCACGACAGGCAGATCTTCCACGCCATCCCCGGGAGGCAGAGGCTGGGCAGCCTCGACTGTCTCACCCTTCCCGGGGACAGACTCCTCCCGCCTACGGCGCTGCTTGGGGGCGCTGGTGGGGGACGCGGGATACGCGGCGGGCACCGACTCCTCCGCGGAGGGATGTGTTTCCCCTCCGCCTAAACGGAGCGGCGCCTCCTTTTGTTGCTGGAGGTGCGCTGAGGCAGGGAGACCTCCATGTCTGCTGAGGCCTCCCGCTCTGCCCCCCCCTTTTCCTTTTCTTGCCCGCGCCCGGGCCCCTCTGCGGTGTTGTTCAAGGGCTCGGGCACGGGCTCAGGGCACCCCGCGCTCGCCGGTGGCTGGGTAGGGCCGAGCGCGGTGGTCAATCTTTCTGGCGCACTGAGGGGACCCGCCTCTAGATGTTTCTCCTTGTTCCGCGCCTTCTTTCCGTTCGGACGCTCTCCCTCCCCCCGCCGGAGGCCCTGAAAACAAAGGCCTCCGACGATGCCCACGCACCTATGGCTCCCGGCACGCGGACGCAACTAGGGGGAGGGGTGGCGGCGGCGCCAGCCTTGGCCGCCTTCGGTGGTTTGGCGGCCTTGGAGGCGGGGCAGTTCTTGCGAACGTGCCCCACCTCCCTGCAGGCATGGCACCGCACGCCGTCCGACGTCCAAAAGACGCGGTAGGCAGTCCCCTCGTGCACCACATTAAAGTTCCCCTCCGTTGTCTCCTCCCGCGCCAGCCGGACAAAGAGCTGGCGGCGGAAGGAGAACACGTGGCGCAGGCTGTTCTCCCTGAGGCCGAGCGGTATGGGGTTGATCCCCGACCTTACCTCCCCCAGTTGGTGTAGGTGAGGGAGGAGGAGCTCAGTGGGAACAAAGAGCGGGACGTTTGAAACGATGACCCTCTGCGCGGTGGCCTCGGGAGGGTCCACCGGCAGGAACGTCCCGCCCACCGTGAGCCCCTTTTCGAGGGCCAGGGACACCGCCCGCTCCGACCCCAGGAAGAAAACAGCCTTCCCAGACATCTTGGAGGCCGCGACAATGGCCGAGGGGCCGACTACCCCAGCCATCGCCAGCACGCACTCCTCAATGCTCATTGTGGGGTGAGTGTAGCTCTTGACCCCGTGTTTTCTGGTAATTAATCTGAATGGTGGCAGGGCAGCGGGTGGCGCAGGAGGTGCCGTGGAAGCGGTTGCCACCTGCGCATATGTCTTCGCTGGCCCTGCCACCGGCGTGGATGGGGTCGCCATCACGGGGTCCCTTTAAGGGCTACACCCACCCCAAAGTCACAGGCCTTAATGGTCTTAATTGGCCTCTTATCTAAAAGACTGAGCAGAGGAGCTCTTAACGAGACACCTCTCCCCTAGTTGGCAATTGGGGAGGGGCCTTGCTCCCTCTGCTCAGTTGTCTCAATTGTTTTGTTGTTTTTTTTTTTTAATTTAGGAGGAAGGGGTCTCAGAGAGAGAGGGGAGAAAAACAGAGAGTAACGGAGAAAGAGAGAGGGGGGGTGGGAAGGGGGGGGGGAACTGCGAGGGCAGGTCTCCCCTCGCAGCTGTGGGTGGGTGCACTCCCCAGATGGCAAAACACAAAAACACAGTCTTTGGATTGGTCTTCAGGTGGGGGGAGAAGACGTCTTCACCTGGGGCAGCTAGAGCCACCAGGCACACACTCCTAACGATGTTCAGTGGGTGATTAAAGAAATCTTCAGCCTGGTAGCTCCAGCTATCCCAGGCTAGGCAATTCGGGGGGGGGGTTCAGTTGTGTGTGGGGCCTAGTTGTAGCAAGGCCCCCACACACACTTCCACACACACACACCCCCCCGCGATGTTCCGGCCCTCAGTGGTCTCCTTTCCTCCCCCCACCGATACAACAAAGTCTTTTTGGGAAATGCACCCACACCCACCTGTCGAAATGGTAGAGTCTCCCTCCTTCCACACTGGATGTTGTTGGTCTTTTCCCCCTCTCTCCAACTCTTTGCAGAAATGGTTAAGATGTCAAAGTTTTCTGCTTTTTCCTCCTCTCCCTCTGGGTGAAAGTTGGTGGTGAAGCCCCTTCCTTCCTTCTCTTCCTGGGCTGTTCTCAAGGCCTTCCAGGCAGGAGCTGAAGTTGGTAGCTGCTCCTCTCACTGCTCACAGCTCCAACTGAGCAGGACACGCCTCCACTGCTCCACAATTGGTCCTTGTGCATGAAACTCTTTTGAGTTTACCTGAAAATAAACATAAACATTAAAACCATGCCACCCGCCTGGGTGACACAGCAGACATTTTCAAGGCCCCTTTTTTTTTTCCTTTTTTTTTGTGGTTTTTTTTGGGGCGCTAAAATCAAATTTTTCCAGTGCCCCCTATAAAAGGGGAGGGGGACACTAAAAGCACCGGCAATGAAAACAAATTAAACTTTAAAACGTAAAATCAAATTAAAATTTGGTTGCCGGGCGTGATGATGCACTCCAGTCCCTCCGGTGCCCACCTCTTCCTTGTGCATGAATCCCAAAAAGTTAGTTTGCAGGTGCAGCAGGTAATCAGGAAGGCGAATGGAATGTTGGCCTTCATTGCGAGAGGAATGGAATACAAAAGCAGGGAGGTCCTGCTGCAACTGTACAGGGTATTGGTGAGGCCGCACCTGGAGTACTGCGTGCAGTTTTGGTCACCTTACTTAAGGAAGGATATATTAGCCTTGGAAGGGGTACGCAGACGATTCACTAGGCTGATTCCGGAGATGAGGGGTTTACCTTATGATGATAGATTGAGTAGACTGGGTCTTTACTCGTTGGAGTTCAGAAGGGTGAGGGGTGATCTTATTTAAAATAATGAAAGGGATAGACAAGATAGAGGCAGAGAGGTTGTTTCCACTGGTTGGGGAGACTAGAACTAGGGGGCACAGCCTCAAAATACAGGGGAGCCAATTTAAAACCGAGTTGAGAAGGAATTTCTTCTCCCAGAGGATTGTGAATCTGTGCAATTCTCTGCCCAAGGAAGCAGTTGAGGCTAGCTCATTGAATGTATTCAAGTCACAGATAGATTTTTAACCAATAAGGGAATTAAGGGTTATGGGGAGCGGGCGGGTAAGTGGAGCTGAGTCCACGGCCAGATCAGACTATTATCTGAATGGTGACAGATTAGGAAAAGAGCAGGTGCAAAGAGACCTGGGTGTCATGGTACATCAATCATTGAAGGTTGGCATGCAGGTACAGCATGCGGTTAAGAAAGCAAATGGCATGTTGGCCTTCATAGCGAGGGGATTTGAGTACAAGGGCAGGGAGGTGTTGCTACAATTGTACAGGGCCTTGGTGAGGCCACACCTGGAGTATTGTGTACAGTTTTGGTCTCCTAACCTGAGGAAGGACATTCTTGCTATTGAGGGAGTGCAGCGAAGGTTCACCAGACTGATTCCCGGGATGGCGGGACTGACCTATCAAGAAAGATTGGATCAACTGGGCTTGTATTCACTGGAGTTCAGAAGAATGAGAGGGGACCTCATAGAAACGTTTAAAATTCTGACGGGGTTAGACAGGTTAGATGCAGGAAGAATGTTCCCAATGTTGGGGAAGTCCAGAACCAGGGGACACAGTCTAAGGATAAGGGGGAAGCCATTTAGGACCGAGATGAGGAGGAATTTCTTCACCCAGAGAGTGGTGAACCTGTGGAATTCTCTACCACAGAAAGTTGTTGAGGCCAATTCACTAAATATATTCAAAAAGGAGTTAGATGAAGTCCTTACTACTAGGGGAATCAAGGGGTATGGTGAGAAAGCAGGAATGGGGTACTGAAGTTGCATGTTCAGCCATGAACTCATTGAATGGCGGTGCAGGCTAGAAGGGCCGAATGGCCTACTCCTGCACCTATTTTCTATGTTTCTATGTTTCTATGTTTCTATCTTTTTGAATGGCGGAGCAGGCTCGAGGGGCTAGATGGCCTACTCCTGTTCCTAATTCTTATGCTCTCAACAAGGTGGATGCAGAGAGGATATTTCCACTCTTGGGGGAAACTAAAACTAGGGGACATCGTCTTAGAATAAGGGGCCACCCATTTAAAACTGAGATGAGGAGGAATTTATTTTCTCAGAGGGTTGTAAATCAATGGAATTCTCTGCCCCAGAAAGCTGTGGAGGCTGGGTCATTGAATATATTTAAGGCGGAGATAGAGAGATTTTTGAGCGATACGGGAGTAAAGGGATATGGGAAGCGGGCAGGGAAGTAGAGCTGAGTCCATGATCAGATCAGCCATGATCTTATTGAATGGCGGAGCAGCTCGAGGAGCCAAATGGTCTACTCCTGCTCCTATTTCTTATGTTCTTCTTATGTTCTTTGGGAAGATTTTGTACAATAATAATAATGTGTTTACATAGTGCTTTTGACGTAGTAAAACGTCGCGAAGTGCTTGACAGCAGCATAATTGGACAAAAATTGACATAAATATTCCCTGGTCCCTGAAGGTGATTGTTGGGGTAAAAAGGCTTCTCTCCTTCAAAGTGGACTAACTGATATAGTTAATTGACACCTCGCCCAGCTTCCCACTGTATAATGACCACGGAAGTAAACAAACGAAACCTCAGGTTTACCGGTTTTATTATGAGCAATGCACGGGAAGGTTCAGTCATGGAACCTCTGAAATACAAGTTTCAAGCATAATTTATACAGGTTTTGGAGAGGAGCTATCCTCCTACAAAATCATTGATAGGTCTATTGCTATCAGCAAAGTTACATTGATTTGTCAACTCTTATCCGACAGGCTCTGAGTGGTACATGCAACTGTCCATCTCTCATCATTGTTTTGTTTCATTTTGCCCTCCACCCCAGTCCATCCGACGCCTAGTGTGGTTGTATTGGCTTCTTTATCTCTTCCTCAGGGACTTTTAAACAAAATTGCTGACTTTGGCTGTATAAGTGTTACTAATGTTAAGCTATAGTTTAATGCGTATAAGTGTGTTATACCTATATACGCAAGTGTTACATACATAGGCAATTTATAAGGCACTACCTACAGCATAATTCTGACCCCCTACCTGCAACCTTACAATTTATCCTTTACAATTCCCCCCTAATGGCTTTGGCTATATGCCCAAGATAGGCCATTTCCCAATTAATACCTCATGGGTGAGCTTCCAAGGTTGTCCTTTAGCTTGGGTAGCGCTACTTCCCGAGCTGCAGGATCTACCTGTTGGCTTTCCTATCAAGGTTATACTAAGTAAGTCCTTTCTGCCGGACTGTCTGATTTCCCTTTATTCAATGTTTTAACTATAGTACGGGCTAGGGCCTGCCTCTTACGTCAGTTATCCCTTTTTACAGGATAATACTAGCAAGATGAGTTCCCTTGCACTATAACCAGTACAATTAGTCCAGCATAGTTCGTGTACAAGTCCTTTTTAGCCAACATTTTCTCGGGTGTTCGAATTATGCCCCGCCTGGGGTATCCTCTGTTTCTTCTATCTTTCCTCCACTTGGGTCTTCTCTATTCTGTCGAATTTCTGCCCCGCCTGGGGTATCCTGTATGTTGTCGAATGGTGTCCAATTCAGTCGAGTTTGTTCCTCTTTCAGTTCGAGTATCGGTTTTCCTTGTAGCCTGATGGCCTTCGCATAACCTCCTCGGGTAATGTCTATCATTGTCCCATTGATCTTTCCTCCTTAAGCTCAGGGGTTATAATAAACCTGTTTATATCTGTCTCGTCAAGCGCAGTAAAGCAGAAGTCAATATCCATAATGGTGCATGAGGTGTTCCTTTCTTCATTTCAGTTGCCGTGGTGCTCACACATCAATCTCCATTTCCTCGTGGAACAGCGATAATTTAGTAGTCCTGTGTTGGGGAGGTGATACTCAAGGTGCACCCATCCACTTGGTTATATCCACAGTCATCTTTGATCATTCATAGTGGATCTCGACATAAAGCAACTTGGTTATTTGTATAACAATCATCTATGCTGAGACTCTGAGTACTGTCGTTCTCTTCAGTTACATTTCTGGTTTGTCATGGTACCACACGCAAGTTTGATTTCTTATTTCTCCTACTTTTTTTTGGTATAAAGGATCTCCCTTTGTCACATCATACTGTGGTACAGATAATACAAAACCTATTATATTTAAATATCCGGTTACACAGCTGGCCTTTGGGACCCAAGCATGACTGTTTTTCTGCACCTCACAGGCATGAGTCATGCTTTGTCCAAGGTCTAGTTGTTAAATACATCGAGTGTTATCCAATCCGGCACCTTTCCATTTTGAAGCTGCTCGAGGTTATGTTATATTCCATTGAGCAACCATGCTCCATTTCCTGTACATACTAGTTCTGTCTGTATGGTTTTATTTAAGTTCCGTTCTGCTCTATTCATTTATAGTTCTGGCGTGGTCTCGCAATGTGTGGGCCACTTGTAATAATTCCCTTTCTGCGCCATTATCCAGTTGTGCCTGTATTTTTTCATTATCCTCATCCCTTTAAGGTTCGTGTTAGGGCGTTAACTCAATCATCTATCGTGTGTAGGTCTATAGTGTTTACCATCGCAACTCCCGCCGCGTACCATTTCTAGTATCCCTCTTTTTCCCCGGTCCTGTTTTTTTACCTGATCATCTTTTCACATTAAACTTAATGGTTTTTGATTCAGGGCCTTTAAGTGCTCGCAGGGTCAGGTTTCTATACAGGCTTATAGGGTTTAACCCGCAGAAGTTGGGGGTGGTTATAGTGTTTAAATTTAGGAATACAATAATTATTCACTGACGTACCCCAAAGTGTATCTTATCCTTGGTCTGCCTTATCAATTTCTCTTTTGCCCCAGCGTTCATAGTTGGACACGTTTGTGGCACTGGGGGTGTGATGGTTGAGGCCCTGGTAGTGCTCACTGTTGCTAAAGTAATGGGTGGGGCCGTGTTGGTGGGTCTATCTCGGGAAATAACCCTCCACCACCATTCATAGATGTTGAGTGAAACTTGCACCCCCTTCCCCCGGGGGCAGTATCTTTGTCCCTCCTGATTATAAAACATACCACGGTCTTATTCCCACTAATCATTGGTCCTGTATTACTGGCCCATCCCCAATGTTGTTTCGTTTCCTTGTTACGTTGTTTTATGCCTGTTATTTAAGTCTACTGTTGCTCCGTCCGTCACCATCAGTGTTTTTGATTCTTTATTAAACTTAGGTCGCCCGAGTCCCTGCAATACAGGCCTTGCCGTCTCTCAGCCTGATGTCCTTGATATGAGGCTGCGTTACCCCACGTTGTTTCCACGAGCAGTGGAGTCCTGCAAAAAACAATATTTCCTGGTCGTCACCAGTTAGTTAGTGGCCATACTTTTTTAACTGGGTCTGGTATTTTCACTTGCCGATACCCCTTATAACTACCATAACTTACCATTATTACCTGATAGGGTCCGGTCCATCTGGGTGCGAGCCTGGACCTCTCTGGGATAATCACCTGACTGCCTATTTGGGGTATTTGGACCTTCCGTTCCTTAGTGTCGTTCTCTAAATCCTTGATTTGCTAAACTCTAGCCTGTGTCTTAAAATCATGTAACTGCTTGCAAATTTCCGTATCCTGTCTTTTATTTTAGTTCAAAGGGTGTCAGTCCTGTCGTCCGATTAGGAGTTGCCTTGAGCTTCATTAGTACTTTGGGTATCCTGTCTACCCATCCCTTTACAGTCTCTTTGATATGGGATATTTTTGCCTAATCCCAAGTAAAGCACAGGCCCGTTTCATTATCTTCCCTGTGAAGTGTGTACCTTGATCTGAGTTCAGCTGTAGTGGCATTATTTCTTCTGCTAGGATCCTGGCCACGGTTTCTGCTGAACAATTTCTAGTGGCAAAAGCTTCTACTCACTTCGTAAACTGATCTATTATAACTAAGCAGTATGTCTTCCCCTTGTTGCTGGGTAACGGTCCAGTAAAATTTTACTGCAAGTTTTCTCAGGGTCCTTTCGGTCGGGGCTGATGTCCCATTCTGACCTTTACTTTCCCCCCTGGGTTGTATTTTGTGCATATCTCGCACCTTCTACAGTGGTCCTGTATATCTCTACCCATTTCCTTCCACCACCAGCATCTGCACATCGAGCTTATCATGTTGGTTCTACCTGTATGGACATACCCGTGGTATAAATTTAATAGGCACCCCTGGATGCATTCCAGGGCCACCACGTTCCCACTTTTCCTCCATATCCCATCGGCCCCTTGTTGGGACCCTCTCTGCTTCCACCTCCTTTTCCTGTGGAGTGGCTTCTCCCTGTACCTTAAGCATGTTTACTTCCTCAGGCCCGATGGTACATACTCCGACTTGGGCTTCCCCAACCAGTGTACCTGTCTCTGCCACTCGCTGACTGCTGACTTCGGCTGTTTAAGTGTTACTAAGGTTAAGCTATAGTTTAATGTGTATAATTGTACTATACCTATTTAAGTGTTACATACATAGGCAATTTATAAGTTCACTACCTTCAGCATAATTCTGACCCCCTATCTGCAACCTTACAATTTATCCCTTACAGTAATCAAGCAAAATGACAGAATCCTTATCAATTACCATACAGTATATCTATTATTAGATACTCTCCTTTTGCATGGAAACATAGAAAATAGGTGCAGGAGTAGGCCATTCGGTCTTTCGAGCCTGCACCACCATTCAATAAGATCATGGCTGATCATTCCCTCAGTACCCCTTTCCTGCTTTCTCTCCATACCCTTTGATCCCCTTAGCCGTAAGGGCCATATCTAACTCCCTCTTGAATATATCCAATTAACTGGCATCAACAACTCTCTGCGGCAGGGAATTCCACAGGTTAACAACTCTGAGTGAAGAAGTTTCTCCTCATCTCAGTCCTAAATGGCTTACCCCTTATCCTAAGACTGTGTCCCCTGGTTCTGGACTTCCCCAACATCGGGAACATTCTACCCGCATCTAACCTGTCCCGTCCCTTCAGAATCTTATATGTTTCTATGAGATCCCCTCTCATCCTTCTAAACTCCAATGTATAAAGGCCCAGTTAATCCAGTCTCTCCTCAAATGTCAGTCCTGCCATCCCAGGAATCAGTCCGGTGAACCTTCGTTGCACTCCCTCAATAGCAAGAATGTCCTTCCTCAGATTAGGAGACCAAAACTGAACACAATATTTCAGGTGAGGCCTCACCAAAGCCCTGTACAACTGCAGTAAGACCTCCCTGCTCCTATACTCGAATCCCCTAGTTATGAAGGCCAACATACCATTTGCCTTCTTCACCACCTGCTGTACCTGTGTGCCAACTTTCAAAGACTGATGAAGCATGACACCCAGGTCTCGTTGCACCTCCCCTTTTTCTAATCTGCCGCCATTCAGATAATATTCTGTCTTCGTGTTTTTACCCCCAAAGTGGATAACCTCACATTTATCCACATTATACTGCATCTGCCATGCATTTGCCCACTCACCTAACCTGTCCAAGTCACCCTGCAGCCTCTTAGCATCCCCCTCACAGCTCACACTGTCACCCAGTTTAGTGTCATCTGCAAACTTGGCGATATTACACTCAATTCCTTCATCTAAATCATTGATGAATACATGAATACCTACTGCATATTTCCCCTGTTATTTACCACTTTTATTAACCAGTACATTAAGAAATGTAATTAATTAATTGACAACTTTGCATGCTTTCAAAATATAATAGTTCTACAAAGAATCACGCTGTTCCTTTAATAGAGTTTTCAGCTGTAACTGACTTGATCATGCTTCACTGCAGTTCAAAAGCCACCCTTCGTTCGTCAGCTTCACTTCCTTTTGTCTCACCATCACAATCCGTGACAAGTGTGTGCAGGCCATTCTGTCAATTTATAAATTTATACAAGTTTTTCTGATGGGGTTTTTTATATTTCATTAAACCTGATGCCGATTTTTTAATAAGCTTGTTGATAATGTCAATGGCTCCCTTTCCTTGGCTCCATCTCTCCATGTTTCAAAACTGCAGTCATCAACCACCTTCTGAAAAGTCCACCCTGAACCATCCATCCTCTCCAACTACCACTCCAGTGCCAACATCCCTTTCCTTTTTTGAATGTAATATCACAACTAGACTCAGAACCCACTCACCTTACCCTCCCTGTTTGAATCTCTTTAGTCTATTTTCCATGCCGCCCACAGGACTCCAGCCACTCCAGTTAAAACTACCTCTGTAGCTGCGGCCATAGTCTGCTTTCCTTCCTTTACCTCTCTGTGGATTTGACATGGTTGGACATTTCATCCTGCTCCATCATTATGGCTGCAGTCTGTCAAGGGACTGCCTATAATGATGATGATGATGATGAAAGCTATCAGAGTTATCATAAGATGCTCCATCATAATGGGTTCCACTGTGGTGCTGATGAAGGTGACCACTTGGTCCATGTTAGACAGAATGGCCTCCATGCTCTGTGCAAAGCCTTGGGAAATTTGGATCTGGACTCCTCCATGCTCTGAGCCATTGTGTGGCAGCTCCCTGGCAGGCAGCCCAGTGCGGCAAGCATTTCCCAATGTATATCCATCAGCCACCTTTGGTACCCTGGGCTCTCGAAGTCAGCATCTGTAGTGAAACTAGCATGCAACCTCAGCCTCCAGTGAACTGGCAGCTGTGGGGTCCTAACCCCCTGCCCTAGCCTCTAAAGTCTGTTTGGTGTCAGTATCTGAGTAGGTGCTTGCGACAGTTAGATCAAGTCACAATGCATCTTCGGGAACACTGTGGTCTCCTTCCTCCACTGGCTGCGGGGCATCGATATTATCAGCAGCTGAAATGAAGAAAAGGGACAACGGTTAGCTTGTGGTGTATGAGAGAGCAGAGAGATACAGTTGGGTGTTGAAAGCATCTGCAACTTGTCATGCAGAGGGTGTGGAGTTAGGGAGAAGTGAAAAGAGACAAAGAGGATTAGGCATAAAGAAACCCCAATGACATCTCCTCCAGTGTCGCCAGTGGTCATGGCCTCCACTCTGTCCCTTCCCATTATAGCCTGGACGCTCACTTCAAGGTGGCAGACGGTTTGCAGATGGGCTCTTCCTCCTCCGATGGCAGTCTGTTGCTTGCTGTTATTTGCCACCTTTTCCTGCAAGAGTGAAGTGTGTTATTGAGAATCTTGTGTGATGTTTGGAGAATGTGTTTGTCATGGGAGAATAGTTGACAGTGTGAGTTGTGGGTAAGTGAAGTTTGTAATAGTGCTGAATGAATAAGCTTGGGGAGAAGGATGTATAATGAAGTGTGGTGCAGTGTTTGCAGGACAGTGCAATGGGGCAGTGCTGTGAGTGTTGTGATTAGTGAGGCAGTGAGTGGTGCAACTGTGATCAGAAAGTATTTTAGCAGTCTTCTTACTATGACAACTCTAGGCAAATCATTGATAGTTTTCCCAGCACTGCAGCCAAGATCTGTGGCAATGTTCCTGGCATTGATATCCTCAGCAATCTCGTCGCACTTTCTAGATGCCTGGAGGCCTTCATGGCCCCGGGTAAAAAAAGATGTCTCTCCTTTCCACTGCCTGCACCAGTGTAGTATCAGGGAGTCTTGATGCTCGCTCTTTCCCTCCTTCAGCTATTTCTTCTGGAACTTGCAGTACAGGTCTTGTAGCCAGAATGCACCTCACTTTTAAGAGATGCTGGCTGCATTTAAGGAGTGTTCTGGCATTTGACTATCACCCTCACCCCGCCCACCTCCCATCCACCTATATTCCTGAAAATTATTCCTGATATTTGGCTAGTTTTCTTGCTATAATATTACTGTTAAGTTTAGTGTCACAGTCCGTGAGCTGAAGTTTACACAACAGGTTGAGTCAGGGAGATTCAGTTTCCCTACACCTGTTAGTCATTTTAAGAATAAAACACCCGAGAGCAACTTTCATTTTAGAAGCACTCCGTGATTCCAAATCTATTGGAGGTAGAGACTACATTGGTTTCAATTGTGACCAGCAATTATTTCAGATTTTATTTCACAAGATCATAAAATCGATAACTTTGAGGAAGACTATAGGACTGACTTTCTGGCACAGAGCTTCACCTGCTGCAAGCGTGATTCCGGAAATGGCGCGTATACTTCCCACAATTTTCTGTCTATTACTTCAGAAAGTCAGCCCTCATGTAAGCAAATGTTTTTTTTTGTGTAATATATTTTATAAATCCTTAGATAGACAGGGTAAATGTGACTTAAAACTTAGTTTCAGCCAGCTGGGAAAGCTCTTTGTTGCTTTGGTCAGAAAGAGCAATCCAGATAATTATAGAATCATAGAATCTTACAGTACAGAAGGAGGCCATTCAGCCCATCATGCCTGTGCCAGCTCTATGAAAGAACTGTTCAATTTAGTACCACACCTTGACTTTATCCCCATAACCCTGAAAATGAGTCCTATTCAATTACATGTCCAATTACCTTTTGAAAGTTCCAATGGAATGTGCTACCACCACCCTGTCCGGTAGTGTATTCCAGATCTTAACAACCATTTGTTGAAAAAAAAATTCTCCTCATTTCCCCTCTAGTTCCTTTGCCAATTTTAAATCTGTGACCTCTGGTTACCGACCCCCAGCTCTGTCTATATCATGCTGCTTCCTTTGTTTAGTATGCAAGTAATCCTGTGTCGCAGCTTCCCGGGTTGGCTCCTCATTTTTGGGTACGCCTGGTGCTGCTCCTGGCATGCTCTTTTAGAGTCCTCATTGAACCAGGGTTGGTCCCATGGTTTAATGTTAATGGCATAGTGAGTGATATGCTGGGCCATGAGGTTACAGATTTGTGGTGGAATACAATTCTGCTGCAGCTGATGGCCCACAGCACCCCATGAATGCCCAGTTTTGACCTGTTGATCTGTTCTGAATCTATCCAATTTAGCACAATGGTAGTGCCACACAACATGATGGAGGGTATTGTAAGATTTCTAAATCTCTCTGCCATTAAATTGACAGCAAGACCAATTATTTTAAAACAATTTGTATTAAGTTTTTAAACATACACACATGCACATAACCTACCGGACAAGCTGCAGTCGACTAGTATCATAGAAACATAGAAAATAGGCGCAGGAGTAGGCCATTCGGCCCTTCGAGCCTGCACCAACATTCAATAAGATCATGGCTGATCATTCACCTCAGTACCACTTGCCTGCCTTCTCTCCATACCCCTTGATCCCTTTAGCCGTAAGGGTCACATCTAACTCCCTCTTGAATATATCCAATGAACTGGCATCAACAACTCTCTGCGGCAGGGAATTCCACAGGTTAATCCTATGGACTCTACTTAATTACAACAGGTAAGGTAATGAGTTACAGATTTACAAAGACATATACTTCCCTCTGAGTCAAGCAAAGCATACGGCCGTCTTCCTTGCTTCTGGTTCTGTAGAGGGAGGTTTCCTGCTTTACCACGTGGTCATCGAAAAGAGAAAAGAGGGCTTGCGTTTTTTTCTCAACATAAGTTGGTAAAGCCCCAGGATTGGATCTTGGTTCCAGGGCAATCCTTTATTGGCTTTCGTCACACATTTGCCTGTCTGGAGGAATTGGAGCCGCTCCCTGATTAGGTGAATGATTTTCCACTTAACACCTTTTCTAGTTTGGCCATGTTCCTTTTGTTCCTTAAACACCGCCCAGCCAGAGAAGTCATGAACTTCGATGTATCTGTTATATATGTGACTTGTATTTACTCTGTACAGCCACCAGAGGGCTCATCCCCTGGAGTCCCAAGGGATCCCATAATTCCTTGGGAGCACAGGTATTTAAGAAGGCTTCACAGGTTGCAGAGGCACTCTGGAGACCTGCAATAAAAGACTAAGGTCACACTTTACTTTGAGCTCACAGTGTTCAGTCACTTTATCCATACACAACAAACTGTCGATGAGATACAGATAGCGAACCCAAAGATGCAGAGAACAGTGGGCATCCTGGAGAAATTTTCGGTGGGAGATGATTGGAAAATTTTTGTGGAGTGACTCAACCAATACTTCGTGGCCAACGAGCTAGATGGGGAAGAGAGTGCTGCCAAGTGAAGGGCGATCCTCCTCACTGTCTGTGGGGCACCAACGTATGGCCTCATGAAGAACCTGCTCTCTCCAGCGAAACCCACGGAGAAATCGTACGACGATTTGTGCACACTGGTCCAAGAGCATTTGAACCAGAAGGAAAGCATTCCGATGGCGAGGTACCGGTTCTACACCTACAAAAGGTCTGAAGGCCAGGAAGTGCCGAGTTATGTCGCCGAGCTAAGACATCTTGCAGGACATTGCGAATTTGAAGGACATTTGGAGCACATGCTCAGAGACTTTTTCGTACTTGGCATTGGCCACAAAACCATACTTCGCAAACTTTTGACTGTAGCGACCCCAACCTTGAGTAAGGCCATAGCGATAGCCAGGCGTTCATTGAAACCATTGACAATACAAAACAAATCTCTCAGCACACAAGTGCTGCTAAAAGTACTGTGAACAAAGTGATGTTATTTTCGAATTGTAATGTGCAGGGCAGGTCACACATACCTGCAGCTGCATGTCCGCAGCTTACTCAGAGTCCACCATCAAGGGTGATGATTGCAAGGCCATTAACACCTTGTTGGCACTGCGGGGGTGATCATCATTTCCATTCATGCCGATTCAAAGAGTACATTTGCAAGGGCTGTGGAACAATGGGACACCTCCAACGAGTGTGCAGGCAAGCTGCTAAGCCTGTTAAACCTGCAAACCGCTATGTTGCAGAGGAGAACAGATCCATTGAGGATCACGATGAACCAGTGCCTCAGACCGAGGAGGCAGAGGTACATGGGGTGCACACATTCACCACGAATTGTCCCCCGATAATGCTGAATGTTGAACTAAATGGACTCCCGGTGTCAATGGAGCTGGACACAGGGGCGAGCCAGTCCATCATGGGCAAAAATACTTCGAAAGGGTGTGGTGCAACAAGGCCTCAAGGCCAGTCTTAACTCCAGTTCGCACAAAACTAACAACTTACACAAAAGAACTGATTCCTGTAATCGGCAGTGCTACCGTAAAGGTCTCCTACGATGGAGCAGTGCACAAGCTACCACTTTGGGTGGTACCGGGCGATGGTCCCACGCTGCTCGGCAGGAGCTGGCTGGGAAAGATACGCTGGAACTGGGACGACGTCCGAGCACTATCGCCCACTGACGACACTTCGTGTGCCCAGGTCTTAAATAAATTTCTTTCGCTGTTCAAAACGGGCATCGGGAAATTCCAGGGAGAAAAAGTGCAGATCCACCTAATTCCGGGGGCGTGACTCATCCATCACAAGGCGAGAGCAGTACCGTACATGATGAAAGGGTAGAGATCGAGCTAGACTGGCTGCAACAAGAGGGCGTCATTTCACCTATCGAGTTCAGCGAGTGGGCCAGTCCTGTTGTCCCAGTCCTCAAGGGAGACGGCACTGTCAGAATCTGTGGCGATTACAAAGTAACTATCAATGGTTTCTCCCTGCAGGACCAATACCCACTACCAAAGGCCGATGACCTCTTTGCAACGCTGGTGGGAGGAAAGACGTTCACGAAGCTGGATCTGACTTCAGCCTACATGACACAGGAACTGGAGGAATCATTGAAGGCCCTCACCTGCATCAACACGCACAAAGTTCTTTTTGTTTATAACAGATGCCCGTTTGGAATCCGATCAGCGGTGGCAATATTCCAGAGAAACATGGAAAGTTTACTGAAGTCGGTCTTGCACATCGTGGTCTTCCAGGACAACATCTTGGTCACAGGTCGGAACACAGTCGAGCACCTGCAGAATCTGGAGGAGGTTCGTAGTTGACTCAACCGCGTGCGGCTCGGGTTAAAATGCTCGAAGTGCATTTTCCTGGCGTCTGAAGTGGAGTTCTTGGGAAGGAGGATTGCGGCGGACGGCATCAGGCCCACCAACGCGAAGAAGGAGGCAATCGAGAAAGCTCCGAGGCCACAGAATGTGATGGAGCTGCGGTCATTTCTGGGACTCTTAAACTACTTTGGTAACTTCTTACCGGGTCTCAGCACACTGCTAGAGCCACTACATGTCTTACTATGAAAAGGGGGTGAATGGGTTTGGGGCTAAAGCCAAGAAAATGCCTTTGCAAAAGCGAGAAAATTGTTATGCTCAAACAAATTGCTTCTGTTGTATGATCCATGTAAGCGTTTGGTACTAGCATGTGATGCGTCGTCATATGGCGTCGGGTGTGTATTGCAACAAGCTAATGATTTCGGGAAACTGCAACCGGTTGCTTATGCATCCAGAAGTCTGTCTAAGGCCGAAAGAGCCTACAGCATGATTGAGAAAGAAGTGTTAGCGTGTGTCTATGGGATAAAGAAAATGCATCAATACCTGTTTGGGCTACAATTCGAATTGGAAACTGACCATAAGCCACTTATATCCCTATTTTCCGAGAGTAAAGGGATAAATACCAACGCATCGGTCCGCATCTAGAGATAGGCACTCATGTTGTCCGCGTACAACTACGCCATCCGCCACAGGCCAGGCACAGAAAACTGCGCCGATGCTCTCAGTAGGCTGCCATTGCCCACCACGGGGGAGGAAATGGCGCAGCCCGCAGATCTAGCCATGGTTATGGAAGCATTTGAGAGTGAGCAATCACCCATCACTGCCCAGCAGATCAAAACCTGGACAAGCCAGGACCCCTTATTATCTCTAGTCAAAAGCTGTGTGCTTCACGGGAGCTAGTCCAGTGTACCAGTGGAAATGCAGGAAGAGATAAAGCCGTTCCAGCGGCGCAAAGATGAAATGTCTATATAGGCAGACTGCCTTCTGTAGGGCAATTGAGTAGTGGTCCCCAAGAAGGGCAGAGACACCTTCATCAATGACCTCCACAGTACCTATGCAGACATTGTAATGATGAAAGCGATAGCCAGATCCCACGTGTGGTGGCCCGGTATCGATGCGGACTTAGAGGCCTGCGTTCACAGATGTAATATATGCTCGCAGTTAAGCAATGTACCCAGGGAGGCGCCGCTACGTTTATGGTCTTGACCCTCCAAACCGTGGTCTAGGGTACACTTCGACTATGCAGGCCCGTTCCTGGGTAAAATGTTCCTTGTGGTCGTAGACGTGTACTCCAAGTGGATTGAATGTGAGATAATGTCGGCTAGCAGGTCCGCTGCCACTACTGAAAACCTGCGGGCCATGTTTGCCACACACGGCTTACCTGGTGTCCTGGTGAGCGACAACGGGCCATGTTTTACCAGTGCTAAGTTCAAAGAATTCATGACCCGTAACGGGATCAAACATGTCACATCTGCCCCGTTTAAACCAGCATCCAAATGGTCAGGCAGAGAGAGCAGTGCAAAAACCATCAAGCAAGGCTTGAAGAGAGTAACTGAAGGCTCACTGCAGACTCGCCTATCCCGAGTCCTGCTTAGCTACTGCATGAGACCCCACTCACTCACTGGGATCCCACCTGTTGAACTGCTCATGAAAAGAGCACTTAAGACAAGGCTCTCGTTAATTCACCCTGATTTTCATGAACAGGTCGAGAGCAGGCGGCTTCAACAAAGTGCATACCATGATAGCGCAAATGTGTCACGCGAGATTGAAATCAATGATCCTGTATTTGTATTAAATTATGGACAAGCTCCCAAGTGGCTTCCCGGCACTGCCGTGGCCAAAGAGGGGAGCAGGGTTTTTCGGGTCAAACTTTCAAATGGACTCATTCACCGGAAACACTTGGACCAAATCAAACTCAGATTCACGGACTATCCTGAGCAACCCACCTTGGACCCTACCTTTTTTGATCCCCCAACATAGTCACCAGTGGCAACCGGCACCACGGTTGACCACGAAGCAGAACCCATCATCCACAGCAGCCCACCAGGGCCCAACACTCCAGGCAGCCCAGCAAGTCCAGCTGTACAGCAGCCCAGCGAGGGTCCAACAAATGATTCAACAACATCAGCTTTCACACCGAGACGATCAACCAGGGCAAGAAGGGCCCCAGATCGACTCACATTGTAAATAGTTACACTATTGACCTTGGGGCGGGCGGGGGGGCGGGCAGTGTTGTTCTATATGTGACTTGTATTTACTCTGTACAGCCACCAGAGGGTTCATCCCCTGGAGTCCCAAGGGATCCCATAATCCCTTGGGAGCAGAGGTATTTAAGAAGGCTTCACAGGTTGGAGAGGCACTCTGGAGACCTGCAATAAAAGACTAAGGTCACACTTTACTTTGAGCTCACAGTGTTCAGTCTCTTTCTCCATACACAACAGTATCCATGTTGTCTCTTCAAACCGCAACCTGTCTGTATTCTGTACTTTTGACATTTATACATGCACACTGAATCAATTTTGTCATTAATATACATTTTTATTCTTAGTGTCCTCAGTGTGAAGACAGGACTTCGTCTCCACAAGGAATGTGCGATGGTCACTGCTACCAATGATGTCGTGGACAGATGCATCTGCGACAGGTAGATTGGTGAGGATAAGGTCAAGTAGATTTTTCCCTCGTGTTGGTTCTCTCACCACCTGCCGCAGGCCCCGCCTGGCAGATATGTCCTTCAGGACTCGGCCAGCTCGGTCAGTCGTGGTGCTACCGAACCACTCTTGGTGGTGGACATTGAAGTCCCCCATCAGAATAAATTCTGTGCCCTTGCTACCCTCAGTGTCTCTTCCAAGTGATGTTCAACATGGAGGAATACTGATTCATCAGCTGAGCTTGTATTCAGCAGGAGGTTTCCTTGCCCATGTTTCACCTGATGCCATGAGATTTCATACGGTCCGGAGTCAATGTTGAGGACTCCCTCTCTGCCCTGAGGAGAACAATCCCAGCTACTCCAATCTCTCCACATAATTGAAATCCCATATCCCTGGTATCATCCTGGGAAACCTCCTCTGAACCATCTCAAATGTCTTGACATCCTTTCTAAAGTGTGTTTCCAGACTCCAGCTGAGGTGTATGCAGTGATTTGTAAAGGTTAAGCATGACTTCCCTGTTTTTGTATTCAATGCCCCTATTTACAAAGCCAAGTATCCCATACACTTTCTTAACCGCCTTATCAAGTTGCCCTTCAGAGATTTGTGAATATGCACCCCTAGGTTCCGCTGCTCTTGCACTCCCCCACCCCAAAAAAAAATACCATTTGGATTATATTGCTTCTCCACGTTGTGTCTCCCAAAGTGCATCACTTCACACGTATCCGCATTAAATTGCATCTGCCAGGTGTCTGCCAAGTCAGAGGGTGGCAATGGAAGATGTCTGACTGGATAATTGTGTCAACACCTCTGCCCAGATATTTATTCAGCCAAAAGTGAGATATAGGATAGTTGAATGATGACATACCTATTAAAGGTGGGGTTTCAGTTGTGCTGTCAATCTGTCAGTTGACTTCAAAGGAATGGGTGTTACTCAAAAGGCACCCATGGCAATACATGACACCTGCAGTTAATCAGCTTCTTTTCCATCTAAAGATCTGAACTCTGTGGATTGGATGTTTGTGTGATTTCGGGATCATTTTGCATCATGAAAGTCAATTTGACATTGTTTCATCTCAAGTTTCCTTTGCCAAATACATTGTTAAGGTCTTGAGCCAAGTATCTTTCATGGCATATTAGTATTTATGACATTCATGAGGTGGAGACTACATAATTTTCAATTGTGACCAGCAATTGTTTCAGATTTTATTTCACAAGAATAGATAGTATTGAGGAAGACTATAGGGCTGACTTGATAAATATTCACTCTGGCACGGAGCCTCACATGCTGCAAGTGTGAATCAAGAAATTATGAGCATACTCCCCACAAGTTTCTGTCCAAATTCAAAAAGTCAGCCCTCATGTAAGATAATGGGGGTTTTCTATAATATATTTTTATAAATCCTTAGATAGACAGGGTGAATGTGATTTAAAAGTTGTGTAAGAATATAAAATGTTATTTTAACTCTGTGGATTGATAAGATCCTTAGGCCTAGAAATTCGGGTGCGGCCCATTACTGGGAATGCTGGGGACACATTATACAATCCCTGTGCCTGAATGGTGAGGCCTGACGCTCCCCCAATATTGGGACACAGGCCTCTTTTCCATGAAACCGTTGAGCTGTGGAGATTAAGAGACAGCTCACCCAGTGAAAAGTCTTGGAAGCTCAAACCGGCCAGACGCTAGCAAGTGGTGACTCTCAGGTAAGTGAGGGAAGGTGGGCAATCAGGCCAGGAAGTGTAGCTGTCAGGTTGGGGGGTAGTGGTGGCTGAGAAGTGGGGTTGGAGGATGAGGAACGGCCTATGTTCTTTTAATGTGTGCTCCTCCTGGCTTCACATTCAGGTAAGTATATTTTAAAAACCTGCCTTGTTGGTTGCGGCGTAACAGGCGATCCCTTTAAAGGACCAATAACTAATGGTTATCTTAATCTGTTTAAGAGTAAGTAGTTATCTGTCATGGCTTTCCAGAAGATTAGTTATAGGGAAAGCTGAATGTTACAGGAGGACAGATTGCACATGACGAATAGTCATTTGAGTGGAGGTCTGTTAGCCCCAGTGGAACCATGTGCCAGCATGAGTAAGCACCTTTAAAAGATATTTGGAACAGCATGCGTATGCATCTTATAACTGACAGCTCAACTTCAGGAGTGAATTAACATAGATAACATAGAAAGTAGGAGCAGTAGTAGGCCATTCGGCCCTTTGAGCCTCCACCGCCATTCAATATGATCATAGCTGATCCTCGATCTCAACATCATATTCCCGCTTTCTCCCCATATCCCTTGATGCCTTTTGTGTCTAGAAATCTATATCTCCGTCTTAAATATATTCAGTGACTTGGCCTCTACAGTGTTCTGTGGTAGAGAATTCCATAGATTCACCACCCTCTGAGTGAAGAAATTTCTTCCTAAATTTCTTACCCCGTATCCGGAGATAATGACCCCTTGTTCTAGAATTCCCAGCCAGGGGAAGCATCCTCCCCGCATCCAGTCTGTCCAGCCCCGTCAGAATTTTATACGTTTCAATTAGATTCTTCTAAACTGTAGTGAATACAGGCCTAGTCGACCCAATCTCTCCTCATACAACAGTCCTGCCATCCCAGGAATCAGTCTGGTGAATCTTCATTGCACTACCTCAATGGCAAGTATATCCTTTGTTACATAAGGAGACCAAAACTGCACACCATACTACTGGTGTGATCTCACCAAGGCCCTGTATAACTGTAGTAAGACATCCTTGCTCCTGTACTCAAATCCTCTTGCAATGAAGACCAACCTACCATTTGCCTTCCTAACTGCTTGCTGCACCTGCATGTTTGTTTTCAATGGCTGGTGTACAAGGACACCTAGGTCCCTTTGTATATCAACATTTCCCAAGCTATCACCAATTAAATAATACTTTGTCTATATATTTTTCCTACCAAAGTGGATAACTTCACATTTACCCACGTTATACTGCATCTGCCAAGTGTTTGCCCACTCACTCAACCTATCTAAATCCCCTTGCAGCGTCTTTGCATCCTCCTCACAACTCACAATCCCACCTAGTTTTGTGTCGTCAGCAAACTTGGAAATATTACATTTGGTTCCCTCATCCAAATCATTTATATATATATAAATATATATATATATTGTGAATAGCTGGGGCCCCAAGCACTGATCCCTGTGGTACCCCATTAGTCACTACCCGCCACCCCAAAAAAGACCCGTTTATTCCTACGCTCTGTTTCCTGTCAGTTAACCAATTTTCAATCCATGCCAGTATATTACCCCCAATCCTATCTGCTTTAACTTTGCACGCTAACTTCTTATGTGGGACTTTATCAAACGCCTTCTGAAAATCCAAATACACTATATCCACTGATTCTCTCTTATCTATTCTATCAGTTACATCCTCAAAAAACTCCAGTAGACTTTCCCTTCATAAATCCATGTTGACTTTGTTTAATCCCGTTGATATTTTCTAAGTATCCCGTTATCGCATCCTTTATAATAGACTCCAGCATTTCCCTTACTAATGATATATGGACTTTAGCAAGGTTTTTGATAAGGTCCCACATGGTAGACTGGTCATGAAGGTTAAAGCCCATGGGATACAGGGTAAAGTGGCAAGTTGGATCCAAAATTGGCTTGGAGGTAGGAAGCAAAGGGTAATGTTTTTGTGTTTTTGTGACTGGAAGGATGTTTCCAGTGGGGTTCCGCAGGGCTCAGTACTGGGTCCCTTGCTGTTTGTGATATATATCAACGATTTAGATTTGAATATAGGGAGTATGATTAAGAAGTTTGCAGATGACACTAAAATTGGCTGTGTGGTTGATAATGAAGAGGAAAGTCATGGGCTGCAGGAGGATATCAATCCACTGGTCAGGTGGGCAGATCAGTGGCAAATGGACTTTAATTCAGAGAAGTGTGAGGTGATGCACTTTGGGAAGGCTAATAAGGAAAGGGTATACATATTAAGCGGTAGGCCACTTAATAGTGTAGATGAACAAAGGGACCTTGGAGTATTGTCCACAGATCCCTGAAAGTAGCAGGCCTGGTGGATAAAGTGGTTAAGAAGGCATACGGAATGCTTGCCTTTATTGGCCGAGGCATAGAATATAAGAGCAGGGAGATTATGCTTACATTGTATAATAAGAACATAAGAACATAAGAATTAGGAACAGGAGTAGGCCATCTAGCCCCTCGAGCCTGCTCCGCCATTCAACAAGATCATGGCTGATCTGGCCGTGGACTCAGCTCCACTTACCCGCCCGCTCCCCATAACCCTTAATTCCCTTATTGGTTAAAAATCTATCTGTGACTTGAATACATTCAATGAGCTCGCCTCAACTGCTTCCTTGGGGAGAGAATTCCACAGATTCACAACCTTCTGGGAGAAGAAATTCCTTCTCAACTCGGTTTTAAATTGGCTCCCCTGTATTTTGAGGCTGTGCCCCCTAGTTCTAGTCTCCACAACCAGTGGAAACAACCTCTCTGCCTCTATCTTGTCTATCCCTTTCATGATTTTAAATGTTTCGATAAGATCACCCCTCAAGCTTCTGAACTCCAACGAGTAAAGACCCAGTCTACTCAATCTATCATCATAAGGTAACACCCTCATCTCCGGAATCAGCCTAGTGAATCGTCTCTGTACCCCTCTGTACCCCCTCCAAAGCCAGTATATCCTTCCTTAAGTAAGGTGACCAAAACTGCACGCAGTATTCCAGGTGCGGCCTCACCAATACCCTGTACAGTTGCAGCAGAACCTCCCTCTCGCAATGAATACTTTGGTTCGGCCACAGCTGGAGTGCTATGTGCAATTTAGGTTGCCGTATTATAGGAAGGATGTGATTGCACTAGAGAGGGTGCAGAGGAGATTTACTAGGATGCTGCCTGAAATGGAGAATCTTAGTTATGAGGACAGATTGGATAGGCTGGGTTTGTTCTCATTGGAACAGAGGAGGTTGAGAGACCTCATTGAGGTGTACAAAATATTGAGGGGCCTGGACATAGTGGATAAAAAGGGTCTATTTCCATTGGTGGAGGGGTCTATTACAAGGAGGCATAGTTTTAAGATGGTTGGAGGAAGGTTTAGAGGGGATTTGAGGGGTGGCTTCTTTATGCAGAGGGTTGTGGGAATCTGGAACTCGCTGCCTGGAAGAGCGGTGGAAGCAGAAACCCTCACCATGTTTAAGAGATGGTTGGATGGGCACTTAAAGTGCAGTAACCTGCAGGGTTACGGACTTAGAACTGGTAATTGTGATTAGACTGGATGACCTTTTGTTGGACGGCGCAGATATAATGGTAAGTACTGCAGGGAATAGAATACGGCCAGGGTGATCTCCTGGACTAGTTTCGATCGCCTGGATGGGTCGGAGAGGAATTTTTCCAGATTTTTTCTCCCTAAATTGGCCTGGATTTTTATCTGGTTTTTGCCTCTCCCAGGAGATCACATGGGTCCGGTTGGGGTGGAGTGTAGAATGTTTCAGTGTAGGGGGTGTCTAGTTGTGTGAGGCGGACTGATTGGGCTGGGTGCTCTTTGCCTTTCCATTATTGTTCATAGGTTTACATGTAACCTTTAGTGCTGCTGACCAATGTGCGTGCAGTCTATTGCTCCCTGCACCTTGGGGAAGTCTGCTATTCTCGAGAAACCCAAAGCCCTCTCGGTCTGTGCCTCCCTGGTCATTGGGAAGCTTATGAAGTCCATCCTGCGAGCGTAAAGGGCTTCAGTCACCTGTCGAATGCAGCATTGTGTAGCGTGCTGAGAGATATGGCAGATGTCGCCAGCTGAAACCTGAAACGATCCCGATGCGTAAAATGCTAGGGCAGCAGTAACCTTCACCTCAATGGACGGTGCGGTTCTGATGGTGCTGGAAGGTTGCAGATCATTCTTGATGAGTTGACATATCTCATCGATGACCTCCTTCCGCAATCGCAGCCTTCTAAGACAAGCATTTTCAGACAAGTTCAGGTAGGATTGCTTTTCCAAGTACCTTCCTTGGCTTTACGGTCTCCTCCTCTGTCTTCGTCTCCGTCTACGCATTACTGTGCCACTCTTCGATTGATCCTTTCAGTAATCAGTGTGTGAGCGGTTGCAATTAAAGGCAGGGAAAGCATGGGCCCCATAATCACTATCAATAATTACTTTCACTAATTTTAATAATCTCTCTACTCTATACTCTCTAATCACTGTAGTCTTCCCTCTCTGTACTAGTCAGTTTGATAGGCCCCAACAATATCATTAAATAACTTCACTATGTAAAAGCTATTTACTAACTGATTCCAAAAATGAGATCTATTTAGCATAAATAAGTTGATAATACCTACTTATATTCCCTGTCCCAAATTTCAGAGTACAATTTTCTTCAATTTTACTCTCTCAATGACTCACAACTAATTCTCCACCCTTTCTCTGAAGTTAAAAATTGCGTCCGTAGTGCCTATTTCCTTCTCTTATGCCCTGAAAAAGCAACTATTTTTCAGCACTCTTTTGGGCCTTGCATCGGCCCAGCGAAGTGCATGCTAGGTGCAGAAACTTGGGATGGGCCTTGTGTGGCCGATCATTTGGGCGATCATCTCAGCGATCAAAGTGGAAACTTAGGTACCTTTTTTTGACCTAGTTTCCACTTTTTGCTCAAAATGGGCGATAGAGGTCCGCTTTGGGCGATAGATGGGCCTTAGATGGGCGATGTGAAGTGGAAAGTCTAACCCAATGTTTCTATGATATTAGTTAACCGGTCTATAGTTCCCCGTTTTCTCTCTCCCTCCTTTTTTAAATAGTGGGGTTACATTTGCTACCCTCCAATCTGCAGGAACTGTTCCATAATCTATAGAATTTTGGATTCATCCACTATTGAATGCATCCACTGTTTCCATGGCTACCTCTTTTAGTACTCTGGAATGCAGATTATCAGGCCCTGCGAATTTATCGGCCCTCAGTCCCATTAGTTTCTCCAGCACTATTTTCTTACAAATAATAATTTCCTTTAATTCCTCTTGCTCACTAGACACTTGGTTCCCTAGCATTTCTGGGACGTTATTTGTTCCGTGAAGACAGAACTGAAGTATTTATTTAATTGTTCTGCCATTTCCTTGTTCCCCATTATAAATTCTTCCGTTTCTGACTGTAAAGGACCTACATTTGTCTTCACTAATCTTTTTCTTTTTACATACTTGTGGAAACTTTTGCAGTCGGTTTTTATGTTCCTTGCAAGTTTACTCTCATACTCTATTTTTCCCCTCTTAAATCAATCTCTTGATCCTTTTCTGCTGAATTCTAAACTGGCCCCAATCCTCAGGCTTGCTACTTTTCCTGGCAACTTTGTATGACTCCTCTTTGGATCTAATACTATTCTTAATTTCTTTTGTTAGACATGGTTGAACAACTTTTCCTTTTGTATTTTTGCGGCAGAAAGGAATGTATAACTGTTACAATTCATGCATTCGTTCCTTAAATGTTAGCCATTGCCTATCCACCGTCATGTGTTTTAATGAATCTTCCCAATCTATCATAGCCAATTTATTCGTAGTTTCCTTTGTTTAGATTTAGGATCCTAGTTTCGGATTGGACTACTTCACTTTCCATCTTAATAAAGAATTCAATCATGTTATGGTCACTCTTCCCTAAAGGACCCTGCACAAGAAGACTATTAATTAACCCCTTCTCATTGCACAATACCCAATCTAGGATAGCCTGTTCCAGAGTAGGCTCCTCAATGTACTGGTCTAAAAAACCATCTCGTACACATACCAGGAATTCATTCTCCACAGTATTATTACTAATTTGGTTTGGCCAGTCTATATGGAGATTAAAGTCACCTACAATTACTGTAGTACCCTTGTTACATGCATTTCTAATTTCCTGTTTGATGCCGTCCCCCTACATTACCACTACTGCTTGGAGGCTTATAGACAATTCTCACCAATGTTTTCTGCCCCTTGGTGCTCCTTAGCTCCACTCAGACTGATTCTACATCTTGATTTTCTGAGCCAATGTCCTTTTTCACTATTGCTCTGATTTCATCCTTTACTGACAATGCCACACAACCCCCTTTTCCTTTTTTCTTGTCCTTCCTAAATATTGAATACCCTTGGATATTCAGTTCCCAACCCTGGTCACCCTGCAATCATGTTTCCATAATTGCAACTATATTGTATCCGTTTACATCTATTTGCGCTGTTAATTCATCTACTTTATTACAGATGCTTTGTGCATTCAGATAGTGTTTTTGGATTTGTCTTTTTAACCTTATTAGACATCTGAGCATTTTTTTGTACTGTAGCCCTATTTGTCTTATCGCTATTTTTTCTTACCTTAGTGCACTCTTTTGTTTGTATGCTCTGTCCCTTCCTGACATAATCTGGTTATCATTACCACAATCACTTTCCTGCATTGCTTCCTTTTCTTTTCTATTTAGCATTCTGGATTTCTCTCCACTGGAACTCCTCGGCCCCCTTATTGAGTTTAAAGCCCTATCTACTTCCCTAATTATTCGATTCGCTAGAACTCTGGTCCCAGCATAGTTCAGGTGTAGTTCGTCCCCACAGAACAGCTCTCTCTTTCCCGAGTATTGGTGCCAGTATCCCATGAATCGAAACCCACTTCTCCCACACCAATCTCAGCCATGTATTCATCTCCCTGATTCTATTGACCCTATGCCAAATTTGTTCGTGGCTCAGGTAATAATCCAGAGATTATTACTTTTGTGGTTCTGCTTTTCAATTTAGCCCCTAGCTGCTCAAACTCTCTCTGCAGAACCTCTTTCTTAGTCCTACCTATGTCATTGGTATCTACGTGTACTACGACAACTGGATCCTCCCTCTCCTACTCCAAGTTCTTCTCCAACCCTTGGGAGATGTCTTTTACCCTGGCACTGGGTAGGCAACACAGCCTTTGGGACCCACGCTCTTGGCTGCAGAGAACTTTATCTATCCCCCTAACTATACTGTCCCATACAACAACCACCTTCCTCTTTATTCCCCCCACTTAAATGGCTTTCTGCACATGGTGCCTTGGTCAGTCTGCTCACCCCGCAGTCTGCACACTTGTCCACAGTAACCACCAGCTTGGGGTGGATGTCCTTGCCTCCTGCTCAAGAGAGAAAATAAGAATGGCAGGATCTTGGTGGCTCCAGGGTGGAGAAGTAACTCGCTGCTTTTAACTAGATGTCAGCATTGACTCAGTGATATCACACTTGCCTCTGAGTCAGAAGATTGTGGATTCACATAGTCCAGGCTGACACTTCAGTGCTGAATGGTAAAGTGGTAAACTTGTACATTAGCTTATACAGCTTTGTATCTATTGCAGGTCTTTATATTTATGTTGCAATTCCTGACATACTAAACACACCTTTTAACCTTTTTGGCAAAGGCATCATTTTTCTAGGCCACAATGACTTGTGTTACACTCTCAAGTGACCTACGAGACATCCAGTTGTCACGGAAATAAGGAAATACATGTGGTAATACGTGATGTGGCAATACGTCATTCACATTCTAAGTTGGTCAAATTAGCATTAGGTCTGTTATGTCTCAAATAAAGCAATGTGACCGAGTACTGTAGACTTGAGTAAGTGTGACCTTAGTCTTTTTATTCTGACTCCAGAGTGCTGGCACAGCATGGGAGGCTTGCTTTTATGCAGTGTTCCCAAGGGATGCTGGGATCCGTTGGGACTCCAACAGATGCGCCCTCTGGTGTCAGTAGAATGCTGGTTACAAGGTGTTACATACATAACATCAACTCCCGCGCCCCACCCACCAAAGTCAATAGTACACTTATTTACAGGGTGAGACGATCTGGGGCTTTCCGCTCCCAGTCGATCGTCTCGGTACAAACGCAGGTGCAGGTGAGTTGGTTGGGCCTTCGCTGGGCTGCTGCGCAGCTGGCCTTGCTGGGCTGCTGGCGATGATGATTTCAGCTTCTTAGTCAACCGTGATGTCGGTTGCCACTTGTGTGTGTATTGGAGGGTTGAAGTTGGTGGCGTCCTCCTCAGGTTGTTCGTGGCTGTCTATGAATCACAGTTTGGTTTGGTTCAAATGTTTTCTGCAAGTTAGTCCATTTGCAAGTTTGACCTCAAACACCCTACTCCCTTCTTTGGCTACGACAGTGCCAGAAAGCCATTTGGGACCATGTCTATAGTTGAGTACAAATACAGGGTCATTGACTTCAATATCGCGTGTCAAATTTGCGCAACCATGGTAGCTGCTTTGTTGATGCCGCCTGCCCTCGACATGATCATGAAGATCAGGGTGGACTAGAGAGAGCCTTGTTTTGAGTGTCATTTTCATCAGCAGTTCGGCAGGGGGAACCCCGGTGAGCGAGTGGGGTCTTGTGTGGTAGCTGAGCAGGACTCGGGACAGGCGGGTCTGCAAAGCGCCTTCCGACACGCGTTTCAAGCTTTGCTTGATGGTTTTGACCTCCCGTTCTGCCTGGCCATTAGATGCAGGCTTGAACGGGGCAGATGTGACATGCTTGATCCCATTGCGGGTCATGAATTCCTTGAATTCAGCGCTGGTGAAGTACGGCCCATTGTCGCTGACAAGGACATCAGGCAGGCCATGCATGGCAAACATGGCTCGTAGGCTTTCGATGGTGGCAGTGGATGTGCTTACAGACATTATTACACACTCAATCCATTTTGAATAAGCATCCACAACAAACAAAAACATTTTGTCTAGAAACGGGCCAGCAAAGTCAACGTGGATCCTAGACCACGGTTTGGAGGGCCATGACCACAAACTTAGCGGTGCCTCCCTGGGTGCATTGCTCAGTTGAGAGCAAGTGTTGCATTGGCGCACGCAAGACTCCAAATATGAGTCGATGCCAGACCACCACACATGGGATCTGGCTATAGCTTTCATCATTACTATGCCTGGGTGGGTACTGTGTAGGTCGTGTATGAACGTTTCCCTGCCTTTCTTAGGCAAAACCACGTGATTACCCCACAAAAGACAGTCCGCCTGTATGGACATTTCGTCTTTGCGCCACTGGAACGGCTTGATCCCTTCATGCACCTCCACTAGGACTCTGGACCAGCTCCCACGGAGGACAGTTTTTTTTTTTACAAGGAACAGTAAAGGATCCTGGCTGGTCCAGGTCCTGATCTGGCGGGCCATAACGGGTAACTTTTCGTTTTCAAATGCATCCATCACCAAGAGCAAGTCTGCAGGCTGTGCCATTTCTACTCTGGTGGTGGGCAATGGTAGCCAACTGAGAGCATCAGCGCAGTTCTCTGTGCTTGGCCTGTGGCAAATTACCTAGTTATATGCAGACAGCATGAGCGCCCATCTTTGGATGCGAGCAGAGGCATTGGTATTAATACCTTTGCTCTCTGAGAATAGCGATATGAGCAGCTTATGGTCAGTTTCTAACTCGAACTTAAGCCCAAACAAATACTGGTGCATTTTTTTCACCCCGTAAACGCATGCCAGAGCTTCTTTTTCAATCATGCTGTCGGCTCTTTTAGCCTTGGACAAACTCTGGAAGCATAAGCGATCGGTTGCAATGTTCCCGATTCATTTACTTGTTGTAACACACACCCGACCCCGTACGAAAATGCATCACAAGCTAGCACTAAACGTTTACATGGGTCATACAGAACAAGCAGTTTGCTGGAACATAAAATATTTCTGGCTTTCTCAAAAGCAGTCGCTTGTGATTTCCCCCATACCCAGTCATCTCCCTTGCGTAGCAACACATGTAGAGGTTCTAGCAAGGTGCTTAATCCGGGTAGGAAATTACCAAAATAATTGAGGAGTCCCAGGAACGACCGCAGCTCCGTCACGTTCTGTGATCTTGGCGCGTTCTTGATGGCCTCCGTCTTGGCGCCGGTGGGTCTGATGTCGTCTGCCGCGATTCTTCTCCCTAAGAACTCGACCTCTGGTGCCAGAAAAACACACTTCGAATGTTTCAACCTGAGTCCCACACGATCTAGCCGACTTAGAACCTCTTCCAGGTTCTGCAAGTGTTCGATGGTGTCCCGACCTGTGATCAATTTGTTGTTCTGGAAAACCACGGTACGCAGAACCGACTTTAGCCGATCGAATCCCAAACGGGCATCTATTGTAGATGAACAGACCTTTGTGCGTGTTGATGCAGGTGAGGTCTTTCGAAGATTCCGCCAGCTCCTGCGTCATGTAGGCCAAGGTCAGGTCCAACTTGGTGAACGTCTTCCCCCGCCAGCGTCTCAAATAGGTCGTATGTCTTGGGTAGCGGGTACTGGTCCTGCAGCGAAAAATGGTTAATCGTTACTTTATAGTGCCCACAAATTCTGTCATCGCCCTTGAGAACCGGAACAATCGGACTGGCCCACTCATTGAACTCAACCAGCGTGATGATGCCCTCTCGTTGCAGCCTGTCCAGCTCGATCTCCACTTTCTCTCGCATCATGTATGGCACCGCATGTGCCTTGTGGTGGATGGATCATGTACCGGGAACCAAGTGGATCTGCACCTTCGCCCCAGATAAATTTCCGATGCCTGGCTCAAACAATGAAGGGAACTTGCTCAAAACCTGGGCACATGAGGTGTCATCGACGGACGAAAGTGCTCGGATGTCGTCCCAGTTTCAGCGAATTTTTCCCAGCAAGCTTCTGCCGAACAGTGTGGGGCCATCTCCTGATACAATCCATAGTGGATTTCGTGCACCGCTCCATCATAGGAGACTTTTACTTCTGCACTGCCAATTACAGCTCTATAGTGCAAGTTCTCAGCTTGATATGAATAGGGCTCAGCTTGGGCCTTTGTGCCTTGTTGCACCACAGCCTCTTGAAGGCCTTTTTGCTCATGATAGACTGACTCGCACCCGTGTCCAATTCCATGGATACTGGAATTCCGTTCAGTTCAACTTTTAACATGATCGGTGGACATTTCGTGGTGAAGGTGTGTACCCCATACACTTCTGCCTCCTCAGTTCGAATCTCTAGTTCAGTTTGATCCACCATGGATCGGTCTTCCTCTGCAACGTGGTGGGTTTGCAGGGTTTGCAACTTGTCTGCACATTCGCTGGAGGTGTCCCATTGTTCCACAGCCCTTGCACGCAAAGTGTTTGAAGCGGCATTGATGGGCATGATGATCACCTCTGCAGCGCCAACAAGGTGTTAACTGCCTCGCATTCACACTTGTTGGCAGACTCCGAGTCATCTGAGGTCATGCAACTGCAGGCGTGTATGTTCTGCCATATGCATTCCTGCCTGAAAACAACGTTACTTTGTGTACAGTACTTGCCAATGCATCTTTATGCTGTGAAATTTGTTTGCTGTTATCGCTGGTGGACATAAATGCCTGTGCTATCGTTATGGCTTTGTTCAGGTTCGGTGTTTCAACTGTCAATAGTTTGCGAAGGATAACCATGAGACCAATGCCAAGCACAAAAAGTCTCTTAGCATTTGCTCCAGGAATCCACCGAATTCGCAATGTCCTGCAAGGCGCCTTAGTTCAGCGACATAGCTCGCCACTTCCTGGCCTTCGGACCGGTGACATGTATAAAATTGATACCTTGCCATCAGAACGCTCTCCTTCGGATTTAGGTGCTCCCGGACCAGCGTACACTGTTCGTCATGCGATTTGGTTGTTGGTTTCACCAGAGCAAGATTATTCTTCATGAGGCCATAGGTTGTTGCCCCGCAGATGGTGAGGAGGAGCGCCCTTCATTTGGCAGCGTTCTCATTCCCTTCCAGCTCATTGGCTACGAAGTATTGCTCCACGAAGGCTTCCCAATCGTCACCTTCTGAGAATTTCTCCAGGATACCAACAGTTCTCTGCATTTTTGCGTGATGGTTCATTAACTATTACTCGTTGCCAGTTGTTATGTCTCAAATAAAGCAATGTGACTGAGTACTGTAGACTTGAATAAGTGTGACCTTAGTCTCTTTATTCTGACTCAGAGTGCTGGCACAGCATGGGAGGTCTGTTTATATGCAGTGCTCCCAAGGGATGCTGGGATCCCTTGGGACTCCAACAGATGTGCCCTCTGGTGGTAGTAGAATGCTGGTTACAAGGTGTTGCATACATAACAAGGTCCATGCAGAACTGGAATTGATAAAGGGAGAAAATAAAATATATTCTCTATCCGTTGTCTATGTAGCTCTGTACAGTATCAGATTAAATCAAATTTAGTTATACCAGTCATTTAGCCACCTGAAGCAAGGGAGGTGGGGAGAAGAGCCTGCCAAAGTTCTGCCCCATAAGTATGCAGCTGGAATTGCTACCCATTATAAGATTTCAAAGCGATATTGAGCCAACAAAAGGAAACCATCATTGTGAGCAACAATCTGATTGTTAAACTGTATATTTAGAAGTGATTTGATATGAACTAGGTAACATATCGGATTAAAGTAAGTCCCCGATTCCACAAGTATAAAGCAATGCAGCTTAGAGTCACCTTTCCGTTATTCTTCGTGAACACAATGCCAGCCTGATGCGGTGAACATGTTCTGACATGGTTAAGTGAGTTTGCGGAAAAAACAAGTAATCTGCCAGCTTTCTAGTTTCCCCTCTCTTTCCACTCAATACAATATGAATGTATTACATATTATTTCAATACTACGGAAAATCGTGAAAATAAAATCATTATCACAACTCCTAGGAAAAGGCTGGCGCATTAACATGAAGGCTATTACATAAGGGTGCACCCATACCCTGCAAAAGTCCTTTTCTTAGAAAATGCATGCAAAAAATTACAGCAGTAACATATGCCATTTCGCTTGTCAGATACAGTGGGTCCCTGTCTTGTACGGAAATTTCCTCAGTGGCCTGGTTAGACCAGTCAACCTGCTGGTGCAATTGGGGCCTACCTGGGTGTCCAGGCCTTAATCACGGCCTGGAGTCCTGAAAAGAAAACTCCTGGCATCTCAACTGTGGCAAGCACCCTCGATGCATCCCTAAACAAGACAAATGAGGGAACCTCTACCTGACTCCATGAACTTTGGTAGGGTCAGTGGTGGAGGTTCCTGATGGGCAAATCTTGGCACTTGCACCGAGATACGCCTCATCAGAGATTTTTGGGGCAGTTTAGAAAAGGAGAAAGTATACATTATATACTAGGGCATATAGGAGTAAACAATTACAGTGGGTTCATATGTTTCGTGTTCCAAGCATGTCAACAATAATAAAAGAAACAGATTATTGATAGGCACTAAGTAGCACAGTAGGTTTGGTGCAAGTAAGGGTGAATATATTGTTAAGAATTGTAGATAGGGTGAGTAGATTGGTGCCTTTGGGTGCACATTGTTCTGCAAAGTAAGCATGACTTCAATACATTGAGTTCTCAATTGATTTATGCTTATGGTTGTAAATTGTGGCAGCTAGATGATGGCATGGGAACTGTAAACTCCTGTCCTATTCAGGAAATAGGCAGATTTATTTTGACAATGCAGAGCATTGTGAGGATATAGAGGGAGAACAGGAAATGTGAAATGAATTTATTTCGTGTGTCAACTTTTGTTTAAGTTGTATCTTTCTTTCTCTTCTGACCGTCCTGTTCAACATCCTCCTCCTCCTCCTGTGTAGCTTTCCTATGTGGTGGAGATGGAAGCCATTCTCTCCACCCACACCTCGTCTTCATCATCATCCCCGACTGCTTTCGGAAGCAACAAGCCTTTCTTTATTGCAATATAATGTAAAACATAGCAAGCGACAAAGATTCTAGAGACTTCCTGGGCTGTATGCCAGGGCTCCACCAGATTTATGCAGGCAACTAAAACAGACTAGAATGCATATAGTCTGCTCTTGGACAAGTCCCACATGTCTGTTGTCCTCTCTTGTCTTACTGGAGTCAAAAGTAATGACTGTAGGTGATAGCCATGATCACCAATCAACCAACTGGATTCAGGGCTGGTATGGTAGATTGTTGCATGGTGAAAGTATAATGACAGCTTCCTGGATAAAGGGCATTCACATACAAGACAAGGTGATTGGCATTACACAATGGCTATACATCAATTGAATGAAAGCCTTTCCTATTCATGAAATGGAAGGGGTTGTGATATGGGGCATTGAGTGCCGCATGCGTTCTGTCAATTGCTCCTATCACCTGTGGGTATCCTACCAGTCCTAGGACTGAATAGATCTTTCTCTCTGTTTGTTTCTATGGTTCTGTTGGGAAGGGTATAAAGTACACAGTTCCCATGAAGAGAGCATCAGTGACCTTCTTGATGAGCTGTTGCCTGACTAAGGTGGCAATTTGCTGTCCTAATTTCCAAAAGACAGCATTAGCTATCCAAAGGAAATCAAAACGATGATTGCAGAATTGTTTTACGAGTATACAGTAAAAAGATAATGTAAAAGTAAGTCAACAGGTACAGAAAAATAGAGACAAAATATAGAATATGGATACTATGCTTGCGGCACGTAGTAAGCCTAGCCCCAAGCAGTCTGAAATTTGATGACCTTGCAGACTCGGAACCCCTCCTGGGTTCCAGTTAAAAATCTATTATAGAGGAGAATGAAACAAAATTGGTGGAAGCTTTCATTGAGAACCTGTTATTTCTACCTTATTCTAATTATCCTTAGTCTATCAGTTCATCAGAAATGAACTTACAAGGCCAAATTTCTTCTTTTACATGGGAGCATTAAATACTTGCTTAGGTGGAGCTGATAGAGGAAGATTGGGTTCACATCATTTTAAGTGGATAGACTGGAGAAGCTGTTCTCCTTAGACCAGAGAAGATTGAGAGGAGATTTGATCGAGGGGTTCAAAATCATGAGGGATCTAAACAGAGTAGAGAGAAACTGTTCCCATTGGCGAAAGGGTCGTGAACCAGAGGACACAGATTTAAGGTGTTTGGCAGAAGAACCAAAGGTGACATGAGGAGAAACCTTTTTACGCAGTGGGTGGTTAGGATCTGGAATTCACTGTCTGAAAGGGTGGTGGAGGCAGATTCAATTGTGGCTTTCAAAAAGGAATTGGATAAGCACCTGAAGTAAATAACATTTGCAGGGCTACGGGGAAAGGGCGGGGGAGTGGGGCTAGCTGAAGTGCTCTTTCAGAGAGCCAGCACAGCTCAATGGGCCTCCTTCTGTGCTGTAGCATTCTATGATTCTAAGAAGATTAAATAGTTGGAGTGTATCGTATAGTGAACTTCACATGGTCTGTGTAAAGAGTGAGCCAGATGAACTAAATAGCTGGTTTCATTGCTTTATGTTCTTCTTACAATTGAAAGCTTTCAATTACCACAGCAGAGAATCCTTCCCTCAGATCACTGCCAAGATGAATCTACAGAGCCACAATAAGTGCAATTCTGTTTTTGTCACATGGTGTTTTGTTTGAGTCTTTTCTATCCTAATTACACTAGATTTAATATCTTACATTACTTTGATAGGTGAGTATCAACTTTTTATTACTTTGAAAGTATCATCACTAACTTTGATATCTAGGTAAGCTTTCGGTAAGGTGTCCACTGGATCTATCTACAAAAAGCAGTAGAGCATCATAACATCAGGTCTTCTTTCAGATTTTAACTGCCAAGCAAATTTATTTAACATAAAATAAACAAGTGAATAAGTAACATTAATGTAACACATATATACATACAGGAGAAATTATACTATTTAGGTCCTCAAAAAGAATTTTGGGCTTTGGGTTGGATTTTGGGCTTTTGAGATTTTGAGGCGGTAATGGCGGCAGGGCGGTACTGATACTGCCTGGAAAAAGTTTGCGCCCTCGTCTGCAAAATATTAGGTTCCATGATGGAGGGCGCAAAATCAGGCATTATACAAGAACGTTTTTGCGATCCAGCCGAAAATCGTGGCGTTAAAATTTTTTTGTTGATTTAAGGAACTTCATTGCTGCAACATAACCTTGTATATTGTATGGCTTTATTTTGGTGGGGGTAGTTTTTCTTACTTTAAGACCCTAGGATGCAAGCCATCAGATCCACGGGACTTGTCCACCTTTAGTCCCATTATTTTACCGAGTACGTTTCCTTTAGTGGTAGTTTTAAGTTCCTCCCTCCCTATAGCCCCTTGATTATCCATTATTGAGATATTATAAAGTGTAGCAAAATATACATTAACGATTTAGATGAAGGAATTGAGTGTAATATCTCCAAGTTTGCGGATGACACTAAACTGGTTGGCGGTGTGAGCTGTGAGGAGGACGCTAAGAGGCTGCAGGGTGCTTTGGACAAGGTTAGGTGAGTGGGCAAATGTATGGCAGATGCAGTATAATGTGGATAAATGTGAGGTTATCCACTTTGGGGGCAAAAACACGAAGGCAGAATATTATCTGATTGGCGGCAGATTAGGAAAAGGGGAGGTGCAACGAGACCTGGGTGTCATGGTTCATCAGTTACTGAAAGTGGGCATGCAGGTTCAGCAAGTGGTGAAGAAGGCAAATGATATGTTGGTCTTCATAGCTAGGGGATTTGAGTATCAGAGCAGGGAGGTCTTACTGCAGTTGTGCAGGGCCTTAGTGAGGTCTCACCTGGAATATTGTGTACAGTTTTGGTCTCCTAATCTGAGGAAGGACGTTCTTGCTATTGAGGGAGTGCAGCGAAGGTTCACCAGACTGATTCCATGGATGGCTGGACTGTCATATGAGGAGAGACTGTATCAACTGGGCCTTTATTCACTGGTGTTTAGAAGGATGGGAAGGGATCTCATAGAAAAGTATAAGATTCTGACGGGACTGGACAGGTTAGATGCAGGAAGAATGTTCCCGATGTTGGGGAAGTCCAGAACCAGGGGACATAGTCTTAGGATAAGGGGAAGGCCATTTAGGACTGAGATGAGGAGAAACTTCTTCACTCAGAGAGTTGTTAACCTGTGGAATTTCCTGCCGTAGAGTTGTTGATGCCAGTTCATTGGATATATTCAAGAGGGAGTTAGAGATGGCCCTTACGGCTAAGGGGATCAAGGGGTATGGAGAGAAAGCAGGAAAGGGGCACTGAGGGAATGATCAGCCATGATCTTATTGAATGGCGATGCAGGCTCGAAGGGCCGAATGGTCTACTCCTGCACCTATTTTCTATGTTTCTATGAGAGCAACCTAAGTAACTACCTGCTCCTCCATCCCTTCCTTACCATCTCTTTATATGTATGGCACTCCTTCATCATTATTCATGCAAGAGAAAGCAGAAACTAAAGTGTGATCTGACAGTAGGATGTGAAAGGCTCACTGGATTGGCACCACATCCACCACCTTAAACATGCACTCCCTCCATCACCGGCACACCGTGGCCGCAGTGTGTACCATCCTCAAGATTCACTCCAGCAACTCACCAAGGCTTCTGCAGCAGCATCTCTCAAACCCGCAACCTCTACCAACTAGAAGAAAAAGGGCAGCAGGCACAAGGGAGCACCATCACCTCCATGTTCCCCTCCAAGTCACACACCATCCTGACTTGGAAATATATCGCCGTTCCTTCATCGTCGCTGAGTCAAAATGCTGGAACTCCCTCCCTACTGAACACCAAGCCATTGTTTCCCAGACTGTGAGAGTACCTTCATCACATGGACTGCAGCAGTTCAAGAAGGTGACTCACCACCACCTTCACGAGGGAAATGAGGGATTGGCAATTGCTTGTCAGCGATGCCCTTGGTTCTCAGTCTCTCGGTTAATAAAGTTTCCACTTCAGTCAATTGTTGGTCCAGAAGATGTCAGAATTGAAGTTTTCAACTCTGAGAAGTAGCTATTCAGCTGAGGCATACAGTCCTCTCAGATGGATGTCTCTATCTTACCCAGACTCTTTTGTTGTAGTGTGTGATGGCCCATATATTTTCCACATGACAATGGTGTTCCATTACCATCAATTTGAAGGTAATCCCACTGATCTTTGGTTAGAGCTCAGTGCTATAATCTCTCAATGGCTTCTTCAAACCACATCCAGCTGTGAGAGGTTCTACCTTTTTCATATGATTGCTCCTGTGGGGACCCACTTGATAATGGATATGCAGGTGGCTCTGTCTCTGCACTGGTACCTACTGCAGTCGTAGTGGATGTGTGTCTGTCTTCTTGTACGGTGCAATCATTTTGTGAATTTCGGATGGTGTCGTTTGTTCTTCAAGGAAAACACAAGGTCAGATCATATTTAGTTACTGACCAGCTATAATGTGAGTTCGTAGGTTTGCTGCTATGTACCTACTGCACAATACATAATATTATTCATATGAAGAATGTACATGTCATAGGCTATACTTCTCATTCAATGAAGTACTTGGGAAAGTATAAGAACTTATCACAAGTAAATACATTAATGTAGTTTCTGACATCCTGTCCAGTCAGACCAAACAACTCCACAACAGTGTGTAACACTTTCATATCCTGTGGTCTAGCATCAACTCTTGTGTGACTGTGAATTGATGACAGGATGTTGTTTGGTTTAATTCTTGACAAAACTGAATCTCTTCCTGGCATGCTGCTATTTTCTATGGGTAGCAGACATGACAATGACTCAGTTGTTGATCTCTTCCCAGGCTTGCCCTCTTAAATTTTGACTGTGGGATGGCAGGGGAGGGGGGAAGCAGTGCGGGCAGGAAATTGGTCAACCAAATATTTCTCCCTTTCCTCAGTATCTGTTGCGCAATCAAATTTACCACTGTGCCAGTAAAATGTGCCTTTCTAGCCATTTTTTACATCTTGGCTTTAAAGCTTTTGCTCGACAGCCCTGAATTGAGGAACGGTCCGTTTCTTATTGTAACTGAGATGTCATTTCATGCTTGCTGTGATGCTAAATTGGAACAGTTGCTACTCTATTGTGGCAATGGGATATGAGGAATGCTGAAAAAAAACTTCAGCGTTCCCACCTAATCATAAAAGGAAGCCCCTTAAAGGCTCAAATTTGATGCTTTGAACCTTTCCTACCCGTATTAAATGCAGCTGATTTTTGATTGCTTTACTTTTAGCCAAACATGGTTAACGTAACAGGGTTTTTTTATGCCCTATTAAGATAGGGTGCCGAACAGATGTTTGATGTTGTGTGACATGTGCTAGATTCAAAATGTTTAAATGCATAGATAGAAAATAACGACAGCTGCATTAAGCAGATGAACAGCAATTGTGTGTAATGAAAAGAAGCAATAGCAACAGTATAACTGGACTGAGTTGAACTCTTATTATTTAGTTTCTGTTGAGACAATAATTCCAATGTATATTTGTATATAATTATATCATTTGCATCTTTATTCTGATTGGTATGCACAAAGTTATGTACACATAGTACACGCACATACTTGGGAGAAATATTGGCCCTGAACCTCCGGCCTCCCCGGGTCCGTACGGAGTTTCTACAGACCAGGGATGGCATCGGAAAAGCCAGTTTTCAGCGCACAACATGCATGCACATGCGCTGAAAACGGGCTTTTCCGATCTGTCAAGCTTGACAGATCTTCCGCATCTCGGGAGCGAGGACATTTGCAAGGACAAGATTGCGGTATTTACCCATATCTTGCCCAGCAAATGTTCTCAAAACTCTTGCACCTGATAAAAGCAGGCGCATAGCCTACTTTTACAAGCGTAAGAGTTTTAAAACACACAAAAACATTGTAAAATAAAATTTTTAAAACATATTTAATTGTTAAAAACCCTCCCCACTGCGGTAAGTTTATTTTAAACCATAATTTTTAAAACTTTTTTTTTTAAATCGGAAAAATATATATTTTTTTTAAATACATAAATACTTTTAATTTAAATTAATAAAAATATGTCGTGCATTATCTTTTATTATTAGTTGTGTGTATTTTGGGGGCTATTTCTCATTTATAATAATGGGAACTCCAACTTACGGAATTCCCATTATTATGAATGAGAATATACTATACCTGATTGGCTGCCCAGAGCCATGTGACTCCAGCTCCAGGCCTGCGCACGTCCTACGTGCATGTGCTGCGACGCGCAGTCAGAGGAGGCCTCAGGACCGGGATCTCGCGTGGGCACAGCAGCTTCAGGTAGGTGCACTTCTTTTCTCTAGAATCCAGTTGAACGCCCGCGGGAAGGAGAAACCGGGATTTCTGGGCCAATAACTTTGTGCACATTTGTAAAACTTGTGCGATTGCACATATCTTACACACATGTTTGTATTTGTGTGCAATGAGCAAAATATTGGGTTCATAATGTCCACACAATGAAACCTGAAAAGGGAAGAAAAGGTTTTTTTTTGTTTGTGAAACTAGTACTTTCATGCTGAACTGTGAATATTGCACCTATGTGAATGATACTGAATTACTCAACTGTATACAAGAAAAAGGTTACTCACCTGAACCCCATCCATGCCAACAAAATGTATATAATTGTCCTATCATAGATTCTGCCCAATTTATTTAATATCCTAAGACTAACTTCAGGTAAAACTTACAAGAAAAAAAGACTTGTATTTATATAGTGCCTTTCACAACCACCGGACGTCTCAAAGCGCTTTACAGCCAATTAAGTACTTTTGAAGTGTAGTTACTGTTGTAATGTAGGAAACGCGGCAGCCAATTTGCGCACAGCAAGCTCCAACAAACAGTAATGTGATAATGATCAGATAATCTGTTTTTAGTGAAGCTGAACTAAGGATATAAGAGATGGAGTATAGTATGATTTTTATTTTGAATTTTGGATGAGAAAAAGCTGAGAAAATATTTATTTTTGTCCCTGCATACAGAACAAAATTTCTAGGGAAGTTAATGGAAATAAAAACGGGAGAAATGTGCAACAGGCAGCTGAATCAGTATCGCCTGTTTTATACTATTGTCCAAAGTCAAAATTACACCCCCAAGCTGCCCCCCCCCCTCGTCAACCCACCCCACCCATCTCCCTCCCAGACCTTTCTTGCCTTTGCCTATAAACCCAGTGAGCCTGTTCTACAAGCAAACAATAATCATAGTGCCGCTTTCCATTCCTTTCCATAGAGTTTATCTCCGCTCGGATTAAGTTGTTTGGCAACAGCCCAGACCAACCATACCATTCAGTCTCGTGTGAAGAAAAACAAATGAAGGTGGAGCGAGGGTGAGGGGCACCAATATTGAGGACAGGAGCATTTTTAGATATATTTTTAAAGTATTAAATATATTGGTTTGCGAAAAACAAATATAGATTTCAAGACTGAGATCAACAAAGTTATATTAATTAAGGGCATCAATGAATATGGATGAAAGGAGTTGAGGTACAAATCAACCATAATCTAATTAAATGACAGAACATAATCACTGAGTCCGGAGCAGCGTGAGTCCGTTGGAGAGGCCTATAAAGGCCCAGCTTGTGCAGCTACAGTGAGAAGGCAAAAAAGAAGTAGAAAGAAACAGAAAGGTGATGTCACAGCCAAGGGGGTAAGTGATTGGCTGGTGATTGGTGAGTAGTTTTTCTTTTTTCTCTTCTATAACAGTGAGTAAATTTTAACATTGTTGTTGCCAATTTAAGTGTATCTAAGGGGTAAGTCATGGCAGGAGAGCTCGGTCACGTGATATGCTCCTCCTGTACCATGTGGGAACTCAGGGACGCCTTCGGTGTCCCTGATGACTACGTGTGCGGGAAGTGTATCCGCCTCCAGCTCCTGATGGTCCGCGTTGCGGAATTGGAGCTGAGGGTGGATTTACTCTGGAGCAGCCACAATGCTGAGAATGACATGGGTAGCACGTGTAGCGAGTTGGTCTTACCGCAGGTGGAGGGTCCACAGCCAGATAGGGAGTGGAAGACCAGCAGGAAGAGCAGTGCAAGGAAGGTAGTGCAGGGGTCCCCTGCGGTCATCCCCCTGCAAAACAGATACACCGCTTTGAGTACTGTTGAGGGGGATGACTCATCAGGGGAGGGCAGCAGCAGCCAAGTTCATGGCACCGTGGCTGGCTCTGCTGCACAGGAGGGCAGGAAAAAGAGTGGGAGAGCAATAGTGATAGGGGATTCAATGGTAAGGGGAATAGATAGGCGTTTCTGCGGCCCCAACCGAGACTCCAGGATGGTATGTTGCCTCCCTGGTGCAAGGGTCAAGGATGTCTCGGAGCGGGTTCAGGACATTCTGAAAAGAGAGGGTGAACAGCCAGTTGTTGTGGTGCACATTGGTACCAATGATATAGGTAAAAAAAGGGATGAGGTCCTACGAGACGAATTTAACGAGCTAAATTAAAACATCGGACCTCAAAAGTAGTAATCTCGGGATTGCTACCAGTGCCACGAGCTAGTCAGAGTAGGAATCGCAGGATAGCTCAGATGAATTTGTGGCTTGAGCAGTGGTGCAGCAGGGAGGGATTCAAATTCCTGGGGCATTGGAACCGGTTCTGGGGGAGGTGGGACCAGTAAAAACCGGACGGTCTGCACCTGAGCAGGACCGGAACCAATGTCCTAGGGGGAGTGTTTGCTAGTGCTGTTGGGGGGGGGGGGGGGGGGGGGAAGTTAAACTAATATGGCAGGGGGATGGGAACCAATGCAGGGAGACAGAGGGAAACAAAATGGAGACAAAAGCAAAAGACAGAAAGGAGATGAGTAAAAGTGGAGGGCAGAGAAACCCAAGACAAAAAACAAAAAGGGCCACTGTACAGCAAAATTCTAAAGGGTCAAAGTGTAATAAAAAGGCAAGCATGAAAGCTTGGTGCCTCAATGCAAGGAGTATTCGGAACCCAGGAGAGGGCTCTGAGTTAGTTAGAGTGGGTGAGAGCTCAGATGAACAGGACCCCAAGAAAGAATGTAAAAGGCAGGAGGCAACAGAGCAGAGTAGCAATGGGGTAAGTGTAAACCACAAGGTGATAGGAAGGGACAATATGTATGAATATAAAGGGGCTGCAGGAGGGGTCAAAACTAAAAATCATGGTTTAAAAGCTAGTATTAAAACACTCTACCTTAAACGCACGCAGCATTCGAAATAAAGTAAATGAGTTGACGGCACAAATCATTACAAATGGGTATGATTTGGTGGCCATTACAGAAACGTGGTTGCAGGGGGGCCAAGACTGGAAATTAAACATACAGGGGTATCTGACAATTTGGAAAGATAGACAAGAAGGGAAAGGAGGTGTGGTAGCTTTGTTAATAATGGATTATATCAGGGCAGTTGTGAGAGACGATATTGGTTCTAATGAACAAAATGTTGAATCATTGTGGGTGGAGATTAGAGATAGTAAGGGAAAAAGTCACCAATGGGCGTAGTTTATAGGCCCCCAAATAATAACTTCATGGTGGGGCGGGCAATAATCAAGGGAATAATGGAGGCATGTGAAAAAGGAACGGCAGTAATCATGGGGGATTTTAACCGACATATCGATTGGTCAAATCAAATCGCACGGGGTAGCCTTGAGGAGGAATTCATAGAATGCAAACGGGATTGTTTCTTAGAACAGTATGTTACAGAACCTACAAGAGAGCAAGCTATCTTAGATCTGGTCCTGTGTAATGAGACAGGAATAATAAACGATCTCCTAGTAAAAGATCCTCTTGGAATGAGTGATCACAGTATGGTTGAATTTGTAATACAGATTGAGGGTGAGGAAGTAGTGTCTCAAACGAGCGTACTATGCTTAAACAAAGGGGACTACAGAGGGATGAGGGCAGAGTTGGCTAAAGTAGACTGGAAACACAGACTAAACGGTGGCACAATTGAGGAACAGTGGAGGACTTTTAAGGAGCTCTTTCATAGTGCTCAACAAAAATATATTCCAGTGAAAAAGAAGGGTGGTGAGAGAAGGGATAACCAAGGAAATAAAGGAGAGTATCAAATTAAAAACCAATATGTTAAAGGTGGCCAAGGTTAGTGGGAAACTAGAAGATTGGGAAAATTTTAAACGACAGCAAAGAATGACTAATAAAACAATAAAGAAAGGAAAGATAGATTACGAAAGTAAACTTGCGCAAAACATAAAAACAGATAGTAAAAGCTTTTACCGATATATAAAACGGAAAAGAGTGACTAAAGTAAATGTTGGTCCCTTAGAAGATGAGAAGGGAGATTTAATAATGGGAAATGTGGAAATGGCTGAGACCTTAATTATTTTGCTTCGGTCTTCACAGTGGAAGACACAAAAACCATGCCAAAAATTGCTAGTCACGGGAATGTGGGAAGGGAGGACCTTGAAATAATCACGATCACTAGAGGGGTAGTGCTGGACAGGCTAATGGAACTCGAGGTGGACAAGTCCCCTGATCCAGATGAAATGCATCCCAGAGCATTAAAAGAGATGGCGGAAGTTATAGCAGATGCATTCGTTATAATCTACCAAAATTCTCTGGACTCTGGGGAGGTACCAGCAGATTGGAAAGCAGCTAATGTAACGCCTCTGTTTAAAAAAGGGGGCAGACAAAAGGCAGGTAACTATAGGCCGGTTAGTTTAACATCTGTAGTGGGGAAAATGCTTGAAGCTATCATTAAGGAAGAAATAGCGGGACATCTAGATAGGAATAGTGCAATCAAGCAGACGCAACATGGATTCATGAAGGGGATATCATGTTTCACTAATTTACTGGAATTCTTTGAGGATATCACGAGCATGGTGGATAGAGGTGTATCGATGGATGTGGTGTATTTAGATTTCCAAAAGGCATTCGATAAGGTGCCACACAAAAGGTTACTGCAGAAGATAAAGGTACGCGGAGTCAGAGGAAATGTATTAGCATGGATCGAGAATTGGCTGGCTAACAGAAAGCAGAGAGTCAGGATAAATGGGTCCTTTTCGGGTTGGAAATCAGTGGTTAGTGGTGTGCCACAGGGATCGGTGCTGGGACCACAACTGTTTACAATATACATAGATGACCTGGAAGAGTGGACAGAGTGTGGTGTAACAAAATTTGCAGATGACACAAAGATGAGTGGGAAAGCGGGTTGTGTCGAGGACACAGAGAGGCTGCAAAGAGATTTAGATAGGTTAAGCGAATGGGCTAAGGTTTGGCAGATGGAATATAATGTCGGAAAATGTGAGGTCATCCACCTTGGAAAAAAAAACAGTAAAAGGGAATATTATTTGAATGGGGAGAAATTACAACATGCTGCGGTGCAGAGGGACCTGGAGGTCCTTGTGCATGAAACTCTTTTGAGTTTACCTGAAAATAAACATAAACATTAAGCCGTGCCACCCGCCTGGGTGACACAGCAGACATTTTCAAGGCCCCTTTTTTTTTTTAGTTTTTTTTTTGGGGCGCTAAAATCAAATTTTTTCCAGTGCCCCCTATAAAAGGGGAGGGGGGACACTAAAAGCACCGGCAATTAAAACAAATTAAACTTAAAAACGTAAAATCAAATTAAAATTTGGTTGCCGGGCGTGATGATGCACTCCAGTCCCTCCGGTGCCCACCTCTCGCGGAAGGCCGCGAGCGTACCGGTGGACACCGCGTGCTCCATCTCCAAGGACACCCTGGACCGGATGTAAGAGCGGAAGAGAGGCAGGCAGTCAGGTTGAACAACCCCCTCGACCGCCCGCTGCCTGGACCGGCTGATGGCACCCTTGGCCGTGCCCAGGAGCAGTCCTACGAGGAGGCCTTCGGACCTACCCGCTCTCCTCCGCACAGGGTGCCCAAAGATCAGGAGAGTGGGACTGAAGTGCAGCCAGAATTTCAGGAGCAGCCCCTTCAAATAATAAAACAGGGGCTGCAACCTTGTGCATTCCATAAAAACGTGGAACACGGACTCTTCCAGACCGCAGAAATTGCAGGCGGCCTGGGAGTCCGTGAACCGGCTTAAAAATTTGTTGCACGGCACTGCTCCGTGCACCACCCTCCAGGCCAAGTCCCCGATGAATAGTGGGAGGACCCCTGCGTAGAGTGCCCTCCATCGGGGACCCCCGCATCCTCCGGACGGCAAGATGGTACGCCATGGCGTGTCCGGACGGCCGGCGAGGATGGCAAAGTTGAGGGTATGCAGGAGCAGCCCGTACAGGAAACCCCTCCGCGCGGAACTGAAAGGCACGGAGGGGATTTCCCCGAGGCGGCTCAAGTTGTGAGGCGCCGGCCCCCGAGGTTCCGGGGTTTGGCGCCGATGAGGAATTCCGTCCGGACGGGGGTCAGTTCGGACGGGATCTTCCCACGTGCTTGAGCCTCCTCGATGCACCTAACGGAGTCAGGGCCCAGAGCTGTTTTTAGCGACTCGATGGCATCGGCCGCGTGGCGGACGTTGGCAGAATTTAGGCGCCGCGTCAGCGTGTCTGGCGCCATCCAGCCCGCTCCTCCGCCATCGAGCAGGTCCCTGACCCTGATCACCTCACCAGCCACAGCCCTCTCTTCCGACCGCCACATAAAACCTCGGTCGTGGAGGTACGGATTCCCGAGCAGCGGCTCCTGCAGGACGGCCGCCACTCCAGCCGGCGGAGAGCTGCGCTTGGTGGAGACTTTGTTCCAGACCCTGACGAGTTCCCTGTAAAAGACAGGCAGCTCCCGGAGTGCGGTCCTGGCACCCCCCAAGTTCACAAACAGGAGCTGCGTGTCATAATTGAGGTCGCGCTGCTGGCGGAAGAAATACCTCGCCAGAGCACACCACCTAGGAGGGGGCTCGACGTAAAGGTATCTCTGCAGGGTCTGAAGACGGAAAGTCGCGAGCTGGGCGCTGACGCACACCAACGACTGACCGCCCTCCTCAAGCGGGAGACTCAAGACCGCGGCAGAGACCCAGTGCTTCCTGTTGTTCCAGAAGAAGTCCACCAGCTTCTTCTGTATCTTGGCGACAAACGCAGGGGGAGGGGTCAAAGTGACCAGCCGGTACCACAACATTGCGGCCACCAGCTGGTTTATGACTAGCGCTCGACCCCTGTAGGACAGCACTCGGAGCAGTCCTGTCCAGCGCCCTAGGCGAGCGGCGACCTTGGACTCCAGCTCCTGCCAGTTCGCCGGCCAGGCTCCCTCATCGGGGCTAAGGTAGACTCCCAGATAGAGGAGATGGGTCGTGCTCCAGGCAAAAGGCCTGAGCTCCTCCGGCAGGGAGTCCACCCGCCACTGACCCACCAGGAGTCCGGAACATTTCTCCCAGTTGATCCTGGCGGAGGACGCGGCCGAGTAAATCTCCTGGCACTCACGCATCCTCCGCAGGTCAGCGGGATCCTCTACCGCGAGGAGCACGTCATCGGCGTAAGCCGAGAGGACGACCTCCACGCCCGGCCCTTGCAGAGCCAGTCCCGTCAACCTCGTCCGCAAGAGGCGCAGGAAAGGCTCCACGCAAACGGCGTATAACTGGCCGGACATGGGTCATCCCTGGCGCACCCCTCTCCTAAAGCGAAGGGGCGCCGTCAAGGACCCGTTAACCTTAATCAGACACTCCGCGGCGGCGTACAAAAGTCGGATCCGGGCGACGAAATGCGTCCCGAACCCGAAAGCGCGCAGAGTTCCGAGCAGATAGTCGTGATCCACCCTGTCGAACGCCTTCTCTTGGTCGAGGGATAGGAAGGCGACCGACAGACCAGCCTCCTGGGAACAATGGATGAGGTCCCGGACCAGATGGATGTTATCGTGGATTGTCCGGCCCGGGACCGTGTAGGACTGGTCGGGGTGGATCATGTGGTCCAGCACGGCACCAAGGCGAGCAGACATCGCCCAGGCGAAGATTTTGTAGTCCGTGCTGAGGAGGGAGACCGGGCGCCAGTTCTTAAGGAGGCGGAGATCGCCCTTCTTAGGCAGCAGGACGATGACTGCCCTGCGCCAAGAGAGGGGCATCTCCCCGGTCGCCAGACTTTCCCCCAGGACCCGCGCATAGTCGCTCCCCAGGACGTCCCAGAACGCTCTGTGGAACTCCACGGTCAGCCCGTCCAGCCCCGGGGATTTTCCCCTCGAGAGCCGGGCGAGGGCACCGGTCAGCTCCGCCAGGCTTAGCGGAGCTTCCAGATTTTCGGCGCCCTCCGGGCTGACCTTCGGCAGGTCCTCCCACAAAACTCTACGCGCTTCCTCGCTGGACGGATCCGGAGAGAACAGAGCCCCGTAATATTCACGGGCCCTGTTGTTGACGCCCTCCGGATCCGAGACGAGAGAGCCGTCGTCGGCCAGCAGCGTCAAGAGCTGCTTACGGACACTCTGCCTTTTTTCAGCGAGTAGAAGAAGGGGGAGCCGCGGTCCAGATCCCGCAGGAACCGGATCCGCGACCTCACGAACGCGCCTCGGGACCCGACGAGCTGCAGGTCCTTCAGCGCGGCCTTCTTCGCTTCGTACACCGTCCGCAGGGCCGGGTCCTGGACGACTTGACCGAGACGGGCTTCCAGGTCGAGCACCTCTTTTTCTAGGCGCCCGACTCTGGCCGCCCGCCTCTTGGTCGACCCCCTCGCGTACTCTTGACAGAAGACGCGGACGTGAGCCTTGCCCACGTCCCACCATAGCCTCAAGGAGGGGAAGCCCCCCTGCTTCCTTCTCCAGTCGGACCAGAATCGACGGAACGAGTCCTGGAACCGCACGTCCTCCAGCAGCCGGTTGTTAAAGTGCCAGTACGCGGACCCCGTCCTCGCGCGGAGCGAAGCGAGCTCCGCCCACACCAGGTGGTGGTCCGAACACGGCACCGGCCGCATGGAGGCCGCCGGGACGCAGGAAACGTACGCCCGAGACACGTAAAGGCGGTCGACTCTGGACCATCCTACTCCAGGCCTCACCCAAGTAAAGGCGCTGGAGTCGGGGTGGAGATTTCGCCAGACGTCCACCAAGTCGAAGGACCTGACCAGGTCCCTCAACTTCTCCATCGCCGTCATGCACTGCGGGGCACCGGAGCGGTCCCTCGCCTCGAGGGTGCAGTTAAAATCCCCCCCGAGGACAATGCAGTCGCCGACGTCGACGGAACCAAGAAGAGCGGACACCTCTTCAAAGAAGCGCGTTTGCTGCGGGCCGGGCTGAGGGGCGTACACGTTCACGAGATGGAGCGGCACGTCCCCCAGGCGAACCGTTACGTGCAGCAAGCGGCCTGGCACGGGCTCCTCGACCCCCAAGATCTCCGGCTGAAAATGCGGGCCCAGCAAGATGGCCACCCCACTAGAAATGGCGGTGAGGTGGCTCATGCGGACCTCTCCTTGCCATTCCAGGAGCCACGTGGCTTCGTCTCCCGGAACGGTGTGGGTTTCTTGCAGGAAGCACACCGCATATTTCCCCTCCCGCAGGAGCGAAAAATTGTCAAATCTACGGCGTGCCCCTCTGCCGCCGTTGATGTTGAGGCTGGCTATGGTTATCTTCATGGCAAAAGCATAGTGCAACCTCTACCTTAACCTATTGTGGGGGAGGGAGCGGAGTCTTTTGTTGAACTCCGCTCCCTCCGCAGCCCAGCGAGGAGTCCCTCGAGCTCGCGCAGCTCAAGGTGTTGCGCCTTTGTCAAGGGCCCGCCCGCGGCCAAGGTTTTAACGGCGGCGCGGACGGACCCCTTGATCAGCTCTGGCTCGGACCATTTTTCCAGGGCCAGTCGGGCTTGGTTGCAGTGACCCCGGCTCTGGGCCAAAAAGTCCCGGAGTTCCTTTGCAGGAATGAGGATGGTCTCGGCGGCGGCCGCGAGCAGATCCACCGCCTCGCTGGCGGTGGTCTCTAGGTCTTCACCCGCGTCCCCCACCGAGTCCCCGTCCTCCTCCGGGAGGTGGCCGCCAGCAGCCGGCCCATCGACCGCACAAGGTACGGCAAATGAACCGGCCGCTCCAACCGGCCCTGGCTCTGCCCCGATCCCACCCCCAGGATCGTCGGCAGAGGAGTCCCCACTGGGCTCTTTTAAAAATGGTGCTGGGTCGGGAAATGACAGCGGAAGGGGTTCCCCCTCCGCCCCAGGAACCGGGGAACAAGGAGAGACCCGGCCATAGGAAATCCCCAGGCTCCCCAAGTGCACCAGCTCCAAAGTAAGGGGCGAGGGTGGGTGTTCCTCCCCCTCCCCGCTGCCACCCCCCGGCCCAGCATCTACAGTGTCATAAAAAACATTTGTTTCATTTTCTGCCGGGTCGAGCGACTCCCGGGGGAAGTTGTGTATTGGCTGGGCGGGCTCAGGTTCGGTCTTTTCGGCCCCGCCCGCCTCAGTCCCCGGGACGCCCGGCCCGGCGGCAATGCATTCCTCCGTGGTCCCCACGCCCCCCGTGACAGGCAGATCTTCCACGCCATCCCCGGGAGGCAGAGGCTGAGCAGCCTCGACTGTCTCACCCTCCCCGGGGACAGACTCCTCCCGCCTACGGCGCTGCTTGGGGGCGCTGGTGGGGGATGCGGGACACGCGGCGGGCACCGACTCCTCCGCGGAGGGATGTTGTTCCCCCTCCGCCTCAACGGAGCGGTGCCTCCTTTTGTTGCTGGAGGTGCGCTGAGTCAGGGAGACCCCCATGTCTGCCGAGGCCTCCCGCTCCGCCCCCCCCTTTTCCTTTTCTTGCCCGCGCCCGGGCCCCTCTGCGGTGTTGTTCAAGGGCTCAGGCACGGGCTCAGGGCACCCCGCGCTCGCCGGTGACTGGGTTGGGCCGAGCGCGGTGGTCAATCTTTCTGGCGCACTGAGGGGACCCGCCTCTAGATGTTTCTCCTTGTTCCGCGCCTTCTTTCCGTTCGGACGCTCTCCCTCCCCCCCGCCGGAGGCCCTGAAAACAAAGGCCTCCGACGATGCCCGCGCACCTATGGCTCCCGGCACGCGGACGCAACTAGGGGGAGGGGTGGCGGCGGCGCCAGCCTTGGCCGCCTTCGGTGGTTTGGCGGCCTTGGAGGCGGGGCAGTTCTTACGAACATGCCCCACCTCCCTACAGGCATGGCACCGCACGCTGTCCGACGTCCAGAAGACGCGGTAGGCAGTCCCCTCGTGCACCACATTGAAAATTCCCTCCGTCGTCTCCTCCCGCGCCAGCCGGACAAAGAGCTGGCGGCGGAAGGAGAACACGTGGCGCAGGCTGTTCTCCCTGAGGCAGAGCGGTATGGGGTTGATCCCCGACCTTACCTCCCCCAGTTGTTGTAGGTAAGGGAGGAGGAGCTCAGCGGGAACGAAGGGCGGGACGTTTGAAATGATGACCCTCTGCGCGGTGGCCTCGAGAGGGTCCACCGGCAGGAACGTCCCGCCCACCGTGAGCCCCTTTTCAAGGGCCAGGGACACCGCCCGCTCCGACCCCAGGAAGAACACGGCCTTCCCAGACATCTTGGAGGCTGCGACAATGGCCGAGGGGCCGACTACCCCAGCCATCGCCCGCACGCACTCCTCGATGCTCATTGTGGGGTGAGTGTAGCTCTTGACCCCGTGTTTTTTTGTAATTAATCTGAATGGTGGCAGGGCAGCGGGTGGCGCAGGAGGTGCCGTGGAAGCGGTTGCCACCTGCGCATATGTCCTCGCTGGCCCTGCCACCGGCGTGGATGGGGTCGCCATCACGGGGTCCCTTTAAGGGCTACACCCACCCCAAAGTCACAGGCCTTAATGGTCTTTATTGGCCTCGTATATTAACTGAGCAGAGGAGCCCTTAACGAGGCACCTCTCCCCTAGTTGGCAATTGGGGAGGGGCCTTGCTCCCTCTGCTCAGTTGTCTCAATTGTTTTGTTTTTTTTAAATTGATTTGGGAGGAAAAGGGCTCTCAGAGAGAGAGGGGAGAAACAGAGAGTAACGGAGAAAGAGAGAGGGGGGTGGGAAGGGGGGGGGGGTGAACTGCGAGGGCAGGTCTCCCCTCGCAGCTGTGGGTGGGTGCACTCCCCAGATGGCAAAACACAAAAAACACAGTCTTTGGATTGGTCTTCAGGTGGGCGGAGAAGACGTCTTCACCTGGGGCAGCTAGAGCCACCAGGCACACACTCCTAACGATGTTAATGGGGTGATTAAGAAAAATCTTCAGCCTGGTAGCTCCAGCTATCCCAGGCTAGGCAAATGTGGGGGGTGGGGGGGGTTCCAATTGTGGGGGGGGCCTAGTTGTAAGCAAGGCCCCCACGCACACTTCCACACACACACACACCCCCCGCGATGTTCCGGCCCTCAGTGGTCTTCTTTCCTCCCCCCACCGATATAACAAAGTCTTTTTGGGAAATGCACCCACACCCACCTGTAGAAATGTAGAGTCTCCCTCCTTCCACACTGGATGTTTGTTGTTGGTTTTTCCCCCTCTCTCCAACTCTTTGCAGAATGGTAAAAAGTTGTTAAAAAGTATTCTGTTCTCCTCCTCTCCCTCTGGGTGAAAGTTGGTGGTGAAGCCCCTTCCTTCCTTCTCTTCCTGGGCTGGTCTCAGGGCTCTCCAGGCAGGAGCAAAAGTTGATAGCTGCTCCTCTCTCTGCAGCTCAGCTCCAACTGAGCAGGACACGCCTCCACTGCTCCACAATTGGTCCTTGTGCATGAAACTCTTTTTGGAGTTCACCTGCAAAAACATAAAACATTAAACCGTGCCACCCGACCTGGGTGACACACCAGACATTTACAAGGCCCTTTTTTCCTTTTTTTTTGTGTTTTTCATTTTTTTTGGTTTTTTTTTTTGGGCGCTAAAATCACATTTTTCCAGTGCCCCCTATAAAAGGGAAGGGGACACTAAAAGCACCGGCAATTAAAACAAATTAAACTTTAAAACATAAAATCAAATTAAAATTTGGTTGCCGGGCGTGATGATGCACTCCAGTCCCTCCAGTGCCCACCTCTTGCGGAAGGCCGCGAGCGTACCCGTGGACACCGCGTGCTCCATCTCCAAGGACACCCTGGACCGGATGTAAGAGCGGAAGAGAGGCAGGCAGTCAGGTTGAACGACCCCCTCGACCGCCCACTGCCTGGACCGGCTGATGGCACCCTTGGCCGTGCCCAGGAACAGTCCTACGAGGAGGCCTTTGGACCTACCCGTTCCCCTCCGCACAGGGTGCCCAAAGATCAGGAGAGTGGGACTGAAGTGCAGCCAGAATTTCAGGAGCAGCCCCTTCAAATAATAAAACAGGGGCTGCAACCTTGTGCATTCCATAAAAACATGGAACACGGACTCTTCCAGACCGCAGAAATTGCAGGCGGCCTGGGAGTCCGTGAACCGGCTTAAAAATTTGTTGCACGGCACTGCTCCGTGCACCACCCTCCAGGCCAAGTCCCCGATGAATAGTGGGAGGACCCCTGCGTAGAGTGCCCTCCATCGGGGACCCCCGCCTCCTCCGGATGGCAAGATGGTACGCCATGGCGTGTCCGGACGGCCGGCGAGGATGGCAAAGTTGAGGGTGTGCAGGAGCAGCCCGTACAGGAAACCCCTCCGCGCGGAACTGAAAGGCACGGAGGGGATTTCCCCGAGGCGGCTCAAGTTGTGAGGCGCCGGCCATCGAGGGAGGTTCCGGGGTTTGGCGCCGATGAGGAATTCCGTCCGGACGGGGGTCAGTTCGGACGGGATCTCCCCACGTGCTTGAGCCTCCTCAATGCACCTAACGGAGTCAGGGCCCAGAGCTGTTTTTAGCGACTCGATGGCATCGGCCGCGTGGCGGACGTTGGCAGAATTTAGGCGCCGCGCCAGCGTGTCTGGCGCCATCCAGCCCGCTCCTCCGCCATCGAGCAGGTCCCTGACCCTGGTCACCTCACCAGCCACAGCCCTCTCTTCCGACCGCCACATAAAACCTCGGCCGTGGAGGTACGGATTCCCGAGCAGCGGCTCCTGCAGGACGGCCGCCACTCCAGCCGGCGGAGAGCTGCGCTTGGTGGAGACTTTGTTCCAGACCCTGATGAGTTCCCTGTAAAAGACAGGCAGCTCCCGGAGGGCGGACCTGGCACCCCCCAAGTTCACAAACAGGAGCTGCGTGTCATAATTGAGGTCGCGCTGCTGGCGGAAGAAATACCTCGCCAGAGCACACCACCTAGGAGGGGGCTCGACGTAAAGGTATCTCTGCAGGGTCTGAAGATGGAAAGTCGCGAGCTGGGTGCTGACGCACACCAACGACTCACCGAACTCCTCAAGCGGGAGACTCAAGACCGCAGCAGAGACCCAGTGCTTCCTGTTGTTCCAGAAGAAGTCCACCAGCTTCTTCTGTATCTTGGCGACAAACGCAGGGGGAGGGGTCAAAGTGACCAGCCGGTTACACAGCATTGCGGCCACCAGCTGGTTTATGACTAGCGCTCGACCCCTGTAGGACAGCACTCGGAGCAGTCCTGTCCAGCGCCCTAGGCGAGCGGCGACCTTGGCCTCCAGCTCCTGCCAGTTCGCCGGCCAGGCTCCCTCGTCGGGGCTAAGGTAGACTCCCAGATAGAGGAGATGGGTCGTGCTCCAGGCAAAAGGCCTGAGCTCCTCCGGCAGGGAGTCCACCCGCCACTGACCCACCAGGAGTCCGGAACATTTCTCCCAGTTGATCCTGGCGGAGGACGCGGCCGAGTAAATCTCCTGGCACTCACGCATCCTCCGCAGGTCAGCGGGATCCTCTACCGCGAGGAGCACGTCATCGGCGTAAGCCGAGAGGACGACCTCCACGCCCGGCCCTTGCAGAGCCAGTCCCGTCAACCTCGTCCGCAAGAGGCGCAGGAAAGGCTCCACGCAAACGGCGTATAACTGGCCGGACATGGGGCATCCCTGGCGCACCCCTCTCCTAAAGCGAAGGGGCGCCGTCAAGGACCCGTTAACCTTAATCAGACACTCCGCGGCGGCGTACAAAAGTCGGATCCGGGCGACGAAATGCGTCCCGAACCCGAAAGCGCGCAGAGTTCCGAGCAGATAGTCGTGATCCACCCTGTCGAACGCCTTCTCTTGGTCGAGGGATAGGAAGGCGACCGACAGACCAGCCTCCTGGGAACAATGGATGAGGTCCCGGACCAGATGGATGTTATCGTGGATTGTCCGGCCCGGGACCGTGTAGGACTGGTCGGGGTGGATCATGTGGTCCAGCACGACACCAAGGCGAGCAGACATCGCCCTGGCGAAGATTTTGTAGTCCGTGCTGAGGAGGGAGACCGGGCGCCAGTTCTTAAGGAGGCGGAGATCGCCCTTCTTAGGCAGCAGGACGATGACTGCCCTGCGCCAAGAGAGGGGCATCTCCCCGGTCGCCAGACTTTCCCCCAGGACCCGCGCGTAGTCGCTCCCCAGGACGTCCCAGAACGCCCTGTGGAACTCCACGGTCAGCCCGTCCAGCCCCGGGGATTTTCCCCTCGAGAGCCGGGCGAGGGCACCGGTCAGCTCCGCCAGGCTTAGCGGAGCTTCCAGATTTTCGGCGCCCTCCGGGCTGACCTTCGGCAGGTCCTCCCACAAAACTCTACGCGCTTCCTCGCTGGACGGATCCGGAGAGAACAGAGCCCCATAATATTCACGGGCCCTGTTGTTGACGCCCTCCGGATCCGAGACGAGAGAGCCATCGTCGGCCAGCAGCGTCAAGAGCTGCTTACGGACACTCTGCCTTTTTTCTAGCGAGTAGAAGAAGGGGGAGCCGCGGTCCAGATCCCGCAGGAACCGGATCCGCGACCTCACGAACGCGCCTCGGGACCCGACGAGCTGCAGGTCTTTCAGCGCGGCCTTCTTCGCTTCGTACACCGTCCGCAGGGCCGGGTCCTGGACGACTTGACCGAGACGGGCTTCCAGGCTGAGCACCTCTTTTTCTAGGCGCCCGACTCTGGCCGCCCGCCTCTTGGTCGACCCCCTCGCGTACTCTTGACAGAAGACGCGGACGTGAGCCTTGCCCATTGTCCCACCATAGCCTCAAGGAGGGGAAGCCCCCCTGCTTCCTTCTCCAGTCGGACCAGAATCGACGGAACGAGTCCTGGAACCGCACGTCCTCCAGCAGCCGGTTGTTAAAGTGCCAGTACGCGGACCTCGTCCTCGCGCGGAGCGAAGCGAGCTCCGCCCACACCAGGTGGTGGTCCGAACACGGCACCGGCCGCATGGAGGCCGCCGGGACGCAGGAAACGTACGCCCGAGACACGTAAAGGCGGTCGACTCTAGACCATCCAACTCCAGGCCTCACCCAAGTAAAGGCGCTGGAGTCGGGGTGGAGATTTCGCCAGACGTCCACCAAGTCGAAGGACCCGACCAGGTCCCTCAACTTCTCCATCGCCGTCATGCACTGCGGGGCACCGGAGCGGTCCCTCGCCTCGAGGGTGCAGTTAAAATCCCCCCCCCGAGGACAATGCAGTCGCCGACGTCGACGGAGCCAAGAAGAGCGGACACCTCTTCAAAGAAGCGCGTTTGCTGCGGGCCGGGCTGAGGGGCGTACACGTTCACGAGATGGAGCGGCACGTCCCCCAGGCGAACCGTTACGTGCAGCAAGCGGCCTGGCACGGGCTCCTCGACCCCCAAGATCTCCGGCTGAAAATGCGGGCCCAGCAAGATGGCCACCCCACTAGAAATGGCGGTGAGGTGGCTCATGCGGACCTCTCCTTGCCATTCCAGGAGCCACGTGGCTTCGTCTCCCGGAACGGTGTGGGTTTCTTGCAGGAAGCACACCGCATATTTCCCCTCCCGCAGGAGCGAAAAATTGTCAAATCTACGGCGTGCCCCTCTGCCGCCGTTGATGTTGAGGCTGGCTATGGTTATCTTCATGGCAAAAGCATAGTGCAACCTCTACCTTAACCTATTGTGGGGGAGGGAGTGGAGTCTTTTGTTGAACTCCGCTCCCTCCGCAGCCCAGCGAGGAGTCCCTCGAGCTCGCGCAGCTCAAGGTGTTGCGCCTTTGTCAAGGGCCCGCCCGCGGCCAAGGTTTTGACGGCGGCGCGGACGGACCCCTTGATCAGCTCTGGCTGGGACCATTTTTCCAGGGCCAGTCGGGCTTGGTTGCAGCGACCCCGGCTCTGGGCCAAAAAGTCCCGGAGTTCCTTTGCAGGAATGAGGATGGTCTCGGCGGCGGCCGCAAGCAGATCCACCGCCTCGCTGGCGGTGGTCTCTAGGTCTTCACCCGCGTCCCCCACCGAGTCCCCGTCCTCCTCCGGGAGGTGGCCGCCAGCAGCCGGCCCATCAACCGCACAAGGTACGGCAAATGACCCGGCCGCTCCAACCGGCCCTGGCTCTGCCCCGATCCCACCCCCAGGATCGTCGGCAGAGGAGTCCCCACTGGGCTCTTTTAAAAATGGTGCTGGGTCGGGAAATGACAGCGGAAGGGGTTCCCCCTCCGCCCCAGGAACCGGGGAACAAGGAGAGACCCGGCCATAGGAAATCCCCAGGCTCTCCAAGTGCTCCAGCTCCACAGCAAGAGGCGAGGGTGGGTGTTCCTCCCCCTCCCCGCTGCCACCCCCCGGCCCAGCATCTACAGTTTCATTAAAATCACTCATTTGTGTTTCTGCCGGGTCGAGCGACTCCCGGGGGCAGTTGATTAATAGCTGGGCGGGCTCAGGTTCGGCCTTTTCGGCCCCGCCCGCCTCAGTCCCCGGAACGCCCGGCCCGGCGGCAATGCATTCATCCGCTGGCCCCACGCCCCCCGCGACAGGCAGATCTTCCACTCCATCCCCAGGAGGCAGCGGCTGGGCAGCCTCGACTGCCTCACCCTCCCCGGGGACAGACTCCTCGCGCCTGCAGCGCAATTTGGGAGCACTGGTGGGGGACGCGGGACACGCGGCGGGCACCGCCTCCTCCGCGGAGGGATGTTGTTCCCCCTCCGCCTCATTGGGGCGGTGCCTCTTTTTGTTCCTGGGGGCGCGTGAAGGCAGGGAGACCTCCATGTCTGCCGAAGCCTCCCGCTCCGCCCCCCCCTTTTCCTTTTCTTGCCCGCGCCCGGGCCCCTCTGCGGTATTGGTCAAGGGATCAGGCACGGGCTCAGGGCACCCCGCGCTCGCCGGTGACGGGGTTGGGCTGAGCGCGGTGGTCAAATTTTCTGGCGCACTGAGGGGATCCGCCTCTGGGTGTTTTGCCTTCTTCCGCGCCTTCTTACCGGTCGGACGCTCTCCCTCCCCCCCGCCAGAGGCCGTGAAAACAAAGGCCCCCGACGATGCCCGCGCACCCATGGCTCCCGGCACGCGGACGCAACTAGGGGGAGGGGTGGCGGCGGCGCCAGCCTTGGCCGCCTTCGGTGGTTTGGCGGCCTTGGAGGCGGGGCAGTTCTTGCGAACGTGCCCCACCTCCCTGCAGGCATGGCACCGCACGCCGTCCGACGTCCAAAAGACGCGGTAGGCAGTCCCCTCGTGCACCACATTAAAGTTCCCCTCCGTCGTCTCCTCCCGCGCCAGCCGGACAAAGAGCTGGCGGCGGAAGGAGAACACGTGGCGCAGGCTGCTCTCCCTGAGGCCGAGCGGTATGGGTTTGATCCCCGACCTTACCTCCCCCAGTTGGTGTAGGTGAGGGAGGAGGAGCTCAGCGGGAACAAAGGGCGGGACGTTCGATATGATGACCCTCTGCGCGGTGGCCTCGAGAGGGTCCACCGGCAGGAACGTCCCGCCCACCGTGAGCCCCTTTTCGAGGGCCAGGGACACCGACCGCTCCGACCCCAGGAAGAACACGGCCTTCCCAGACATCTTGGAGGCTGCGACAATGGCCGAGGGGCCGACCACCCCAGCCATCGCCCGCACGCACTCCTCAATGCTCATTGTGGGGTGAGTGTAGCTCTTGACCCCGTGTTTTCTGGTCATTAATCTGAATGGTGGCAGGGCAGCGGGTGGCGCAGGAGGTGCCGTGGAAGCGGTTGCCACCTGCGCATACGTCTTCGCTGGCCCTGCCACCGGCGTGGATGGGGTCGCCATCACGGGGTCCCTTTAAGGGCTACACCCACCCCAAAGTCACAGGCCTTAATGGTCTTGATTGGCCTCGTTTGATTTGACTGAGCAGAGGAGCTCTTAACGAGGCACCTCTCCCCTAGTTGGCAATTGGGGAGGGGCCTTGCTCCCTCTGCTCAGTTGTCTTAATTGTTTTTTTTTATTAATTTGGGAGAAAGTGGCCTCAGAGAGAGAGGGGAGAAACAGAGTAACAGAGAAAGAGAGAGGGGGGGTGGGAAGGGGGGGGGAACTGCGAGGGCAGGTCTCCCCTCGCAGCTGTGGGTGGGTGCAATCCCCAGATGGCAAAACACAAAGTCTTTGGGGTGGTCTTCAGGTGAGGGGAGAAGATGTCTTCACCTGGGGCAGCTCGAGCCACCAGGCACACACTCCTAATGATGTTTAATAGGGTATTTAAGGAAAATAAATCTTCAGCCTGGTAGCTCCAGCTACCCCAGGCTAGGCAATTGGGGGGGGTTCAGTTGTGTGTGGGGCCTAGTTGTCAGCAAAGCCCCCACACACACTTCCACACACACACACCCCCCGCGATGTTCCGGCCCTCAGTGGTCTTCTTTCCTCCCCCCACCGATTCAACAAAGTCTTTTTGGGACTGCACCAATACACCCACCTGTTGAATGGTAGAGTCTCCCTCCTTCCACACTGGATGTTTGTTAGTTTTTCCCCCTCTCTCCAACTCTTTGCAGAAATGGTAAAGATGTAAAAAAAAAGTTTTCTGCTTTTTCCTCCTCTCCCTCTGGGTGTAAGTTGGTGGTGAAGCCCCTTCCTTCCTTCTCTTCCTGGGCTGGTCTCAGGGCTTTCCAGGCAGGAGCTCAAGTTGATAGCTGCTCCTCTCTCTGCAGCTCAGCTCCAACTGAGCAGGACACGCCTCCACTGCTCCACAATTGGTCCTTGTGCATGAATGACAGAAGGATAGTTTGCAAGTGCAGCAGGTAATCAGAAAGGCGAATGGAATGTTGGCCTTCATTGTGAGAGGGATGGAGTACAAAAGCAGGGAGGTCCTGCTGCAACTGTATAGGGTATTGGTGAGGCCGCACCTGGAGTACTACATGCAGTTTTGGTCACCTTACTTAAGGAAGGATATACTAGGTTTGGAGGGGGTACAGAGACAATTCACTAGGCTGATTCTGGAGATGAGGGGGTTACCTTATGATGATAGATTGGGTAGATTGGGTCTTTACTCGTTGGAGTTCAGAAGGATGAGGGGTGATCTTATTTAAACATTTAAAATAATGAAAGGGATAGACAAGATAGAGGCAGAGAGGTTGTTTCTACTGGTCAGGGAGACTAGAACTAGGGGGCACAGCCTTAAAATACGGAGGAGCCAATTTAAAACAGAGTTGAGAAGGAATTTCTTCTCCCAGAGGGTTGTGAATCTGTGGAATTCTCTGCCCAAGGAAGCAGTTGAGACTAGCTCGTTGAATGTATTCAAATCACAGATAGATAGATTTTTAATCAACAAGGGAATTTAGGGTTACGGGGAGAGGGCGGGTAAGTGGAGCTGAGTCCATGGCCAGATCAGCCATGATCTTGTTGAATGGCGGAGCAGGCTCGAGGGGCTAGATGGCCTACTCCTGTTCCTAATTCTTATGTTCTTATGTTCTAAGTGGCTGAATGGCCTAATCCTATTTCTATATTCTTAAGAGCAGCTGGGTTCTTTGCCACCTCGACTCCCACCGAGCTCTGCTCCTGAACACTGCTGGAGTCCTCAGGCAGGTCCCCAACATCCAGTAAGTTTTGGAGGGGCTATCTCACTGGTTTCAATACCTAAAAGTTGTCATCTCTGCAGGACCACCCTAATTATTCCATCTCTTCTTTGTCCTCCAATGAATTAAATGGGTCCTTGTGGCCCAATTGCTTAACATGGAACAACTGGTAATGCCATAGGCACCTTCCATTTTTGTTGGCAATCGAGCCCGAATTCTGTGCCACTCCCAGGGCCTCATGTGCTAAAGGCGGCTCATTTTGGCTCGGACACATGCAGCACTTTTCAGTTGGCCCCACAGTGATCTATAATTTATTTATGCTCTTTCTTATTAAGAATAGGATTGAAAGGTATAATATTTATAGAACTCTGTTACATTTCAGATTTTTAAACCCATCTCGCTTTCAATATTTGTTCCATGAATAAGCCACATTACCCCTCATAATGCAAGAGTGTATATTTTTGGTTGCATAGCCCCGGACTTATAATTACACAATTTGGCTGTAACTGGCATAATGCAATTTGCAAAGTATCCTTACTGTATCTCCTGTTGAACCAAAGGCCTGGATTTTGCCGGCGCTCAGAGGGCGGGTTCGGATGTTGGTCTGCTGTCAAAAACTAAAAGATTGACAGCGGGGCAGGATTCTGCTCTGAACCCATCTCCGTGTCAGTTTCCCAAGTGTCGGGTCTGCCTATGCTTTACAGACCTGACACTAAGCGGCGGGTGAACCAATTGAAGTAGTTGAGAGCGTTTAAAGGTACTTTAACAGCATTTTACCATCCACTTCCCTTATTTCCAGCTTTTTGATGAGTTTGACGGTGCTCGGGGATCATGTCTGGTAAGTAGGTTGGGTTTTCAATGACTCTCCATTCCTTTGAATAGGTGACAGCTGCAAAAACTATTATTTCACAGCTGTTCAGTTTCCAATGTTAGAAGCTGGAGTCTTCAGGATTTGGAACACACTTTTGAGCTTCAGGAAAGTTGGAAATGTTTGGAGTGAACTCTCTATCCACTGTCACCTCCTTGGAACCAACTTCTCTCACCACTGACAGATCACTTCTGTCATCTGAACTTCAACTGCCATCTATTCCATCAGCATTGGTGCCCTTGAAAAAAACTCACCTTAGCCCTCAGCCTCCCACCATGATCAGCCCCAACACCAACATCACCAGGCACACCTTTATCACTAGGTACACCAGCAGCACCAACCTTCTCCGCAATCACCTGGTGCTGCACAGCAGCTGGTCACATTGCTGCCCAGGAGATCAGGGATGGCCTTGCCATGGCCAGATTTACTTCAGTTGACACTACACTCTGGCTGCCACATGATGCACCAGGTTGGCACCACCCCACACCATCACCATAAAACACTGACAGCACAACTGTCAAAATGAATGTGCGCATGATCCTTTGAAGGAAACCATGTGCTGACGCGTCATCAAATGATGTCGTCAGACCCGCTTCCTTTTAATTGGCCGGGAACCTCACAGGGCAGGCTTAACAAGTCCAATCAGGGCAAAATCACTTCAACAGAGCACGATGTAATCAGGAGCAGGGTTGCAATTCGTCACCTACCTCGGCCACACTTAGCCCGCCTCGGGAGGCGAAATCACGGCCAAAATGTGCGAAATGTCACACCTGGGACCAGTTTCATATAAACTAAAATAACTCATCAAATCTATTTCCTTTTAAACAATTTGCAAAAGCAAAGATGTTAGACTGCACAATGCAGGATATAACAATAAATGCATAGCAAAGAAAACAGTCTAAAATAGATTAATTTAACATAATTAAGCTTCTCTTTAACAAAAATAGTCAACAAATTATTTTTATCTTCTCCTCCTACACAACACTTTGATAACATTGTTCCTTCCACTAAAGGGTTGGTTAGCTGTGTTGCAGTCAAGAACCTCAAAACGGCTCAGCTTATTGCAAAATCTTAATTTTCCATATCATAATTTTACAAATTTGTTTTTTAACCAAGAAAAGCAAATACATTTTTAACAATAACAGAAAAAGCTGGAAACATTTTCAGGTCAGGCAGCATCTGTGGAAAGAGAAACAGAGTTAATGGCCGTGATTTTCTTTACCTTGGCGGGTGACGTTGATGGTGGATCATGGCCTCACTGCTGGCTCCATCATGTGCTCCAACATGACTTTCCGTTATCTGGGCTTGTTAAGCTCACCCAGAAAGTTTCCCGGCCAATTGACGGAAGCGGGTCTGATGATGTAATTCGATGACACATCAACCGGTTTCCTGAAAGGGACCATGCGCAAATTTAGTTTGACAGTTGATAATGAAGAAGAAAGCTGCGGACTGCAGGAAGATATCAATCAACTGGTCAGGTGGGCAGAATAGTGGCAAATGGAATTTAATCCGGAGAAGTGTGAGGTAATGCATTTTGGGAGGGCTAACAAGGAAAGGGAATACACATTAAATACTGAGAAGTGTAAAGGAACAAAGGAACCTTGGAGTGCATGCCCACAGATCCCTGAAAGTAGCAGACCAGGTGGTTAAGAAGGCATACGGAATGCTTGTCTTTATTAGCCGAGGCATAGAATACAAGAGCAGGGAGGTTATGCTTGAACTGTATAAAACACTGGTTAGGCCATAGCTGGAGTACTCCGTGCAGTTCTGGTCACCACATTACAGGAAGGACGTGATTGCACTAGAGAGGGTACAGAGGAGATTTACAAGGATGTTGCCAGGAGTGGAGAATCTTAGCTACGAGGACATTTAGATAGGCTGGATTTGTTTTCATTGGAACAGAGGAGACTGAGGGGTGATCTCATTGAGATGTATAAAATTATGAGGGGCCTAGATATAGTGGATAGAAAGGGCCTATTTTCCTTAGCAGAGGGGGCAACAACCAGAGCGCATAAATTTAAAGTAATTGGTAGAAGGTTTAGAGGGGATTTAAGGGGAAATTTCTTCACGCAGAGGGTTGTGGGGGTCTGGAACTCACTACCTGAAAGAGTGGTAGAGGCAGAAACCCTCACCACATTTAAAAAGTACTTGGATGTGAACTTGAAGTGCCATAACCTGCAGGGTTACGGACCTAGAGCTGGAAAGTGGGATTAGGTTGGATAGCCTCTTGTTGGCTGGCATGGACACGATGGGCTGGAATGACCTCCTTCCGTGCTGTAAGCTTCCATGATTCTATGCGCTGTCAGTGTTCCAGAGCATTGAGGTGGTACAAACAGTGACAAGCACTGCACAGAGATGCACAGCTGCACCCAGGCTCTGCCATCACTCCCTCCAGATGCTTATGGAGGGAGTCACAGCACACAATGTTACTGCAAAGCCACACTCAACCTCATCCTGCTGTGCCACTCATCACACCCCCATCACTCTACCTTCCCTATCCTACTTCCGCACATCCTTACTCATACAAACTTACCTTGCACCTCCACCCATCCACATTATCATTTCCTCATCTCACTAGCCACCCCTCACACATACCCGCATCCTAGTTCAATCATACCAACTAACAACACACAAGGGTAGGCATTTGTATGTTTTAACCAATGTTCATGCAAAGTTTCTGTTAATGTGCTGTCAAAACATAGAAATCTTTCTTTTCAACACTTCGCATTCTTAGACAGATTTATGTGCACCTTTGGAAGTGGATAGTGAGTTGTAGTGAATGGGGAGACATAACGGTACCTCGCGCAATGGTGATGAATGTGAATGGAATGGCTTGGGTATTGTAGGAATGCTTTATGTTGTTGGTGTGGGGTGGTGTCAACCTGGCACATCATGTGGCAGCCAGGGTGTGCAGCGCCAAGTGAAGTAAATCTGGCCATGGTGAGGCCATCCCTGGCGTCCCAGGCAACAATATCAACAGGTACTGATGCCCTCTGTCCTGTGCAGCATCAGTTGAGTGCAAAGAAAGTTGATGTTCTTGTTGGTGCTGCTGGTGTGCCTAATGAAGCTGGTGTTGGGGTTCATCATGGTCAGATTCTGAGGACCAAGGACAGAGAGTGTAAATGGTACCCATCTTGATGAAGTAGAAAGCAGTTGAAGTTGAGATGACAGAAGCAATCTGTTAATGGTGAGAGAGATTGCTATAAATGAGGTGACACTGGATAGAGAGTTTGCGGCAAACACTTGCAGCCTGCATAAAGCTCAATCTGTGTTCCAAAGGGAGAAAGCAACAGCCTATATGCCTGGAAAGTGATCAGGTGTGAAGTGGGAGCTTTTATACAAGATTTCAAGCTGTCACTCATCAGATGATTCAATGGCGACTCAACTTGCACCTTAGATTAACAGACGGGGTCAGTGAGCAGCGTGGAAGCCGTGGGCGAGCTGTTAAAGCAAAAAGGTACAGTTAAATTGACTCTTAAGGGCTTGTCACCAAGACAATAACTGTTTAAATTAGGTCTCCCACTGCTGCCTGTTGGGTCTGCTCAGCATGAGCTGACCCGACATTGGGAAAGTCCAATGTGCGCATATTGACGGCGGGTTCCTGACCTGCTATCAATCATTTTAAATTAAACAGCTGATCCGCCACCCATTCCCGTCTGCTGAGCGCTGGGAAAATTCCGGCCAATGTTTCAGGTCAATCACTTTTCATCAGGACTGGAAGTCTAGTCTAATCATCAAGACTACATTATAGAAAAGGCCATTCGGCCCAACCGAGATAGAGATTGAACAGTTTATAAGCAAGTACAAAGCCAGAGAAAAAGTAGGGAGGGGAGAGGAAAGAACAAGGAGAAAAGGTCTGTGATAGAATGGAGGACACTCCACTTTTACGGAGCAGACATCTGTTAGAAATCTTGCCAGTTCTACTTTCCTCGCCCCCCATATGAAGAATTGACTTTTCTTCATTGCTACTATCCCCTATGCTCGTTTCATAAAAGACATCTGAATAGCCTCTGATACTTTCAAACACTATGCACTAAAAATGGGAAAGGCATAATGCAGGTGTATGTTAGTGCCAGGATGAGAAGTTTTTCAAATCATCTCCGGCCAGCTGGAATTTTAAAGTATAGGGTAATAGACAAGTGCTGCTTGAAAATATCTGCTTCCCCACATTGAGATGGGGGCCCCAGGAACGATGGCCCTTCAAAGCCCACGGAAATTATCACCAACCCCGGAATAGCTGGATAGCTAAGATGAATATGTGGCTTGAGGAGTGGTGCAAGAGGAAGGGATTCAAATTCCTGGGACATTGGAACCGGTTCTGGAGGAGGTGGGACCAGTACAAACCGGACGGTCTGCACCTGGGCAGGACCGGAACCAATGTCCCAGGGAGAGTGTTTGTTAGTGCTGTTGGGGAGGGGTTAAACTAATATGGCAGGGGGATGGGAACCTATGCAGGGAGACAGAGGGAAATAAAATGGGGCAGAAGCAAAAGATAGAAAGGAGAATAGTAAAAGTGGAGGGCAGAGAAACCCAAGGCAAAAATTAGAAAGGGCCACATTACAGCAAAATTCTAAAGGGACAAAGAGTGTTAAAAAGACAAGCCTGAAGGCTCTGTGCCTCAATGCAAGGAGTATTCGTAATAAGGTGGATGAATTAACTGCGCAGGCAGCTATTAACGATTATGATAAAATTGGGATTATGGAGACATGGCTCCAGGGTGACCAAGGCTGAGAACTCAACATTGAGGGGTATTCAACATTCAGGAAGGAAAGACAGAAAGGAAAAGGAGGTGGGGTAGCGTTGCTGGTTAAAGAGGAAATTAACCAATAGTAAAAAAGGACATTAGCTTGGATGATGTGAAATCTGTATGGGTGCAGCTGAGGAATACCAAAGGGCAGAAAACACTAGTGGGAATTGTGTACAGACCACCAAACAATAGTAGTGAGGTTGGGGATGGCATCAAACAAGAAATTAGGGATGCATGCAATAAAGGTTATCATGGGCGACTTTAACCTACATATAGATTGGGCTAACCAAAGCTGGTAGCAATGCGGTGGAGGAGGATTTCCTGGAGTGTATTAGGGATGGCTTTCTGGACCAATATGTTGAGGAACCAACTAGAGAGCTGGCCATCCTCGACTGGGTGTTGTGTAATGAGAGAGGACTAATTAGCAATCTTGTTGTGCGAGGCCCCCTGGGGAAGAGTGATCATAATATGATAGAATTCTTTATTAAGATGGAGAGTGACAGTGTTAATTCGGAGACTAGCATCCTGAACTTAAGGAAAGGTAACTTCGATGGTTCTGAAACGTGAATTGGCTAGGATAGACTGGCAAATGATACTTAAAGGGTTGACAGTGGATAGGCAATGGCCGACATTTATAAATTACATGGATGAACTTCAACAATTGTACATCCCTGTCTGGACTAAAAATAAAACTAGGAAGGTGGCTCAACCGTGGCTAACAAGGGAAATTAGGGATAGTGTTAAATCCAAGGAAGAGGCATATAAATTGGCCAGAAAAAGCAGCAAACCTGAGGACTGGCAGAAATTTAGAATTCAGCAGAGGAGGACAAAGGGTCTAATTAGGAGGGGGGAAATAGAGTATGAGAGGAAGCTTGCAGGGAACATAAAAACTGACTGTAAAAGCTTCTATAGATATGTGAAGAGAAAAAGATTAGTGAAGTCAAACGTAGGCTCCTTGCAGTCAGAATCATGTGAATTTATAATGGGGCACAAAGAAATGGCAGACCAATTGAACAAATACTTTGGATCTGTCTTCATTAAGGAAAACACAAATAACCTTCCAGAAATACTAGAGGTTCGAGGGTCGAGCGAAAAGGAGGAACTGAAGGAAATCCTTATTAGTCAGGAAATCGTGTTAGGGAAATTGATGGGATTGAGGGCCGATAAATCCCCAGGGCCTGATAGTCTGCATCCCAGAGTACTTAAGGAAGTGGCCCTAGAAATAGTGGATGCATTGGTGATCATTTTCCAACATATTATTGACTTTGGATCAGTTCCTATGGACTGAAGGGTAGTTAATGTAACACCACTTTTTAAAAAAGGAGGGAGAAAACAGGGAATTATAGACCGGTTAGCTTGACATCGGTGGTGGGGAAAATGTTGGAATCAATTATTAAAGATGAAATAGCAGCGCATTTGGAAAGCAGTGACAGGATCGGTCCAAGTTAGCATGGATTTATGAAAGGGAAATCATGCTTGACAAATTTTCTAGAATTTTTTGAGGATGTAACTAGTAGAGTGGACAAGGGAGAACCACTGGATGTAGTGTATCTGGACTTTCAAAAGTTTTTTGACAAGGTCCCACACAAGAGATTAGTGTCAAAATTAAAGCACATGGTATTGGGGGTAATGTATTGATGTGGATAGAGAACTGGTTGGCAGACAGAAAGCAGAGAGTCAGAATAAATGGGTCCTTTTCAGAATGGCAGGCAGTGACCAGTGGGGTGCCGCAGGGTTCAGTGCTGGGAACCCAGCTATTTACAATATACATCAATGATTTAAATGAAGGAATTGAATGTAATATCTCCAAGTTTGCAGATGACACTAAGCTGGGTGGCGGTGTGAGCTGTGAGGAGGATGCTAAGAAGCTACAGGGTGACTTGGACAGGTTAGGTGAGCGGGCAAATGCATGGCAGATGCAGTATAATGTGGATAAATGTGAGGTTATCCACTTTAGTGGCAAAAACAGGAAGATAGAATATTATCTGAATGGTGAAAGATTAGGAAAAGGAGAGGTGCAACAAGACATGGGTGTCATGGTACATCAGTCATTGAAGATTGGGCATGCAGGTACAGCAGGCAGTGAAGAAGGCAAATGGCATGTTGGTCTTCATAGTTAGCGGATTTGAGTATAGGAGCAGGGAGGTCTTACTGCAGTTGTACAGGGCCTTGGTGAGGCCACACCTGGAATATTGTGTTCAGTTTCGGTCTCCTAATCTGAGGAAGAACATTCTTGCTATTGAGGGAATACAGCGAAGGTTCACCAGACTGATTCCCGGGATGGCAGGACTGACATAGGAGGAGAGACTGGATCAACTGGGCTTGTATCCACTGGAGTTTAGAAGAATGAGAGGGGATCTCATAGAAACATATAAAATTGTGACGGGATTGGACAGGTTAGAGGCAGGAAGGATGTTCCCGTTGCTGGTGAGTTCCAGAACCAGGGGTCACAGTCTAAGAATAAGGGGTAAGCCATTTAGGATCGGCCGAACCTGTGGACACCATTGTCGTCCTAACCTGGCCATCGGCCGACAAATAAAATAACATGGCATCCGCTGCAGTGTGCCCTCCCCTTTAAGGGTGAACGCACCACCCAGGCACACACAGCTTCCCGCAGAGGCAGCTGCTCCGCTCCTGCAGGGCAATATCCCATGCGGAACGGAAAGGGGCTCGCCACCGATTGGTGGGGGAGGTCTGTGAGTGTCCGACGGGGTGGAAGCACGGTCGGAGCAGTAGCGCTTACCGCTGGTAGGGCAATTTCGAATAAGGTCTTTACTCCGCACTGACTAGACAGAGAGTCATCACCGATATGTGGCCACCTCTTTGAGGCGGTCACCGCTCTTAAAATAAAAAAGGGGCAATTTGGGCCCCTGAGAGTTTAAGGTTCAAAACTTCATACAATCTGACAAGATAGGCCCGTAACCATGGGTTATAAAACGCCCCAATCGATCATTTCCCTTCACAGATGCGAACTGACCTGCGGTGTATTTGCAGCATCTTTCGTTCGGAATATTTCTGAAAGCTGTTAAGTTTGACCCGAAAGGGTTACCGTGAAGAATGACGCGTTTGTTTCTCCAAAATGCGCCGCCTTCCGGCTGTGAGAGAGGAGTGTCCATGAGCCGCCTCAGTATGTGAGGAAAGGAGTATCGGGAGAGAGCCGCTGGCTGGCTGGGCGGACCCCGGAGCCGAGCAGTGGGCCGTGAGGCGGCGGACACATTCCTGAGCCTGCTTACAATGTCCCGAGTCTGGAGCCTGCTGTTCGCCTGCGCTTTCTGCCTGTGCTGCTCGGGGTCGCTCCCGGGACAGGGTAAGTGCCGAGACCCTTCAGGAGGGCTCCTAGAGAAAGGGCCAAGTGGGGCTGGAGGAGGCCTGGAGTGCGAGTTTCTCAACACCCTGCCCGTGCTTTCCTATTTACTGCCTCTTCCTAGTTGGGAATTAATGCTACGACATGGGGAGGGGCGGGGCGGAAGAAAGACTTTCATTTATATCGCGCCTTTCACGACCACCGGACGTCTCCAAGTGCTTTACAGCCAATGAAGTACTTTAAGTGTAGTCACTGTTGTAATGTGGGAAACGCGGCAGCCAATTTGCGCACAGCAAGCTTCCACAAACAGCAATGTGATAATGACCAGATAATCTGTTTTTGTTATGTTGATTGAGGGATAAATATCGGCCAGGACACCGGGATAACTCTCCTGCTCTTCCTGGGATCTTTTACCTCCACCTGAGGGCAGACGGGGCCTTGGTTTAACGTCTCATCCCAAAGGCCGCACCTCAGACAGTGCTTTGATCTCACGGGGAGGCGTAAAAGGCAAATTGTAAAGTTATCATTCTAAGTTAACTAAGGGAGATTTTCAGTGGGCTGTTTGCTGAAAGTGGCCAGTCGATGCAGCTGTGCCTGCCTTCTTGCCTTTGTTTGCTTCTGGCCCTCTTGTCACGTACAGTAAACTGGGCAAACGCCTCTACCACATCCTGTTTCGGCTGGTTTAAGGGTTTTCTTTCATGGGTTTTTTGGTGTGTGTGACTAATTTGAAATTTTAATTTAATTGCTCAATCATTTTTTTATTTAGTTTTAAAACTCTGCCCCTTGTAAAAAATGTTTTAGCTTTCTAAGCGCAGCAGGATTGCAACAGTTTGGTAGCTCCTTGGGAACGGGACTTTTTGTGGGCGTATCGGGAACGTCACTTCCTGATGGGAATAGTAAAAGGAAAGATGAGCGTTGAAAGCCTTCTAAACTCCGATTAGACCGATAGCAAAAGGTATTTGATTAATGCAAAACCCGATTTCCTTTTGCCACTTTCAACACATAGTTGTACATTTTGGTATTTGTAGCGTTGAGGCCCAGTTCAGGGCACAGGCTTGATGCTCATTAAACTGAATGAAGGCAAACACAAATCTAAATCTATATTTCTTCTACCACTGTCAACTGGCTGTATTAGGAAAATTTAATCGTATCTATATGTACACACACATATTGTGTCTGCACATAATGCATCATAATGCATACTTGCATATCTTAAAACAATATAGTTAGTCCAGTGTTGTCCAATAGAAATTGTTAAGACTCCACGGAGTGTGGCTGCTGCGGTACTGTTTTAGTTACATACACAGATTTTATAAGAAAATGCGTTACATATACTCGCAATACAAAGCTAAATGTGTGTTTATTTACTTAACAAACAATAAGTAACCCAGGAAGTAAAGCACTTAATGATGAAAGAACACTCTGCATTCGTGGAACTGACTGGCAGTGTTAATTAATGTCTCCATTAAATGCCTGTCCTGTGGATTCTACATCTGCATGTTTATAGTTGAAATTGATCCACATCTGATTTGTTTGTCATTATACATTGACAGAATGGACTTTGATGACCACAGCATTTTTGAAATTGGCACTTTTGTTTTATTTATTTGCTCTAATTTTTTCCTGACACATGCCTGTGGAAACAAAATAAGGCCACCATGCTTAATAATTCACAGCATCGCTTTTTGCAGTTTTCTTTGATTTTTAAGTTTAAAAGATCACAAAATACAGATAGATATCAGTCAGCTTATCTCCGTTCATCCATCCAATAAATAACCTACAGTTCCCCACCCCAGCATCCAAAATGAAAGACAAACATTTTTGCTTGCATTTCTCTACCAGGCAGTCCGTTCTACAATAAAAACAGAAAATACTGGAAATCTCTGGATCAGGCAGCATCTGTGGCGAGAAAGCAAGTTAACGTTTCGGGTCGATGACCCTTCGTCACTAAGAAGTAGTACTTGGTAAAATAATGGGATTAAAAGTGGACAAGTCCCCTGGACTTGATGGTTTGCATCCTAGGGTCCTTTAAAGAAGTGACTACATGAATAATGTAATCTACCAAAATTCCCTGGATTCTGGGGAGGTCCCAGTGGATTGGAAAGCCGCAAATGTTTTAAAAAAGGAGGCAGACAGAAAGCAGGAAACTATAGACTGGTTAGCCTAACATCTGTCATTGGGGAAAATGCTGGAGTCCATTATTAAGGAGGTAGTAGCAGGACATTTGGAAAAGCATAATTCAATCAAGCAGAGTCAGCATGCTTTTATGAAAGGGAAATCAGATTTGACAATTTGCTAGAATTCTTTGAGGATGTAACGAGCAGGGTGGATAAGGGGGAACCAGTGGATGTGGTGTATTTGGATTTCCAGAAGGCATTCGATAAGGTGCCACATAAAAGGTTACTGCACAAGATTAAATTTCACAGGGTTGGGGGTAATATATTAGCATGGATAGAGGATTGGCTAACTAACAGAAAACAGAGAGTCAAGATAAACGGGTAATTTTCCAGTTGGCAAACAGTAATTAGTGGGTGTCGCAGGGATCGGTGCTGGGGCCTCAACTATTTATAATCTATATTAATGATTAGATGAAGGGACTGAGTGTAATGTAACCCAAGTTTGCTGATGACACAAAGATGGAGAATAATGTAGGAAAATATGAGGTTATCCACTTTGGTGGCAAAAAATAGAAAAGTAAATTATAATTTAAAAGGAGAAAAATTGCAAAGTGTTTCAGTACAGAGGGATCTGGGGTTCCTTGTGCATGATGCATACAAGTTAGTTATACAGGTAAGGCAAATGGAATGTTGGCCTTTATTGCAAAGGGGATACAGTATAAAAGCAGATAAATCCTGCTACAACTATATTGGTGAGGCCACACCTGGTGTACTGCATGCAGTTTTGGTCTCCATATTTATGAAAGGATATACTTCCATTGGAGGCTGTTCAGAGAAGATTCACCTAGGTTGATTCCAGTGATGAGGGGGTTGACTTATGAAGATAGGTTGAGTAGGTTATTGGAGTTAAAAGAATGAGAGGTGATCTTATCAAAACATATAAGACAACGAGGGAGCTCACCAAGGTGGATGCAGAGAGGATATTTCTACTCCTCGGGAAACTAAAACTAGGGGCATAGTCTCAGAATAAGGGGCTGCCCATTCAAAACTGAGATGAGGAGGAATTTCTTTTCTCAGAGGGTTACAAATCTGTGGAATTCTCTGCCCGAGAGTGTTGCGAAGGTTGGGTCATTGAATATATTTGAGGAGGAGATAGACTGATTTTGAGCGATAAGGGAATAAAGGGTTACGGGGAGTGGGCAGGGAAGTGGAGCTGAGTCCATGATCAGATCGGCCATGATCTTATTGAATGGCGGAGCAGGCTCGAGAGGCCAAATAGCCTAATCCTACTCTTCTGTTATGAATACCACTTCATCACCTCTTTTCAAAGTTGTCCACTACATTCATAACTCAGTTCTCTGAGGCTAGGAATCAGTCTTGTGGCTCTTCTCTGCGTGGTTCCAAGGCTTGAATGCCTTCTTGCAGCTTGGTGGCCAATGTTGGATGTGTTACTCAAGGTGCCATCTGAACGGAGCACTGTACAGTTTAATATTTGTATTGAACTCCAGATTAATGCTGAAACCTTACAGGCAATTAAAAAAAGACTTGCATTTATATAGTGGTCTTCACAACTTCAGGATGTCCCAAAGCGCTTTACAGCCAATGAAGTAATTTTGAAGTACAGTCACTGTTGTAATGTAATCATTAATGTGAGTTGAGCTGTCTCTGAGCCAGTGAGAGGTAGATTTTTTTCAATATTTTAATTTTGTAAAACTGATGGAGGGAAATACTTTTTCTAGGTTAATTCTAAATGTAAATATAATTAAGTTTTATTAACTTTTTTCAATTTATTAAAATCCATTGGAATATGCAGTATAAATGCCTTTGTAGCAGCAAAACGGCTTGCAATTATATAATTCTTTTAATGTATAAACCTCCTAAGACACTTAAAGAAGATTAAAAAATGGATACCACGATTGTACTGTTTTCACAATTCAAGTGGGCAAAGTATAAAGTTTCTCCCCTTGGGTGTCAGTCTTGGCTCATTGGTAACACTCGCCTCTGAGTTAGAAGGTTGTAGATTCAAGTTCCACTTCAGAGACTTGAGTACAAAATCTAGGTTGACACTCCAGTGAAGCAACACTGCACTATCTGAGGTGCTGACTTTTGTATGAGATGTTGAGCCAAGACCCTGTCTGCCCATTCTTGGGTGGATGTAAAACAAATCATTTAAAAGAACAAGGGTGTCCTGGCCAATATTTATCGTTCCAACAACATTACTAAAACATACTATCTGGCCATTCTCATTGTTGTTTGTGAGACCATGCTGTGTGCAAATTGGGTTTCCTACATTATAACATTGACTACACTTCAAAAATAAAAGTACCTTATTGCCTGTAAAGCACCTTGTGACATCTTGAGGTCATAAAAGGAGCTTTATAAATGCAAATTCTTTTTCAGTCACCATTATACCGCAGTAAAATCCTGGTCACTTTGATCTCTCTGTTTATTACACTAGCCAGTTAGACCTGTAGAATAGTATTACTGGAACTGATCTCCTTATAGCTTGCTCAATGTGAACAAAAGAGAACCTTGCATAACTTCACTCGTCAATTCCTTCCTGGCAGAGCTTTTTTCATTTATGACTTCCTCATGTTGTTTGAATCAAATTTACTACTTTGCCATTAATTCCATAAACCTTAGCCACTTAGTCTTTAAGGGAGCTTCACCAAACACTTTCAGAAAATCCAAGTCAATTTATGCCCATTGGGCTCAGCCTTGGCTCAGAGATAGCACTTTTACCTCTGAGTCAGAAGGTCTTGTTTGTAAGCATTACTCCAGAGACTTGAGCGCATAATTTAGGCTGACATTTCAGTGCCGTACTGAGGGAGCGCTGCACTGTTGGAGGTGCTGTCTTTCAAATGAGACATTTAAACCGAGACCCCATTTTGCCTCCTCGGGTGGCTGTAAAAGATCCCATGGCACGATTTGAAGAAGAGCAGGGGAGTTCTCCCAGTGTCCTGGCCAAAATATATCCCTCAGCCAACATCACTGAAATAGATGGTCTGGTTATTTATTTCATTGCCGTTTGTGGGATCTTTTTATGCGCAATTGGCTGTTGTATTTCTTACATTACAACAGTGGCTACACTTCAAAAGTACTTCATTGATTGTAATGTGCTTTGGGATTCCCTGAGGTCATGAAAGGCTCTATATAAATAAAAGTTTATTTTTAATCGTTCATGGGATGTCGGCGTCGCTGACAAGGTCAGCATTTATTGCCCATCCCTAATTGCCCTGGAGAAGATGGTGGCCGCCTTGAACCACTGCAGTCCATGTGGTGAAAGTGCTCCCACAGTGCTGGGGGGGAGGGAGGGAGTTCCAGGATTTTGACCCAGTGACGATGAAGGAACGGCGATATACTTCCAAGTCAGGATGGTGTGTGACTTGGAGGGGAACTTGGAGATGGTGGTGTTCCCATGAACCTGTTGCCTTTGTCCTTCTAGGTGGTAGAGGTCATGGGTTTGGGAGGTGTTGCCGAAGAAGGCTTGGCGAATTGCTGCAGTGCACCTTGTAGATGGTACACACTGCAGCCACAGTACGTCGGTGATGGAGGGAGTGAATGTTTAAGGTGGTGGATGGGGTGCCAATCAAGTGGGCTGCTTTGCATGCATGGTGTCGAGCTCTTGAGTGTTGCTGAAGCTGCACTTGTCCAGGCAAGTGGAAAGTATTCCATCACACTGCTGACTTGTGCCTTGTAGATGGTGGAAAGGCTTTGGGGAGTCAGGAGGTGAGACACTCGCTGCAGAATACCCAGCCTCTGACCTGCTCTTGTCGCTGCAGTATTTATGTGGCTGGTCCAGTTAAGTTTCTGGTCAATGGTGACCCCCAAGATGTTGATGGGGGATTTGACGATGGCAGTGCTGTTGTATGTCGCTTGTTGGGCATAGTCATTGCCTGGTACTTCTGTGGCGCGAATGTTACTTGCCAATTATCAGCCCAAGCTTGAATGTTGTCCAGGTCTTGCTGCATGCGGGCATGGACTGCTTTATTATGTGAGGAGTTACGAGTGGCACTGAACGCTGTGCAGTCATCAACGAACATCCCCACTTCTGACCTGATGGAGGGAAGGTCATTGATGAAGCAGCTGAAGATGGTTGGGCCTAGTACACTACCGTGAGGAATTCCTGCAGCAATGTTCTGGGACTGTGATGATTGACCTCCAACTTCCACGACCATCTTCCTTTTTGCTAGGTATGACTCCAGCCACTGGAGTGTTTTCCCCCTGATTCCCGTGGACTTCAGTTTTACTCGGGCTTGATGCCGCACTCAGTCAAATGCTGCCTTAATTTCAAGGGCAGTCACTCTTGCCTCACCTCTGGAATTCGGCTCTCTTGTACATGTTTGGGCCAAGGCTGTAATGAGCTTTGGAGCCTAGTGGTCCTGGCAGAACCCAAACTGGGCATCGGTGAGGACACCCTCAAAGCCTCCCTGATAAAGTGCAACATCCCCACTGACACCTGGGAGTCCCTGGCCAAAGACCGCCCTAAGTGGAGGAAGTGCATCCGGGATGGTGCTGAGCACCTCCAGTCTCATTGCCGAGAGCATGCAGAAAACAAGCGCAGGCAGCGGAAAGAGCGTGCGGCAAACCAGTCTCACCCAACCCTTCCCTCAACGACTATCTGTCCCACCTGTGACAAAGTCTGTGGTTCTCGTATTGGACTGTGCAGCCACCTAAGAACTCATGCTAAGAGTGGAGGCAAGTCTTCCTCGATTCTGAGGGACTGCCTATGACGATGATTGGTAAGGAAGTGCCACTTGATAGCACTGTTGATGACACCTTCGTCGCTTTGCTTATGATTGAGAGTAGATTGTCCAGATTGGATTTGTTCTGCTTTTTGTGAACAGGACATACGTGGGCAGCTTTCCACATTGTCGGATAGGTGCCAGTGTTGTAGCTGTACTGGAACAGCTTGGCTAGAGGCATGGCTAGTTCTGAAACACAAGTCTGTCTTCTTTGAGCAGATAAGGTTCATCTGTTGAAACATTCAGTTACTCTGTGAAAGAACTCCCTTGCATTTGCACCCCTTTCGCTTTTAAATCTATGCTGACTACTTCTTGTGTTTTTCATAATATTTAGTTGATCATTTGAAAATGTTCCACATGATGGTTTTTAACATTTTCACCACCACAAATTGAAGGTGAACCCATCTATAGTTCTCTATTTAAGTCTTTCAGTTTTTTGAGTATTGGGATAATATTTGTTACTTTTCATCTCTCAATATGGCCTCTGCCTTTATGGGGAGATGATGTCTGTTCTCAAAGGAATGAAAAAGAAGTTTGCTAAGCACTTTCTGATAAGACCGTATTGTTTCATATATCTATTACTTCCTCATTCCACTAATCTGGTCTATTGCATAGGATTAAAAAACCTCTGGATCCTTTCTGCTTCTATCCACAATCTACTTTTCCGGCAGCCTTGTATCCCTTTTTAAAGCATTTTTTTTTAGCCATTTTAGTTGCATATCGGCAACTATTCAGCTAGACCGAAGGAAGGGAAGCTATGGAATACTGTCTCCAAACAGGCCATCCGCAATTATCATATAGATGCTATTTGAGAGAATCCCATTGCTACATTTTATCCTGATGCATCCTGAAATGGATATGCAGAGAGCTCTTTAATTGTGATAATTTAAAAAAACAAATAAAAATCTCAATGGTATCAGATTAATGAATTGTAAAGTACACGATATTTCTTTCTAAAACGTGACCACCAGCAAACAACAAAACTCTGGGAGTTTTGATTCCACACCATTGCTTAGTAATAGATCCTCTGACTGCTGTTTTTGTTCTATTTTGCTTTCAGTAAAGTAGTTTTTTTGGGGCAACAAAGTTGCCAAACCAACCAGTATTTCAAGAACTATTAGTTACACAATATACAACCAATTGTTTGTTGTGAAACATTGTAGTTGCCAGTTGGTGGAAGGATATTTCTTTACCAGCCAGACTTTGAAATAGCAGTTATAAATTGGAATATCTTTTCTAGACCCCTATAGAATGCCAATTAACAAAACAGTAGTGTAACTCAACAACACACTAAAATACAAATTTCAGGCACCAGTTCAAAGTGTGACCACATCTTTGCATTTAATAGAGTTGGGTTTGCCAGTTTTCCCCAAGTCAGCCAGGATAGAGTCTATATATATATAGGGCTACAAATTTGTTTTCTGGTGGTAGCGATATTTTTTCGCCGCTATGACTCCGTTACCACTGAGGCCTAAAATTCGGGCTTCCGTTTGCCCAGCGGTAAAAATCGGCGTTGCACGAGGATTCGCGGCACAAACCGTGAATTTTCTGCAACTTTTCTCCAAAGCTGATACTGCTGCTACAGAGGCCTTCACCAAAAAAAATAAGAAATCACAAAACATTCACAAGACATTTAGCTATCGAATTGCTGCAAAAGAATTTAAAAAATAAAAGCTTTAACTTACCTTTTTTTGCAGGTCTTCATACCTACCACTGTTCCAAGGGCTGCAACGCAGGTTTTTCCCCAGGTGTTTTTTTTTGTCCTAACTACGGGTATGTTGTGAGCCCAATTTTTGGCGAAAGCACTATTTCGAGTCTTTCACGCCGGCGGTCCGCTCCCCAGCGGTACTTAAAAACCACCGGCGCAAGACTTCTCCGAATGTCCGAAATATCGGCAAAAAACTGGGCGCAAGGTAGGCGAATTTGTAGCCCATAGAATCTTGCAGCACAGAAGGGGGTTATTCGGCCCATCGTATCTGTACCAATTCTTTGAAAGAGCTGTCCAATTTAACCCTACAACCCAGCTTTTTCCCCATAACCCTGAAAATTAGTCCTCTAAGTACATCTCGCATTTCCTTTTGAAAGTTTCTATAGAATCTGAATCCACCACCCTTTCAGGTAGTGCATTCCAGATCTTAACCCCTCTGGGGGGGAAAAAAATTCTCCTAATTTCTGCTAGTTCTTTTGGGAATTATTTTAAATTTATGACCTTTGGTTACCGACCCACTTGCCAGAGGAAATAGTTTCTCCTTATTTGCTCTATCAAAACCTCTCGTGATTAGGAATACATCTATTAGGTCTCCCCTAAACATCCTCTGCTCTAAGGAGAACAATCCTAGCTTCTCCATTCTCTCCACATAACTGAAGTCCCTCATCCCTGATATCACCCTGATACCTCCTCTGTATCCTCTTCACAACCTCGACATCCTTCCTAAAGTGTGTTTTCCAGAACTGTACACTATATTCCAGCTGAGGCCTAACCAGCGATTTGTAAATGTTTAGTATTACTTCCTTGTTTTTGGATTCGGTGCCTCTATTTACAAAGCCAAGTATCTCATACGCTTTCTTAAATGGCTTATTAACTTTCCCTGCCACCTTTAAAGATTTGTGAATATGCCCCTTCAGTCCCTGTTCTTGCACCTTCCTCAAAATAGTACCATTTAGATTACGCTAGCTCTCCATGTTGTTTCTCCCAAAGTGCATCACTTCACACTTATCCACTTTAAATTATGTCTGCCCATTTCACCAGTCTGTCTATAAGAACATAAATAGGAGCAGGAGTAGGCCATACGGCCCCTCGAGCCTGCTCCACCATTCAATAAGATCATGGCTGATCTGATCATGGACTCAGCTCCACTACCCCGCCCGCTCCCCATAACCCCTTATCCCCTTATCATTTAAGAAACTGTCTTTTACTGTCTTCCACAGCTCTCTGAGGCAGTGAATTCCACAGATTTACAACCCTCAGAAGAAATTTCTCCTCATCTCTGTTTTAAATGGTGGCCCCTTATTCTAAGATTATACCCTCTAGTTCTAGTCTCCCCCCATCAGTGGAATCATCCTCTCTTCATCCACCTTGTCAAGTCCCCTCATAATCTTATACGTTTCGATAAGATCACCTCTCATTCTTCTGAATTCCAATGAGTCGAGGCCCAACCCACTCAACCTTTCCTCATAAGTCAACCCTCTCATCCCCGGAATCAACCTAGTGAACCTTCTCTGAACTGCCTCCAAAGCAAGTATATCCTTTCGGAAAATATGGAAACCATAACTGCACGCAGTATTCCAGGTGTGGCCTCACCAATATCTTTTATATAGCTGTAGCAAGACTTCCCTGCTTTTATACTCCATCTCCTTTGCAATAAAGGCCAAGATACCATTGGCCTTCCTGATCACTTGCTGTACCTGCATACTATCCTTTGGTGTTTCATGCATAAGTACCCCCAGGTCCCGCTGTACTGCGGCACTTTGCAATCTTTCTCCATTTAAATAATAACTTGCTCTTTGATTTTTTTTCTGCCAAAGTGCATGACCTCACACTTTCTGACATTATACTCCATCTGCCAAATTTTTGCCCACTCACTTAGCCTATGTTCTTTTTGCAGATTTTTTGTGTCCTTCTCACACATTGCTTTTCCTCCCATCTTTGTATCATCAGCAAACTTGGCTATGTTACACTCAGTCCCTTCTTCCAAGTTGTTAATATAGATTGTAAATAGTTGGGGTCCCGTCACCGATCCCTGCGGCACCCCACTAGTTACTGGTTGCCAACCATTTATCCAGACTCTCTGTTCTGTTGGTTAACCAATCCTCTATCCATGCTAATATATTACCCCCAAACACGTGAACTTTTATGTGGCACCTTGTCAAATGCGTTCTGGAAGTCCAAATACACCACATCCACTGGTTCCCCTTTATCCACCGTGTTCATTACATCCTCCAAGACTCCCCTTCATAAATCCATGCAGACTCTACCTGACCGAATTTTGCTTTTCCAAATGTCCTGCACCTGTTTCTTTAATAATGGACTTCAACATTTTCCCAACCACGGATGTTAGGCTAACTGGTCTATAATTTCCTGCTTTTTGTCTGCCTCCTTTTTTAAATAGTGGCGTTACATTTGCAGTTTTCCAATCTGGTGGGACCTCCCCAGAATCCAGGGAATTTTGGTAAATTACAACTAATGCATCCACAATCCCTGCTGTTACTTCTCAAGACTCTAGGATGAAGGCCATCAGATCCAGGGGATTTTATCTGCCTTTAGTCCCATTATCTGACTGAGTACCACCTCCTTAGTGATTGTGTTAAGTTCCTCCCACCCCCCACTCCCCGCCATAGCCCCTTGACTATCCGCTGTCGGAATATTGTTAGTGTCCTCTACCGTAAAGACTGATACAAAATATTTGTTCAGAGCTTCTGCCATCTCCATGTTTCCCATTACTGATTCCCTGGTCTCATCCTCTAAGGGACCAACATTTACTTTAGCCACACTTTTCCTTTTTATATACCTATAGAAACTCTTGCCATCTGTTTTTATATTTTGTGCTAGTTTACTTTCATAGTCTATCTTTTCTTTCCCTAATCATTTTTTTAGTCTTTCTTTGTTGGCTTTTAAAAGCTTCCCAGTCTTCTGTGCTCCCACTAGTTTTGGTCACTTTGTATGCCCTTGTTTTTAATTGGATACCGTCCTTTTATTTCTTTAGTTAGCCAAGTTCGGCTCTCTTTTCTCTTACCCCTTTCCTCCTCACTGGACTATATTTTTCTTCAGAGTTGTGAAATATCTCCTTAAACGTACACCACTGTTCACCAACCATCCTGTACTTTAATCGATTTTCCCAGTCCACTTTGCCCAACTCTGCCCTCATACCTTCATAGTCTCCTTTATTTAAGCTTAGTACGCTGGTTAGAGATCCAACTTTCTCACCCTGCACCTGAATTATGCTACTATCCTGCTCACTATTTACTACATTGCCAAGTTTTGTGGCATCCACAAACCTCAAATTATACTCCCTATATGGTCCTAATACTAACCCCTGGGGGACCCCACTGCATATATCTCTTCAGTCAGAAAAATATACATTCACCACTACTCTCTGCCTCCTATCCCTTAGCTAATTACATAGCAAAGTTACCACTGTCCCTTCAATACCATGTGCTTTATTTTCCGAATAGGTCTGTTATGTGATACTTTATCAAATGCCTTTTTGAAAGTCCATATATACAACATCTGCACTACCTTCATCAGCCCTCTCTGTTACTTAATCAAATAATTCAATCAGGTTAGTCAGACACAATTTGCCTTTAACCCATGCTTCTCCAAGTGGGAATTAATTTTGTCCTGGACAGTGGCCTTTAGTAGTTTTCTTCCTCTCCCTCTCCCAGTTTTTGAACAGGAGTGGACGATTGCAAATGTTATAGTCCTCTGGAACTTCTCCCATATCTAACATGTTTTTACATGTAAAACTTAAAAGCAAGTAACTTTCCCATGACTGTCATGTGTTGTGATTCAGACTTTTCTCAACACACTCCTCACTCGCGCAACAATCAAGGCATCCCATAGACCAGTTTTGTCCAATATGGTAGCCACTATCCACATGTGGCTAATTAAGAATCCCGAAATGGATCATTGTATTTCTGATTGGAAACAAAAAATTAGTAGAGTAATAGACACCGTTGTTGGGAATGTGAACTTGATATTCATTCGCATGGAGTATGCATGTGTTCTATAACCTTTAACTGGCGTTGGGGCTCGTGAATGTGTAAATCGGGGTGCTAACACCTGTTTCAGGACCCGGCTCAGAATTCCTCATCAGCTGATTGGTGTATGTGCTGTGCAAGTGCCACTCAGTTTTACTGGAATGGCAGTGGCCTTAAAGTGACCGCTGCAGGCAGCCACAAAAATGTACACGACTTTTTAATACTTTTGTTTGTGTGGAGCCAGGAGGAGCAGGAGCACCGCAGTCGCTGTCCCCATTGGGCAGGTGTCCGGTGCTCCACAAATTTCTCCCCCAAATTCTTCCTTGATTTAAAAAAAATATTTCACCTGATGGATGAGAAGTGAAAAACAACTGCCCTCTCCACCTGGGGAATTGCTTATTACACCTGGAATGCATTAAATGTTACACAGACCAGAGGAATTCATATACATGGGTGCACGTGCAGCTATCTGTAAGGCATTACTACTGTTGTCTACCTTTTTAGACAATTGACTTGAGTTTCAGGTCGAGATTGAGACAAACCTAGCAGTGCACATTGATCTAACAGTACATTATGACCTTTTCTTCCAATGCTGTAAGTGACATGTATCACACTGCAACGTAGGAACAGGAGCAGGCCAGTTAGCCCATCGAGCCTGTTCAGTTGGATCACGACTGATCTATACCTCAATTCCATTTACCTGCATTTGCTCCATAATCCCTCGATACCCTTGCCTAATAACATTTATCGATCTCAGTCTTGAAAATTTTAATTCACCCAGCATCCACAGCCTTCATAATTTAGCCCTTTTAGCTCAGTACCATCTGGTGAATCTACACCCAGGCCTATATATCCTTCCTGAGATGCAGTGCCCAGAACTCAACGCAGTACTCCAGATGGGGTCTGATCAATGCTCTGTACCTCACTCCCAAAATTTTGCAGAAGTAACTACAACATAAATACAGCATCCCAAGTATATAAACCCAGAAGTATAAGCTATAAGTCACATGAGCTGCAGGTGGTGCTGAATCAATTGACGTCATTGTGTTTTGTAATGATTCAACAGGAAATTAAAACTTGTTATGCCATCTTTTATCACATGCCAAATTAACATGTGGTAACATCTATTGAGTCTGGCTTTCTTAGTCTACAAAGTGACTGGGGAAATACAAGGGAACTGTTGAATATGGAATTATTAACTTGAGAATTCACCTATAGGCTTATGCAATTTTCTCCCTGTTCAGTGGTTCCTAAATGCACCCTTTCCTAAATATGATTATCATTAGCATCTTTTTAATATTGCACCACAGTATTTCTATTGCTTATGTTTGAGCAGCTTGTACAGTTTTAATCTGAAAATCCCAAATTTCTCATTGGCTTTGTTTAAACAGAGTAAGACCACATTTGACTTTGCAAGCAGGTACTTTAAACATGATGACGACTATTCCTGCTTGGTATGCAGTGTGGTAGCGTCGATGATAACATGGTTCTACTTTCATTTCTATGGATATTTACATATTGTTTTTGAGAAACATCCTGGGTTTTATTTGACTGGCAGAATTGAGTGCATGAATCTTTTAATGCTGCTCATTCTTGCCTAGAATTAAACTCACCGGAAGGCAATATATTAATAACATACTGAAAGCTTTTCTGCTGTTAAACAGTTAACTGTACCATGCTGCCTGACAACCCTGTCAGTCCTAATCTGCACTTCAAGCAATAATGCAGTCACTTGCAGCACATCTGTGACCAGCATCACGTTGAATACAAGACTATTTGCTATTACAAATTAAAGCAAAATATACAAATCTGGTTTTGTTTTATTGCTATATTATTATGGCACGGAGTTAAAAATTCAAAAATATAAAAATTCTTTTACAAGCAAAAGTAACACTATTTAATCTAATTTCCATGAATTTGTTTGTGAATTGCCCTTTTTATTTTCAGTTTGATTTATATTGTGTATATTTTTTTTATTTTATTAATTTAGATTAGCACCATGATGTAAAAATGCAGTTTTAGAACCTGGTCTGGCAATGCCTCGAATTCTTATCCTTGTGTTCAAATCCCTCCATGGTCTCACCCCTCCCTAACTCCATAACCTCCTCCAGCCCTACAACCCAGCAAGATCGCTGTCCTCCTCCAATCCTGGCCTCTTGCACGTCCCCAATTTTCTTCTTTCCAGCATTAGCGGGCGTGCCTTCAGCTGCCAAGACCCTGAGCTTTGGAATTTCCTCCCTATACCTCTCTGCCTCGCTCGCTTCCTTTTTAAGATGCCCCTTAAAACCTACCGCTTTGACCAAGCTTTTTAGGAACCTGTCCTAATCTCTCATTATGTTGCTCGCTCTCAAATTCTGTTTGATAATCGCTCCTGTGAAACATCTTGGGACGTTTGACTATGTTAAAGGTGGTATATAAATGCAAGTTGTTGTTGTGAGAAGTGGCTTAGGTTGTCGGTTGGTCCAGTCATTCTTGTCCAATGTTCAAAGTTTTATAGCTTATGGAGGATGTTGCTGTCCTGGAGTTGATCAGTAAATGATTTGCAAAAATAATACAGCCATAGCTACTAATTTAATCTAATGACTATTGTACTGTAGTAATGATTTTTAAATGTTGCTTTCCTTTTCCTGTAAGTGTTTTACTGTGTTTGTTTCATGTTAACCGTAAAAGATAGTAATCTATCATCATCATAGGTGGTCCTTCGAAATGAGGATGACTTGCTTCCACGCCCAAAAAAAGAGGAGTTCACATGCTGAAGGGTGGAAGATGCCTGTGCGTGAATTTTTTTTTAACGTGGGGTGGTCGTTTCACACCAGCCACCACACAGGCTTGACAGAGCTAGGTCTTGGTCCAGTGGCAAGGATTACCCAAGACGACTGGAGACCAGCTCTGCTGTACGGACCTAGTGCACACGCATATTGCAGTGTGGGCTGGCCGTGCTGCCCCTGGCCCCGAACTCGCTCCTCCCCTGGGCCCTGATCATGTGTCTCTACAATCTCTCGCCGCTCCTTCACCTCGACCTTGCCGCTCCTGCTGTATCTGTCCACGTTCCAATCACCGACCTGGATCTTGATGACGTCACTCTTCATAGCCATCGCCCTTCTGCACCAGCTCGCGCTGTACCTTGAAGTGGCATACCTCCACACTGTTCATGGTTGCCGCTGCTTTTATGGCCCCGACCTGCCGCTGATGTTCTCTCGCAGGTCGGGGCCTCCAATCTATATGGGCATTGTGGTTATTACAAAATGTGACCACCTTCACAAAAGTTGAAATAATGAGGTGCAGTTTGTAGACAGTTACTTTTTTAAAAAAAGCACATCTTAAATGTAAGAATTTTGTGTTAGTGATCTCACTGCAAGAACTGGTTTGATACCAGTATAAATCTTCGAGGAGTGTGAGCAGAACAGTGTGGAGATGTACTGCTAGTTTGCAGAAATTCTAATTGGAGCAACCGGAGCTCTATGCACATGTATGAATGCCCAAAGTTGCTCCCAAATCCCATCCCATTTAATCAGCTCTTTTATGTTTAAAATTTAAGCTTTAATAACATTTGGAAGGTTTCAAAACTTAGATTTGCGCACAGCATTATTTAGATATTGCAGCACAGAAGGAAGTTATTCAGTTCTTTGTGATGTACTGGTGCTGCTACTTCAATGGGAATTATCTGCTCTAATCCCAATTCCCTGCCCTTTCTCTGTATCCTTTTAGTTCTAAATGCCCTCGCTTCAGTAGCCAATTGTGCTAAAGCATCTTGGAGCCCATTATCCTCTGCCCAAAGCTCTGTGTTTATTCCCAGGCATTGAGAGGTAATTGAAAGGAAGATCCTGAATACCTCTTTCTGCTCTTTGTACTTGGTGCAGGAGTAACATCATAAAGCTTCCTGCATCATTTTTCAGGATATTGTTTGTCGAGCAACTCCCTCTAGGACTACCTAGGTAAAGTGGCTATTGGAAGTTTCAGAGCTGCCCTGTCAGATAGAAGGATTGGTATAGAAGCAGCCAGCAGCTTCCTCCCAATACTGCTAAGGTTTTTCTTTCAGTTCTTCGGTACAGCGGGTCTACACTACGGCCAGTTGGAAATCAGCCCCCAACTATAATAACATTGCAAAAACAAATTATTCTAATTTGCACCTTTTTTTGTTTTTTGTATAACATCTGGATTCGATCCCCCATGTGATTGCGAACCCTCTCAAAACTTTTCATCATTCTGAAAACCTCTGTTCGATTTCCTTTAAGCTTGTCTAGTCCCCTGGAGTTTTCTCATCTGTCTTCGTAACTAAAACTTCTCATTCCTGGAATCTTTGCTGTTTGCTTTGTAATATCGTTCCTATAATGGGGTACACAGAATGATCTGCAGTACTGCACTCTCAATGTCTTGTGCAAATTCATCAGAATTTCCTTGCCTTTATGTTCACTACCTTTATATAAAACCCAGTATCCTATTTGCTTTTTATGGCTTTTTCTATCTGCATTTGCACATCTGGATCACTTTGTTCTTCCACTGTTGAATCGTTTTGTTTGTGGAATACTTTCTTTACACAGTTTTATCCCAATTCTTTGCATTTTTTTATGTTGTATTGTATCCAGCACACCTCTATATATTCTCTTTCAATCTCCTGCATTGTTCCTCAAGAAGAACCCGTTTTTCAAGTCTTTCAGGTAGCATTCTAGTGAATCTGTGTTGTACCAGACCCTAAAACCCCAATATTCTTCCTTTCCTTCGCAGTCCGGTACTGCACATACTGCTCTAACAGGTCTTACTGAGGTTTTATAAGGACGCATTGTTAGCTCTTAGCTTTTCTACTCCATACCTCTTGTGATAAAACCCAGAATTCTGTTAGGTTGATACATCTGTAAAATAAGCTGAGGTACGGTTTTTAATGTCATGTGAACCTGCACCCCCAAGGCCCTTTGAACTTCCACAGCACCGAGCCTTTTTCCATTCAGAGTATAATTACTGCTGTTAACGTTTTTACCAAAATGCATCACCTCATACTGGGCTCAAAATTGAAGCTGCTCTGTTTTTTTTTTGGAGCAACTTGATTTTTCTGGAGTATCTTTTTTTTAAAAAAAAAAACATTTTGCACATTCAATTTGCGCCAGTTGTAAGTGAGTTAGTTAGGATTTTTTTAGTTTATTTTTTTTTTCAAAAGGGGGTGTTACCAGCCACCTATGTCCGTTTTGGCCATTTAGGCCACTTTGGACAGCTAATAGTTACTCCAAACTTATGTGGCCGCACAGAAAACTCTTGAGGAGAGTTAAGAAATCAGCGCAGATAGGTACTAATGACTTGATTTTGAGTTCACTGCTAGTTATTGACCCATTCCCCATCTAATCAATATCTCTTTGCAGTTTCCTTTGGTCCTAAAGAATGAACTATACTGTACCTTATATTTTGATATCATCTGAAATGTTTCATCTAGGCCAAAATCCAAATCATATATATATATACAGTGAACAGAAAAGGCCTGAGATGCACCACAGCAGACTCCAAAACTGCCCTTGACTCCCATTCTCTCTCTTCCCCCTTCTAAGCAATTTTAATAGTTTGCTATCCTACCCCCAATTCCGCACCCCTAATTTTTTTGCAGTAATCTCCCATGTGGTACCATTTCAAAAGCTTTATTTCCCCCAAATACCACATCTTGTCTCCAGAAAATTATGAAATTTGTCAAGCAAGATCGTCCCTTTTGAAATCTGTGCTTCAAGTGCGATATAATTTATCCATTTAATTACTCATAAGTAGGATTCTGGTATCCGCTTTTCAAGATTTTTGTTTTGCTTGCAGCAAATTCTTGTTCTATTGGTGGATTAATATTTCTTTTAATTATTAATTCATGAGATGTGGGTGTCGCTGGCAAGGCCAGTAATTTATTGCCCATCCCTAATTTTCCTTGAGAAGGTGGTGGTGAGCTGCTGTCTTGAACCGTGTGGTGAAGGTACTCCCATAGTGCTGTTAGGGAGGAAATTCCAGAGTTTTGACCCAGCGATGATGAAGGAACGGCGATATGTTTCCAAGGATGGTCTATAACTTGGAAGTGATGGCGTTCCCATGTGCCTGCTGCCCTCGTCCTTCTAGGTGGTAGAGGTCGTGGAATGTAGTGCATCTTCTAGATGGCTATATAAATACAAGTTGTTGTTGGTACACATTGCAGCCACAGTGGTGGTGATGGGAGTGAATGTTTAAGGTGGTGTGTTAGTGTTAGGATTTATCAGAAGAATCACTCAACACTCAGAGTCGGTTCCAACGCCAGTGCGGCCTTTAGTGACGCCAGCGGGGAGGAAGTCTCAGGACTGGATCCAGGCTTCTCTCCGCCGAACAAAGAAACTCATCGATATTTATATGTTTTACAATAGTTCTTTACAGTTACTCAGCCCACTTCGGCTGGACACAATCCAATCATAACGATTATAGATTACATATAGGTTTCTTTAACCCAATAGAATTTCCCTGATACCTCAGGAACTGCATGTTTGGGTTTTGTCAGCTCGGGCTGATTAATGACCTCGTTATGTGAGGCAGATTCTCCCCTTATCTCTCTTCCTTGGACTTCGGCTGTGTGAAATCACTGGTTCATTGTATCCAAGGCATTCCTGGTAGTGGGCCTCACAGGGTCATTGCTCGGTCAGTCCCAGTTCTTTACTTGACTAACGAGGTTCCCATCATGCTTGGGCAGCCATTTTATATGTGGCCGTTTTAAACTTATGAGTTTAGATATATTCAGCAGGTGCCTAATGCCTAGTGTTTTGATAGATTCAGCAGGTGCCTAATGCCTACAACATGATGGATGAGATGAATCAAGCGGGCTGCTTTGTACCTAGATGGTGTCGAGTTTCTTGAGTGTTATTGGAATTGCACTCATCCAGGCAAGTGGAGAGTGTTCCATCACACTCCTGACCAATGTTCCATTTATGCTGCGTGGCCGCGTAGGGCTCCAGGGAACCCCCGCAGCTGGCTTGCCGTTTTTTTAATACAAAAACCACGCATGGTATTTTGAATGGGCTGCGCATCCCTTTTAAAATGGCCGCGTGGCACCAAAAAAAGCGGGAGCATTGGCCTGACTTTTGCCTTTGTAGATGGTGGAAAGACTTTGGAGAGTCAGGAGGTGAGTCACTTACCTCTAACCCGCTTTTGTAGTCACAGTATTTATGTGGTTGGTCCGGTTTCTGGTTATTGGTGACCCCCAGGATGTTGATGGTGGGGGATTCGGCAATGGTAATTCCGTTGAATGTCAGGATCATAAGAATTAGGAGCAGTAGTAGTCCGTTCGGCCCCTTGAGCCTGCTCCGCCATTCAATAAGATCATGGCTGATTTACCTCAACTCTACTTTCCTGCAATATCCCCAGACCCCTTGATTCCCTTAATATCCAAAAATCTATCGATCTCTGTCTTGAATATACTCAACGACTGATCTTCCATAGCCCTCTGGTGTAGAGAATTCACCACCCTCTGAGGGAAGAAATTTCTTGTCATCGCAGTCCTAAATGGCCGACTCCTTATTCTGAGAATGTGACCCATGGTTGTAGACTCCCCAGCCAGGGAAACATCCTCCCTGCATCTACTCTTTCCAGTCCTGCATGTTTCAATGAAATCACCTAAACTCTAGAGAATATAGGCCAAGTCTACTGAATCGCTCCTCATAAGATAATCCCCCCACCCGAGGAATCAGTCTGGTGAACCTTCGTTGCACTTCCTCTATGACAAGTATATCCTTCCTTGGGTAAGGAGACGAAAACTGTACAAAATATTCCAGGTGCGATCTCACCAGGGCCCTATATAATTGCAGTAAGACATATTTACTCGTGTACTCAAATCCTCTTGTAATAAATACCATTTGCTTTCTTAATTGCTTGCTGTACCTGCATGTTAACTTTCAGTGATTCGTGTACAAGGACACCCAGCCCCCTTAGAACACCAACATTTCCCAATCTCTTTCCGTTTAAAAAATATTCTGTTTTTCTATTTTCCTTACCAAAGTGGATAACTTCACATTTTTCCACCTTGTATTCCATTTGCACTGAGCCTGTCTATAACCCATTGAAGTCATTTTGTATTCTCCTCACAACTTACTTTCCCACTTAGCTTTGTATCATCAGCCAACTTTGATATACTGTGTTACATTTGCTCCCCTCATCCAAATTATTGATGTAGATTGTAAATAGCTGAGGCCCAAGCACTGAGTCATTGTGGTACCCCACGAGTTACAGACTGCCAACCCGATACTGACCCGTTTATTCCTATTCTCTGTTTTCTGTCCGTTAACCAATTCTCATTCCATGCTAGTATATCATCCCCAATCCCATGAGCCCTAATTTTGTTAACCTCTTGTGTGGCACCTTATTGAATGCCTTCTGAAAATCCAAATACACCACATCAATGGGTGGTGGTTAGACTCTCATTTGTTGCATTCCCTGGCATTTGTGTGGCGTGAATGTTACTTGCCATTTATTGGCCCAAGCCTGAATGTCATTCAGGACTTGCTGCATGAGGGCACAGACTGTTTCATTTTATAAAATAAAACTTGGAGAAAATTCAGATGGAAACATTGTCAATTTCACTGATTTCCCTGATTACACTGATTGTTGGCTATGGTGAGGGGGTGCAGCCAGTGTTGCAGCAACGAATGACTGACTGCAACTTCAGGATCTCTGCGTTAGGATGCGCATGCGCTACATCCTGAAGTTGCGATCAATTTCAAAGGGGCAATAACAGCGAACACTGTTCATCCGAGCTGTTATTACCCACTGCAAATTCTGGGCCATTAAGTATAAGCATCACACTGCATTACTAAACATTAAAACAACGCGGTTAATGGAGGACAGGAGTAAGCACATTTTTGTTTTATTTCAGTATTGATGAACGAACCACAACCTTGTTTGTTTTTTGTTGGGGTTGGGTGGGGTTAATGGTTTAACCTGAAAATAATAAACTCGGCCCCAACATGGGAATGAAGTCAAATATCTGACTTAGAATTAATTTATGATTACATCAAATGTGCTAAAAGACTCCTGGGCCACTGGAACCTGCTCCACTTGACAGTTTTTCATGCTTCCTTCTCCACTTTGCTATACATGCTTTAACTAGTCTCGCGTTCTCATGGATATGATGTCTTCTGTTTCTCTCATTTCTCTCATCATGCTCCTTTTTGTCTTCCACTAATTTCACTTCTGTCACTATCTATCTCCTGCTCTCCACTTAATCACTTCACACCTCCATTCATTTTCTTTTCTTGTGCATGTGTTCCCCTTCCCTTGCTCTTTCCACGACGACATGCAGGCCGTGACCCTTACCAACGGATCCATCACTACCCAATTCACGTCCGGACCAGGGTCAAGCAGGGCTACGTCATCGCCCCAACTCTCTTCTCAATCTTCCTCGCTGCCATGCTCCATCTCACAGTTGACAAGCTCCCTGCTGGAGTGGAACTAAACTACAGAACCAGCGTGAAACCTGTTCAACCTTCGCCGTCTCCAAGCCAGGTCCAAGACCACCCCAACCTCTGTCATCGAGCTACTGTACGCGGACGATGCCTGCGTCTGTGCACACACACAAGCTGAACTCCAGAACATAGTCGACATATTTACCGAGGAGTATGAAAGCATAGGCCTTGTGCTAAACATCAGTAAGACAAAGGCCGCATAGCACTGCCACCCTGACACCAAGATCCATAGCGTGGCCCTGGACAACGTGGACCACTTCCTTTATCTCGGGAGCCTCCTATCAACAAGAGCAAGCATTGACGACAAGATCCAACACCGCCTCCAATGCACCAGTGCAGCCTTCGGCCGCCTGAGGAAAAGAGTGTTTGAAGACCAGCCCCTCAAAACTGTCACCAAGCTCATGGTCTATAGGGCCATAGTAATACCCGCTCTCCTGTATGGCTCAGAGATGTGGACCATGTACAGTAGACACCTCGTCGCTGGAGAAATACCACCAGCGATGTCTCCGCAAGATCCTACAAATCCCCTGGGAGGACAGACGCACAAACATTAGCGTCCTCGTCTAGGTTGACATCCCCAGCATTGAAGCACTGACCACACTTGATCAGCTCCGCTGGGCAGGCCACATAGTTCGCATGCCAGACACGAGACTCCCAAAGCAAGCGCTCTATTCTGAACCCGTCCACGACAAACGAGCCAAAGTCGGAAGGCGGACAGAGGAAACGTTACAAGGGCACCTTCAAAGCCTCCCTGATAAAGTGCAACATTGCCACTGACACCTAGGAGTCCTTGGCAATAGACCGCCCTAAGTGGAGGAAGTGCATCCGGGAGGGCCCTGAGCTCCTCGAGTATTGTCGCCGAGAGCATGCAGAAATCAAGCGCAGGCAGCGGAAGGAGCGTGCGGCAAACCAGGCTCCCTGCCCACCCTTTCCTTCAACGACTATCTGTCCCACCTGTGACCGCAACTGTGGTTTTCTTATTGGACTGTACAGCCACCTAAGAACTCATGCTAAGAGTGGAAGCAAGTCTTCCTCGATTCCGAGGGACTGCCTATGATGATCTGTTTTTTCTTGTAAACCAACCATGTGTAACAACTTCCAGTTCTGGCGAAGCACTACACCTGAAACGTGAAGCCCACCAAAAATGCATTACCTCACACTTCTCTGGATTGGATTCCCTTTGCCACTGTTCTGCCCTCTACAGCTTTCTTCCTCATTATCAGCCAATTTTAGTATCATCTGCAAACTTAATCATACCCTCTATATTCAAGTCTAGATCATTGATGTGTACTACAAAAAAGAGACGTAGCACTGAGCCCTGCGGAACCCCACTGGAAGCAGCCTTCCAGTCACAAAAACACCCATCGACCATTACGCTCTGCTTCCTGCCTTTGAGCCAATTTTGGATCCAACTTGCCACTTTTCCCTGGATCCCATGGGCTTTTACTTTCGTGACCAGTCTGATGTGGGACTTCATCAAAAACCTTGCTACAATCTATATGCACTACCCTCATCGACCCCCCTTGTTACCTCCTCTCAAAATTTAATCAAGTTAGTCAGACACGACCTTTCCTTAACAAATCTGTGCTGGCTGTCCTTTATTAATCCGTGACTTTCTAAATGAAGATTTATCCTGTCCTTCAGAATTTTTTCCAATAATTTTCCCACCACCGAGGTTGGGCTGACTGGCCTGTAATTACTCTATCCCTATCTCCCTTCTTAAACAAAGGTACATTAACAGTCCTCCAATCCTCTGGCACCACACCTGAAGCCAGAGAGGATTGGAAAATAATGGTCAGAGCCTCTGCTATTTCCTCCCTTGCTTCGCTTAACAGTCTGGGATACATTTCATCCGCGCCTGGGGACTTATCCACTTTCAAAGCTGCTAAATCCATTAATAACTCCTCTCTCTCTCTAGGTTTATTTCATCTAATATTTCACACTCCTCCTCGATAGCATTGACTGCATCGCACCTCTCATTTGTGAAAACAGACGCAAAGTATTAATTAAGAACCATACCCTCGTCTCCCGCCTCCACAAACAGATTACTCTCATGGTCTCTAATAGGCCCTACCCTTTCTTTAGTTATCCTCTTGTTCTTAATAAATTTATAAAACATGTGTTTTCCTTGATTTTACTTGCCAAGAATTTTTTATTCTCTCTCTTTGCTTTCCTAATATCCTTTTTAATTTCACCCCTGCGCTTTCTATACTCCGCTAGAGATTCTGCGGTATTTAGCTCTCGTTATCTCATAAGCCTCCCTTATTTTCTTTATCCTACCCTGTATGTCCCTAGATATCCAGGGGGCTCTAGATTTGTTAGTCCCTCCCTTTTTTCTTTAAGGGCACATATTTGGTCTGAACCCTCCAGATCGCCTCCTTGAGTGCCTTCCACTGCTGTGACACTGATTTACCTTCAAGTAGTTGTTTCCAGTCCACTGGCTAAATCACCTCTCAGCTTAGCAAAATTGGCTTTTCCCCAATTTAGAACTTTTATTCCTGGTATTCTCCTTTTCCATAGCTACCTTAAATCTAACTGAATTATGGTCACTAGCACTTAAATGCTTTCCCACTGGTACCCCTTCTACCTGCCCAGCTTCATTCCCTAAAACTAATCCAAAACCATCCCCTACCATGTTGGGCTTGCTACATACTGGCTTAAAAAAAGTTCTCCTGAATGCATTTTAGGAATTCCGCACCCTCTATACCCTTCACACTAATTTTATCCCAGTTGATATTAGGGTAGTTGAAATCCCATACTATTACTGCCCTATAGTTGTTGCACTTCTCAGAAATTTTGCCTACATATTTGCTCTTCTATCTCCCTTTCATTGTTTGGGGGTCTATAGTACACTCCCAGCAGTGTGATCGCCCCTTTTTTGTTTTTCAGTTCGACCCATTTGGCCTCGTTTGATGATCCCTCCAACATATCATCCCTCCTCACCGCTGTAATAGTTTATGTAATCAATACCGTGACCACCCCTCCCTTTTTACCTCTTTGTCTATCCCGTCTGAAAATCCTGTAACCAGGAATGTTGAGCTGCCATACCTGCCCCTCTTTTAGCCATGTCTCTATAAAGGAATATCATACTTCCAAGTGCCTACCTGTGCTCTCAGCTCATCTGCCTTATTCACTATACTCCTTGCTTTGAAATATATACCATTTAGTACAGCTAAACCTCCTTGTTAACTACTTTCTAGACCTTGTTTCCTCTGTCCTTCAAATTCCCTTTTTACATTTTTGCTTTCCAATTCCAGCTTTACTTCCCTCCCAACTGAATCTATTCTCAGGTTCCCATCCCCTTGCCAAGCTAGTTTAAACACTCCCCAATAGCATTAGCAAACCCCACCCCCGCAAGGGGGGTTTCATTTAAACATAGTATCTTGTGATATGATTTGTTGTGCGTAATCATTCTGGGGACCAAATTCTTCATGCATTTTACTACATATTTTAATGGAAGGGGGTGTTATGCAAAGATGTTGAGGCACCCCAAGAATTATTCTGGTGGAAGTAGTCTTTGAGATGGTGAGGATATTCAATTCTGGATCAAGTAGGAAACTGCGGTTACATACAGGCTGGGACAACCTGAGACAGTGGCTGGGAACGGGATGGAATCAGTGATGAGTTTGTGGTGGGGGCAAAATCAGTGACCCAAAAATCGCTGGAGAAATAATGGTGAGTTTACGGCATCTGCCATTATTAGTACATCAAAAAGTAACCCCAGCAATTTGTGACGAAAAGATATGCCTTGAGTTGTGATTCACTACACAATTTGGAGGCATTAGCCTCACCAGAACCGTATAAAATGACCATCTCACCGTGGGCCTCCTCATTGTGTGCCATGAAATTGCTGGATTTGCGCCAGGAATACAATTTAATCTTGCCACAGCCATAGACGGCTTGTAATTCATGTCGTAAGGACCTAGCTACTGACTTGAGTTATGCTCCTACAATGCCACTCGATCTTGGGAGGCCCAGAAAGTGAACAATGAAACTGGAGTCTCTCTCCCTTGGGTAGTAAGTTTTTCCAGATGTTTTTTCAAGAACTTTACATTTTTATCTAGTTTTTCTTTCTCTCTCTCTCTCTCTCTCTCTCTCTTCTCTTTATTTCTCTCTCTCTATCTAACTTGACTATAATTCACCCCATTTCCTTCTCTGGCGTTCACTCGTTTATTTCTCTATCCTTAAATTTCATTGGTTAAAAAGACAGACCATTGGACTCAACATTCACGCCGACATCATCTCACATTATCAATTTGCGGTGTAGAAATAATACAATCCGTGACTCATCCAGAACTGGATGTCGCGCAAGCAGTCTGGCAACACATAAGCAGTTGTGATGGAAAGGTAGAGCTTGGTCTCCTAACCATATATGTGGAACCTGACCTCGTTTTTGGATGATGTTGCCAAGGGGTTGCATTTAGACGATGATGATGAGGGACCTATCAATAGATCCTTGGGTGAATCTAGAGATAAGGGTGCAAGAGCGCGAAGAGAAGCCATTGCTGGAGATGCTCTGGATTATTAAATAGATGAGTGGAACCAAATGAAAGCAGTCCCATTGTGCTAAACAATGAGGATAGATTTATCAGATAGGTAAATCACTGCGATTTGAGATTTGTTATGCAATAAAAGTCAATAAATATTTAGCAGTTTGCTGACGTACTTAAAACAACTTGCATGCTTGGTGAAACTATTTTGCATAACATGGTAAGCTCACTGGATCTGGATTTTTCTCTACCCACCTGGCAGTCAAGTGAAAAAGGAACCACAGTTTAGCAAAGTCAAGCCATACTTGCATCCAGACTTAAAATGGACTTCAAAACTTAGTGAGCATTCCCCTCTGAAGTCTGCCTCAAGCCTCTTCATCCATTTCCAAGACAAAACAGCTGCCAGTTGTGTGACGGAGACCACCATTGTAGTTTGTGGCCCTTTTTAAAATCCTGGACAATAGCACCCGAAACATGTAAATAAGGGCAGATCAAAATCCAGTGATCCATGTTAATTGTTTCTGTGGTCCCCAAGTTCCCTCTCACTTGTTGGAAAAAAAGCAAAATGACATCTCTTCCCATTGCTGGTTCCAGTCTTACAAACACACTCAAATGTAATTAAAGACATTACAGAAGAAAACAAAAACAATGTTACATAATTTACATAGATATTAATGCTACTCCTGGTTCAAGTACACAGGAATAGGACATTCAGCCCCTCGAGCCTGTTCTGCCATTCAGTGACATCATGGCTGATCTGTATCCTAACTCCGTCCACCCCCTTGGCTCCTTATCCTTTATTATCCTTGGCTAGCAAAAATCCACCCCTGTAATTTAAAGTTATTAATTGAGCTTGCATCTACTGCTTTTTATGGGTGAGACTTCCACACTTTTGCCAACCTTTGCGTAACTTCTCTCCTGAATGACCTGGTTCTGATTTTAAGATTATGTCCCTTTGTCCTAGACTTCCCACCAGTGGAAAAGGTTTCTCTCTACCTACCTTTGCATTCCTTTCAAAATCCTAATAACCTCATTCAAATCACCCCTTAACCTGGAATATAGAAGCCTAGTTTATGTAATCTCTCCTGATGATGTAACCCTTGGAGCCCTGGTAACATTCTGTGCTGCTCTTCTTCAAGCCCAAAATCCTTTCCAAAGTGTGGTGCCCAGAACTGTACACAGTACTCCAGATGTGGTCTAACCAGGGCTTTGTATAGCAGCAGCAAAACTTCCACCCTTTTATATTCTAGCCTTCTAATTATAAAGGCTGACATTCTATTAACCTGTTTGATTTTTTTTTTGTACCTGACCACTACAATCTGTGTACATGGGCCCTAAATCTCTTTGGATCTCCACTGCACCTCGCTTTTCACCATTTAAATAATGCACGGATCTATCCTCTTTTGGTCCAAAATAGGTGACATCGCACTTACCTGCGTTGAAATCCATCTGCCAAAATTTTTCCTACTCAATTAATCTATTAATATCTGTAATGTTATGCTCTCTTCTACACTATTTACTATACCACCAATCTTTGTGTCATCAGCAAACTTGGATATATGGCTCTCCTTTTCTGTTATCCAAGTCATTAATAAATATGGTGAATAGTTGAGGCCCCAACACAAATCTCTGTGGGACACCATTAGTCATTTTCTTCCAATTCGAGTATATACGCATTCTCCCATACCCATACTCTGTCTTCTACCACCTAACCAATCTCCTAACCATGTCAATAATTTGGCTTCAATTCCATGAGCTTTAATTTTAGTTAACAGTATTTTATGTGGAACCTTATAGAATGCCTTTTGGAACTCCATATAAACTACATTCATAGACATTTTATTACTTCAAAAAATGCAATTAAGTTGATTACCTACCCTTCACAATTCCATGTTGGCTCTCTCTAATTAGCTCAAATTTATCTAGTGCTCAGTCACTCTGTTCTTTTTAATTATAGATTCCAATAACTTACCCACAACAGATGTTAGACTAACGGGTCTTTAATTTCCTAGCGCTTCTCTCTCACCTTTCTTAAATAATGGAGTTACATTTGCAATTTTCCAATCTAAAGGGACAATTCCTGCATTGAGAGAGCTTTGAAAGATTATGGCTAAAGCATGTGCAATTTCCTCGCCTATGTCCTTTAAAACCATGGGATGGAAACAAATGTACCCTCTAAGCTGCGCAGTCATGCAGCTCTCTGCCTGTCCCACACAACCCAGGTCCGGCTTTTTCAGTGTTAAATTTCACGCATGCACGAAACTGTGAATGAGCCACACAGCCCCTTTTTAAAGGTTAATTTCCCTGGAATGTCAGGTATATTCTCTTCCTTGACTGCAAAGACTGACGCACAGTAATTACTCAACAAGTTTGCCATTTCCTTATTTTCATTTTCAATATTACCCGCATCTGTTTTTAAAGGACCCATATCACCCTTGACGACCCTTTTTCTTCTACAGTAATATAATTGTGTTAATCGTGATCTCCCTCACAACTTCTTGGAGTAATAGTTACTCTATAGGAGCAGGGGGATCTTACTGCAGTTGTACAGGGCCTTAGTGAGGCCTCAGCTGAAATATTGTGTTCAGTTTTGATCTCCTAGTCTGAGGAAAGACGTTCTTGCTATTGAGGGAGTACAGCGAAGGTTCACCAGACTGATTCCCGGGATGGCAGGACTGACATATGAGGAGAAACTGGATCGACTGGGCCTGTATTCACTGGAGTTCAGAAGGATGAGAGGGGATCTCATAGAAACATATAAAATTCTGACTGGACTGGACAGGTTAGATGCAGGAAGAATGTTCCCGATGTTGGGGAAGTCCAGAACCAGGGGACATAGTCTTAGGATAAGGGGTAAACCATTTAGAACCGAGATGAGGAGAAACTTCTTCACTCAGAGAGTTGTTAACCTGTGGAATTCCCTACCGCAGAGAGTTGTTGATGCCAGTTCGTTAGATATATTCAAGAGGGAGTTGGATATGGCCCTTACGGCTAAAGGGATCAAGAGGTAAGCAGGAAAGAGGTACTGAGGGAATGATCAGCCATGATCTTATTGAATGGTGGTGCAGGCTCGAAGGGCCAAATGGCCGACTCCTGCACCTATTTTCTATACAACTGTGCTGTCTCCAATTTAAAGTGACTACCAAGATGACTAGCTACAAATTTGCATAAAAGAATATTAAAAATAAAATGTTATGGTTCAAAATAAAGTCAGATCTCCATTCCATCTCATATTTTGGAGTTTTGCTTGATTTACTTTTGGTAGATAGGGAGAAATTGAACAGGAGAATAAATGGGTAGACTGCATGCTGAGGCATTAGTGGGAGATGGGCTTAATAGTCTGCTGATGAGTACAAATGAGGAAGGTCATTTGGCCCATCCAGAATAACTATGCAGTCTTCTCTAATCATAGCATCAACTGTTAAATTATTCCAGGGTCTTTTTTTGTCTTTACTACCTCTCATACCTACCCAGAGGTCTCTAAAATAGAACCCGTATTAAATGTTCTTTTTACTATTTTGAATTTGTGCTGCCTTGTCTTGCTGTTTTGGTTTAATTTGACAGTCTTTGGACTTGTATAGTTAGCTCAGCCATCTCCAGTCTAAAAATTGGACAGGAATATTGAGCAGGGTGTATAATGGATGACCAATATGGTACCGTCTCTTGCTGTCCTGCCAAAGTTGAATTTCACCTCCTTTTGGCTTCTCAGACTTGCGATGGCAGAGCTGAATTTATAATTGTTTATGATATCCTGAAGTCTTGTACGGTTTCCCTCACTTTGTTAAACCCCCTACTTACTGTATCATCAGCAAATTTTGATATTGTGGTCCCATATTCAAATAGACCCAGGATTGACTGCTGGGGTAACCCACTGCCCACCACTTTCCATGCTGAGCAACAATTGAGGATGAATTTCCCCACTCTTTTGTGTAATTCCAGTACCTAAACTGCTACCATAAAATCACTTCTTCTCAAGTTCCCTTGCACTTTTTTGTCCCTTTCCAGAATCCATTTAGAGTACCAAATGCCCCACTTACATATGTTTATAATGAGGTTCAGTGACACGGCAGCTCTGAATTTTTTGCTTTTACACCTGTAATGCACTCGGGGTAATTTGGACTGATCAGCTGAGACATTATTAGAAATTACGAATTTATGAGCCTCAAGGGTGTAAAGAGTTTTACTAAGGTTCTGCAGCATTCCCCATGGGCATACCCATAATATCAAGGAGGAGAAGCAGCAAAGAAGAGTTGGGTAACATTTAATGAGATTGCAGCCTATCAAATATTACCCAACCCCACCCTTCTAGAATATCCAGGCAGCACAGGTCATATGAGGACCGTACTTAGGAGATGTATATAAGAGTGTATTTCACCTTTGGGGCAATAAGATAGATCTGTCCCTGTTGCACGACGACCTGCCCATACTGCTCTTTCTGAATGTGAAGATAACCACCGCACTCGACGTTTATGACACCGACTCATTTCAGATTTTCACAGTCAACCAGTCAGCAGTACAGGCATGGTGACTGGCACACTTTACAGGAGAGCTGTCCACTTCATCAGAGCAAGGCATCAGTGAGATAGAGCCATCCAGTTTTATGGATTTGCTGGATGTCGCAAGCTCCAGGGATGCAATCGATGGCACCCACGTTACTTTGCAAGTTTCCACAGAAAACCCCTTCAACTACCTGAGTGTACAAATTGTGTACGACAACATGCAGGGAATCTGGATATGCTGGAAGTGTCACGATAACTTCAGCACTCCGAATTCTTCAAGGAAGAAAAATACATTATCGGATGTTTTCTGGAAGACGAAACCTATAATGGCCCCACTAAGAGTGGTCCGAACAGCACCAGAATGCCTCCAAGATTAATCATTGAGAGGACCATTGTGGCCTTAAAGGGGCACTTTTGCTCATTGACAATTCTGGAGGGCCTCCACTGTATGCTTCAGATTATCTGTCACACACAGTTGTAGCCTGCAGCTTTCACTACACCGTACAAAAAGGGATGGACTTTGACATTGCTGGTGAGGAGGCACAGGCTGCGTTGGAGCCAGAACTATATGGGAGAGTGCATCACATTGGCCTGCACTCTGAGGACACCCCAGTGACTGCTGCAAAAGACATCTGAGTATGTCCCATCACTGAAGACTTTTCTTCTGTGCAACACAAGAGTATCGTTAATACCAGAGCCATACGTTGTTCTCTCCCACTTTCAAACAAAAGGATAGACCCTCAATCCACCAATCTACAACACAACAACCCTTTTCACTCCTACACAAGCATGTCGATAATCATCATCTAACTAAATAACCCAGCACCTGTATGATTCATGTTCTCCAGTTAAGAAGCCTATAGGGAAGATTTTAAAGTACCCTAATAAAGATGTTCAAAATTGTGATGGGATTTAATCCAGTCAAATTGTTCAAATGGACAAATAATTTGGCATCTACGGAACCTAATTGGGAACCTAATTTAAAAGTGATTTGGCAATTCAAACAGCTGTTTCACTCACTGGTTATTAAATTCCTGAATAAGCTATTAGGGAAAGCTGTTCAATCAAATAGTGAAAATGGGTTTAAGATACAACTATGTATATTTCTTGAAAGTAGATTTCTGGATGAAGAGGATTAAGGGATATACTGGAAAAGTGGCTGAAGAGTTCCTCCCAGAGTCACAATGCGGATTCCGTCCACTAAGGGGCACAACAGACATGATATTCACGGTGTGACAACTGCAAGAGAAATGCAGAGAACAACACCAACCCTTGTACATGGCCGCCTTTGACCTCACAAAGGCCTTTTGCAACTGTATAGGATATTGGTGAGGCCGCACCTGGAGTACTGCGTGCAGTTTTGGTCACCTTACTTAAGGAAGGATATACTAGCTTTGGAGGGGGTACAGAGACGATTCACTCGGCTGATTCCGGAGATGAGGGGGTTACCTTATGATAGATTGAGTAGACTGGGTCTTTACTCGTTGGAGTTCAGAAGGATGAGGGGTGATCTTATAGAAACATTTTAAATAATGAAAGGGATAGAAAAGATAGAGACAGAGAGGTTGTTTCCACTGGTTGTGGAGACTAGAACTAGGGGACACAGCCTCAAAATACGGGGGAGCCAATTTAAAACCGAGTTGAGAAGGAATTTCTTCTCCCAGAGGGTTGTGAATCTGTGGAATTCTCTGCCCAAGGAAGCAGTTGAGGCTAGCTCATTGAATGTATTCAAGTCACAGATAGATTTTTAACCAATAAGGGAATTGAGGGTTATGGGGAGCGGGCGGGTAAATGGAGCTGAGTCCACGGCCAGATCTGCCATGATCTTGTTGAATGGCAGAGCAGGCTCGAGGGGCTAGATGGCCTACTCCTGTTCCTAATTCTTATATTCTTATGTTATGTTCTTATGTTTGACACTGTTAACCATGAAGGACTGTGGAGCGTCCTCCTCAGTTTTGGCTGCTTCCAAAAGTTTGTTGCCATCCTCCGCCTGCTCCACGACGACATGCAAACCGTGATCCTGACCAAACGATCTACCACAGACCCAATCCACGTCCGGACCAGGGTCAAGCAGGACTGCGTCATCGCCCCAACCCTCTTCTTGATCTTCCTCGCTGCAATGCTCCATCTCACGCTCAACAAGCTCCCCGCTGGAGTGGAACTAAACTATAGAACCATTGGGAACCTGTTCAACCTTTGTCGCGTCCAGGCCAGATCCAAGACCGTCCCATTCTCTGTCATCGGACTACAGTACGCGGACGACGGTTGCGTCTGCGCACATTCAGAGGCTGAACTCCAAATCATAGTCAACATCTTCACCAATCCTGCGGCACCTCACTAGTTACTGATTGCCAACCCGAGAATGAACCATTTATCCCAACTCTCTGTTTTCTGTTAGTTAACCAATCCTCTATCCATGCTAATATATTACCCCCAGCCCCGTGAACTTTTATCTTGTGCAGTAACCCTTTAAGTGGCACCTTGTCAAATGCCTTCTGGAAGTCCAAATACACCCCATCCACTGGTTCCCCTTTATCCACCATGTTCGTTACATCCTCAAAGAATTCCAGCAAATTTTGTCAAACATGACTTTCCTTTCATAACTCTATGCTAACTCTGCCTGACTGAATTTTATTTTTCCAAATGTCCTGCTACTGCTTTAATAATGGACTACAACATTTTCCCAACCACAGATGTTAGGCTAATTGGTCTATAGTTTCATGCTTTTTGTCTGCCTCCTTTTTTAAATAGGGGCGTTACATTTGCAGTTTTCTGATCAGTTGGGACCTCCCCAGAATCCAAGGAATTTTGGTAAATTACAACCAATGCATCCACTATCCTCGCCGCTACTTCTCAAGACCCTAGGATGCAAGTCATCAGGTCCAGGGGATTTATCTGCCTTTAGTCCCATTATCTTACTGAGTGCCACCTTAGTGATTCTGATTGTGTTAAGTTCCTTTCTTCCCCCCACCAATAGCCCCTTGACTATCCACTGTTGGGATACTTTTAGTGTCCTCTACCATAAAGACTGATACAAAATATTTGTTCAGAGTTTCTGTCATCTCCATGTTCCCCATTACTAATTTCCCCGTCTCGTTCTCTAAGGGACCAACATTTACTTTAGCCATTCTTTTCCATTTTATATACCTATAGAAACTCTTGCTATCTTTTTATATTTTGTGCTAGTTTACTTTCATAGTCCATCTTCCTTAATCATTTCTTTTAGTCATTCTTTGCTGGCTTTTAAAAGCTTCCCAATCTTCTGTCCTCCCACTAGTTTTGGCCACTTAGTATGCCCTTGTTTTTAATTGGATACTGTCCTTTCTTTCTTTAGTTAGCCAAAGAGGGCTATCTTTTCTTTTACACCCTTTCCTCCTCACTGGAATATGTTTTTCTTGAGAGTTGTGAAATATCTCCTTAAATGTACTCCACTGTTCATCAACCGTCCTACACTTTTTAATCAATTTTCCCAGTCCATTTTAGCCAACTCTGCTTGCATATCTGTAGTCTCCTTTATTTAAGCTTAGTATGCTGGTTAGAGATCCAACTTTCTCACCCTCTATCTGAATTTGAAATTTAACCATGCTATGATCACTCATTCCAAGGGGATCCTTTACTAGGAGATTGTTTATTCATCCTGTCTCATTACACGGGACCAGATCTAAGATAGCCTGCCCCCTGGTTGGTTCCATTACATACTGCACAAGGAACCCATCCCTTATGCACTCTGTGAACTCTTCCTCCAGGCTACCCTGACCAATTTGATTTGTCCAATCAATATGGAGGTTAAGATCACCCATGATTATTGCTGTTCCCTTTTTGCAAGCCCCACATAAAAATCCATGGTGCGGCCTTGCACAACGTGGACCATTTTCCATACCTCGGGAGCCTACTATCAGGAAGGGCAGACATCGACAACGAGGTCCAACACCGCCTCCAGTGCGCCAGCGCAGCCTTCAGTTGCCTGAGGAAGAGAGTATTTGAAGACCAGGACCTCAAATTTGGCACCAAGCTTATGGTCTACAAGGCTGTAGTGATGCCCGCCCTCCCCCTATATGGCTGAGACGTGGACCATATACAGTAGACATCTCAAATCGCTGGAGAAATACTACCAACGCTATCTCTGCAAGATCCTACAAATCCCCTGGGAGGATAGACTCACCAAAGTCAGTGTTCTCGATCAGGCCAGCATCAAAGCACTGACCACACTCGACCAGCTCCATTAGACGGACCAAGACTCACAAAGCAAGCGCTCCAGGTGGGCAGAGGAATCGTTTCAAGGACACCCTCAAAAGCCTCCTTGATAAAGAGCAACATACCCACTGACACCTGGGAATCCCTGGCCAAAGACCGCCCTAATTGGAGGAAGAGCATCTGGGAGGGCGCTGAGCACTTCGAGTCTCATCGCCGAGATCGTGCAGAAAACGGTGGAAGGAGCGTGCGGCAAACCAGTCCCACCCACCCTTTCCTTCAACGAATGTCTGTCCCACCTGTGACAGAGACTGTAATTCCTGTATTGGACTCTACAGTCACCTGAGAACTCACTTTGAGTGGAAGCAAGTCTGTCTTGATTTTGAGTGCCCATGAAAAAATGATGAAAGGAATAGTGAGTTTGAGAGTAATAAAAGGGCCATTTTTTTGTTTACAATCAAAACAAATAACTTAAAAAAAAAATTTAAAAAAATTACCTGACTACTTTTTTAAAAAATTATTTTTAAACAGGACTTCATGGACTCTCGCCTCCAATGAACCTCTCTGTAAAATCTCATAACTTCCATACTGTCTTGAAGTGGGCTGTAGTTGATGCATCTAGAACATCAAGGTTTAATATCGATACCTCTAATTACAGGTAAGTTTTTATAATTTCGATTTATATATTTTATTTATATATACATATAAAAGCTTAACAAAAATGCTTATGTTTTACAGTTCTGGAATATGGAAGCCTTATCCCCCTTGTTTTAATATTTCAACACATCATTGTGATCTCAGTGATGCTTTTAAACTTACTTTAAAAGATGTGACAATCTATTACGCCAGAGTTAAAGCGGTTACAACATCACAAGAATCGGCGTTTGCTTACACTTATGGGTTCACTTTTAAAAATAATGGTAAGTTGGAATTTAAAGGAAAGCTTCATCCTTTGGTTTTATGTCTCTTAATCTTAATTTGCAATTGTTGCAAAATGTCTTTTTTTTTAAATGAGGTAATGTTATCTGTGTCTTTCAGCAAATTGTCCAGTTTTTATTTGTGTGTGTGTGAGAGAGAGAGTGAGCAAGCTCGGTGTGTGTGTGTTACAAGGGACTTCATTGGGGTGGATGAAATCCAGAAGTCACGACACTCACTATTCACTTCATACCCAATAAACATGTTAACAATCAGCACACAATGCCCCATCTATGATGGGGGGGCTCGGGGGGGGCTGGTAAGGTCCTGCACCTGGGGGAGGGAAACACTTACGCTGGGGTTGGGGTAAGGGAGGCAGCATACGTGCTGGGGTAAAAGACTTCGGCTGGAACTTGGTGACTTTTGGGGAGATCTATCCTCTGGCTTCTGAAGTCAAAATAGATCGAATTGCTGGGCGGTTCCAGTTACACAATCCAGAGGAACGTCAGGGTGTGGCTGGAGGATATCCCCCCTTGGAGGATAAATTAGCAATAGGTCTGGAGAGCCAATCAGAGAAACGGCTGCATTTCAGTTCGTAGAAATTAGACGCATCCTTATTTTATATACCATATTGTGACATTTGCTGTTCAGTATTAAATATTTCATCAGAGAATTGCAGTGTGTTCATAAATGTAATTTTGATGCCTTATACAGCCACCTTGGGTCCTCCCACCGTGCATCTTGCAGCTAATGGAAATGAAATAGCAATCGAAGTGAAGTACGAAGACCCAAATTCCACAGAAAGCATTAAAAACGCTTTAAAAAATTTAGCGTATAATATTTACTGCTGGAAACCTGAAGACCCTAAATCGGTAAGATTTTTTAAAGAATGCATGTATTTTTTCAATATCGCTACAAATAGTGAGATTTCCTTAAAAGTAATGCTTCTGTATTGGATCGGTGTCTATATATGTTAGTTTAATGTCCTTTTTAGGGAAGGAAACCTGCTGCCCTTACCTAGTCTGGTCTATATGTGACTCCAGTCCCACATCAACATGGTAGACTTAACTGCCTTCTGAAGTGGCTTAGCAAGTAATTCGGATGTATCCAAGCACTCAAAATAAAATAACAAGAATAGGATTGCAGCGGTTCAGGAAAAGGTCCACCACCACCTTATCAGTGATGGGGAACAAATGCTGAACTTGCCAGCAACACCCACATCTTGAGAGTGAATTTTAAAAAGTTGTACAGCTGTGGAAACATAGAAACATAAAAAATGGGTGCAGGAGTAGGCCATTCGGTCCTTCGAGCCTGCACCACCATTCAATATGATCATGCAACTTCACTATCCCATTCCTGCTTTCTCTCCATACCCCTTGATCCCTTTAACCGTAAGGGCCACATCTAACTCCCTTTTGAATATGTCTAACGAACTGGCCTCAACAACTTTGTGGTAGAGAATTCCACAGGTTCACAATTCTCTGAGTGAAGAAGTTTCTCCTCATCTCGGTCCTAAATGGCTTACCCCTTATTCTTAGATTGTGACCCCTGGTTCTGGGTTTCCCCAACATCGGGAACATTCTTCCTGCATTTAACCTGTCCAGTCCCGTCAGAATTTTATATGTTTCTATGAGATCCCCTCTCCTAAATTCCAGTGAATATAAGCCTAGTCAATCCAGTCTTTCTTCATATGTCAGTCCTGCCATCCCAGGAATCAGTCTGGTGAACCTTCGCTGCACTCCCTCAATAGCAAGAATGTCCTTCCTCCGATTAGGAGACCAAAACTGTACACACTATTCAAGGTGTGGCCTCACCAAGGCCCTGTACAACTGCAGTAAGGCTCCCCTGCTCCTATACTCAAATTAGTTTTAAGTACTGAATTTTTTCTTAGAGTAGCAAGTTTAGAAATCCTGTAGCTCTATTATATTTCACTTTGTCTTGCTCTGGTTTGTACTTATTTAATAGAATCATTTTACTTCACTGTGGAAATGTCATCAAGTTAAACAGTTTCAAAATATATATTTTTTTCCCCCCTGTCAATATTCATCACTGCCTCACTTCATTTGTGCAGTCTAGAGTACAGAAGCCTAGTGGTTATGATACTGGACTAACAAGCCACTGGTCATGAATTGAAGTCCCACCATGGCAAGCTGTGAACTTGAATTCAATAAATCTGGTAATCTGTGGATGGAACATTAACAACAAAAGTTTTGGATTGTCGGTAAAAACCCAGCTGGTTCATTAATGTCCTTCGGGCAAGGGAGCCTGTCACCCCCTGCTTGGTCTAACCTACATGTGACTGCAGTCTCACACCTTGTGGCTGATACTTAATGCCCTCTGAAGTAACCTAGCAGGGCACCCGATTGTGCAAATAATCGCGACAAAGTCCTCCTCGCTAGCATCGAGGGGCTGGTGCCCAAGCTGAGAGAACAGTCCCATGGACTAGTCAAGCAGAAGCCTGACAGTTACAGGTATTGAGCTTGTCACTGTGATAATGCTCTTGCCTCTGAGTCAGAAGGTCATGGGTTCAAGTCCCACTCCACATAATCTAGGCTGACGCTTCAGTGTAGTGCTGAAGGAGTTCTGCACTGTCAGAGGTATCATCTTTTGGATGAAACATTAATCTGAACCCCTGCCTGCGTTCTGAGGTGAATGTAAATGAATCCAATGGCTCTATTTGAGGAAGAACAGGGAGCTCTCCCAATATCCAGTCCCAACATTTATCCATCAAGCAAAATGAATAAACCAGCCTATCTGGTCATACAGCAAGTGATCAGGAAGGCCAATGGAATCTTGGCCTTTATTGCAAAGGGGATGGAGTATAAAAGCAGGGAAGTCTTGCTACAGGGTATTGGTGAGGCCACACCTGGAATACTGCGTGCAGTTTTGGTTTCCAAATTTACAAAAGGATATACTTGCTTTGGAGGCAGTTCAGAGAAGGTTCACTAGGTTGATTCCGGGGATGAGGGGGTTGACTTATGAAAGATTGAGTAGGTTGGGCCTCTATTCATTGGAATTCAGAAGAATGAGAGGTGATCTTATGGAAATGTATAAGATTATGAGGGGGCTTGACAAGGTGGATGCAGAGAGGATGTTTCCACTGATGGGGGAGACTAGAACTAGGGGGCATAGTCTTAGAATAAGTGGCTGCCCATTTAAAACTGAGATGAGGAGAAATTTCTTCTCAGGGTTGTGGATCTGTGGAATTTTCTGCCTCAGGGAGCTGTGGAAGCTGGGGCATTGAATAAATTTAAGACAGAAATAGACAGTTTCATAAGCGGTTATGGAGAGTGGGCAGGGAAGTGGACCCGATCGGATCAGCCATGATCGTATTAAATGACGGAGTAGGCTCGAGGGGCCGTATGGCCTACTCCTCTCCAATTTCTTATGTTCTTATCTCATTGCTGTTTGTGAGATCTTGCTGTGTGAAAATAGGATGCCATATTACACCACATTATAACTGTGTCAACAGTTCAAAAATAACTCATTGGCTGTGTGGTACTTTAGGATGTCCTGAGGTGATGAAAGATGCTACATATATCCGCCTCCCTACCCTCTCCCCCGCTGCCTTCCTCTCTCCCCCGCCCTCTCTCCCCGCCTTCTTTCCCCCCCCCCCCCCCTTCCCATCCATCTCTCTGCACTCTTCCCCCTCCCCCTCTCTGCCCTCTTTCTCCCCCCTTCCCCCCCCCCCCGCTCACACTCCTTCCCTCCCTCTCTGCCCTCTTACCCCCCTGCCCCCCGCTCACACTCCTCCCCTTCCTCTCAATCAGAATCATAACTATGAGCCAACATTCCCAACTGCACTGTTACCATCACATGAGCGACACAGTGATATACAGTCAGTGGGAATGCTCCTAGTACTTTTCAACATTGAGTCTCATGGCTTCAGATCAAACAAGGCTAAGAAAACCTCCTACTGACTACCATTTACAAACCTCCTCCCCCAAAGTGAGCAATCGGTACTCCTCCATATTGAATATGACTTTGCTTAATATCAACTCCGATATATGCAATCATCATCATCATAGGCAGTCCCTCGGAATCGAGGAAGACTTGCTTCCACTCTTAAATGAGTCCTTAGGTGGCTGAACAGTCCAATACGAGAGCCACAGTCCCTGTCACAGATGGGGCAGATAGTCGATAGGGGAAGGGGTGGGTGGGGCAGATTTGCCACATGCTCTTTCCGCTGCCTGCGCTTGATTTCTGCATCCTCTCGGCAATGAGACTCGAGGTGCTCAGCGCCCTCCCGGATGCATTTCCTCCACTTGGGGCGGTCTTTGGCCAGGGACTCCCAGGTGTCAGTGAGGATGTTGCACTTTATCAGGGAGGCTTTGAGGGTGTCCGTGTAATGTTTCCTCTGCCCACCTTTGGCTCGTTTGCCGTGAAGGAGTTACGAGTCAAGCGCTTGCTTGGGAGTCTTGTGTCAGGCATGCGAACAATGTGGCCTGCCCAGCGGAGCTGATCAAGTGTGGTCAGTGCTTCAATGCTGGGGATATGCAAACCATTGCTACAAGTACATGTGCAGTCATCTCTAATCTGAAATATCTGTACAGATAAGTGATGAGTCTTTCATGACCTGTAGAAGAAGTAGCTAGAGCCATGAGTAGCTTAAAGATGAGAAGCCACACCAAGAAATTATTTGCAGTACACTACATGCAGTGCTGGTAAATGTGAAGCTCTGAGCCAGAAAGTCATTTTACTAATTGACTGTCTAATCTTGCATTTCATTTGTTACAGGAATCTAAAAAAATATGTTCAAGGCAGAATCGACATCCGAAAATTACTGTAACGGAAGGAGTCACTTGTGTGTCTGCTGAAGTGCATCTGAACAAATTACAATTAAAGGGAGAGCGATCACAAGAAACATGTTTGCTAATTCAATCAAATAAACATAACCTATCAGGTAATACTACTATACACTTCTGATCTGTTCAAATTCAAAAAATAGTACAGTACTTTCACTGGCCTGCTAATGTGTACAATTATGGTACTTGGGCAGCAAATTGTACTGCAGGCTCTAAGTGTAAACATTCATGGAATTTGTCACATGATGTCGAACTGCAGCAAATCAAGTTGCAGTACTGAATATATCTCCTATTTAGTTCTGTCGGACAGTGCTAGTACTGTTTAACGGTGCTAGTACTGCTCTTCACACTTTTCAGACTTGGTAAGATTGTTACGAAGATGATATTTCAATAGTTGCTGTTTGTTGATAAATCTGCAAGAAGCTGTTATGTGCTAGAGGGTGCTGTTAAACATCCTCGTTCATATCATGATAAGTAACTATCTACAACATATTGTGGTTGGTATTTTTTTGCCATCTTCCATATCATTAATCCCATGGCAGTATACTGTGACATCCTGGTCTGATGCCAAGAGGCAACTTTGGTGATTCGGGTAACTTTGCCTTTTCAGGGAATTAGATCAATTTACTTAAGATAAGTTTACATCTTATACATGTGCGGCACACATCACACACAGTGTAACTCCTTGTGATTCTTGATGTTTGGCAACCTCCCTAATTATGGTATTTAGGACTGAAAGCAGGAAATTTTCCTTCACCCAAAATGTAATCAATATATGAGAAACAGACTTTCAGAGAGATCGGATGGGGTGAAAACCCCAGAATCATTTATGAAACAATTGGATGCTGGAATTTCGGGACTTTCTGGTACTAAAATGGGTCAAATGTTCTTCCTCATCAATAATTATCTTGTGATCCTGTGACTAATGTGGAATATATACAAGACATGATAAGATTTCAATATGGCTATTTTAGTGATCTCAAAGTTATGCTGCATTATTACCATTTTGGGAAATGTGCTAGTAAATTAAAGTGTTGCTCCTTGGCATACAGTCTCAAATTCTGCGGCGTTAATGTCTTGTTTGGAAACTATTAGCCTTGATTGTTGAAGATTTTGGTTAACCAAATCAGTAGTTTGGAGAAAAATTCAATAGTATACAAATGATAGCAACAATTCCCACCAGAAAGCTTTCAGTGTGAACTGAAGCAATGCAGCAAACTGGCTACATTTGGTGAGAGTGGTGATGAGAGGAGGCAGAAATCTCTACACCCAAATCCAGATAGCGGATATCACCAACGGACAAAGCGAGCAAAGAAATGAAATGTTGTACCTGTACCGCATTTCCGCTAAATTTCTTGCCCGGGATGAGGTCTGTAATTCTAGTGTCCAGTTTGGCTGTGAAATGAGGTAGAAAGAAATTGTGCTACATTGCCACCATTCCATTCCGTACCTATATCAGGCTTGGGGTAGATGCTGGGCACACCCTTCGAAGCAAGTGGGAGCTTCATTGGCGCTTGCAGGAATGCTAGATGCCAAGTCTCCAGCATAAGAACATAAGAATTAGAAGCAGGAGTAGACAATATGGCTCTTCGAGCCTGCTCCATCATTCAGTAAGAACACAGCTGATCGTCTCCCTCAACTCCACTTTCCTGCCTGATCCCCCATATCCCTTGATTCCCCTCGAGGCCATAAATCTATTTATCTCGGCCTTGAATATACTCAACGATGCAGCATCCACAGTCATTTGGGGTAGAGAATTCCAAAGATTCACAACCCTCTCAGTGAAGAAATTTCTCCTCATCTCAGTCCTAAATGGCTGACCCCATATCTTGAGACTGTGCCCCTTAGTTCTAGACTCTCCAGCCAGGGAAAACAACCTCTCAGCATCTACCCTATCAATTTCCCTCAGAATCTTATGTTTCAATGAGATCACCTCTTATTCTTCTAAACTCCAGAGAGTAGATGTGGTCTCACCAAAGCCCTGTGCAATTGTAGTAAAACTTCCTAACTCTTGTACTCTCATCCCCTTGCAATAAAGGCCAACATGCCATTTGCAATCATAATTGCTTGTTATACCTGCACGCTAGCTTTCTGCGTTTCTTGTACAGGGACACCTAAATCTCTCTCAACACCAATATTTGATCGTTTCTCATTATTTAAAAAATATTCTGTTTTTCTGTTTTTCCTACCAAAATGAATAACCTCACATTTTACCACATTATACTCTCATCTGCCCCTGATTGCCCTCTCATGTAAACTGTATATCCCTTTGCAGGCTCTTGGTGTCCTCCACACAGCTTACTTTCTCATCTAGCTTTGTATTGTCAGCAAACTTGGATACATTGCACTCGGTCCCTTCATTAATATAGATTGTAAATAACTGAGGCCCAAGCACTGATCCTTACGACATCCCACTAGTTTACAGCCAGCCAACTGGAAAATGACTTCTTTATCCCTATTTTCTCTTTTTCTCTATCCATGCTAATATATTGCCCCCAACCCAATGAGCTCTTGTCTTGCATTGCAACTTCTATGTGGCACCTTATCGAATGCCTTTTGGAAATCCAAATATACTCAATTGAGTGGTTCCCCTTTATCTACCCTCCTAGTTTCATTCTTTAAAAAAAAACTCTAATAAATTTGTTAAGCACTATTTTCCTTCCATAAAATCATGTTGATTCTGCCTAATCATATGATTTTCTAAGTGCCCTGTTACCATTTCTTTAATAATGGATTCCAGCATTTTCCTGATGATTGATTTGCGGGCTAACTGGCCTGTAGTTCCCTGTTTTTTCTCTCCCTCCTTTCTTGAATAGTGGGGTTACATTTGCTACGTTCCTATCTGCTGGGACCGTTCTAGAATCTAGGGAATTTTGAAAGATCACAAGCAATGCATCCACTATCTCTACAGCCTCCTCTTTTAGAACCCTAGGCTGCAAGCCATCCGGTCCAGGGGATTTGTCTGCTTTTAGTCACATTAGTTTCTCAAGTATTTTTTCTCTACTGATAATTACTTTAAGTTCCTCACTCTTATTAGCCTCTTAGTTCCCCCACTATTTTTGGAATGCTTTTTGTGTCTTCTACAGTGAACTACAGAACCTAACTGGATTGAGACCTCTGGGTGGACTTTTGGGCCATAGATTTGGAATGCCATTTCTGAGCCTTTAACTGTTTTTCTCTGATGATTTGCTGCTGACACTTGGGCTTTCATGGGATTTTATGACAATGCACGGCGCAGAGGGGAACTGCTTGCAGGAGGCACAACCTGTGATACAGGGTGTACCGGTAGAAACTGAGTTTCTTTGTCATGTCAGAACAGTAGTGTCTCAGGAGGCTCGGGTTGTTGCGTCAGGTGGTGGCAGACATCTGCAGGGTCCGAGAAGAAGTCCCTGCTCCCTGCTGGATCTAGTAGCCAGTGACTGTCAAAGTCACCACCGCCTTCAACTTTTTTGCTTCTGGATCCTTCCAGGGCTCTGCAGCAGAAATATCTAGGATCTCCCAGTCAGCAGCCCACAAATACAGTGACTGATGTCTTGTTTGCGACGGCTGACAATTACGTGAACTTCATCTGAAATGATGCCAATCAGAATGAGCGGGCATTCGGGTTGGCATCATCGACTCCACACACACGGCAGTCAAGACACCCGCAGAAGAACCAGGAGGATTCGTCAACTGCAAGGGCTTCCACTCCATCAATGTGCAGCTGGTGTGCAACCACAATGATATTCCTGCAGATGTGCACCAGATTCCCGGGGAGAGGCCATGAAGCTTTCATTCTGCAGCAGTTCAAGTTCCCTGATGTCTTCGGACCCGCAAGGGGTGGCTTCTAGGAAACACGGGTATTCTCTTCAAACTTGACTGATGACCCCTGTCAGAAACTCGACTAATGAAGCACAACAGCGCTACAGTGAATGCCATATGACCACCAGATGTGCGATCGAACACAGCATCGGCAAGCTGAAAATGTGCTTGAGGTGTCCTTCACTACACACTAGGTGGGAATGTGAGGAAGTGCATAGAAAGAGAAGGATGAGTGGATGTGAGGAGTGATTTGATGGAGTAGGCTTGACAAGGCAGAGTGACGGGTTGTGGTGATGCGTACAGGAGGATGTAAGGGAATGAGCGACTGTACTCTCATGACCTGGTTGGGTCATTAAAGCGCTTCCTGCACTGAATCCAGGAGCGTGGCAAAATGCTCCTGCACTGACCATCTGGGCCACCTTCAACCATGCCGTCTTTCTAGTAGCAGCAGCAGGTTTCTTCCTCCCATTGCTTGGGAAGATGATCTGTCTGCGGCTCCTCCCAGCCCCCAATAGCACATAAAAATGGTATCAGTGAAACAGGGGTGCAGCCTTTGCCCTTATCGAATCCATCATTTAACTTCCTGTTCCTTTGTTACAAACTCCAGCTCCTCTAAATTGCATCTTTGAATTGGACCTTTTAAATACTGAAGTTGTGAAGATTGGACACCAAACCGGGAATTAAAATGCTAATGAATGAGCTCCGCTTAAAAAGCCACTGACAGACACGCTGAACTTGCATCCGGGTTCCTCTGTGATATCGGACCCCCCAATCCCAGCTCCCAGCACGTCTGCGAGTAAATATTGCAGTCAGTTTCTCCTTATTTACCCTATCAAAACCCTTCATTATTTTGATTACCTCTATCAATATTCTCCTTAACCTTCTCTGCTCGAAGGAGAACAATCCCAGTTTCTCCACGTAACTTAAGTCTTTCATCTCTGGTACCATTTCCAGTAAATTCCATCTCTTCACATCCTTAAAGTGCAGTCCCCAGAATTGAACACAATACTCCAGCTGGGGCCTAACCAGTGTTTTATAAAGGTTTAGCATGACTTCCTTGCTTTTGTACTCAATGCCTCTATTTCGAAAGCTGAGGATCCTGTAAGTCGTATGAACTTGCGCACAAATTTCCTTTACATACACTGGGGTAGAAATTTGGTAGCACTGGACTTCAGATGTGAAGTGGGTGCATGCACCCAACAAAGTTGGCCTAAAGATCTCGAAATTGAGCCTTGTGCCCCACCTTGATAATCGTAGCAAGGTGTCTGGGCTAATCGTGCCTCCAGAGTCAGCTCACTGGTCGGCCAATTTAGGCCAAGTACCTCACCAGCAGTGGCCATCATGTAAATCCCGAGAGGAGAACGGGAGGGCAACGATTGTGGACACGTAGGGACCCGCAGTAGTGCTGTGGGGCCGAAGGAGCACTGTAGAAATGGAAAAACTAATCTGAGCAGGCATGGCACTTGCTCCATCTAGTTTTTCATATATTACAGAAAGATCCTAAAATAGGTGTAAGACTCTTATTTGCATATTTAAATTGGACCACGCTGCTTTCAAGAGATTGCAGGGGACGCCTAAAAACAGCAAGGAATAATATGGCGGTGGCTATGCAGAAATTGGTAGCGTTGTTGCAACGTATTTTAATTTCTCCCCGACCCCACCCTCCTATTGTCTTCTTTAGACCTGTCTAAATTTGCAAGAGGAGTTAGGATGAATTATTCAAAGGAGTTCGTATAAGAGAATTGAGTGTTCTTTGCACTTAACCTTTCAGGCAAGCTTAGTTCTAAACCACCTTATCCAGAAGAGGAAAATCAGCTCCACTTTGTCTGAAACATCTGTAATCAAGAGAGGTAGCTATGTGGCTGATGGTGAAGAGCAGTTCTGCTTTTCCACTATCACTGAGCTGGGAGTCCCTTTGGGAGTCGGGACGGGAGAGCTGCATCAACTGCAGAGGGCACAAACTTTTTTTAAAACCCAGCATGATGGCAAAGAATGAATTTCACATGGCCAGTACTTGACTACTACTTAAAGTCGAACCATGTGAAGACAAACATCATTCATGAATGTCATGCAATATTTTAACAGATTCAAGGACATTTTCTTGGTCACCAACCCTAAGGAGGGAGACCTATACCATTCCCCAGACTCCAGAGCTGGAATACTCTGGGAAGGAAGGAGAGGAAGAGTATGAGGACTACCCATGGAGTAATGACTGCCTGGGGAATGAGGAAAGCCCGGGGAATGAGTACTACCAGAATGAGTACTACCAGAATGAGTACTACCAGGAGGAGATGGATGCAGAGGAGGATGAGGATCCAAAGGATACCTCAGATGAGTTGGAACATGGAACGTCTCACAAATTTCAGCCAGTCAATACTGAGTTCTCCAAAGGTATGTATACCCTGTTGGGGTATGTGCTTAGTGTGCAGTGCTCTTGGCTTGTGTCTGATCAAAGCTTGTATTTTGTTTCTCACAGATAATCACTCTTGTTGCCTAGCAGCTAAACTATAGCTGTTGATGTGACCATACAGGGAAAAACTTTCCTCTCTTTGTTGTTTATAGTGAAATTCTGCATGCATCCTTCATTTATGTTTACGATTTCACTACAAATAGCGAACAGATGAAATTGCCAAAAGTGTGAAAATACTAAGTTCAGTAGAACAAGTTAGTGGTACATTTATGTTGTACTATATCCTATCTGTGGCTGTCTCTTAATTTGCTCTCTCTCTCTTTCTATCTTGTGTTTCTTTTTGTCTGGTGTGCAAGTCCAGTTTTTTTTCATTTTTATTTAAAATAAATCTGTAGATTCTGCCCATCCTGAAATCTTGAGTGCAGCCAAATTGGCACATTACTGTGCACATTCTGGATAAGGGCTTAGGTGGCAACAAAAAGCATGACTTGCCTCCCTATATAATATTGATATGGCAAGTTCGCCTCTTTCCAGAAGGCCAGGAATCTTCTACAGCTTACAAGATAATCCAGTTCTCCGTTGTGATGCGACTTAATTCCTCCTCCTCCTACACCATCCACTTCAAGCTTGGGCGCTAGACAGGTGGGACATAGACCAATCTTTACAAAAAAAATGTTGCTCAGTGTTCACCTGGAGCTGCAGAAACACTTAACCATACGGACCTCCTTTCTGAGGACTTGTTTGCTACTCCCAAGGAATCCTCTCACTTTTTCTCCTTGGAACTAGTAGAAGAACTGAGACACTCCAGAACCCTACTAACTCTTCCAAGCTGCACTGTGAATCATGTGCTGCTCAAGCTACATCTCCTCCTCTGCTCAACTTAAGCTTCTGGTAGGGAACAATCTCCAGCCTACTAATTCACAGTACAACCCATGCGGAAACAACTGTCTTAAAGACCTCTGTTTATGAATTTGCAAGTGTCATGTGGACTGTAATCTGCCAGGGATGAAAAAATAATGTAGACTTTGCACAGTTCAATAGAGCCTGTATAGGCTCTACACCCCACTCTCAGTATTTTAAAGGTTATCAATAAAATCTATTTGAAAACCTTTACAACAGCCTGCCAATTCTTTCTGCTGCTTTTGCATTGTCTGTGCTGGCATCTGCATCATTTGTTTTGCTAAATTTGAGAAGTAGTCATCAAAAAAAAAATAGTGTGTGTGTATGTACATTATGTATATGTGTGTGTTTGTGTATGTATGTACACTGTGTGTGCGCGTGTATATATATATATATATATAATATATGTGTGTATATTTAATATATATCATTTTACTGTGCCTTTGCTTGCAGCAAGGAATATTTTTTTTTAGTGTTCTCCTGAGTCACCTGTCAGGGTCTACAAATAATACTAAATCAGTGTGAAAACTCAATGCAATTTGGAGATAATACCATAGCAGGGGCAGTGGAATCAGCGAAGGTAGCACAAAAACTACAAAGAGTTGCACAAAATATGTAAGTGGGTAGAAAAATGGAAGATGAAATTTACTGCAGCCAATTGTAAAGTACCGCACACAAGAAGAAAAATTGGGCGACGCATACTCCGTAAGTGGTGCAAAAATGGTAAAGATGAAGTTGAAAAGAGACTTAGGAATGTTAGTAGATGGTTAGTAGATTCAATGTGCCTAATCAATGCAGAGTTGCTATCAATAAAACCAATGACAAGTTGAGTTTCTGACCCCATACCCTCGCCATCACGAAGACTGCCTACTTCCACTTCCATAAACATCGCTCGTCTCTGCCCCTGCCTCATCCCATCTTCTGCTGAAACCCTCATCCATGCTTTTGTTAACTCCAGAGTGACTATTTTAATGCCACCTGGCCGGCCTCCCATCTTTCACCCTCCATAATCTTAAATTCATCCAAAACTCTGCTGCTCGTATCCTAGCCCACACCAAGTACCGCTCACCAATCACCTTTTTCTTGCTGATCTACTGCATTGGTTCCCAGTCTGACAATGCCTCGATTTTAAAATTCTCATCCTTGTTTTCAAATCCCTCCACAACCTCTCCCTATCTCTAACCTCCTCCAGCCCTACAGCCCTCCAAGAACTTTGTGTTCTTCCAATTCTGGCCTCTTGTGCATCCTCCACTTCCATTGCTTCACTCAATGGCCATGCCTTCAGCTGTCCAGGCTGTAACCTCTGAAATTCCCTCCCTAAACATCTCTACCTCTCTCTTGCTTTGGCCAAGCTTTTAGTCACCCGTCCTAATATCACGTTCCTTGGCTCGTTGTCCATTTTTGTCTGGTTACACTCCTGTGAAGCATCTTGGAATGATGCATTATACATTAAAGGCACTATAAGTTTTGATGAATAATAGAAAAAACTGCATAATCTCAAACAATACTTTGTCTATATCACTGTCATCTGCTGTCCTGTAAATAGCCTGCTGGTTTCTTAACACAATCCACGTTATATGACTCATTGCAGAGCTGGTGTGACTATATGTAGAATATAACATTTCATAATGAGCAATTGAGCAGGTATCAGTTAATCAAAGAGAGTCAGCGTGGATTTGTGACCAGTCATGTCTGACTAATGTAATTACAATTTTTGAGGAGATCACACTTATGGCGGACAGGCAAAGCTATTTGGACTTCCAGAAGGTTTTTGTTAATGTTCTGCACAAGAGATTATTAACACAAATGAGGCAACGAAGAAATGTGGCATAGCTTGGTAATTGGTTGGGAGGCAAGAGACAGATAATCAAGATAAAGGATTTGTTCTCTGATTGTGGGGGGGAAATGTTACCAGTGAATGGTATTACACAGGGATCTGTACCTGGGCCTCAGCTTTTCACCATGTATATTCTTGGATGAAGGAATAGAGTTGTATATTCAAGTTTGCAGATGACACTAAGTTAGGAGGTGCAGTAAGTTGTGTTCCTGGGGACATTGACTGTGAATGGGCAAAACTATAGCAGATGAGGTTCAATGTGGTGAAGTGAAGTCATCCACTTTGGATCTGAGAGAGACAAATCGGAAAATGTTCTTAATGGTGGAAGATTAGCAAAGTAATTTAGGTGTCCATATACAGATCACTGAAAGCAAGTGCACAAATAGAAAGCAAGTCATCATACAGCCTAATAGAAGGTTGGCCTTTATCTCGGGGGAGGGGTTGGGGGGATTGGAAGATAAGTGAGGAAGTGATGGTTCAGTATACTGAGCCTTGTTAAGACCTCACCTGGAGTACAACGTTCAATTTTGCATACCAAACCTCAGGAAAGATATATTGGACTTAGAAGAGATACAATGCAGATTCACCAGAATTATACGAGGGCCTAAAGGGTTGAATTACAAGGATAGGTGTAAGCTAGGTAGAGAGGTAACCTAATTGAGCTATTTAAATGATTAAGGAATTCAGTAGGATAGATAAAGAAAAACTATTTCCTCTGGTGGGGGAAATCCAGAACAAGGCAGCATAATCTTAAAATTGGAGCTAGGCCATTTAATGAGAAATCAGGAATCACTTTTTCACACAAGTTTGTGGAAATCTGGAGCTCACTCCCCAAAATGGCTGTGGATGCTGAGTCAATTAAAATTTCCATGATTGAAATCAGTAGATTTTTGTTGTTTAAAGTTAATGAGATACAGAACAAATGGAGTTGAGATAAAGATCAGCCATGATCTAATTGAATGGCAGAACAGGCTCAAGGGGCTGAATGGCCTACTCCCATAATACTGAATTCTTTGCTAATAATTTCAGTGCGTTCCTATTAGAAAATTTCCACAATTCTTTAGAAATGGTTAATAATTGTACTACACCAGCAATTCTACCTTCTGTATGGTGAAATTGGCATCTGATGCCTCCCAAGGAATGCTCTCCAATAGTAAAGCAACATTTAAATTTAGTTTGGATAATAGAATGGGGAGAGGCAATAAAGTGGCAAATCTCAACTATTCCATTGTTAATTTAGGCACTTTGTCCTCAAACATGCATGTACAGGTATTTCACAATTTGTTTGTGATATATTTACCATTTTGTTTGTGCTATTGATAAACATTTATTCATTCTTTGTCTTCAGGCAAAATAGTTGCAGTTCTAGCAACAGTTGGTGTCGTCCTGTTCATGATTGGAATAATATATTTTGCTTGCAATTTTAATAAGAAAGAATTATTGCCGAAGTCTTTGGTGAGTATGCACTTTTCCTGGTATTTTGGTTTACTGGTATGCTGGAAAGATCTATTATAATGTAAAGTAAAGCCAAGATAACAGGAACAGAATAACATTCCCTATGAATTCACCAATTGAGTTTTACTGGCCAATATGCAGTGCCATTATATTTGTATAATTGTAATATTTGAATACATTAGTACCCTGCCCGTTCAGTTTCTGCAAGAACAGGCTACCTTGGAGCAGGCAGGGCACTAATGTACTGGCAAAACGGATAAATAGGGAAGGGATAAGGTATTTAAACTAGGAAGGAGTGGGGGTGCTGGGAACATTAAAAACACGAGGCTATTGGAGATCGGAAACATAGATGAAAATAATCATGCAGAAAACAATTTAGTAAGAGGATTATGGAGTAGAGGAATAAATTCAAATGGACTACTTACAAATAGGGAAAGAATGAAATAAAGATAGGGAGCAGCTTAGACAAAATATGTGGAAAAAGAAGTCGGTTTTTTTGAAAAAGCAATGAAAAGGTTAAAATGCATGTGCTGAAATGCACAGTGCGGAAAAATATAACAGGCGAATGAATGGCCTGTTTGTGTTGTAACTTCTATGTATTTCTAAATAATGTGGTTTTTTTAAATGCGTAAGCATTTTAGTTCAGAAATACAAATGTAGAAATCCTTTGAATGGAGGAGATGCATTTGGCACTTGTTACCCAACTAATTTAAATTTAACTAAGATTACAATCTAATTTCTAGGTTCACATAATAACGGGTGGAAGAGCGTACACCAATGTAAATGTGAAAGCCGAGGAAACCAGCCCATGTGTGGTGACACCATTGGAGGAGGTGGTGATTAATGTTTGTGAAGTTGACCTGAGTGCTGAGACACCAGTGGAAATGATCAAAACTTCTTCAGACAACATTGATGCTGACCCCGTTAATGTTGATGTGGGTCACAGTGAACCAGTAAATGCTGACTTGAACGATCCATATGCAGCTAAAATTGGTAACGGTGGCACAAATAAAAAGAGCGTTGATGAAGACGATATTGAAGTAGGCAACAGTGATCTGGACAGCACTCATGCTTTATGGAAGACCAGTTCTGATGATATGAAACAAATTGCTGCAGATAACTGGGGTTATGACAAACCTCAAATATGTTCTTAAATAACTACAGATTCAGTGAACTAGTGCTGAGCATTATTCTTGCTGAACACATCAGAAATCTATTTAGTTTGCAGGACTGATGTGGCGATTGATTCTCAGCAATTCCAATTTGACTGTTCTAAAGCACCAGTGACAAATCTTTTAAAACCTGCCATTCTCGAATGGTTGTCTGGTATACAACAGTGATGAGCAAAACAGCCAGAATGGCAGGTGTAGATTAAAGCCTGCACGTTCACAAGAGTTCAGTGTGATTAAATGCTGTTTCTGTTATTAAGATGGGATGTTTTACTGTTTCGGTTGGGGGAATATTATCGAACCAACAGTATTAGACTTGGCTCAGTGGTAGTGATCTAGCCTCTGAGTCGGAAAGTTGAGCACATAATGTAGACTGACACTTCACTGCATTTTGCCCCAACACTCGATGCAACAGATGAGGCTAAAAAGGGTTTTTATTCCAACCTTGAGACATCCCTGTCCCGCGTCCCCATGGGTGACAAATTGATCCTTCTAAGTGACTTTAATGCCAAAGTCGGCAAAGACACAGCCCTCTGGGGAGGTGTGATTGGTAGAGTAGGGAAAGCCAACTCCAGCGGTACCCTACTCCTGACAAAATGTCTAGAACACAAACTCCTCATCACCAACATCCTGTTCCGCCAGAGGGACAAATACAAGGCATCGTGGCAACACCCTCGCTCCAAACACTGGCACCTGCTGGACTAGGACATCATCCGAGCCAGGGATCGTAAGGATGTGTGCATCACCCGTGCCATGTCAGGAGCTGACGACTGCTGGATGGACCATCGCCTAATCCGAACCATCATCAACATAAACATAGCCCCAAAGAAGAGGGGACAGCAGAAGCAGTGCCGCAAAAAAGTTAATGCTGGGGCATGTAAAGACCCAACTAAGAGAGCCCTATACAGCCAGTGCCTCACAGCTAATCTGGCGTGCCTTGATGATCCTGAGATGCTGAATGCCCACAGCGCTTGGTCTGCCCTCCAGGTCTCCATAACCAGTGCCTGTGAAGAGACATTTGGTTACTCAACCAGAAAACACCAGGGCTGGTTTGATGAAAATGATCAGGAGATCCAAGAACTAATAGATTGTAAACAGAGCAACAACCCAACTCTGGAGCTGCAAAGCAACGTTAGACGGCTCAAGGCTGAGGTCCAACAAAAAACCCGGGACCTAAAGAACAGGTGGTGGATGGAAAAAGCATGAGATATAACAACTGGTGGACAACCACGATATGCGAGGATCCTTCATTGCAGTCAAGGCCACCTATGGTCCAAACTCCCAAGGCCCCACCCCACTGCTGGCCAAGAACACTCATCAAGGACACCATGGCTGTCAGGGCCCGCTGGAAGGAGCACTTCGAAGATCTCAATTGAGACTCTGCCTTTGACTCGAGTGTTCTCGACTACATCCCGCAGCATGCGACCCAGCACCACCTCAGTGAAACCCCAACTTTGCACGAGGTAGGAAAAGCCATTAAACAGCTCAAGAACAAGGCAAGGGAGTGGATGGAATATAGCTGAGGCGCTAAAGTATGGCGGAGAGGCACTGTTGGCGTGGATATATGACCGTCTCTCTCATTTGGAGGGAGGAGAGCATGCCAGGAGATCTCAGAGATGCAGTGATCGTGACCATCTTTAAAAAGGAGGACAAGTCCGACTGCAGCAATTACAGAGGAATCTCCCTGCTATTAGCCACTGGGAAAGTTGTCGCTAGAGTTCTCCTCAACCGTCTTCTCCCTATGGCCAAGGAGCTCCTCCCGGAATCACAGTGCGGATTTCATCCCCTACGGGGCACAACAGACATGATCTTTGCAGCGTGACAGTGACAGAAAAAATGCAGGGAGCAGCGCCAGCCCTTATACATGGCCTTTTTCGATCTTACAAAGGCCTTTGATACTGTCAACCGTGAGGGCTTATGGAGCATTGTCCTCTGTTTTGGATGAATCCAAAAGTTTGTCACCATCCTTTGTCTGCTCCACGACGACATGCAGGCCATGATCCTTACCAACGGATCCATTACAGATCCAAGCCACTTCTGGACCGGGGTCAAACAGGGCTGCGCCATCGCTCCAACCCTCTTCTCAATTTTCCTCGCTGCCATGCTCTACCGCACAGTCAACAAGCTCCCCGCTGGAGTGGAACTAAACTACAGAACCAGTGGTAAGCTGTTTAACCTACGCTGCCTCCAGGCCTTGTCCAAGATCACCCCACCCTCTGTCATTGAGCTGCAGTACGCAGATGACACCTGCATCTGCGCACATTCTGAGGCTGAACTCCAGGATATAGTCGATGTATTCACCGAGGTACATGAAGGCATAAGCCTTACACTTAACATCTGTAAGACAAAGGTCCTCCACCAGCGTGTCCTCGCCGCACAGCACTGCCCCCGCAGTCATCAAGATTCACGGCGCGGCCCTCGACAACGTGGACCATTTCCCATGTCTCGGGAGCCTTTTATCAACAAAGGCAGACAATGATGCAGAGATTCAACATTGGTAGTGCAGCCTTTGGCCACTTGAGGAAAAGTGTTCGAAGACTAGGCCCTCAAATCGACCACCAAGCTTATGGTCTACAGGGCTATAGTAATACTCGCCCTCCTGTATGGATCAGAGGCATGAACAATGTACAGAAGATGCCAAGTTGCTGGAGATATATCACCAACAATGTCTCCAAGATCCTGCAAATCCCCTGGGAGGACAGGCACACCAACATCAGTGTCCTCGCCCAGGCTAACATCCCCAGCACTGAAGCACTGACCACACTCTATCTGCTGGGCAGGCCACATAGTTCGCATGCCAAACACGAAACTCCCTAAGCAATTGCTCTATGCGGAGCTCCTTCACGGCAAACGAGCCAAAGGTGGGCAGCAGAAACGTTACAAGGACACCCTTAAAACCTCCCTGGTAAAGTGCGACATCACCACTGACACTTGGGCGTCCCTGGCCGAAGACCACCCTAGTTGGAGAAAGTGCAGCCGGGAGGGCGTTGAGCTCTTGGAATCTCAACGCCGCGAGCATGAAGAGGTCAGGCGCGGTCAGTGGAAGGAGCGTGCGGCAAATCAGTCCCAACCCCCTTCCCCCGACGAATGTCTGTCCCACCTGTGACCGGGTCTGGCTCTCGCATTGGACTGTTCAGCCACCAAAGGACTCACTTTAGGAATAGAAGCAAGTCTTCCTCGATTCCACGGGCCTGCCTATGATGATGAGTACTGTCGGAGATGCCGTATTTCGGATGAGAGGTTGGGGTATAAATCTGTCCTGTGTGGTAGTGCCCATTTCGTGCTAACGAATAGGCTGCCTGTTTGACACTCCAGCCGAATTTCCTTTCCATTGATGTCAATAAGAAAGAAACTTGGACAGAGTTCAAAATGCAACTGCCCATTTTGCTTTACCATCCAAGACAAATTTATAAAGCCATTAAACCTTGATCTCATCGATCCTCTCAGGTGGACATAAAAGATCCCATGGCATTATTTACAGAAGAGCAGGAAACTTCTCCTGGCCCACATTTATCCCTGAGCCAATGCCATCAATAAAAGATTATCTGATCATTTATCTTGATGTTTCTGGGACCTTGCTGTGCGTGCACAAATGGACTGTTGCTTTTGCTGACAAAAGTGACTACACTTCAAAAGTCCTTCATTGGTTGTGAACTGTTTTCGGATGTCCAGAGCTGCTTTTCTTTGTGAACAGACTTTTACCAATATCACTTTTCTTCCTGTGGATCCTGGTTGTGAAACTTCTAATACCTATGCTGCTAATGTGCTCGCTCTTGGAAGGTTTATGAATCGAAAGGTTGTTGACATTAAAAAAACTAGCACTTTTGTGTAACCAGCTAGATTCAGTTTTCACCTGCTTACTGTGAGTTTACAATTTGTGTTGAATACATGTATCCAAAATGGGTGTCAAAATGTATGTCCTTTTCTGATTGTATCAATGAGATGGAGTTGCTGTGTTGCACCATGTTAACTGCAATTTTGGCCAGTACAAAATATTTTTGTTCTCTTCAAAAAGCACAGTGACACCATTTTTTTTTTTATACCACAAATTGGGTTTCCAGGAAGTCAAGATTGTACAAAGTTACATAATTTACAATGGCAAACAGGAAGAGCATTATTAATTAATTGGGATCGTAACATCGATGTTTTAATTTATTATTCTGCAGCAAATCTAAACACCAGAGAAAGCACAGTACTAGTCACCAAAATGGTTTACAAGTTTGACATCTGAACAAGTGTTCCTAACATAACAGCTGTTGCTAATGGGCGAGTGGGTAGGTTGTATCTGCCAATAAAACCGTTATGGAAAATGTACCTGTAGTGGAGTATTTAAAATTAACACTCAACACTAGGTCTGGGTTCGAAGATTCAAGTAGTTTTTAATTTCTTGCAAGGGAGAGACAAGTCTGCAGCCAACCTGTTGCTGAGCTATCCTCACTGGCTCTCTCTGAACAAAGAAAACACGGTTTTATACAGTTCCTCGGCCTATAATGGCCGGACATTCAATACGTGAGACATACATTGATTTGAATGGTCAAAACCCTTGTCACTCAAAGCAAAGGTATAAGCCTGACCACGCCTATCTCCAGTACTTTTCCACAAATCTCACTCCCAAAAGTTTATTAGCACATTGAAATGTTATCTTATCTCTCTTGCCTTGACCAGATGGAGTTTTTCCATTGTGTTACTTTTGACACCTTGCCCTGTTTAGTTGCTCCTCTGGGTTCAACAGTTAGGACAGCTTATAACAATTAATCATTCTGCGATGTTATTTCCCTTGCCCTTTAATTATAATAGAGCTCAATAGCTCCACTTCAGTCCCCCCTTTTGGTACTTGGCTACCCAGTCCTAGATTACCAACCTAATTCTACTTCATCCTGTATCTCCTATTCCGTTCTGTGGTGATCAGCCACACGGTTGGGGGACTCTGGATGTGACCTACATCTCAAAGTATTTCAGGTTACTCGGCTAACAACTTTCACTGTTCCACAATTAAAGCTTTTGAATCCTGCAAAGTCTGCTTTTAAATGTGTCTGTGTGCAGGCTGTATTGATGCCACAGGGAGTTTATCCAATTGGTAGCTCAGCCATGCAGACAGGATGTTGCCAGGTTCTGTCCCCTGTCTGGCTGTCCCTGGAGCTGGCTGCTCTCAGCTGGGGGTGGCAGTCAGGGATGCGTTCGGTGCGGATAGATCAGCCAAGGTCCCTGCTCCTGTTTGTCCCCAGAGGCCTGTGTTTGGAAGTGCAGGGGGTGTGTAGCCTGGCTGTGGTGCTCCCTGCTGACACTCACTGCAAATAGTAGCCCCCTTGGATACCGGAGGTAATTGGGGCCAACTGAGCATACCCCAGGACCGAGAGGAGGGGAGGAAATTAGTGGAGAGAAATTAGTGGGAAGCAAATTACCTTTTTTTTAAAAAAGCTACTTAATAACTAATAATTCAGCAGCCAAGACAAAGTGAGAGCCATAAAACAGTATAGATCAGTCCTATTGTAAAATTAGACTGTCACTAATGTCTTGGGTTTGACCACCTGGTAATCTCCCTGATCTTGCAGCACTGAGCCCACAGCCTACAGCCTTTCCATCTCATCGCTCAATCCACTGCTTCCATGGAAGACACGAGTGTTATTAAAAAGAATAAATCTCGATGTTTTCCATGGAAACGATGGAGTGAGAGGTCACGTCAAAGAGCCTGGAAGCCTGGACTGTAAGACAGGTATAGAGTATATCATCAGCTTTCTCTGTGAGGGGCCTGTAAATGAGAGACAGCAGTGATAATGTGGGGTGTGTGTGACCCAATCTTTCATCCAAAAGTGTATCTGATTAAATCATATGTGTAATTTAATCTTGGTATATTGCTTAAGTCTTAAATTCATGGAATCATAGAATTTTACAGCACAGAAGGAGGCCGTTCAGCCCATTACACCTGTACCGGCTCTCTGAAAGAGCTATCTACCTAGTCCCTTTCCCTGCACCCTTTCAAATTTCTCTCTCATATTTATCCTCATCCATTTTAAAAGCAATTGCAGATTCTGCCTCCAGCAGTGCATTCCTAAGGTGGACTGTACGTTTCACCAGCCGGTAAACTCGGTATTGCGGTTCAGTCACCCGTTATATGCCCTGCCCGGTTTTTCTTTCCATTGATTTTAGTGGGATAGAAAATCAGGCAAGGTGTATAACGGGCAGCCAATGTGTTACTGCAAGTCTTCCACCTGGCTTTGAAAGTTAAAATTTTTCCCCCCTTGTCCAAACAATCCTTTACATAAAAGAAAGATCCTAACTTCCCCCGATTCCAAGTATGGCTCCCCTGATGGCTGTGTTGGGAAGTACATTGTCCAGTGTAGCCCTGAGCTGCACAAACTAGGAAGGTCCTAGGCTCAATCCCTGATATGTGCGAGGAGGAACTTTACAATTGACCCAGGTCTATGTAGAGGGAAAGATTCAGCCAGGATTGCCATATCCGATGGCTAGCCACTGACAAGTGGGGTACTGAAGTTGCATGATCAGCCATGATCTTATTGAATGGCGGTGCAGGCTCGAAGGGCCAAATGGCCTACTCCTGCACCCATTTTCTATGTTTCCTTCTCCGTTGCCTCTTTCTGCATGCCATGCATAACCCAATTCCCCATCCGCCAGCTAGCCCTAACTATGATCACCAATACATGAGCGAATATATGAATCCATGGATGGATATTCACATTCATTCCCCAATTCCATACATGTTCCCACCCTTGAGCATCCTTCAGGGTTTCCTCACTGTCCTTTGAATGCTGTGTGGAATCTTCCAAAATTTCATGATAACGACGTATGCTTTTCTCATTGTCCTTTTTCAATTGCGTCAAATTTCCTTTGAGACGGGGATGTTTTGCCAACTTGGTATGTCATATTGTTCCATTTCTTCCCATCTCGGGTTGTTTAAAGTGATATTCTCGATGCATTCCTCTCTTTGTGGGAATAGGTATTGATGGCCTAGTTTGACCACAGCATTAGACATAAAACAAATTAGGTTGTGGGATCGCACATATGACATTACCATGCTTGTACTCATTTTCCTTGGTAGATATGTAGTACATCCCATCATCCCGGGCTGCCACCTCAGTCCCTCCTTGACTAAGGGGGCTGATTTTCAACGTGCGATTAACCGTCTGCGTGAACCCGCACGCTATACATTGCCTTCCTTCTATGGGGTGTGCGCACACTACCACATCCAAATATTGAGTGCAACATCGGTATGCACTCCTTGAAATGTGTCAAGAGTTTTACCGCATAAGGGGGTATATTGTGGAACTGAATCCGGGATTGGCCTTGTATTTCGCCTATGTTCTGTGCTGCCCAGAGACGTTCGGCATCTGTACCCTCTATCTGTGGGATAGCTAGAACCATACCTATTTCAATTCTCTGGTAATACAATTACTTTGGGATAAGAACACTTGGTTGTCCTACGAACATCTCAGAGGATAATACCGTCCTTAGTCCATTTGGACAACTGCTCAATACTTATCCAATCGGATATTTTCCTGTTCATCTGGTTTACATTGTATCGGATGTTCCCTAGTAACCATGTGCCGTACATTGCACATACAAGTTCTTTGTATTTCTTGGGTTAGATCAGTCGCACACTTATCTTAATAGTTTGGGCATGAGGTTCTCATAACAACATAAGAATTAGGAACAGGAGTCGGCCATCTAGCCCCTCGAGCTTGCTCCACCATTCAACAAGATCATGGCTGATCTGGCTGTGGACTCAGCTCCACTTACTCGCCTGCTCCCCATAACCCTTAATTCCCTTATTGGTTAAAAATCTATCTATCTGTGACTTGAATACACTCAACGAGCTAGCCTCAACTGCTTCCTTGGGCAGAGAATTCCACAGATTCACAACCCTCTGGGAGAAGAAATTCCTTCTCAACTCGGTTTTAAATTGGCTCCCCCGTATTTTGAGGCTGTGCCCCCTAGTTCTAGTCTCCCTGACCAGTGGAAACAACCTCTCTGCCTCTATCTTGTCTATCCCTTTCATTATTTTAAATGTTTCTATAAGATCACTCCTCATCCTTCTGAACTCCAACGAGTAAAGACCCAGTCTACTCAATCTATCATCATAAGGTAACCCTCTCATCTCCGGAATCAGCCGAGTGAATCGTCTCTGTACTCCCTCCAAAGCTAGTATATCCTTCCTTAAGTAAGGTGACCAAAACTGCACGCAGTACTCCAGATGAGGCCTCACCAATACCCTATACAGTTGCAGAAGGACCTCCCTGCTTTTGTACTCCATCCCTCTCACAATGAAGACCAACATTCCATTCGCCTTCCTGATTACCTGCTGCACCTGCAAACTAACTTTTTGGGATTCATGCACAAGGACCCCCAGATCCCTCTGCACCGCAGCATGTTGTAATTTCTCCCCATTCAAATAATATTCCCTTTTACTGTTTGTTTTTCCCAAGGTGGATGACCTCACATTTTCCAACATTGTATTCCATCTACCAAACCTTAGCCCATTCGCTTAACCTATCTAAATCTCTTTGCAGCCTCTCTGTGTCCTCGACACAACCCGCTTTCCCACTAATCTTTGTGTCATCTGCAAATTGTTACACTACACTCTGTCCCCTCTTCCAGGTCATCTATGTATATTGTAAACAGTTGTGGTCCCAGCACCGATCCCTGTGGCACACCACTAACCACTGATTTCCAACCCGAAAAGGACCCATTTATCCCGACTCTCTGCTTTCTGTTAGCCAGCCAATTCTCTATCCATGCTAATACATTTCCTCTGACTCCGTGTACCTTTATCTTCTGCAGTAACCTTTTGTGTGGCACCTTATCGAATGCCTTTTGAAAATCTAAATACACCACATCCATCGGTACACCTCGATCCACCACGCTCGTTATATCCTCAAAGCAAGTCGGATTTCCTCGACTTGCAGCATCGGTCTGGCGATCTCGTCCCCGTTTCTGACAACTGCGAAGTCCGATTGTTTCCCTTTAGTAAAAGGGTTAAACGTTGGGCTAAGTCTTGAACTTCTTGGTCTATACCGACTATGTCAAATATATTAACAGCTGCCACCCTCGTCGCATACCGAAGTGTGTGACCAACACACACCATCAATCAGTGTCGACTTCAGCCTTTTTCAGTTTAAACTCTCCAGTTAAAAATTTTACTTTTGTAAAGTCTCGGTGTTTTTATTCTCAAAACAAACATTCAGAAAAACATCGTTGCACATAATAGTCTTTCATCCTTTTCTCCCCAGTTACACATTGGTCAACATTTTTTTTAAACCATTCCAATTATTAATGTGAAATGCCTTATGTCCAGAACTAAAGATTCTCCACACAATTTACATCAACAAGAATTTCATCATGGCCATAATAAAAGTTTTTTTTAATAGGTTAATTAACCTCTAACTCCAATATTAAACTTCCCAATGCCACACTTGAAAAAGGGGGAGGAGCCACAGCCAAACAAAGAAACAGTCGCACATGTTTTCCTAAAACTTTACTGAAACATCAAAGAAAAACACAAGAACAGTAAGAAACGTGATCTTCCTGTTTCTCCTTGTGATTCAGTCATAACTATTTATCCATTATTCCTTAAATCAATTTTTTCAATTTCTGATCCCTATCATATCTCCCCTAAACTTCCCTTCAATACTTTAAACCTATGCCTTCTGGTTGTTGACCTCTCCGCCAAGGGAAACAGGACCTTCCTATCATTCTATCCAGGCCCCACCTAATTTTATCCTCCTCAATAAAGCCTCCCCTCAGGCCGCCTCTATTCCAAAGAAAAGAGACACAGCATCTCTAATCTTTCCGCACAGCCAAAATTCTCCAGTCCAGGCAACATTCTTGTAAATCTCCTCTGTACCCCTTTCAGTGCAGTCACATCTTTCCTGTAATGCGGTGACCCAACTAGAATTTTCTACAGTTCAAGCATGACGTCTCTGCTCCTGCATTCCATACCTCGACTAATAAAGGCAAGTATTCCATATGCCTTCTTAATCATCTTATCTATCTAGCCTGCTGGCTTCAGGCTTTTGTGGACCGAAACTCCAAGGTCCCTCTGTTTTCGTCCTTACTATACAGTATAAATGCACACGAGGCCCATGCTTGAGAGAAGGTCAGTCTGTGACCTGTCCTTTATTCCTTAGCACTCAAGTGATGGGTGGAGCTTCCCCTTTTATACCTGAAGGTCCAGGTTAGGAGTGTCTCCCACAAGTTCACCACCTAGTGGTCATTGTTCTCTCAGTGTACAACTTAGGTCAGATTATACATGGGTTACAATGCTGGTTGAATTCATGACATCAACCCCCCCCCCCCAAAGTCTTACTGGGATCACAGGTTGAGTCTCTAGTGGTTTACGCTCTCTTGGAGAGCGCCTGAGTTGGGGCTCCGGTTGTTGGGCGCTGGCCTGAGTGTCTGCTGTTTGCGGTGCCTCAGGCCTTTCCGCACTGCCCACAGTGACTGGGCTCTCCTCCCTTTGGTTCCGATGTTTGGTCACCGATGGTAGAATGAACTCTATATCGTGTTCTTCCTCTACTTCTTCTTTGGGTTTGCTGAACCTCCTTTTTGTTTGATCCACGTGTTTGCGGCAGATTTGTCCATTGGTAAGTTTAACTACCAGAATCCTATTTCCCTCTTTGGCAATCACAGTGCCTGCGAGCCATCATGAGGCAGCAGTAGGTGGTGGTAGAAGACCCACCTGAGGTGAGAGTGGCTGATGATGAGGACGAACATGCAGATGATGATGAGGAGGACGAGGAAGCCATCCAACTACTTGAACCCGAAGCATGACGGCGGAGGAAGGCGGGCCGTTGTGCCTCGTTAACGATTGCTCAAGCCTTGCGCCAGCAGTTCACCCGTGAACGTTTTGCTGCCTGAAGGCTCAGAGGCAACTATTCCAAGTTTACTCTTTGGACCTGTTCCGTAATGTTGTATTGTGTTACTGGAACAAATAATGGAAATTATTATTCTTTTCTTCAAAAAGTTGTGTTAATAATGGAACAAATAATGGAAATGATTCAGTTATAATTTTAAATATATTTTATTCAAAAGTTTAACAAATATTTGTTTGTACTTAACTTAACTTTTTAATAAACATATTCTTGCATCAAACTTTAAAGTTTTCACTTAAGATAACTTACAAAAAACTTTTTAATTTGTGAAGAGTTACAACAGTACCAATAATAATAATAACGACACCAAAGAAAGACTGCACCCATCTTTCCTCCACATTATTCTGATGACCGCCCGCTGGGCTTGGTCGTCTTGACTCCACCCCTGCCCGCAAGCGGTGGCGCAGCAATTCTCGGGTTGGTACCAAGCTTATTAGAACATAAGAAATAGGAGCAGGAGTAGACCATACGGCCCCTCAAACCTGCACCGCCAATTAATAAGATCATGGCTGATCCGATCATGGACTCGGGTCCACTTCCCTGCCCACTCTCCATAACCCCTTATTCCCTTATTGGTTAAGAAACTATCTATATCTGTCTTAAATCTACTCAATGTTCCAGCTTCCACAGCTCTCTGACTCAGTGAATTCCACAGATTTACAACCCTCTGAGAGAAGAAATTCCTCCTCATCGCAGTTTAAATGGGTGGCCCCTTATTCTGAGACTATGTCCCGTGGTTTTAGTTTCCCCTATAAGTGGAAATATCCTCTCTGCAACTACTTTGTCAAGCCCCCTCATAATCTTATACGTTTCGATAAGATCACCTCTCATTCGTCTGAATTCCAATGAGTAGAGGCCCAACCTACTCAACCTATCTTCATAAGTCAACCCCTTCAGCTCCGGAATCTACCTAGTGAACATTTTCTGAACTGCCTCCAAAGCAAATATCTTCTTTCTTAAATACGGAGACCAAAACTGTAAGCAGTATTCCAAGTGTGGCCTCACCAATACCCTGTACAGTTGTAGCAGGACTTCTCTGCTTTTATACTTTATCCCCCTTGCAATAAAGGCCAACAGTCCATTTGCCTTCCTGATTACTTGCTCTACCTGCATACCAAATTTTTGTGTTTCATGCACAAGGACTACCAGGTCCCTCTGTATTGCAGCACTTTGCAATTTTTCTCCATTTAAATTATAATTTGCTTTTTATTTTTTCTGCCAAAGTGAATAACTTCACATTTTCCCACATTATACTCCATCTGTCAAAGTTTTTCCCACTCACTTAGCCTGTCTGTATCCCTTTGCAGATTTGTTGTGTCCTCCTCACAATTTGCTTTCCCACCCATCTTTGTATCATCAGCAAACTTGGCTACATTACACTTGGTCCATTCATCCAAGACATTAATCTAGATTGTAAATAGTTGAGGCCCCAGGAATGATCCCTGCAGCACCCCATTAGTCACTGTTTGCCAACCGGAAAATGACCCAATTACCCCAACTCTCTGTTTTCTGTTAGTTAGCCAATCCGTTATCCATGTTAATATATTACCCCCAACCCGGTGAACTTTTATCGGACCTGGGTGTACCTTGCTGCATCCCACTGGGACCCGTAGCCTTGGATGTTGGGGCCCTGGGTGTGCCTCGCTGCACCCCACTGGAATCCCCAGCCTTCGACTATGAGAAATCATGGAATATCCACCTATACTCGTATCACTCAGGAAAGGGCCTGGCACCTCAATGGGCGGCACCTGCACCTCCTCCAGAGTGAGTACAACAGTGGGGGCTTTATCCATCACCTCCCCCTCACCCCCATGCTCTTCATCTGGAAGGTGGGATTGGAAGATGTTCTCCTCTTCAGGTCATCCACATCTGAACCACCTTCTGTATCGGCTTCAGCCTCGTCAGGGTTGGCCTCAAGTTCTGCAAAATATAACAGAACAGACAAATAATTAGCAGCAGTGGAGGGGCAGGGTGGCATAAGTAGGCTCACACAGCGCAGGCAGCAGGCTCATTTGAAGGACCATGATGAATGATAGCACATTGCATCAACCGAAGCATAGCTGATGGAGACATCCCCATGAACTGAAGCATAGCCAGCCCGCGCAGTACTTAACATATAGGAAAGCCAGACTGTGGAATTTGCAAAACTTGCCCTCTCCCTCGAGTGTGGGCCCAGCTTGTGCAGTGGTGGTTGCTTTTCTCCAGGCAGGACCCATCAAAGCAGCGACCCTCTCTTCCAAGGTTATCAGTGGGTGCAGATTTGCCGGGCCTCCTCCTGTTCAAGTTCTTTCCCTTTTGTTGTGTGCCACCTTCCTCGGCAAAGATGAAAATATAACTTTTTGACAAGGTGTCTTTCTGCTGGGTGGGACATACAGATGGTCACATTTACAATTGCAATTCCAGTGAATAAATGAAAATATTACTTACATTCACTACTTGACCAAGGTCCTGCCACTTGTTTTTGCACTGGCCTCCAGACCTCGGGGTGGTCACCATTGCACAGTAACCTTCTGCAAGTTGGTTCCAGCATTTCTTCATTTCTTTTGGTGAAACGTTTATGTGACCTCTGCTGGTGTCCAGCCTCAATCTGGCCTCAATCACAGTAACCAGTGCCTCCACTTCATCCTGTGAGAAATTCTTGCTCCTTGGGCCACGTTGCATCTTGTATTGCAGCTCTGATTTTTCCACTGAGAATTAAAGTTCTCAACACAACTAGCTCTTTAAAAATGGCCAAATGCAGACCGGGAGCTGTACTGGGCATGCGCGTCCATAGCAATCACGTCTTTTTATTTTTCGCGCTTGCGCAGAAGGGGAGGCATCATTTTTTCGGCGCAGACATTAGGCTCCACCCCCAAAACTAAAGGACAAGCTGTGCAGTGCCAATTTCAAAAAATAGAACAGGGAAACTTGCTAGTTATTTTTTTGAGTATTCGGGGCCAAAAAAAAACGGGCATAACTCTTACAATATGCCAAAAAACGGCATTGGGGAAAATTGAGCCAATTAATAGTGATGAGCAAGTTTGTGCTTTCTTCATGTTTCAGAACAAGGTAGGAGATGAATTTTGGACCTGGAACCTTTTTGAGTATGTTTTGAAATGAAAATTTTAAAAAGAGAGAAAAACTCCGTCACATGCAGAGATAGGAAAAATGCATAAGAAGCAAAATATATTGGACATAATGAGAGAAAAACATCTCTCTATACAGAGAGAGATTTGAATTACATTTTCAGTAAGCAGTGTGTGTTGACTGCAAGCAGCTGTTACAGTAATCAGCTGGCAATGTCTTTCATTCTTCAGCAGGTTGAGAAAGGCTGTACATCACATTAAAACAAGATTGTTGATTTAAAATTAACATTACATGGTATAGCTCATCATTATAAAACAACGTAACTACTGACTTATCATGGGATCACTACAGGAGATCTGCCAGTTCATGCAATATAATCTACATATTTTGTTTAAAATAATTTTTGTTTTAACAGATCAGCCCTCTGATTACTTCATAGGAGATTGTATGTGATCTATATACTATGATGTAACATGTTGCAACATCTACTTTAGTGAGACTTCTTTTGATAGCAGAAAATGAGATAATACTATGGACATACGGAATTGAGGGGAAGAAAAGACCAGCTGATCCATCAAGCCTGCCCCACAATCCTGATGGCCAGAACATTGGGCCCAAGTTTCCACATGATTTGCGCCTGATTTTTAGGAGCAACTGGTGGAGAACGGACTATCTTAGAAATCGCAATTCTCCACATTTTTTTTTCTGCAGTTCTAGTCAGTTAGAACAGTTCCACTTTGGAACAGAATTTTTTCTTCAAAAGGGGGCGTGTCCGGCCACTGACGCCTGATTTCAAAGTTTCCACAGTGAAAACGTACTCCAAACTAACTTAGAATGGAGCAAGTGAAGATTTTTGTAGAACTAAAAAAACCTGTTCTACACATTAAAAAATCAGGCGCAGGTTACAAATTAGGCGTCCAGAACGAGGTGGGGGGGGGGGGGAAGTCATTAAATTCTATAATAAATCCTTATTTATACTTCTACAAATATTATACAAATAAATCCAACCTGAATAAACATTTATAAGCAAAAAAAAGATTAAATAAACCATCTTACTACCTGTGTGAAAGTGCTTCAGCCAGGGAGAATGCTGCAGGCGTTCGTTCCCGCAGGGGGGGGGGGGGGGGGGGGAGGAGAAAGCCATTCGTTCCCGCGGGGGGGGGGGGGGGTGGGGAGAGAAAGCCGTTCGTTCCCGCGGGGGGGGGGGGGGGTGGGGAGAGAAAGCCGTTCGTTCCCGCGGGGGGGGGGGGGGAGGGGAAAGCCGTTCGTTCCCGCGGGGGGGGGGGGGGTGGGGAGAGAAAGCCGTTCGTTCCCGCGGGGGGGGGGGGGGAGGGGAAAGCCGTTCGTTCCCGCGGGGGGGGGGGTGGGGAGAGAAAGCCGTTCGTTCCCGCGGGGGGGGGGGGGTGGGGAGAGAAAGCCGTTCGTTCCCGCGGGGGGGGGGGGTGGGGAGAGAAAGCCGTTCGTTCCCGCGGGGGGGGGGGGGTGGGGAGAGAAAGCCATTCGTTCCCGCGGGGGGGGGGGTGGGGAGAGAAAGCCATTCGTTCCCGCGGGGGGGGGGGGTGGGGAGAGAAAGCCGTTCGTTCCCGCGGGGGGGGGGGGTGGGGAGAGAAAGCCGTTCGTTCCCGCGGGGGGGGGGGTGGGGAGAGAAAGCCGTTCGTTCCCGCGGGGGGGGGGGTGGGGAGAGAAAGCCGTTCGTTCCCGCGGGGGGGGGGGGGGGAGGGGAAAGCCGTTCGTTCCCGCGGGGGGGGGGGGGGTGGGGAGAGAAAGCCATTCGTTCCCGCGGGGGGGGGGGGGGTGGGGAGAGAAAGCCGTTCGTTCCCGCGGGGGGGGGGGGTGGGGAGAGAAAGCCGTTCGTTCCCGCGGGGGGGGGGGGGTGGGGAGAGAAAGCCATTCGTTCCCGCGGGGGGGGGTGGGTGGGGAGAGAAAGCCATTCGTTCCCGCGGGGGGTGGGGGAAGGAGAAAGCCGTTCGTTCCCGCGGGGGGTGGGGGAAGGAGAAAGCCGTTCGTTCCCGCGGGGGGGGGGGGGGGGAGGAGGGAAACGGCTGCCTCAACTTTCTGAGGCTTGCTGCAAGAAGCCTCAGTGCTGATGGCAATGTGCTTTTATTAAAAAATATTCAAAAATTAAACAGCTACAAAGAACTACAAAAATGGCCGAGTGCCAATGTTTCCTTCACACTGCGCATGCGTGAACGCTCCAACGCGCACGCGCAGCGTTGCCAGCAGGAAAAAAACTAATTTAAATGGTACCCGCCCCCTCCCACTTACAAAATCGGCGCGAGTGTAGGCTCCGCCCCCCGGGCGCCGCGCCAAACAGACAAGGAGCTGCAGGGCGCTCCAGAATCGCGCGTTTTTTTTCCAGTGCCGTTTTAGGCGCAAAAAACGGGGGTCCAGCTCGGAGGGGCGCCCGTTTTTTATCGTGTGGAAACTTGGGCCCATTGTGACTACATTTATTATGCAGTATAGCATATAGTTATGTGAACAATTCAAATTAAATTTAAAATGAATTCATATTTATACTGAATGTTGGCTTCTATTGTGAATTGAGTATTAATCCAGCTAATTTGTTCACCAGTAAAACCTGAAAGTTATAGGGCTAGACTTTCCATAAGTTTGCATCCCTATTGCCCACTTAACGTCCATTTTAACACTGGGATGAGGTATAACGCCCAGATATCGCCCACTTAGCAAAAAAATGGAAACTTACACCCATTTATTGCTCACTTATCGCCCAGCGTTACTTTCGGCATATAGTTAACGCCGAGAATTAATAATACCACCCGCCCATTTGTTTTTGCCATAAACGTCAGAAAAATGGAAACTAACATCCATAATATCGGCAAGTGTTATTTTCGGTATCTTGCCCACATATCGCCGAAAATATCGCTCGCCAAAACAAATGCTGAGAAAAAGCTGCTCTCAGCTGACCTTAACCCAGCGGTATGGACGCCCTTTTGTAAATCAGAGGACTTTTCATATAAAAAGCTGCTTCAACTTCTGGGGAGTTTTGATGTACTCTGGAGTTATTTTACGGTGATTTGAAAATCTGAACAAACATCTTACCATACTGTGGACGAATTGGATTTATTTTATTTGTTTCAGTAGGTAAATTTATTGTTTGTGAACAATAGGTATAATACTGATTGTTATTGTGTTGCGGCCTGTAATTTCTCAGCCTGTCTTGATGACTACGCACACGCTGCAGACTAGAGATGGCAGACGGTATATTGAAGAGCGTTATGTGCCCAATCAAAGAGGTGGCAGACTGAGGAAGAGGAGGACGAGAACTTATGCCCGACGAACTTACAGGGAGAGGCAGTCTTATCTGAGAGAATGCGCAATGTTATGTTAAATAAAAAAAATGTAATAATATTTGTATGAATTAATACTTAAAACTCAAAAAAACACCTCATCCCACCCCCACCTCACCCCACAACAAATTTATAACATTTATATCATTTATTACATTTTTAACATTTTCATTAAGACTACTGACACAAATAACACAAATGCAAAAATACAAGGTATCCCCTCCCCCTTCCCCCAAACCTCCCAACATTTATTCACTAGCAACAAAAGCAACATCAATACTGTCACAACTACAACTCTTGCGGCCATGCACCTCACTTTCCTTTGCACCCCACATCTGCTCCCCACCTCGACCCCTTCCTGTTCCCCTCCCGACTCCAAGCTGCCTTGCCGCAGTGCTCCTCAGGTGCTGCTTCTTCGGAGGGATGACGGCAGATCCGCTGGTTGGCCGAGGAGGGAACGTCCTCTGAGCCAGTAGCAAGAGCTTCCTCCTGGCTCGCATGTGTCGTTGGCAATGGGGGGTGCAGCACCTTGGAGCTCAGTGCCGCATTCTGGGAACACTGGTAACCCTCTGGCACCAGCATTCCTGGCTATCACCTCCAGGGCCACCGCCACCTGCGGCATGTTCTCCGTCATGGTCGCGGATATTGTGGCCAGCTGTTAGAATATGGCCCCCCCCCATTGTCTGGAGGATCTGCTGACCTATGTCAACACTCCTCCTGGACAAATGAACCATATCCTCGCTGAGATCTGCCGATCGTGGGGCAGTCCTGCTGCGTCAAACCAACCTCCGCAGGATTGGCGCCGGCATGGAGACACTTGGGGTGCTCTACGGCAAAGTGCTTGGGCCCGCTACCTCCATGGTGGAGGAGGACATAACCACAGGAGCACTAAATGTCATTGGTGTACTTGACATGGAGCTTGTTGCTGGAAGCTTCTCCAACTCCTCACTGTCGTCAGTGGAGAGGGCACCCTGCAGCTCAGCGGGCGAGATTCGGGGCTCCTCACCACCAGAAGCATAATCCACCGCCACCGCCCGATCCACACCTTGCCTCGGTGCTGTTGCCAGTGACTGCGCTCTTGGCTGAGCTACAACACATAAATTAGGTTATTAGAGGAGAAGGGGGTGCTAGGGTCACAGCGTGATTCAACGCCAAACATAGCATTTGGGGCTATGTTTCAGATGTATGTTTTGTCTTTAGGTTGTCAGATTTATTGAAGCTATTTATCAGATTTTCTGAGTTTTGTAGATTGGCCCACACACTTCCTGGCTTTAGATTCTGCATGCCTTAGTAAGGATTCTTCAATTTGATTGGTTGTAGAAACTCACAGTTGCTTACCTGTTCCTACAAGTCCCAGGTCCCCTGTAGAGCGCTCCACGCTGTATCAGACTCCCAATGATCATAAATTGCCGCCTGAATAAAGGCGTTAGAAATCAGGGGTGTCCAAAATGTAAATGGTTATGCAAACAAAATTGTGACGCAAATGATGTTGTGTTTATATGATTGTATTAGAACTGGAGACAAAAAGTCTCTTCAGACTAGTATTAGAATAACTGGATAGATGCTTACAATCTGCTTATGTTTTTGGTTCCCTGCGGATGTTATAGCATTCTGCACTATGACTGTCAAACATGACCTTGTTTCCAGGCTAGCTGTCTGCTGTTTGTGTGCTCAGAAGGTTGTTTAATGTATCTTTAATTTGACCAACTAAGGCCCAACGCCCATGTTTCTGCCATTACTGCTAATAACCATATTATAATGCTGTTAGGATTTTGACTTGGTTTAACAAAACTACTTTAAAATGCCTAAGTTAACCAGTGTATGAGAACAGATAGAATAAATGATATCTTTGGGAATTTAATGATTCATTCCATGGTACAATAGTCTGGAATGGAATGAAATAATTAGTTTTGCATAGCTAAAACTACTTAAACAGTGTGAACATAAATAATAGCAAGCGCCGTTCATTCGCCGCAGACCGCACAATTCAGGCCATAGTTATTCGTAGTGCTGGATAATATCACAAAGAGGGCGTATCAGCACATAAAATGACGGACGAAGCAAAGACAATGGTATATAACCACAAATGCAATTGTTCGTCAATATAATGTTTTGTATAATAATCTCTGTTGCCAAAGCAATTTGCAGATTAATAGCATGTTGTACAGGGCATTGGTGAGGCCACACCTGGAGTATTGTGTACAGTTTTGGTCTCCTAACCTGAGGAAGGACATTCTTGCTATTGAGGGAGTGCAGCGAAGGTTCACCAGACTGATTCCCGGGATGGCGGGACTGACCTATCAAGAAAGACTGGATCAACTGGGCTTGTATTCACTGGAGTTCAGAAGAATGAGAGGGGACCTCATAGAAACATTTAAAATTCTGACGGGGTTAGACAGGTTAGATGCAGGAAGAATGTTCCCAATGTTGGGGAAGTCCAGAACCAGAGGTCACAGTCTAAGGATAAGGGGTAAGCCATTTAGGACCGAGATGCGGAGGAACTTCTTCACCCAGAGAGTGGTGAACCTGTGGAATTCTCTACCACAGAAAGTTGTTGAGGCCAATTCACTAAATATATTCAAAAAGGAGTTAGATGAGGTCCTTACTACTAGGGGGATCAAGGGGTATGGCGAGAAAGCAGGAATGGGGTACTGAAGTTGAATGTACAGCCATGAACTCATTGAATGGCGGTGCAGGCTAGAAGGGCCGAATGGCCTACTCCTGCACCTATTTTCTATGTTTCTATGTTTCTATGTTTGTAGATATTGCTTAGAAACTAAAGGAAGGAAAAAAATTCAGTGAATGAGTTATCTGACCCTTGTTTTGCACACTGCTTAGTGATTGGTTGCAAGGTAGTTTTGATTGAAAAGTTGGCATCTTACAGTGCAATTAAACCACCTGCCTTATGTCACTGTAATGTGATTTTTGCTGCATAGCAATAAAAATTAACAGTTTAACTCCGGAGTCAACCTTTGGTCTAACTCCTTCGAGGGAACAGTATGAGATCCTCCCTTCCCCACCCATTCCCTCAGAGGAGACAATCTTAATCCAAACATGTCAACGGTATTGAAAGAGTCCCTTGGATCACCAAGACATGTCTATTATTTTACACAGACTTGCTTTAAATGTGAGAAAGTGGGTGCTCCTGAAGCACTGTTAAAACATTTAAAACTTAGCAACCATGGGCCAAGTTTCGGCCTGAGTTGCTCCTGTGTTTTTGGAACAACTGGTTTAGTATCTTAGAAATTGCAATTCTCGGCATTTAGTTTGCTCCAGTTCTAGTCAGTTGGAACAGTTTAAGTTTGGAACAGATTTTTTATTTCAAAAGGGGGCGTGTCCGGTCACTTACAACCGTTTTGAAAGTTTAGGCAGTGAAAACTTACTCCAAACTAACTTAGGATGGAGTAAGTGTAGATTTTTGTACGCTCAGAAAAACCTTGCCTACACTTAGAAAATCAGGTGTAGGGAATGGGGGGGGGGGTGGGTTTAAAGGGAAGTTTACAAACATTAAACACTTCAGTTTTACAAATAAAGAGCCATCATCAATAATAAATGATAAATACATCAATAAATCAACCAATAAATCAATCAAAAAAAATTAATTAAAAATTAAAAAATCAATAAATAAAACATTTTCTACTTACCGACTGCAGCACTGGAAGTCCTTCAACAGCGTGCTGGGACGGCTCCCCCAGTGTGTCTCTGTCAGTGTCTCTATCTGTCTGTCTGTCTGTGTGTGTCTCTCTCGCTCTCTGTCTGTCAGTGTCTGTGTTTCTGACAGCGAGGGGAGGGGGAGGAGGGAGGTGGAGGGGGAGGGGAGAGGGAGGGGGGGAGAGGAAAGAGGGAGGGAGAGGAAGCAAAAAGGGAGGGGGGAGGAAAGAGGGAGGGAGGGAGGAAGAGGGAGGAAAGAGGGAGGGAGGGAGGGGGGAGAGGGGGAGAGGGAGGGAGGGAGGGGGAGGAGGGAGGGGGAAAAGGGAGGGAGAGAGGGAGGGGGAGAGAGGGAGGGGAGAAGGGAGGGAGAGAGGGAGGGTGAGAGGGGAGAGGAGAGGAGAGGGAGGCTGAACGGGCCCGACTTCGGGCGGGGCCCGCCTCCAGCACCGGAGTTAAAGGTAGGTGGGCGGGGATCGGGTCGGGTCCTGGGGGGTGGGTCGGGTCCTTGGGGGGGGGGTCGGGACCAGGGGTAGGGGAGCGCAGGTCGGGTCCGGGGCGGGGGAGCGCGGGTCGGGTCCGGGGGGGGAGCGGGAGTCGGGTCCGGGGGGTGAGCGGGAGTCGGGTCCGGGGGGGAGCGGGAGTCGGGTCCGGGGGGGGTGGGAGCAGGAGTCAGGTCCGGGGGGGAGCGGGAGTCGTGTCCGGGAGGGGAGCGGGAGTCGGGACCGGGGGGGGAGCAGGAGTCAGGTCCGGGGGGGGAGCAGGAGTCGGGTCCGAGGGGGGGAGCAGGAGTCGTGTCCGGGGGGGGAGCGGGAGTCGGGTCCGTGGGGGGAGCGGGAGTCGGGTCCGGGGGGGGGGAGCAAGAGTCGGGTCCGGGGGGGGTTGCGGGAGTCGGGGGTCCGGGGGGGGGAGCAGGAGTCAGGTCCGGGGGGGAGCGGGAGTCGTGTCCGGGGGGGAGCGGGAGTCGGGACCGGGGGGGGGAGCAGGAGTCGGGTCCGGGGGGGGGAGCAGGAGTCGGGTCCGGGGGGGAGCGGGAGTCGAGTCCGGGACGGGGGAGCTCGGGTCGGGTCCGGGGGGGGAGCGGGAGTCGGGTCCGGGGCGGGGGAGCTCGGGTCGGGTCCGGGGGGGGGAGCGGGAGTCGGGTCCGGGGCGGGGGAGCTCGGGTCGGGTCCGGGGGGGGAGCGGGAGTCGGGTCCGGGGCGGGGGAGCTCGGGTCGGGTCCGGGGGGGGAGCGGGAGTCGGGTCCGGGGCGGGGGAGCTCGGGTCGGGTCCGGGGGGGGAGCGGGAGTCGGGTCCGGGGCGGGGGAGCGCGGGTCGGGTCCGGGGGGCGGGGAGCTCGGGTCGGGTCTGGGGCGGGGGTGCGCGGGTCGGGTCGGAGGCAGGGGAGCACGGGTCGGGTCCGGGGCGAGAGAGCTCGGGTCGAGTCCGGAGCGGGGGAGTTTGGGTCGGGTCCAGGGCGGGGGAGCGCGGGTCGGGTCGGAGGCAGGGGAGCACGGGTCGGGTCCGGTGGGGGAGCACGGGTCGGGTCCGGGGCGAGAGAGCTCGGGTCGAGTCCGGAGCGGGGGAGTTTGGGTCGGGTCCAGGGCGGGGGAGCGCGGGTCGGGTCGGAGGCAGGGGAGCACGGGTCGGGTCCGGTGGGGGAGCACGGGGCGGGGGAGCGCGGTCGGGTCTGGTGGGGGAGCACGGGTCGGGTCCGGGGCGGGGGAGCGCGGGTCGGGTCGGGGGGGGGGAGTCGGGTCGGGAGCTTGGGGGGGGGGGCGGGGTTGAGAGCCAGCTGAAGGGAGGAAGTGGGAGGTGCAGCCTGATCCACGCCGCCCCAGTGAGGCCATTCGGCCAGGGCTAGGGGCGGCGTGCTTGGGCCCCTCCCACACAGTTTTTGGCACCTGGAGCTACTGCACATGCACGCCCACTGTAGCGCGCCTGTGCAGAGGGTCCCAGCACTGTTTTCTGCGCAGGGACCTGGCTCTGCCCCCCACAGCTCCTGCTACGCAGCGCCCAGCTCCAAAGGACATGCAGGGAGCCGGAGAATCGGTCAGTATTTTTTAGGCGCACTTTCGAGCGCGAAAAACGGGCGTCCAGGTTAGGGCTGCGCTGTTCTAGGCGCGGCCCAAAACTTGGACCCCATGAGGGGATCTTGATAATTCAATTGGGCACCAGGCAGCAAAACCAGGACAGTTGTGGCTGGAACCAATTCTGTAGTTATTGGTCTCACCAACATGACTGAGTTTTTTGAAGAAGAGATTGAAACAAAAGATGAAGGAAGTCCAGTGAATATTGTCTACTTAGATTTACAGAAAGTTTTGGATAAAATTCCTTGCAAATTGTTATTAGGAAAAACATAAGTTGTGGTCACCAAGAAATCCAATAGGGAATTCAGAAGAAACTTCTTTACCCAAAGAGTGGTGAGAATGTGGAGCGGTTAGAAACATAGAAACATAGAAAATAGGTGCAGGAGTAGGCCATTCGGCCCTTCGAGCCTGCACCGCCATTCGATAAGATCATGGCTGATCATTCCCTTTCCTGCTTTCTCTCTCATGAAGCAATTGTATAAATGCATTTAAAGGGAGGCTAGACAAGCATATGAGGGAGAAGGAAATAGAGAGTTACGCTGATAGGGTTAGATGACCAAAGACGGGAGGCGGCTCGACTGGAGCATAAATGCCGGCATGGACAGGTTGGGCTGAATGGCCTGATTCTGTGCTGTATATCCTATGTAATCCTATGGTATTATTGGGAAATAGTGGAATGGATTGGGAATTAGTTGAAATGTGCAAAGCAAGGGAAGTTATTAACAGAGAGGTTTCAGTTGGGGCCAGATAATATGGAACCAGCTCAGCTTATGTGCTGGCTCATACTGTACACTATCTTGAGTCCATTGATTGCACAATTAATAAATTATCAGATGATATGAAAATATGTGCAAGTTAACAACAGAGCAAGATTACAAGGTGAATTGGAGAAGTTAAATGAAAGGGCTCATACAAGAGATCATTGAATGACAGAAATTAGAGGGAAGGAGATCATTCAGTCTGTGCTGATACTAATCCTTCAACTGGACCATCTACTCTGGTCCCAGTTCCCTGTCCTTTCTCCATATCCTCTTATATTCTTTTCAAATACCCAACCAGTTCCGTTTTAAGCGTTATTTTAGTCTCAGTTGTAACCCATTCCATGCTTTAATAATCCTCTACGCAAAAACTTACAGTTCCCCCTTCTCATGATAATATGCACTACACTGCTCCCTTATTATTGATTTGTCAACTAGTGGAAATGGTTGTTTATTATTTACTCTCGCAATATCTTTCATAATTTTGAAAACCTCCGTTAGATTCCTACACTCCTTAACTTCTGTTCCAGTGAAGAAAAAAACATACTTTCAGGTCTTCAATCATAAATATAACTTCCTACTCTTGGTATATTTGCAGTAAATTACTTTTTTCATGTTTCTAATGCTACATTACAACTGTGGCCTAACTAGTTTTGTACAAATTCAACATCACTTCTTTGCTTTTATACTATAAGTAAAACCATAACCAAAACCCATTGGCTTTTTTAACTAAAATATCTTCCACTACTGGTGCACTTTTTGATCTGCCATTTTCCAGTTATTGATGTGAACTAGGTCCTCTTTCACTCCACTGAAATGAATTAATTTCTAGTCCAACACCCTTATTTTTGACTTGTTTTCAATGTCATTTAATGCCGAAAGGTATTGCATTATCCACAGGCAACTCAAGACATATCTATCCTGTTAAATGGGGTCAGTGCTGGCAACGGAACGCCTCCTGCACATTGTGCGTGGCAGGGAGTTGGGTAGTCATTAAAGGCTCACAGCAATGTGGGATTATAAGGAAAGCAAATCAGGTTTAAGGAAACCTTATTCGATAATATATAAAATTAAGATCTATGACTTTATCACACCTGTGCTTGGATTATTGTGCCTGATAAGTGCAGCTCCAACAACACTCAAGAAGCTCAACCACCATCCAGGACAAAGTAGCCCGCGTGATTGGCACCCATCCACCACCTTAAACAGTTACTCCCTCCACTACCGGCACACTGTGGCTGTAGTGTGTACTATCCAGAAGATGCACTGCAGCAACTCCCCAATGCTTCTTCAGCAGCACCTCCCAAACCCGCGATCTCTACCATCTAGAAGAACAAGGGCACCTCCAAGTTCCCGTCTAAGTTACACACCGCCCTGACTTGGAAGTATATCGCTGCTCCTTCATTGTTACTGGGACAAAGAGATCTAGGGTTTGGGAGGAGCTGCCGAAGAAATCTTGGTGAGTTGCTACAATGCATCTTGTAGTTGGTATACACTGCAACTACGGTCCGACTGAAGGTGCCGAGGAGGATGCGGCCCAGTCTGCAGCCGGCCCTTCCAGGGCCAGAGCTGGTCGAGGCGTCCTAGAAGGACATCTGTAGCTTATATACCTGAAACACAGCAACCTTCCCAGATCCATGATGCAGCCACAGGGGAGACAGTGCGGCGTAGTTTGAGAATTGGTATGCGTAAGAGGGGTTATAAGGAAATGCACATGGATAAGAATTGATAATGTGTATGTTTTGTTGATACATTATTTTTTGTGTCAGAAACCTTTATTTTGGCCTTGAACATCTGTGCAGGTCTCTCATTTCACTTTGGGAAATGCTGTGTGAAAGGGCTCATTGGTTTTCCCATGGAGATTCATGGATGAAGGCTAAAGTGCGCAAGAACTCAGAAGAAATGAGCAGCAATGAGATGGTTTAGGACTTCCTTTGGAAGTCCTGGATGGTGACGCCGCCTCCTGCATGGTCGGTGACCCGCATCCTGGTCCTTCTCCTGCGCATCCTCCTTCTCCTCCTGGTCCTCCTCCTCAGCTGGTACTGCTGCCTTGCCCTCCAATGGTTGTGCCCTCATAATTGCCAGGTTGTGAAGCATGCAGCAGACGATGACGAATAGGGAGACCCGCTCAGGTGAGTACTGTAACACTTCCCCAGAGCCATCCAGGCATCAGAGCCTGTCTCCAAAAGCCAGCTGCAATCTTGGTTTGGCCCAGCAAAGACGCCTGGTATTGCATCTGTAAGCACTCTAGTAATGACTCCACGAGGTAAGGTATTGTACTTGAACTGTTGTGACCTTAGTCCATTTATTACAGCTCCTGAGTGAGGGTACAGCATGGTGAGCTTCCTTTTATACTTGGTTACCTGACGTGTACAGGTGAACCCTAGGTCTCCACCAGTTGCACCCTCTGGTGGTACAGGCATGGTGTATACAGTGTGAAGATACATCCATTGGTCTTATGTAACTGTACATTGAGTGTACAGGGTATATACTTATGTTATCCATACACAACATCACCCCCCCCCACCCCCTAAGTCTTGTGCCACTGGCCTTTGCACTGTGTGCTCTGGCCCTAGACTTGAGTGCCCAAAGCCCTTGCACCTTGTCTATGCTTTGGCTTAGCTCTCTCCCTGTAGACCTCCAATTCCTTATTGCCACAACATTGGGAATTGGTCAGCAGTGGACGGTTTGAGGTTGTAGTGGGGGTTGAGTGGGTTCTGGGTGTGATCCATGTGTGACCATGGCTACATACATCCATTTCCCCGCCCCCCCCCATACATAGACCATGTGTGTGGCTCAACACCTGCATGTGCATACATGTACAGAAGGAAAGAACCAAAAAAAAAGAAATAGGATTAATTACATCACTGTTTGGGTTCTGCAGTAGTGGAACAAGTACATTTTACAGGTAAGGTACATACGTGGTATCACAGTCTTGCCCCTGGGGTGTAGGTGCAGGTGGGTGAGGACGCTAGTTCCAGAGTGACCGGTCTGTGTCCAGGTTGTCTAATGGCGGCGCTGCGCCCCCTGACAGCTGGGTGGGCTCAGATCGATCACCTGGCTGAGTCTCAAGGTCTTTGCCGTTGCCTAATAGTGGGCAGAGCCAAAGGAATGTGTGGCCTCCCTGTCCTCCTTTGAGGGCTGCAGTGTCTCCCTGCCGCCCTTCAGTGGTAGTGGGAGCCTGGTCATCCCAGTCCCGTTAGGAGGGCTGGAGGGTGCTAGCCTCTTGTTCCCGATATTGGCCCTGGTCGCCAGAGAGGTAGGGCCGATCTGGGGCAGGGTGCCAGTGGTGGTGCCTGTGCCATCTGCTGATCACTGGCCCTGCAGTTGGTATGCTCCCTCTGTGTGTGGCCAAGCTCCCTGGGGCATCACATTGGTCCCGGAGGCGCAGACTACATGATCGGGTAGCTCGCTGGACCTGAGTGCTTCCCATGGGAGGTTGCCCTTGGTTTTGTCAGCATAAATGTAGAGCCCGGCATCGCATATCATTTCTTAATTTACAGTCATAATACATTGGCTCCGACCGCAATCACCCGACTCAACATTGTTAGTTGCCTTTACATATTCGCATTTGTCAATTACATCTTTTCCCTGTGTAATATCGGCATCGCTGTACAAAGTTACATTTACATACTTGCACTTGTCAATTACATCTTTTCCATGTGTACTACCGGCATCGCTGTTCAAAGAGTGGAACTGTCCCTTTAATTGTGCTGGGTTCTGGGTTGCCAGTCTCCTTTAAGAGGGCCTTGCAATCTTTACCCCAATACGGTTTGCTGCTCGGCATCACGTGTTCCTCCCGCACAACTACCCCTCGTGATCAGGCCACCGCCATCTTTACTTCAGGCGCTTCACCTCGTGGTGCAGGCGCCATCTTCTTTCTCTCCACGAGGTAGGCTGCGGTGATCTTCTTCCTCCAGAGTCCTGCCACTGGAGCCAGGAAGGTGAGGTCGGGTCGTTTGGATTGGTTCATCTCGCCGTTGGGTAGTGCGGTCTGTGTCGTCTCCACGCAGTTGAGTTGGACGGTTGAATTTTCAGGTGTTGTGCTGGATGCAAATTTGGGGCCGCATAGGACGTCAATCGTCGGGCCTTGGAGGTTTTCCCAGCTCCAACAGATTTGGATTTGTTTCATCCATCTTCTTCCTAGCAGTGTTGGACCATCTCCAGTAACGATCCACAAAGGTAGCTTGTGCATCGCGCCGCCATAGGACATTTGGACATCCACACTGCCAATGACTGGGATGCTGGGATGGTGTCTTTTGTGTAGATGAGCAGCTTCACCTGGATCAGGATCATTTTAGGTCGTTCACTTGGACTGTGTCAGAGTTTCTCGAAGGCCGCCTGATTCATCAGCGATTGGCTCGCCCCTGTGTCCACCTTCATCGTGATTGGAACACCGTTGATTTCAACTTCCATTTTCAACATAGAGGTCTCGGTGAAGCAGATAAACACTCTGTACATCTCTTCCTGGGGCTGAGCTGCCTCCTGGACTCTCTCTTCCTCCTCATCAGCGCAGGAGTCCAAATGATCGTCCAACTCTTCAGCGACGCAGTGAATAAAATTTCTCTTGCACATTCGCTGGAGGTGGCCCTTCGTGTTACAGCCTTTGCAAGTATAGTCTTTGTAGCGACATTGATGGGCCCTGCGATTCCCTCCACAGCGCCAGCATGGGGTTGGCCGATTGGCCCCATGTGGCGGATTCAGGGTTGCGGGACTCGGGGTTCTGCTCTCTCTACCCTGAGAGAGACCGCTTGCAGCAGACTTGCCTCTAAAAGGCATCAGTCGGTTCACAGTACTTGCCGGGTTAGAGTTCTGGGGGTGAGTCATCATCCGCTTGGAATCACAAGCCGAGATCATGAACGTCTGGCTGATGTTAATTGCCTTCTGCAGGGTGACCGTGGTGTCCGCAGAGAGCAGCCTGTGGAGAAGGCCCTTGTGGCCGATTCCGATAATGAAGATATCCCGCAGTGCTTCGGTGAGGTGGTCGCCAAAATCACACGGTGCAGCCAATCGTCTGAGGTCTGCAGCATATTTTGCGATTTCTTGGCCTTCGAGCCATTGGTTTGTGTAGAACTGGTGTCTGGCTATGAGGATGCTCTCTTTAGGTTTGAGCTGTTCCTGTATCATTGTTACGAGCTCCGCATACGTTTTGGTTGTTGTCTTCTCTGGGGCTAGCAAGTCCCTGACAAGGCCATAAACGGTGGGTCCACAACTGCTGAGCAGGATAGCTCTGCGTTATCAGCCAGCGAGGTCGGTGTGTCTCCAGCCAGGTCGTTCACGATGAAAAAGTGTTTGAGCCTTTCCACAAAGGCATCTCAATCTTTCCCATCAGCGAATTGTTGAAAGTTGCCAAGGTTAGCCATTTTTTGCGTGGAAATTCGCAATCTCGTCGCCAGTTATTGTATCTGTAAGCACTCTAGTAATGACTCCATGAGGTAAGGTATTGCACTTGAACTGTTGTGACCTTAGTTCATTTATTGCAGCTCCTGAGTGAGGATACAGTATGGTGAGCTCCTTTTTATACTTGGTTATCTGTAGTGTACAGGTGATCCCTAGGTCTCCACCAGTTGCACCCTCTGGTGATACAGGCATAGTGTATACAGTGTGAAGATACATCCAGTGGTCTTATGTAACTGTACATTAAGTGTACAGGGTATATACTTAAGTTATACATACACAACACCTGGCACACAGGTCTGGCGCAGGATGAAAGCATTGTGACTGCTGCCAGGATACCGGGCATTAACGGCCATGATTTTGCGGCTGTGGTCACATACCAGCTGGACATTGAGGGACTGTAATCCCTTGCGGTTATGGAAGATCTCGGGATTGTTCTGTGGCGATCTCAACGCGACGTGCGCGTGCAGTCTATGGCGCCTTGAACCCTGGGGAAGCCCGTTATCCTCATGAATCCGGTCTTCTGCTCCAACTGCTTCTCCTTGCTCGTAGGGAAGGATATGTAGTCCCTCCTCCTCTTATACAGAGCTTCTGTTACCTGACGAATGGAGCTATGCATGGCGAACTGGCAGATGTTCAAAATGTCTGCTGTTGCAGCTTCAAAAGATCCAGTCACATATAAATTGTGTGCAATGGTGACCTTGGATGCGACAGTCAGAGCTGTCCTCAACCTTGTTTGAGGCTAGAGGTCTGGCTGCAGGAGATTGCACAGCTCCATTACGATGTCCTTGTGGAATCGCAGTCTCCATAGACACCGGTCATCAGTCAGCTCCATGTAGAACTGCTGTCTGTAGACCCTTTGATGATAGGGCCTTCTGCCACCATACCTATGTAGGCGTCTTCCTCTGACAACTGCCTCATTGCTTTCTCACTCCTGCTCTTGTTGGTCCTCACCCTCTGCAGTCTGCTGCTGGCAAGCATCTGCCTCCTGCATGCTGCCTCCTCTTTATCTGGGCTACTATGTTGTGCGGGGGGTCTGCGTACCTGAACCTCCTCCTGACGGCAGAACCGTCCTGAGGTCCTTCCTGGGACATCTCTCTGGGTTCAGCTCTGTCACCATCTCCATGGCCTTCTGCATGTTGCTCAGCCATGTGCGCTGCGTCCCTTGCCTGCTGCCTCTCCAGCGTTGGAGCCGGCGCCGCCTTCTCCTGCGTACCTCCCTGCCGCGCACAATGTGCAGGAGGTGTTCCGCTTTCAGTACTGACACCATGTAGTTCTCCTCCACAAGCTCAGCCTCCTCAATCATGGCTCACTTTTGTAGAGTATGAAGAGCCTGGGTCACTATCACTCAATCATGGTGTCAAGAAGGCAACTTGCAATGCTTTAACCCGTCCGAAAAAATCTCGCCCACAAGAATGCTGCTAAATACAACACACCTTTAAATGCCGCTGGCAGTCTTGAGCAAGCAGTGTGTACCGACCCAAAATCCTATTGTTGGCATCGACAAGCGGGCGGAAGAGGATTTGAGCTGAATTTAGCTACGGGGGCAGGTCTGAGGTGGTGCGCGATCTGATGACGTTGGTAATGATGCATTTTTAACCAATAAGGGAATTAAGGGTTACAGGGAGTGGGCGGGTAAGTGGAGCTGAGTCCACGGCCAGATCAGCCATGATCTTGTTGAATGGCGGAGCAGGCTCGAGGGGCTAGATGGCCTACTCCTGTTCCTAATTCTAATGTTCTTATGTTCTTATCTGCAGGAACGGGGCAGAAGTGGGGGTGTGGGGCGGATATCTACACCGGTGGCAAAACCCGTCAGCACAATGCTGCAAACGTCAGCCAGTCCGCCGTGACATGGCGGCCACAGACCTCATAGAAAGGGGAAATTTCAGCCCCGAGGAATGCTGTCCTCGCCAATCCATTCTATTTATAGTGTTGAAGTACATGGCTATCACAAAGGATGTCAGAAACTATACAACTATTGCCTGCATAGGTACTTCAGCAAAGTAACTAATGTAATTGTCTGTAAATGTAAAGCTCCCATAGAATTACATAGAATTTACATCATCATCATCATCAAATGCAGTCCCTTGGAATCGAGGAAGACTTGCTTTCACTCTTAACATGAGTCCTTAGGTGGCTGTACAGTCCAATACAAGAACCACAGTCTCATAGAAACATAGAAAATAGGTGCAGGAGTAGGCCATTCGGCCCTTCTAGCCTGCACCGCCATTCAATGAGTTCATGGCTGAACATGCAACTTCAGTACCCCATTCCTGCTTTCTCACCATACCCCTTGATTCCCCTAGTAGTAAGGACTTCATCTAACTCCTTTTTGAATATATTTAGTGAATTGGCCTCAACAACTTTCTGTGGTAGAGAATTCCACAGGTTCACCACTCTCTGGGTGAAGAAATTCCTCCTCATCTCGGTCCTAAATGGCTTCCCCCTTATCCTTAGACTGTGTCCCCTGGTTCTGGACTTCCCCAACATTGGGAACATTCTTCCTGCATCTAACCTGTCTAACCCCGTCAGAATTTTAAACGTTTCTATGAGGTCCCCTCTCATTCTTCTGAACTCCAGTGAATACAAGCCCAGTTGATCCAGTCTTTCTTGATAGGTCAGTCCCGCCATCCCGGGAATCAGTCTGGTGAACCTTCGCTGCACTCCCTCAATAGCAAGAATGTCCTTCCTCAGGTTAGGAGACCAAAACTGTACACAATACTCCAGGTGTGGCCTCACCAATGCCCTGTACAATTGTAGCAACACCTCCCTGCCCTTGTACTCAAATCCCCTCGCTATGAAGGCCAACATGCCATTTGCTTTCTTAACCGCCTGCTGTACCTGCATGCCAACCTTCAATGACTGATGTACCATGACACCCAGGTCTCTTTGCACCTGCCCTTTTCCTAATCTGTCACCATTCAGATAATAGTCTGTCTCTCTGTTTTTACCACCAAAGTGGATAACCTCACATTTATCCACATTATACTTCATCTGCCATGCATTTGCCCACTCACCTAACCTATCCAAGTCGCTCTGCAGCCTCATAGAATCCTCCTTGCAGCTCACACTGCCACCCAACTTAGTGTCATCCGCAAATTTGGAGATACTACATTTAATTCCCTCGTCTAAATCATTAATGTACAGTGTAAACAGCTGGGGCCCCAGCACAGAACCTTGCGGTACCCCACTAGTCACTGCCTGCCATTCTGAAAAGTCCCCATTTACTCCTACTCTTTGCTTCCTGTCTGACAACCAGTTCTCAATCCATGTCAGCACACTACCCCCAATCCCATGTGCTTTAACTTTGCACATTAATCTCTTGTGTGGGACCTTGTCGAAAGCCTTCTGAAAGTCCAAATATACCACATCAACTGGTTCTCCCTTGTCCACTCTACTGGAAACATCCTCAAAAAATTCCAGAAGATTTGTCAAGCATGATTTCCCTTTCACAAATCCATGCTGACTTGGACCTATCATATTACCTCTTTCCAAATGCACTGCGATGACATCCTTAATAATTGATTCCATCATTTTACCCACTACTGATGTCAGGCTAACCGGTCTATAATTCCCTGTTTTCTCTCTCCCTCCTTTTTTAAAAAGTGGGGTTACATTGGCTACCCTCCACTCCATAGGAACTGATCCAGAGTCAATGGAATGTTGGAAAATGACTGTCAATGCATCCACTATTTCCAAGGCCACCTCCTTAAGTACTCTGGGATGCAGTCCATCAGGCCCTGGGGATTTATCGGCCTTCAATCCCATCAATTTCCCCAACACAATTTCCCGACTAATAAGGATTTCCCTCAGTTCCTCCTCCTTACTAGACCCTCCGACCCCTTTTATATCCGGAAGGTTGTTTGTGTCCTCCTCAGTGAATACCGAACCAAAGTACTTGTTCAATTGGTCCGCCATTTCTTTGTTCCCCGTTATGACTTCCCCTGATTCTGACTGCAGGGAACCTACGTTTGTGACAGATAGTCGTTGAGGAAAGGGTGGGTGGGACTGGTTTCACTGCTAACGATTGATTTCAGCATGCTCTCGGCGATGAGACTCAAGGTGCTCAGCGCCCTCCCCGATGCACTTCCTCCATTTAGGGCGGTCTTTGGCCAGGGACTTCCAGGCGTCAATGTAGATGTTGCACTTTATCAGGGAGGCTTTGAGGGTGTCCTTGTAACGTTTCCGCTGCCCACCTTTGGCTCGTTTGCCGTGAGAGAGTTCCGAGTAGAGTGCTTGCTTTGGGAATCTCGTGTCTGGCATGCGAACTATTTGGCCTGCCCAGCAGAGCTGATCAAGTGCTGTCAGTGCTTTGATGCTGGGGATGTTGGCCTGGTCGAGGACGCTAATATTCGTGCATCTGTCCTCCCAGGGGGTTTGTAGGATCTTGCGGAGACATCGTTGGTGATATTTCTCCAGCGACTTGGGGTGTCTACTGTACATGCTCCATGTTTCTGAGCTATACAGGAAGCCAGGTATTACTACAGCCCTGTAGACCATGATTTTGGTGGCAGTTTTGAGGTCCTGGTCTTCAAGCACTCTTTTCCTCAGGCGGCCGAAAGCTGCACTGGCGCACTGGAGGCAGTGTTGGATCTCGTCGTCTTGTTGACAGGAGGCTCTCAAGATATGGGAAGTGGTCCACGTTGTCCAGGGCGCGCCGTGGATTTTGATGACTGGGGGACAGTGCTGTGCGGTAAGGACAGGCTGGTGGAGGACCTTTGTCTTTCTGATGTTTAGCGTAAGGCCCATGCTTTCGTACGCCTCGGTAAATACATCGACTATGTCCTGGAGTTCAGCCTCTGTATGTGCGCAGATGCAGGCATCGTCCACGTACTGTAGCTCAACGAGAGAGGTTAATGTGGTCTTGGACCTGGCCTGGAGATGGCGACGGTTGAACAGGTTCCCACTGGTTCTGTAGTTTAGTTCCACTCCAGCGGGGAGCTTGTTGACTGTGAGGTGGAGCATGGCAGTGAGAAAGTTTGAGAAGAGGGTTGGAGCGATGACGCAGCCCTGTTTGACCCTGGTCCAGACGTGGATTAGGTCTGTAATGGATCCGTTGGTAAGGATCACGGCCTGCATGTCGTCGTGGAGCAGGCGGAGGATGGTGACTAACCTTTGGGGGCATCCGAAAAGGAGGAGGATGCTCCATAGACCCTCGCGGTTGACGGTGTCAAAGGCCTTTGTAAGGTCGAAGAAGGACTGGTGCTGCTCCCTGCATTTTTCCTGCAGCTGTCGCGCTGCAAAAGTCATGTCTGTTGTGCCCCGTGGGGGACGAAATCTGCACTGTGACTCCGGGAGGAGCTCCTCGGCCACAGGGAGAAGACGGTTGAGGAGGACTCTAGCGACGACTTTCCCAGTGGCGGATAAGAGGCTAATTCTTCTGTAGTTGTCACAGTCAGACTTGTCCCCTTTTTTAAAGATGGTCACAATCACTACCTCTCTAAGATCTCCCAGCATGCTCTCCTCCCTCCAGATGAGAGAGATGAGGTCATGTATTCGCGCCAGTAGTGTCTCTCCACCATATTTCAGTGCCTCGGCAGGGATTCCATCCGCTCCTAAAGCTTTGTTGTTCTTAAGCTGCCTTATGGCTTTTTCTACCTCGTGCAGTGCTGGGGTTTTACTGAGGTGGGGGCGAGTAGCATGCTGCAGGATGGAGTCGAGAATACTCGAATTTACAGCACAGAAACAGGCCATTTGGCCCAACTGGTCTGGGCCGGTGTTTGTGCTCCATGTGAGCTGGATGACAGGCAACAACAAGGGCAATATCAGAGTGGCAGTGGTGGGATCAGAAATGTTGTCATCCTGAGTGAGGACAGCAAGTTCATGCCCAACTGACACACTGATTCTCCCCCAGGGCAGCACCTCAGCATCCCACCAATCTGCTGGAGCACAGATTGGGTGGCCTGCTGCGACACCATGAGATGGCCGGCGGACTGTGGTGGACCCAGCGACGATGGCAGCAGTCAGACATCCAGCTGAGACTGCATGAGAGCGCTCTATGGAACCAACCATTGTCTGCATTACAGCACTAAGACGTTACATGGCATCCATTTGGGCTGCCACGGAAGCTGCCACATCGCCCATGACTCATGTCATGAGGTCTGGGTCCCCATGGTCTCTCTGGGAGTCCACCATCAATTGCAGACTGCAAATGATGGGCCCCATGATGTGCGCAGAGCTCTGTGTTGGAGGCGGACACCTCCATGCTCCTTACCTTTGACGAGAGGCTCTCGAGCACCTTTGCCATTGCACCTATCATCTCAGAGTGCGTGGCCATCACCCTTGTTGTTAACACTACCCATCAAGGTCCTCATCTGAGTCCTGTGCAGCAAAACTCGCGCGTGATCTCGCCCCCCGGGGAGCTGGCTCCCAAGCGACCCTTTCCCCCTGGCCTTGCTGCAGACCACTAGGCCCTGGTACATCACCCAATGCAGACCTGCCTACTAAACTTGCCTCTAAAGATCACATAGTCCCAATATCTGAGGTGGTGCGTGTGGGTGAGACATGCAGTGATGCAATGCTTTCTTCCTAGTCCTCTTCTCTCGCCTCACTCTCACTGGGTGGCTCAGGGACAGACTGCTAATCTGGTTGCTGATTACCTGAAAGCATAAAGGCACAAAACTTGTGTTAAGGTGAGAGCAGGGGGGCAGAAAGGGAGTAATGAATGAAGATAGTATCAGGAGCTGAAAAGTGGGAAAGGCTTGTGGTGTGAGGGGGAAGTGGGATGAGAAAAGGAAAGGGAATGAACATACCGTTGTTGTCCCCAAGGGAGTCGACGTTGCCGACGGTCACAGCGCCCACCACCTGGCACCCAATGACTCTCAGCACGCGCTCCTCCAGGTCTGTAAGCTGTTGGATGTCCACTTCACTCCTGCCTGTTTGTTGTTGCTTCCTCCTATTGTGGGCCATCTTGGACTGCAAGAGAAAGGAAAGTGGGTGAGTGAATGTGCAGCTATGTTTGGGAGATGTGCCTGCCATAGTTGAATAGCTGTAATTCTAGGCAAGGTGTGAGATGTGAATGTGAGTTTTAGTAGGTGGAGATGCTTGGTGGGTAAGTGGTGGGGGTGTGATGGTTTGTGCAGTGTGTTCGGACTGAGGTTCACATGCTGATATATAGGACTTGTTGAAGCGTGTACTCACCCAGACCATCCGAGTGAGGTCGTTGAATTTTTTTGCGGCACTGTGTGAGGATCGTGAGGAGTACACTGCTGGCCAAAATGTTTTGGGTCACTTCCCTCTACATTGCCCTGAAGATCTGGGGCAATGGCCTTCTGCCAGTGACTGGGAAAACAGCACATGCCATCCTTCTTTCAACTGCTGCAACCAATGCCTGGTTGCTGAAATGGTGAGCTCTCTACCTGGGACTGAGATCAACCATGAGGATAAGAGGTGGAGCTGTTGAGTTGCTTAGAGGTCGCCTTCAGAACCAGTAATGTTGAGAATGAGGTTGTGCAGAATGATTGAACCTCCCCTTTAAGGCCCCAAGTTTCGCCATGATTTGCTCCTGATTTTTAGGAGCAACTGGTGTAGAACGGAGTATCTTAGAAATCAGAATTCTCGCCATTTAGTTTGCTCCAGTTCTAGTCAGTTAGAACAGTTTCACTTTGGAACAGAATTTTTTTTCAAAAAGGGGCGTGTCCGGCCACTTACGCCTGTTTTCAAAGTTTCGTCAGTGAAAACTTACTCCAAACTAACTTAGAATGGAGTAAGTGAAGATTTTTGTACGCTCGAAAAAACCTTGTCTGCACTTTAGAAAATCAGGTGTAGGTTCCAAATCAGGCGTAGGGAATGGGGGGAGGGGGGTTTAAAGGGAAGTTTACAAACATTAAACACTTCAGTTTTACAAATAAAGAGCCATCATCAATAATAAATGATAAAAACATCAATAAATCAACCAATAAATCAATCAAAAAAAATGTATAAGAAATAATTTTTTTAAATCAATAAATAAAACATTTTCTACTTACCGACTGCAGCACCGGGAGCCCTCCAACAGCGTGCTGGGATGCCCCCCTCCCCAGTGTGTCTCTGTCAGTGTCTCTATCTCTGTCTGTCTGTCTGTCTGTCTGTGTGTCTCTCATTCTCTGTCTGTCAGTGTCTGTGTTTCTGACAGCGAGGGGAGGGGGAGGAGGGGGAGAAGAGGAGAAGGGGGAGGGGGAGGGGGGGAAGAGGAGAAGGGGGAGGAGGAGAAGGGGGGAGGAGGAGAAGGGGGGGAGGAGAGAAGGGGAAGGGGGGAGCGGGAGTAGGAGAAGGGTGAGGGGGGA